>NC_134270.1:13320946-13920946 GCF_031893055.1 Leptodactylus fuscus
TCCCTCATCCTCCCCTGTTCCTGTCTTATCTCCTTCTCCTGCACCATCAAAGGCACCATCAGGCGCTTCTTTACAACAACCCACCATCTCTCAGACATTGGAGCGGCGGCAGAAATACACTGCTAACCACCCACACGCGCAAGCCTTGAACGCCAACATCGCTAAACTGCTGGCCCAGGAGATGTTGGCGTTCCGGCTTGTTGAAATTCCCGCCTTCCTGGACCTGATGGCAACTGCGGCACCTCGCTATGCCGTCCCTAGCCGTCACTACTTCTCCCGGTGTGCCGTCCCCGACTTGCACCAGCACGTGTCACTCAACATCAGGCGGGCCCTTAGTTCCGCGCTTTGCACAAAGGTCCACTTGACCACCGACGCGTGGACAAGTGCATGCGGACAGGGACGCTACATTTCACTGACGGCACACTGGGTGAATGTAGTTGAGGCTGGGACTGCTTCCCAAACTGGCTCGGTGTACCTCGTCTCCCCGCCTAACATTCCTGGCAGGGACACGAGAAGAACACCCCCCTCCTCCTCCTCCTCTACCGCCTCCTCCTCCGCCACCGCCTCCTCCTCCGCCACCGCCTCCTCCTCCGCTGTTAGATTGACCCCAGCTACGAGTTCGAAACGTTGCAGCACTGGCGTTGGTAGACGTCAGCAGGCTGTGCTGAAGCTGATCAGCTTGGGGGACAGACAGCACACTGCCTCCGAGGTGAGGGATGCCCTCCTCGATGAGACGGCAATATGGTTTGAGCCGCTGCACCTGGGCCCAGGCATGGTTGTTTGTGATAACGACCGGAACCTGGTAGCAGCTCTGGAGCTTGCCGGACTCCAACATGTTCCATGCCTGGCCCACGTCTTCAACCTAGTGGTGCAACGTTTCCTAAAGAGCTACCCCAATGTTCCAGAGCTACTGGTGAAAGTGCGGCGCATGTGCGCCCACTTTCGCAAGTCGACAGTAGCCGCTGCTAGCTTAAAATCTCTCCAGCAACGCCTGCATGTGCCACAACACCGGCTTTTGTGCGACGTCCCCACACGCTGGAACTCAACGTTTCAGATGTTGAATAGAGTGGTTGAGCAGCAGAGACCTTTGATGGAATACCAGCTACAAAACCCTAGGGTGCCACAAAGTCAGCTGCCTCAGTTTCTCATCCATGAGTGGCCATGGATGAGAGACCTTTGTGACATCCTACGGGTGTTTGAGGAGTCCACAAGGAGGGTGAGCTCTGAGGATGCGATGGTGAGCCTTACAATCCCGCTCTTGTGTGTTCTGAGAGAATCCCTGATTGACATCAGGGATAACTCAGATCACACAGAGGAGTCAGGGATAGCATCCGATCCGTCACAGCTGGAGAGTAGGTCCACACATCTGTCCGCTTCATCGCGTTTAATGGAGGAGGAGGAGGAGGAGGAGGAGGAGGAAGAAGAGTTGTCCGATGATGTGATGGTGATACAGGAGGCTTCCGGGCAACTTCGAATCGTCCCATTGTTGCAGCGCGGATGGGTAGACATGGAGGATGAGGAGGAAATGGAGATTGAACTTTCCGGTGGGGCCAGAGGAGTCATGCCAACTAACACTGTGGCAGACATGGCTGAGTTCATGTTGGGGTGCTTTACAATCGACAAGCGTATTGTCAAAATCATGGAGGACAACCAGTACTGGATCTTTGCTATCCTTGACCCCCGGTATAAAAACAACATCTCGTCTTTTATTCCGGTAGAGGGGAGGGCCAATCGCATCAATGCTTGCCACAGGCAATTGGTGCAGAATATGATGGAGATGTTTCCAGCATGTGACGTTGGCGGCAGGGAGGACAGTTCCTCCAGTAGGTGACCAAGTTCTCACCGGTCCACACAAACGAGGGGCACACTGTCTAAGGTCTGGGACACCTTGATGGCACCCCCTCGCCAAAGTGCCGCCACAGAGGGTCCTAGTGTCACCAGGCGTGAGAAGTATAGGCGCATGTTGCGGGAATACCTTTCCGACCACAGCCCTGTCCTCTCCGACCCCTCTGCGCCCTACACGTATTGGGTGTCGAAGTTGGACCTGTGGCTTGAACTTGCCCTATATGCCTTGGAGGTGCTGTCCTGTCCTGCCGCCAGCGTCCTATCTGAGAGGGTGTTCAGTGCAGCCGGTGGCATCATCACTGACAAGCGCACCCGTCTGTCAGCTGAGAGTGCCGACCGGCTCACTTTGATAAAAATGAACCACCACTGGATAGAGCCTTCATTTTTGTGCCCACCTGTGTAAAGCACCCCAACATGAAACTCCATGTCTGTACTCAACCTCTCCAATTCCTCCGCATCCTCATACTCATCCACCATAAGCGTTGCACAATTCTGCTAATACTAGGCTCCCTCCAACATGATTTCCCCCAACTCTGCTGGTTAGAGGCTCCCTCCACCCTGATTTCCACCAACTCTGCTGGTTAGAGGCTCCCTCCACCCTGCTTTCCCACAACTCTGCTGGTTAGAGGCTCCCTCCACCATGAATTTGCCCAAACTGGGCTGGTTAGAGGCTCCCTCCACCATAATTTTGCCCAAACTGGGCTGGTTAGAGGCTCCCTCCACCATGAATTGGTCCAAACTGGGCTGGTTAGAGGCTCCCTCCACCATGAATTGGTCCAAATTGGGGTTTTTAGAGGCTCCCTCCACCATGAATTGGTCCAAACTGGGCTGTTTAGAGGCTCCCTCCACCATGAATTGGTCCAAACTGGGGTTTTTAGAGGCTCCCTCCACCATGAATTGGTCCAAACTGGGGTTTTTAGAGGCTCCCTCCACCATGAATTTGCCCAAACTGGGCTGTTTAGAGGCTCCCTCCACCATGAATTGGTCCAAATTGGGGTTTTTAGAGGCTCCCTCCACCATGAATTTGCCCAAACTGGGCTGGTTAGAGGCTCCCTCCACCATGAATTGGTCCAAACTGGGCTGGTTAGAGGCTCCCTCCACCATGAATTGGTCCAAATTGGGGTTTTTAGAGGCTCCCTCCACCATGAATTGGTCCAAACTGGGGTTTTTAGAGGCTCCCTCCACCATGAATTGGTCCAAACTGGGGTTTTTAGAGGCTCCCTCCACCATGAATTTGCCCAAACTGGGCTGTTTAGAGGCTCCCTCCACCATGAATTTGCCCAAACTGGGCTGGTTAGAGGCTCCCTCCACCATGAATTGGTCCAAACTGGGTTTTTTAGAGGCTCCCTCCACCATGAATTTGCCCAAACTGGGCTGTTTAGAGGCTCCCTCCACCATGAATTTGCCCAAACTGGGCTGTTTAGAGGCTCCCTCCACCATGAATTTGCCCAAACTGGGCTGGTTAGAGGCTCCCTCCACCATGAATTGGTCCAAACTGGGGTTTTTAGAGGCTCCCTCCACCATGAATTTGCCCAAACTGGGCTGTTTAGAGGCTCCCTCCACCATGAATTGGTCCAAATTGGGGTTTTTAGAGGCTCCCTCCACCATGAATTTGCCCAAACTGGGCTGGTTAGAGGCTCCCTCCACCATGAATTGGTCCAAACTGGGCTGGTTAGAGGCTCCCTCCACCATGAATTGGTCCAAATTGGGGTTTTTAGAGGCTCCCTCCACCATGAATTGGTCCAAACTGGGCTGTTTAGAGGCTCCCTCCACCATGAATTGGTCCAAACTGGGGTTTTTAGAGGCTCCCTCCACCATGAATTGGTCCAAACTGGGCTGGTTAGAGGCTCCCTCCACCATGAATTGGTCCAAACTGGGTTTTTTAGAGGCTCCCTCCACCATGAATTGGTCCAAACTGGGGTTTTTAGAGGCTCCTTCCACCATGAATTGGTCCAAACTGGGGTTTTTAGAGGCTCCCTCCACCATGAATTGGTCCAAACTGGGGTTTTTAGAGGCTCCCTCCACCATGAATTGGTCCAAACTGGGGTTTTTAGAGGCTCCCTCCACCATGAATTTGCCCAAACTGGGCTGGTTAGAGGCTCCCTCCACCATGAATTGGTCCAAACTGGGCTGGTTAGAGGCTCCCTCCACCATGAATTGGTCCAAACTGGGGTTTTTAGAGGCTCCCTCCACCATGAATTGGTCCAAACTGGGGTTTTTAGAGGCTCCCTCCACCATGAATTTGCCCAAACTGGGCTGTTTAGAGGCTCCCTCCACCATGAATTGGTCCAAATTGGGGTTTTTTAGAGGCTCCCTCCACCATGAATTGGTCCAAACTGGGGTTTTTAGAGGCTCCCTCCACCATGAATTTGCCCAAACTGGGCTGTTTAGAGGCTCCCTCCAGCATGAATTGGTCCAAACTGGGGTTTTTAGAGGCTCCCTCCACCATGAATTGGTCCAAACTGGGGTTTTTAGAGGCTCCCTCCACCATGAATTTGTCCTAACTGGGGTTTTTAGAGGCTCCCTCCACCATGAATTTGCCCAAACTGGGCTGTTTAGAGGCTCCCTCCACCATAAATTGGTCCAAATTGGGGTTTTTAGAGGCTCCCTCCACCATGAATTTGCCCAAACTGGGCTGGTTAGAGGCTCCCTCCACCATGAATTGGTCCAAACTGGGCTGGTTAGAGGCTCCCTCCACCATGAATTGGTCCAAATTGGGGTTTTTAGAGGCTCCCTCCACTATGAATTGGTCCAAACTGGGCTGTTTAGAGGCTCCCTCCACCATGAATTGGTCCAAACTGGGGTTTTTAGAGGCTCCCTCCACCATGAATTGGTCCAAACTGGGCTGGTTAGAGGCTCCCTCCACCATGAATTGGTCCAAACTGGGTTTTTTAGAGGCTCCCTCCACCATGAATTGGTCCAAACTGGGGTTTTTAGAGGCTCCCTCCACCATGAATTGGTCCAAACTGGGGTTTTTAGAGGCTCCCTCCACCATGTATTGGTCCAATCTGGGGTTTTTAGAGGCTCCCTCCACCATGAATTGGTCCAAACTGGGGTTTTTAGAGGCTCCCTCCACCATGAATTGGTCCAAACTGGGGTTTTTAGAGGCTCCCTCCACCATGAATTGGTCCAAACTGGGCTGTTTAGAGGCTCCCTCCAGCATGAATTGGTCCAAACTGGGGTTTTTAGAGGCTCCCTCCACCATGAATTGGTCCAAACTGGGCTGGTTAGAGGCTCCCTCCACCATGAATTGGTCCAAACTGGGCTGTTTAGAGGCTCCCTCCACCATGAATTGGTCCAAACTGGGGTTTTTAGAGGCTCCCTCCACCATGAATTGGTCCAAACTGGGCTGGTTAGAGGCTCCCTCCACCATGAATTGGTCCAAACTGGGTTTTTTAGAGGCTCCCTCCACCATGAATTGGTCCAAACTGGGGTTTTTAGAGGCTCCCCTCCACCATGAATTGGTCCAAACTGGGGTTTTTAGAGGCTCCCTCCACCATGTATTGGTCCAATCTGGGGTTTTTAGAGGCTCCCTCCACCATGAATTGGTCCAAACTGGGGTTTTTAGAGGCTCCCTCCACCATGAATTGGTCCAAACTGGGGTTTTTAGAGGCTCCCTCCACCATGAATTGGTCCAAACTGGGCTGTTTAGAGGCTCCCTCCAGCATGAATTGGTCCAAACTGGGGTTTTTAGAGGCTCCCTCCACCATGAATTGGTCCAAACTGGGCTGGTTAGAGGCTCCCTCCACCATGAATTGGTCCAAACTGGGGTTTTTAGAGGCTCCCTCCACCATGAATTGGTCCAAACTGGGGTTTTTAGAGGCTCCCTCCACCATGAATTGGTCCAAACTGGGGTTTTTAGAGGCTCCCTCCACCATGAATTTGCCCAAACTGGGCTGTTTAGAGGCTCCCTCCACCATGAATTGGTCCAAACTGGGTTTTTTAGAGGCTCCCTCCACCATGAATTGGTCCAAACTGGGGTTTTTAGAGGCTCCCTCCACCATGAATTGGTCCAAACTGGGGTTTTTAGAGGCTCCCTCCACCATGAATTTGCCCAAACTGGGCTGTTTAGAGGCTCCCTCCACCATGAATTGGTCCAAATTGGGGTTTTTAGAGGCTCCCTCCACCATGAATTTGCCCAAACTGGGCTGGTTAGAGGCTCCCTCCACCATGAATTGGTCCAAACCTGGGCTGGTTAGAGGCTCCCTCCACCATGAATTGGTCCAAATTGGGGTTTTTAGAGGCTCCCTCCACCATGAATTGGTCCAAACTGGGCTGTTTAGAGGCTCCCTCCACCATGAATTGGTCCAAACTGGGGTTTTTAGAGGCTCCCTCCACCATGAATTGGTCCAAACTGGGCTGGTTAGAGGCTCCCTCCACCATGAATTGGTCCAAACTGGGTTTTTTAGAGGCTCCCTCCACCATGAATTGGTCCAAACTGGGGTTTTTAGAGGCTCCCTCCACCATGAATTGGTCCAAACTGGGGTTTTTAGAGGCTCCCTCCACCATGAATTGGTCCAAACTGGGGTTTTTAGAGGCTCCCTCCACCATGAATTTTCCCAAACTGGGCTGTTTAGAGGCTCCCTCCACCATGAATTGGTCCAAACTGGGTTTTTTAGAGGCTCCCTCCACCATGAATTGGTCCAAACTGGGCTGGTTAGAGGCTCCCTCCACCATGAATTGGTCCAAATTGGGGTTTTTAGAGGCTCCCTCCACCATGAATTGGTCCAAACTGGGCTGTTTAGAGGCTCCCTCCACCATGAATTGGTCCAAACTGGTTTTTTAGAGGCTCCCTCCACCATGAATTGGTCCAAACTGGGGTTTTTAGAGGCTCCCTCCACCATGAATTGGTCCAAACTGGGGTTTTTAGAGGCTCCCTCCACCATGAATTTGCCCAAACTGGGCTGTTTAGAGGCTCCCTCCACCATGAATTGGTCCAAATTGGGGTTTTTAGAGGCTCCCTCCACCATGAATTGGTCCAAACTGGGGTTTTTAGAGGCTCCCTCCACCATGAATTTGCCCAAACTGGGCTGTTTAGAGGCTCCCTCCAGCATGAATTGGTCCAAACTGGGGTTTTTAGAGGCTCCCTCCACCATGAATTGGTCCAAACTGGGGTTTTTAGAGGCTCCCTCCACCATGAATTGGTCCAAACTGGGGTTTTTAGAGGTTCCCTCCACCATGAATTGGTCCAAACTGGGCTGGTTAGAGGCTCCCTCCACCATGAATTGGTCCAAACTGGGTTTTTTAGAGGCTCCCTCCACCATGAATTGGTCCAAACTGGGGTTTTTAGAGGCTCCCTCCACCATGAATTTGCCCAAACTGGGCTGTTTAGAGGCTCCCTCCACCATGAATTGGTCCAAATTGGGGTTTTTAGAGGCTCCCTCCACCATGAATTTGCCCAAACTGGGCTGGTTAGAGGCTCCCTCCACCATGAATTGGTCCAAACTGGGCTGGTTAGAGGCTCCCTCCACCATGAATTGGTCCAAATTGGGGTTTTTAGAGGCTCCCTCCACCATGAATTGGTCCAAACTGGGCTGTTTAGAGGCTCCCTCCACCATGAATTGGTCCAAACTGGGTTTTTTAGAGGCTCCCTCCAGCATGAATTGGTCCAAACTGGGGTTTTTAGAGGCTCCCTCCACCATGAATTTGCCCAAACTCTGCTGGTTAGAGGCTCAATCCACCCTGATTTTCAAAACAAATGTTGGTGCCAACCTCAACTTACTACAAGGGCCAAATTCACTGCTGGTGACAAGCTCTCCTCACTGCAAGTGCCAAATACACATGTTTCAAGGTGTTTTCCTACTGTCAGAGAGGTGGTATTGAGTGTGTAAAGTGTGTAGTTGTTAGGCTGTGATGTTGGGGTAATAGAGGGTCTTTGGTGTGTTAGATGCCCCCAGACATGCTTCCCCTGCTGTCCCAGTGTCATTCCAGAGGTGTTGGCATCATTTCCTGGGGTGTCATAGTGGACTTGGTGACCCTCCAGACACGGATTTGGGTTTCCCCCTTAACGAGTATATGTTCCCCATAGACTATAATGGGGTTCGAAACCCGTTCGAACACACGAACAGTGAGCGGCTGTTCGATTCTAATTTCGAACCTCGAACATTTTAGTGTTCGCTCATCTCTATTAATAATGTGCAGATTCACAATTGCACACAATTACAGACCTGCAAAATATAGTCATTCGAATTGGGCTTTATAGAGCTTTCTGCTCCACTGTGACCCCAACACAGTACAATCTGCTTCATAGTGACCTCCAAACAGTACAATCAGCTCCACAGTGACCCCCAAACAGTACAATCTGCTGCACAGTGGCCCCCACACAGTATAATCTGTTTTACAGTGACCCCCAAACAGTACAATCAGCTCCACAGTGGCCCCCACACAGTATAATCTGCTGCACAGTGGCCCCCACACAGTACAATCTTCTCCACAGTGGCCCCATATAGTACAATCAGCTCCACAGTGGCCCCCACACAGTAAAATAAGCTCTTCAGTGGCCCCCACACAATACAATCTGCTCCACAGTGGCCCCCACACAGTACAATCAGCTCTACAGTGCCCCCCACACAATATAATCTGCTGCACAGTGGTTCCCACGCAGTATAATTTGCTCCACGGTGACCCCCACACAGTATAATCTGTTCCATAGATGCGTGCCCAAAAAGAGGGCTCTGAGTGCCACCTCTGGCACCCGTGCCATAGGTTCGCCATCATGGCCCTAGGGGCTGTGTAGGTGAGCGTTGATGCCCAGTCTCAGTGCTAACTGCAGGAATGCTCTGCACATTATCACACCTACACACTGGACTCTGGACTGAACCTCCCTGGACACCCAGGAGACCTAGGTCTCCTACAATCCCATCCAGTGGCCTGTGATTGGCCGGGGCTGTACCAAGGGAAAGATTAGAAACCCTGGGGGAAAATCTGAAAACCGTGACATTCAACATAGAACATAGAGGGCGGGATGTACCAATACAATCCAGAGGCACCATAGACAAACACATAAAGTAGTAGCATTCTGGGACGCTGCAAGAATAACACTGGAGATGATACACTGCAAATATACGCCCTGGCTCTACAGCTCCTAAAGCGTCCCCGCACAGGCCCACCGCCTAGTAATACATCTCAGTACATAACGCTATGGCGCTGCATCTAATATACAAAAGGAGAGCACAATATGGGCGGTAGAAATAATACTCCTATTAAGCTGGTCTCTTCATCTCCTCCGACAAGACAACCTTGAAAGATCTTGCCGCGGTGAAGTACAATGTGTACAGCTAATTAAAGGCAATGCCGCTCGCTATAGTCCTTCAATTACGGGCACAATTGAGAGAGATTACGGAAATGTATATATTGCTGTCGGACAGGAGAATTCGCTGCAGGAGACGGCGCAGATACAAACATCAAGCTAAACAATCATTTACTCTTTGAATGTTAAATTACCTTTATTATTCTGTCAATTTAGAGTAATCATCGAAACGATGTCTGGAGACGGGACGTAGCCGTACGCTATATTACGTGTGCGAGCGCTAATGTAGTCAGTGCGTACACATGCGAGTAAACAATTACACTACAGATGCGTCTACTCTTAACTTAGCTGGAGTCCAAATTTATAATATGTGACACGTGCTATGGAAACCCTGGACATAATGCAACGTACAAGTGCTGGGTCACATAGACAGATAGAAAGGACGTTGCAAAATATTATTGTCTTTCGGGTTCAGGCCCCACATAGAGGGACTCGGCAAAAAAAAACGTGGCGGAATGGCAGGTATCCTCTGCAGACTTTCTGCCCCTATTATACATAGATGGAACACGTCAACATTTCCGCAGGTAGAATTGACATGCTGCGATTTTCAAAAATGTGGGCGGTCTTGAAAACGCAGCTTTCCCGCTGCAGATATTTTTCTGCAATGTGTGAATGGGATTAGCCAGAATCCCCTTTGCAGATACTGTAAAATGCAGCGCTGTCGCAACGTGGGGCCCGGCCTCAAAGCTTGTTATTGTATTAACCCCCTTCCCGACATCCGCCGTAATAGTACGGCGCATGTCGGGTGTGCAACTATGGCGGCCGCCCAGGAGCAGGGCGGCCGCCATAGACGCCGGGGTGTCTACTGTTTTAAGCAGTAGACAACCGGCTCTAATGTCGCCGATCGGTCCCTGGACCGATCGGAGGCATTAACCCCTCCGGCACCTTTGACCATGGCGCATGGGCGTATGGGCGCCGCCATTTTGCCCGGGATTGCCGGCTCCTGGAGCATGCTCCAGGGCCGACGTCATGTTGCCATGACAGCCGGGAGCCTTGTACAAGGCTCCCAGGCTTGTCTGCAAATTCTCTCTTTTGCAGGCTGGTCTATGCATCCTGCAAAAGAAAGGATGATTTTTTGCAATGCATTAGCATTGTAATACATTGCATTAGTGATCAGACCCCCTGGGGTTCAACACCCCTAGGGGGTCTAATAAATGCAAAAAAAAAAAAAAAAAATTAAATATAAAATTAAAAATTCAAATCACCCCCCTTTCCCTAGAACAGATATAAAAGTAGTTAAAAACTGTACAACACATAGATGTTAGGTATCCGCGCGTCCGAAATCGCCCGCTCTACAAATCTATAAAAATATGTTTCCTGTATGGTAAACGCCGTAGCGGGAAAAATAGTAAAAAGTGCCAAACCGCCGTTTTTTCACTGTTTTGATTCTGATACAAAAATTTTATAAAGGGGGCGTGGCTAGCCGGCGCCGCGAGCGGACGCACAGACCAGGAGCTCCGCTACAGGGGACCCTAATCCAGGGTATTACCCTTCCATCTGCCGCTTCCACTACGTGCAGCAGCCTCAGGGGCCTTCCCCCAGCCCCAGTGTACCTTCGGTGAGGCTCCGTTCAGCTGCTCTGTTCACCTGCCTCCCAGCTCCTAGTGCGCGGCTTGCTCTGCAGGGACTCGCGGCCGCCATCTTGGATACGCGGCCTACCTTCTCCCTGGTCCCTTTTTCCCTCCTGGGACCCCAGCAGCACCTTCCGGACGCTTCAGCCCTCTCCCCTGGACCCTGTGAGCGCCCGACCGCCGAGACCCTGTGCCTGGATCTCCCCGGCAGCCGGATTCAGACCTGTGGCCTAGTGTTTCCTCCCAGTGTGACAGCCGCCATCTTGGGGCCTACATCGGGCCTGACCTCCACTGTTTTCTCACTGTGCAGGAACCTGGAACCTCCTCCTTGCAGCCTGCACTACACTGCTTGGACTGCTGGCTGCAGCAAGCTGTCTCCTGAACCTGCAATTTTCCTCTGAGTGCTGCAGGGATCCCCAGCTCCAGTGTCCTCCTGCTGCTGTGAGTAATATATGTTTTGCTGCTGATTGTCACCCCCCCCCCCCCTCCAGAGCCCCTGGACATTTACCACTTACCAGACCTGCTACAGGCCACCCTGATTCACCTAGCGTTGTGGGGACCCCCCCCCCCCATGACATCTGCTACCATTTGACTTTCACGCTGCTCCTGCTGCATGGTGAAAATGATTTACTGAACTCACTCCCCCCTACCCCACCTGGGTCCGCCTGAGCACAGTGTAACACCAACTGGCCTGTATCATGGTGAAAGTAGGAGGTAGTCGCCCTCGTGATCCCCTAACTCACCAAAAACCTTCTAACTCTCAGGGAGAACTTGATAAATACTTAATGAAGAAACAAAATCCCTCCTGCAATAAGGGACCCCTACCCCTTCACCAAGACCCTGTTGCTGCTGGCTGTAGGGCCTCCGACGGGGGTAGTGAAGAAGAGGGAGGTTCCCCTGCAGATTTGCCAGTTTCCCGAGACTTCCTGCAACAAGCCTTATCTGGCGCCTTATCCACCGCCCTGTCTCCAGTGATGCAGACGCTAGCGGTCATTGAGCAGGATGTTAAACATATTGGCCAGAGAGTGGAGAACCTCGAGTCTGTCCAGACGTCCATCCTGGAGTATAGTTCTGCAGCCACCCAGAGCTTCTCTGCCTGTCAGGAACACATAAACCTCCTCTACAGAGCTTTGGAAGACCAGGAGAATAGAGGTAGACGCAATAATGTCCGTATACGGGGGGTCCCTGAAACCGTAGCCAATGAAGCCATTCCCGGGGCGGTGCGCCAGATTTATGCCTCACTCCTTGGTGACGACAAAGCTACCGCTGTCATCATAGAGAGAGCACATCGGGCTCTCAGACCTAAACCTAAACCATCTGACCCACCAAGGGATATCGTTTGCCGCTTCTTGAACTTTCAAGACAAAGAGGAATTGCTACTTAAGGCCAGAGAAGCGGAAGATCTTGCCTTTGAGGGATCCCAGGTCTCAATTTATCAAGACCTGTCCCCCCTCACGCTCCTGAAGAGGCGTAAACTACGGCCCCTCACCGACTGGCTCCGCCAGCGCAAGCTGATTTACAGATGGCTGTTCCCCTTTGGCATATCCTTTTCCTATTCGGGAAGCCGCATAAATATCTCTACCATTTCAGATCTGAGAGCTGCCTGCGAGCAATACGACCTGCCTCATCTGGACATTGACAACTGGGATGTGGTATCCTCCATAGATGTTCTTCCCCCTCTCCCCGCTCCGCAGCCGTGGCAACAGATGTCCCCCAGACAGCAGAGGATCAAAAAGAAACTGTCTAAGTTGACACCCAGAAAGGCCCTGATCCCGCCATCTTGATTACTCCGCGTCGTCGGCCTTAGTGGTTGTACTGAACTGCATATGTCTCCTTTTCCTCTGCTGTGTTCTGCTTTCCCCTCCCCTCCCCTCCTTTTTTTTTTTCTCCCTTCTGATTTCACTTATGCAGGTTTTACTCCAGAGTTGGCCGAACTTATTGGACGCTGTAGCTGCCTCTTCGCCGCTGGCCACTTTCACCATAGCTCGACCCTCCGGCCCCAGAGCTTCTGCTCCTACGTGCGCCTGGTAGGCCTTGATACGGACTTTGTGATTTTGTGTTCTCATATGGTTTATATCCTATGCTTAAATAGTTTATACCTTGTGATTAATGTCGGATTATCCCTTCTTGATATTTTGAGTTTACATTGATGGTTGGTGTTCCACTTCGTTTAATATGCTATCTGACCTAACGCCATACTTGCGGACCCTAAGGGGACCTGTAGTATGTACCCCTCTGTTCTCGTTGAAGACGAGGCGTATACGCCTTTACCTGTAGTTGCATTTGTATCTGTACTGTTGTCCTTCTCTCCCATAGTTAATGTGGCTTTTGCCTATGTCGCTTACCTGTTTGTCACTATGACACCCCCCACATCAGGTATGGCTATTTTGCAAAGGTTGGTTAGGAATGATTTGCGACTACCTACTCTTTTATACCTCTCATGGCTGCCGATCTGACAGTATGTTCTTTCAATGTGAAGGGCTTTAATGTCCCCCAAAAACGCTCGCAGATTATCGCCTACTTGAGAAAACAACAAACATCTGTAGTGATGCTTCAAGAAACTCATTTTAAGTGTGGAAGGGTGCCTTCCCTCTCTCAACATTATTTTAGTCAATGGTTTCATAGTACGTATTCATCGGCCTCTAGGGGAACTAGCATCGCCATTTCACGTAATGTGCCCTTTCAGCTCTCTGCTCAACTCAGTGATCCTGAAGGCCGTTACCTTTTTATCAAGGGCTCGATCGGTAAAGTTATATATACTTTTGCAACCTTGTATGCCCCAAATAGCTCACAGGTGCCTTGGCTCCTGGGAACTATCCAGACATTGAGGGAGTTCACTGAGGGTACACTGGTGATGGGAGGGGACTGTAATCTGGCACTAAACCCAGTCATAGATAGCACTGGAGCTAGGCATATTTCATATCGCCGCCTCTCTAAACTTACCAAGGCCCTTTCAGATTTCCAGCTAGTCGACGTTTGGCGGCTGCAACACCCAGCAGTGAAGGACTACACGTACTTCTCACATACCCACAACTCATATCATAGGTTAGACTACCTATTTATACAACGTAAGGCATTACACTCCCTTATCTCCTCCACCGTGGGGAACATCCTGCTCTCTGACCATGCCCCAATCTTTTTGACACTCAGCTTACACCAAATCCCGAAAGGGGACTGGAGCTGGCGCTTAAATGATACATTACTTACTGATCAGAATAACACTTGCAAAATCGAACTACGCCTAAAGGAATACTTTTCCTTGAATGCGTCAGAGGACATTTCAGACCCCATCCTGTGGGAGGCTCACAAGGCGGTGGTGAGAGGAGAGCTGATCTCCCTCGGCACGCATCTGAAAAAGACTAGACAGAAAGCCCTAGACGACCTATTGACACAAATAGCAAAACTTGAAGGAGCCCACAAGCTCACGCAGGCACAGACTACCTTCCAGGAGCTCACACTAGCGAGGGATAGAGTGAAAGACCTTCTGAACGCCAAATCCCTCAGGCTCTTGCAATCCTCTAAATGTAAACATTATATGCACGGGGACAGGGGGAATAAGGTCATGTCTGCTCTTGTCCATAAACGGAAGGATAAGTCATTTATCTCTGAAATAACTAATGCTAAGGGAGAAGTAGTCGGTGACACAGATCAGATCGCTGAAGCTTTCCATGACTTTTATCATAAGCTTTATAATATTGACGATTCTCTCTCTCCCGCCCTTAGCACTCCCCCCGACGGAAACCTTACCCTAATTAATGCCTTTCTTGACTCTCTACCCCTGCCGAGGTTGGATGAAGCAGACAGACTGTCTCTGGCCAGCCCATTCACTCCGGAAGAACTATCTAAAGTACTCTCCTCAATACCAGTCGGTAAGAGCCCGGGCCCGGATGGCCTACCGATTTCTTACTACAAAACATTCAAAGACATTCTCCTTCCCCATTTCACCTCCCTTTGCAACTCCCTGCTACGGGGCCAGCACCTTCCCTCCCAGTCCTTGGAGGCTTTCATCACCATCCTCCCGAAAGAGGGGAAAGACCCCAAACAATGCGGTAGCTACAGACCTATCTCGCTCCTCAACGCTGATGTGAAATGGTGGGCCAAAGCTCTTGCTGTGCGCCTATCCCCTTTACTTCCCCGGTTGATTGGCGAGGAACAGGCTGGCTTCGTCAGGAGTAGGCAGGGCAGGGACAACACGTGGCGAGTGATTAGACTCATCGAACACGCCAGACTCAAAAAGATCCCACTTGTCCTGTTGAGCACGGACGCGGAAAAGGCGTTCGACAGGATAAACTGGGCTTTTCTAGTAGCTACCCTTCATAGATTTGGGATGCCAGATACCTTTGTGAACGCTATTCTCTCCCTATATAGACAACCTAGTGCTAAAATTAGGGTTAATGGCACTCTCTCTCGCCCGTTTCGGATAAGCAATGGCACTAGGCAGGGTTGCCCCCTGTCGCCCTCCCTTTTTATTTTGGTTATGGAAACTTTGATCCAGGCTATTAGGCGGGACACACTGATCGCGGGAATCCCGGTGGGTGGGTTTGAGCACAAGACAGCAGCATTTGCCGACGACCTAATGGTCCTGGTGTCGAATCCGCTTACTGCGTTACCACGGTTGACTTCGCTCTTTGCCGAATTTGGCAGGGTATCGAACTTTAAAATTAATTTTAGCAAGTCAGAAGTATTGAATATTACACTAGACCTCTCCCTATTAAACCAGTTGCGGCTTGATTCCCCCTTTCAGTGGACCCAGTCTGATATCCAGTTTCTGGGGGTTAGGATTCCCAGCGACCCGGCTAACCTTTTCTCTTTAAACTACCTCCCCCTTCTCCAGCAGATCACTGATCAGCTCAACAACCTTAACGTCCCCTGTATCTCATGGTTAGGCCGGAAGAACTTGTTGAAAACGTATGTCCTTCCCAAACTACTGTATCTGCTACGCACGATCCCTATCAAACTCCCCAGGTCCTATCTTGATAAAGTTAGACGCCTCTTTTCTTCCTTCCTTTGGAACCAAAAGCGTCCAAGAATTAAGCACTCACAACTCATTCAACCTCCAAACAAGGGGGGGATCGGGCTACCTGATGTCCAGACGTATTACTATGCCCATCAACTGGAGCGTTGGCTCCTCCTGACTTCCCCCAAGGCCGATAGTGATAACTTAGCGATCCGACTAGAAAGCCACCTTTGCTCTTTAGCTGACAGGCTAGCACTATGGGGCATTAGGCCACCTCTGCCTACAACCAGCTCTCTCCTATATAGTGTAACATCTGCCTGGTCCTATCTGAATAAATCAACCCCCCTGCTATCTCACCCAAGGCCTACCCTCCCGCTGGACCTTCTCCCTTACTTAATCGACCCACGGCGGGAAATCTTGGCGTCGTTTTGGAATAGGCTCCGTCACTTCACCCTATTCTCCTTCTTTGAGCCGGATACTTCACCAACGACATCTTGGCTTCTGCAGAAAACAGGCCTTGTCTTAACTAATTTTTTGCAATGTATAGATTTCTCTACCACCTGTGAATCCTATCTATCGAAGTGGCAGTCGGCGGAGAGTACTTCGTGGCTGGAGGCGTTCTCTACTGACTTCCTACAGGTCAGAGGCGCATGTTCTCGCCTATACCGATTCCTACTCTCCCTCACTGCTGATTCTAGCCCAGGATTCTTGACTCATTGGGAATCTGACTTACACATCCAGCTGACGCAGGAGGACAAAAACAAATTACTAGCCAATGCCCATGGTTTCTCCAGATGTGTCCGGATACAGGAAAACTCGTACAAACTGGCCACGCGCTGGTACAAGACCCCTTCCTGGCTCCACTCCATTGACTCTACTGTTCCTGACACATGTTGGAGATGCTCATCTGGAATCGGAGATCTTGCACACATATGGTGGCACTGCCCCCTTATACATCCATATTGGACCGCGGTGTTAGATGCAATAGATAAGATCTGTTCAACCACCCTTCCCCGAGCTCCTGAACATGTCCTTCTCTGGTTGCCCCATGACACCTTCCTTCCTAAAAGGGGGGATCTGGCGACGCACCTATTGGCTGCTGCGAAGCTCCTCATACCCCTGTACTGGAAAGATACTTCACCCCCATCATTCACTCACTGGGTCCTAAAAGCCTCAGAAATATGTAGACTGGAGGAGCTAGCTCACTGGAACACTATGTCCAGACCAGCATACCTCAAGACCTGGTCTCCCTGGTTAGCAGCAAGAGACACGATCTTGGTACGCTATTTGCTTTCGAATCAGCACCCAAGCCTCGGCACTTCACATTGAGACAACTTTTGTTACCGCCTTTAACACAGCCATTGAGAGATACATCTTCCTTTCTTCTCTTATAACCTTGATGTGCTTACCGCTCTTCATTTCTCCTGCCTCGATGTTTCCCTGCCCATACCTTTGTATTGGTTTGTCCCCCCCCCTGGTTTTGTCTCTCTCCCTCCCACCCCCGCTACCCTTCCCCTCTCCGCCCCATCCCATACGCTTCCATTGTTATGTTAAGATATGTTTATTTGCATTTAAAACAAAATGAAAGTTGTGCATTGTACCTTATATTTTTTGTTTGCTGAATAGTCATGCAATCTAGTGCTCTGTACTTCTTAATAAAAATAGTTTTTAAAACAAAAATTTTATAAAAAGTGATCAAAGCAATAACATTTCCCAAAAATAGTAGAACTAAAAAGTACACCGGGCCCCGCAAAAAAAGACGCCCTATGCATCCCCGTACACGGACGTATAAAAAAGTTACGGCTGTCGGAATATGGCGACTTTTAGAAAAAAAAATTTAACACAGTTTTGGATTTTTTTTTAAGGGGTCAAAATGTAAATAAAACCATATAAATTTGGTATTCCTGGAATCGTAACGAAACACAGAATACAGGGGACAGGTCATTTTGGCTGCACAGTGAACGCCGTAAAACCAAAGCCTGTAAGAGAGTCGCAGAAATGCAGTTTTTCTTCAAATCCCCCCCATTCTGAATTTTTTTCCAGTTTCCCAGTAGATTATATAGAATAATTAATGGCGGCATCATGAAGAAAAAATTGTCCCACAGACATTAAGACTAGAGATGAGCGAACACTAAAATGTTCGAGGTTCGAAATTCGAATCGAACAGCCGCTCACTGTTCGTGTGTTCGAACGGGTTTCGAACCCCATTATAGTCTATGGGGAACATATACTCGTTAAGGGGGAAACCCAAATCCGTGTCTGGAGGGTCACCAAGTCCACTATGACACCCCAGGAAATGATACCAACACCCTGGAATGACACTGGGACAGCAGGGGAAGCATGTCTGGGGGCATCTAACACACCAAAGACCCTCTATTACCCCAACATCACAGCCTAACAACTACACACTTTACACACTCAATACCACCTCTCTGACAGTAGGAAAACACCTTGAAACATGTGAATTTGGCCCTTGTAGTAAGTTGAGGTTGGCACCAACATTTGTTTTGAAAATCAGGGTGGATTGAGCCTCTAACCAGCAGAGTTTGGGCAAATTCATGGTGGAGGGAGCCTCTAAAAACCCCAGTTTGGGCAAATTCATGGTGGAGGGAGCCTCTAAAAACCCCAGTTGGGACCAATTCATGGTGGAGGGAGCCTCTAAAAAACCCAGTTTGGACCAATTCATGGTGGAGGGAGCCTCTAAACAGCCCAGTTTGGACCAATTCATGGTGGAGGGAGCCTCTAAACAGCCCAGTTTGGGCAAATTCATGGTGGAGGGAGCCTCTAACCAGCCCAGTTTGGGCAAATTCATGGTGGAGGGAGCCTCTAAAAAACCCCGTTTGGACCAATTCATGGTGGAGGGAGCCTCTAAACAGCCCAGTTTGGGCAAATTCATGGTGGAGGGAGCCTCTAACCAGCCCAGTTTGGACCAATTCATGGTGGAGGGAGCCTCTAAAAACCCCAGTTTGGACCAATTCATGGTGGAGGGAGCCTCTAAAAACCCCAGTTTGGACCAATTCATGGTGGAGGGAGCCTCTAAAAACCCCAGTTTGGACCAATTCATGCTGGAGGGAGCCTCTAAAAACCCCAATTTGGACCAATTCATGGTGGAGGGAGCCTCTAACCAGCCCAGTTTGGACCAATTCATGGTGGAGGGAGCCTCTAACCAGCCCAGTTTGGGCAAATTCATGGTGGAGGGAGCCTCTAAAAACCCCAATTTGGACCAATTCATGGTGGAGGGAGCCTCTAAACAGCCCAGTTTGGGCAAATTCATGGTGGAGGGAGCCTCTAAAAACCCCAGTTTGGACCAATTCATGGTGGAGGGAGCCTCTAAAAACCCCAGTTTGGACCAATTCATGGTGGAGGGAGCCTCTAAAAAACCCAGTTTGGACCAATTCATGGTGGAGGGAGCCTCTAAACAGCCCAGTTTGGGCAAATTCATGGTGGAGGGAGCCTCTAAAAACCCCAGTTTGGACCAATTCATGGTGGAGGGAGCCTCTAAACAGCCCAGTTTGGGCAAATTCATGGTGGAGGGAGCCTCTAAAAACCCCAGTTTGGACCAATTCATGGTGGAGGGAGCCTCTAAAAACCCCAGTTTGGACCAATTCATGGTGGAGGGAGCCTCTAAAAAACCCAGTTTGGACCAATTCATGGTGGAGGGAGCCTCTAAACAGCCCAGTTTGGGCAAATTCATGGTGGAGGGAGCCTCTAAAAACCCCAGTTTGGACCAATTCATGGTGGAGGGAGCCTCTAAAAACCCCAGTTTGGACCAATTCATGGTGGAGGGAGCCTCTAAAAACCCCAGTTTGGACCAATTCATGGTGGAGGGAGCCTCTAAAAAACCCAGTTTGGACCAATTCATGGTGGAGGGAGCCTCTAACCAGCCCAGTTTGGACCAATTCATGGTGGAGGGAGCCTCTAAACAGCCCAGTTTGGGCAAATTCATGGTGGAGGGAGCCTCTAACCAGCCCAGTTTGGACCAATTCATGGTGGAGGGAGCCTCTAAAAACCCCAGTTTGGACCAATTCATGGTGGAGGGAGCCTCTAAACAGCCCAGTTTGGACCAATTCATGGTGGAGGGAGCCTCTAAAAACCCCAATTTGGACCAATTCATGGTGGAGGGAGCCTCTAACCAGCCCAGTTTGGACCAATTCATGGTGGAGGGAGCCTCTAACCAGCCCAGTTTGGGCAAATTCATGGTGGAGGGAGCCTCTAAAAACCCCAATTTGGACCAATTCATGGTGGAGGGAGCCTCTAAACAGCCCAGTTTGGGCAAATTCATGGTGGAGGGAGCCTCTAAAAACCCCAGTTTGGACCAATTCATGGTGGAGGGAGCCTCTAAAAACCCCAGTTTGGACCAATTCATGGTGGAGGGAGCCTCTAAAAACCCCAGTTTGGACCAATTCATGGTGGAGGGAGCCTCTAAAAAACCCAGTTTGGACCAATTCATGGTGGAGGGAGCCTCTAACCAGCCCAGTTTGGACCAATTCATGGTGGAGGTAGCCTCTAAAAACCCCAGTTTGGACCAATTCATGGTGGAGGGAGCCTCTAAACAGCCCAGTTTGGACCAATTCATGGTGGAGGGAGCCTCTAAAAACCCCAATTTGGACCAATTCATGGTGGAGGGAGCCTCTAACCAGCCCAGTTTGGACCAATTCATGGTGGAGGGAGCCTCTAACCAGCCCAGTTTGGGCAAATTCATGGTGGAGGGAGCCTCTAAAAACCCCAATTTGGACCAATTCATGGTGGAGGGAGCCTCTAAACAGCCCAGTTTGGGCAAATTCATGGTGGAGGGAGCCTCTAAAAACCCCAGTTTGGACCAATTCATGGTGGAGGGAGCCTCTAAAAACCCCAGTTTGGACCAATTAATGGTGGAGGGAGCCTCTAAAAAACCCAGTTTGGACCAATTCATGGTGGAGGGAGCATCTAAACAGCCCAGTTTGGGCAAATTCATGGTGGAGGGAGCCTCTAAAAACCCCAATTTGGACCAATTCATGGTGGAGGGAGCCTCTAAAAACCCCAGTTTGGACCAATTCATGGTGGAGGGAGCCTCTAAAAACCCCAGTTTGGACCAATTCATGGTGGAGGGAGCTTCTAAAAAACCCAGTTTGGACCAATTCATGGTGGAGGGAGCCTCTAACCAGCCCAGTTTGGACCAATTCATGGTGGAGGGAGCCTCTAAACAGCCCAGTTTGGGCAAATTCATGGTGGAGGGAGCCTCTAACCAGCCCAGTTTGGACCAATTCATGGTGGAGGGAGCCTCTAAAAACCCCAGTTTGGACCAATTCATGGTGGAGGGAGCCTCTAAACAGCCCAGTTTGGACCAATTCATGGTGGAGGGAGCCTCTAAAAACCCCAATTTGGACCAATTCATGGTGGAGGGAGCCTCTAACCAGCCCAGTTTGGACCAATTCATGGTGGAGGGAGCCTCTAACCAGCCCAGTTTGGGCAAATTCATGGTGGAGGGAGCCTCTAAAAACCCCAATTTGGACCAATTCATGGTGGAGGGAGCCTCTAAAAAACCCAGTTTGGACCAATTCATGGTGGAGGGAGCCTCTAAACAGCCCAGTTTGGGCAAATTCATGGTGGAGGGAGCCTCTAAAAACCCCAATTTGGACCAATTCATGGTGGAGGGAGCCTCTAAACAGCCCAGTTTGGGCAAATTCATGGTGGAGGGAGCCTCTAAAAACCCCAGTTTGGACCAATTCATGGTGGAGGGAGCCTCTAAAAACCCCAATTTGGACCAATTCATGGTGGAGGGAGCCTCTAAACAGCCCAGTTTGGGCAAATTCATGGTGGAGGGAGCCTCTAAAAACCCCAGTTTGGACCAATTCATGGTGGAGGGAGCCTCTAAAAACCCCAGTTTGGACCAATTCATGGTGGAGGGAGCCTCTAAAAAACCCAGTTTGGACCAATTCATGGTGGAGGGAGCCTCTAAACAGCCCAGTTTGGGCAAATTCATGGTGGAGGGAGCCTCTAAAAACCCCAGTTTGGACCAATTCATGGTGGAGGGAGCCTCTAAACAGCCCAGTTTGGGCAAATTCATGGTGGAGGGAGCCTCTAAAAACCCCAGTTTGGACCAATTCATGGTGGAGGGAGCCTCTAAAAACCCCAGTTTGGACCAATTCATGGTGGAGGGAGCCTCTAAAAAACCCAGTTTGGACCAATTCATGGTGGAGGGAGCCTCTAAACAGCCCAGTTTGGGCAAATTCATGGTGGAGGGAGCCTCTAAAAACCCCAGTTTGGACCAATTCATGGTGGAGGGAGCCTCTAAAAACCCCAGTTTGGACCAATTCATGGTGGAGGGAGCCTCTAAAAACCCCAGTTTGGACCAATTCATGGTGGAGGGAGCCTCTAAAAAACCCAGTTTGGACCAATTCATGGTGGAGGGAGCCTCTAACCAGCCCAGTTTGGACCAATTCATGGTGGAGGGAGCCTCTAAACAGCCCAGTTTGGGCAAATTCATGGTGGAGGGAGCCTCTAACCAGCCCAGTTTGGACCAATTCATGGTGGAGGGAGCCTCTAAAAACCCCAGTTTGGACCAATTCATGGTGGAGGGAGCCTCTAAACAGCCCAGTTTGGACCAATTCATGGTGGAGGGAGCCTCTAAAAACCCCAATTTGGACCAATTCATGGTGGAGGGAGCCTCTAACCAGCCCAGTTTGGACCAATTCATGGTGGAGGGAGCCTCTAACCAGCCCAGTTTGGGCAAATTCATGGTGGAGGGAGCCTCTAAAAACCCCAATTTGGACCAATTCATGGTGGAGGGAGCCTCTAAACAGCCCAGTTTGGGCAAATTCATGGTGGAGGGAGCCTCTAAAAACCCCAGTTTGGACCAATTCATGGTGGAGGGAGCCTCTAAAAACCCCAGTTTGGACCAATTCATGGTGGAGGGAGCCTCTAAAAACCCCAGTTTGGACCAATTCATGGTGGAGGGAGCCTCTAAAAAACCCAGTTTGGACCAATTCATGGTGGAGGGAGCCTCTAACCAGCCCAGTTTGGACCAATTCATGGTGGAGGTAGCCTCTAAAAACCCCAGTTTGGACCAATTCATGGTGGAGGGAGCCTCTAAACAGCCCAGTTTGGACCAATTCATGGTGGAGGGAGCCTCTAAAAACCCCAATTTGGACCAATTCATGGTGGAGGGAGCCTCTAACCAGCCCAGTTTGGACCAATTCATGGTGGAGGGAGCCTCTAACCAGCCCAGTTTGGGCAAATTCATGGTGGAGGGAGCCTCTAAAAACCCCAATTTGGACCAATTCATGGTGGAGGGAGCCTCTAAACAGCCCAGTTTGGGCAAATTCATGGTGGAGGGAGCCTCTAAAAACCCCAGTTTGGACCAATTCATGGTGGAGGGAGCCTCTAAAAACCCCAGTTTGGACCAATTAATGGTGGAGGGAGCCTCTAAAAAACCCAGTTTGGACCAATTCATGGTGGAGGGAGCATCTAAACAGCCCAGTTTGGGCAAATTCATGGTGGAGGGAGCCTCTAAAAACCCCAATTTGGACCAATTCATGGTGGAGGGAGCCTCTAAAAACCCCAGTTTGGACCAATTCATGGTGGAGGGAGCCTCTAAAAACCCCAGTTTGGACCAATTCATGGTGGAGGGAGCTTCTAAAAAACCCAGTTTGGACCAATTCATGGTGGAGGGAGCCTCTAACCAGCCCAGTTTGGACCAATTCATGGTGGAGGGAGCCTCTAAACAGCCCAGTTTGGGCAAATTCATGGTGGAGGGAGCCTCTAACCAGCCCAGTTTGGACCAATTCATGGTGGAGGGAGCCTCTAAAAACCCCAGTTTGGACCAATTCATGGTGGAGGGAGCCTCTAAACAGCCCAGTTTGGACCAATTCATGGTGGAGGGAGCCTCTAAAAACCCCAATTTGGACCAATTCATGGTGGAGGGAGCCTCTAACCAGCCCAGTTTGGACCAATTCATGGTGGAGGGAGCCTCTAACCAGCCCAGTTTGGGCAAATTCATGGTGGAGGGAGCCTCTAAAAACCCCAATTTGGACCAATTCATGGTGGAGGGAGCCTCTAAACAGCCCAGTTTGGGCAAATTCATGGTGGAGGGAGCCTCTAAAAACCCCAGTTTGGACCAATTCATGGTGGAGGGAGCCTCTAAAAACCCCAATTTGGACCAATTCATGGTGGAGGGAGCCTCTAAACAGCCCAGTTTGGGCAAATTCATGGTGGAGGGAGCCTCTAAAAACCCCAGTTTGGACCAATTCATGGTGGAGGGAGCCTCTAAAAACCCCAGTTTGGACCAATTCATGGTGGAGGGAGCCTCTAAAAAACCCAGTTTGGACCAATTCATGGTGGAGGGAGCCTCTAAACAGCCCAGTTTGGGCAAATTCATGGTGGAGGGAGCCTCTAAAAACCCCAGTTTGGACCAATTCATGGTGGAGGGAGCCTCTAAACAGCCCAGTTTGGGCAAATTCATGGTGGAGGGAGCCTCTAAAAACCCCAGTTTGGACCAATTCATGGTGGAGGGAGCCTCTAAAAACCCCAGTTTGGACCAATTCATGGTGGAGGGAGCCTCTAAAAAACCCAGTTTGGACCAATTCATGGTGGAGGGAGCCTCTAAACAGCCCAGTTTGGGCAAATTCATGGTGGAGGGAGCCTCTAAAAACCCCAGTTTGGACCAATTCATGGTGGAGGGAGCCTCTAAAAACCCCAGTTTGGACCAATTCATGGTGGAGGGAGCCTCTAAAAACCCCAGTTTGGACCAATTCATGGTGGAGGGAGCCTCTAAAAAACCCAGTTTGGACCAATTCATGGTGGAGGGAGCCTCTAACCAGCCCAGTTTGGACCAATTCATGGTGGAGGGAGCCTCTAAACAGCCCAGTTTGGGCAAATTCATGGTGGAGGGAGCCTCTAACCAGCCCAGTTTGGACCAATTCATGGTGGAGGGAGCCTCTAAAAACCCCAGTTTGGACCAATTCATGGTGGAGGGAGCCTCTAAACAGCCCAGTTTGGACCAATTCATGGTGGAGGGAGCCTCTAAAAACCCCAATTTGGACCAATTCATGGTGGAGGGAGCCTCTAACCAGCCCAGTTTGGACCAATTCATGGTGGAGGGAGCCTCTAACCAGCCCAGTTTGGGCAAATTCATGGTGGAGGGAGCCTCTAAAAACCCCAATTTGGACCAATTCATGGTGGAGGGAGCCTCTAAACAGCCCAGTTTGGGCAAATTCATGGTGGAGGGAGCCTCTAAAAACCCCAGTTTGGACCAATTCATGGTGGAGGGAGCCTCTAAAAACCCCAGTTTGGACCAATTCATGGTGGAGGGAGCCTCTAAAAACCCCAGTTTGGACCAATTCATGGTGGAGGGAGCCTCTAAAAAACCCAGTTTGGACCAATTCATGGTGGAGGGAGCCTCTAACCAGCCCAGTTTGGACCAATTCATGGTGGAGGTAGCCTCTAAAAACCCCAGTTTGGACCAATTCATGGTGGAGGGAGCCTCTAAACAGCCCAGTTTGGACCAATTCATGGTGGAGGGAGCCTCTAAAAACCCCAATTTGGACCAATTCATGGTGGAGGGAGCCTCTAACCAGCCCAGTTTGGACCAATTCATGGTGGAGGGAGCCTCTAACCAGCCCAGTTTGGGCAAATTCATGGTGGAGGGAGCCTCTAAAAACCCCAATTTGGACCAATTCATGGTGGAGGGAGCCTCTAAACAGCCCAGTTTGGGCAAATTCATGGTGGAGGGAGCCTCTAAAAACCCCAGTTTGGACCAATTCATGGTGGAGGGAGCCTCTAAAAACCCCAGTTTGGACCAATTAATGGTGGAGGGAGCCTCTAAAAAACCCAGTTTGGACCAATTCATGGTGGAGGGAGCATCTAAACAGCCCAGTTTGGGCAAATTCATGGTGGAGGGAGCCTCTAAAAACCCCAATTTGGACCAATTCATGGTGGAGGGAGCCTCTAAAAACCCCAGTTTGGACCAATTCATGGTGGAGGGAGCCTCTAAAAACCCCAGTTTGGACCAATTCATGGTGGAGGGAGCTTCTAAAAAACCCAGTTTGGACCAATTCATGGTGGAGGGAGCCTCTAACCAGCCCAGTTTGGACCAATTCATGGTGGAGGGAGCCTCTAAACAGCCCAGTTTGGGCAAATTCATGGTGGAGGGAGCCTCTAACCAGCCCAGTTTGGACCAATTCATGGTGGAGGGAGCCTCTAAAAACCCCAGTTTGGACCAATTCATGGTGGAGGGAGCCTCTAAACAGCCCAGTTTGGACCAATTCATGGTGGAGGGAGCCTCTAAAAACCCCAATTTGGACCAATTCATGGTGGAGGGAGCCTCTAACCAGCCCAGTTTGGACCAATTCATGGTGGAGGGAGCCTCTAACCAGCCCAGTTTGGGCAAATTCATGGTGGAGGGAGCCTCTAAAAACCCCAATTTGGACCAATTCATGGTGGAGGGAGCCTCTAAACAGCCCAGTTTGGGCAAATTCATGGTGGAGGGAGCCTCTAAAAACCCCAGTTTGGACCAATTCATGGTGGAGGGAGCCTCTAAAAACCCCAGTTTGGACCAATTCATGGTGGAGGGAGCCTCTAAAAACCCTAGTTTGGACCAATTCATGGTGGAGGGAGCCTCTAAAAAACCCAGTTTGGACCAATTCATGGTGGAGGGAGCCTCTAACCAGCCCAGTTTGGACCAATTCATGGTGGAGGGAGCCTCTAAAAACCCCAGTTTGGACCAATTCATGGTGGAGGGAGCCTCTAAACAGCCAAGTTTTGGGAAATTCATGGTGGAGGGAGCCTCTAACCAGCCCAGTTTGGACCAATTAATGGTGGAGGGAGCCTCTAACCACCCCAGTTTGGACCAATTCATGGTGGAGGGAGCCTCTAACCAGCCCAGTTTGGGCAAATTCATGGTGGAGGGAGCCTCTAAAAACCCCAATTTGGACCAATTCATGGTGGAGGGAGCCTCTAAACAGCCCAGTTTTGGCAAATTCATGGTGGAGGGAGCCTCTAACCAGCAGAGTTGTGGGAAAGCAGGGTGGAGGGAGCCTCTAACCAGCAGAGTTGGTGGAAATCAGGGTGGAGGGAGCCTCTAACCAGCAGAGTTGGGGAAAATCATGTTGGAGGGAGCCTAGTATTAGCAGAATTGTGCAACGCTTATGGTGGATGAGTATGAGGATGCGGAGGAATTGGAGAGGTTGAGTACAGACATGGAGTTTCATGTTGGGGTGCTTTACACAGGTGGGCACAAAAATGAAGGCTCTATCCAGTGGTGGTTCATTTTTATCAAAGTGAGCCGGTCGGCACTCTCAGCTGACAGACGGGTGCGCTTGTCAGTGATGATGCCACCGGCTGCACTGAACACCCTCTCAGATAGGACGCTGGCGGCAGGACAGGACAGCACCTCCAAGGCATATAGGGCAAGTTCAAGCCACAGGTCCAACTTCGACACCCAATACGTGTAGGGCGCAGAGGGGTCGGAGAGGACAGGGCTGTAGTCGGAAAGGTATTCCCGCAACATGCGCCTATACTTCTCACGCCTGGTGACACTAGGACCCTCTGTGGTGGCACTTTGGCGAGGGGGTGCCATCAAGGTGTCCCAGACCTTAGACAGTGTGCCCCTCGTTTGTGTGGACCGGTGAGAACTTGGTCGCCTACTGGAGGAACTGTCCTCCCTGCCGCCAACGTCACATGCTGGAAACATCTCCATCATATTCTGCACCAATTGCCTGTGGCAAGCATTGATGCGATTGGCCCTCCCCTCTACCGGAATAAAAGACGAGATGTTGTTTTTATACCGGGGGTCAAGGATAGCAAAGATCCAGTACTGGTTGTCCTCCATGATTTTGACAATACGCTTGTCGGTTGTAAAGCACCCCAACATGAACTCAGCCATGTCTGCCACAGTGTTAGTTGGCATGACTCCTCTGGCCCCACCGGAAAGTTCAATCTCCATTTCCTCCTCATCCTCCATGTCTACCCATCCGCGCTGCAACAATGGGACGATTCGAAGTTGCCCGGAAGCCTCCTGTATCACCATCACATCATCGGACAACTCTTCTTCCTCCTCCTCCTCCTCCATTAAACGCAGTGAAGCGGACAGATGTGTGGACCTACTCTCCAGCTGTGACGGATCGGATGCTATCCCTAACTCCTCTGTGTGATCTGAGTTATCCCTGATGTCAATCAGGGATTCTCTCAGAACACACAAGAGCGGGATTGTAAGGCTCACCATCGCATCCTCAGAGCTCACCCTCCTTGTGGACTCCTCAAAGACCCGTAGGATGTCACAAAGGTCTCTCATCCATGGCCACTCATGGATGTGAAACTGAGGCAGCTGACTTTGTGGCACCCTAGGGTTTTGTAGCTGGTATTCCATCAAAGGTCTCTGCTGCTCAACCACTCTATTCAACATCTGAAACGTTGAGTTCCAGCGTGTGGGGACGTCGCACAAAAGCCGGTGTTGTGGCACATGCAGGCGTTGCTGGAGAGATTTTAAGCTAGCAGCGGCTACTGTCGACTTGCGAAAGTGGGCGCACATGCGCCGCACTTTCACCAGTAGCTCTGGAACATTGGGGTAGCTCTTTAGGAAACGTTGCACCACTAGGTTGAAGACGTGGGCCAGGCATGGAACATGTTGGAGTCCGGCAAGCTCCAGAGCTGCTACCAGGTTCCGGCCGTTATCACAAACGACCATGCCTGGGCCCAGGTGCAGCGGCTCAAACCATATTGCCGTCTCATCGAGGAGGGCATCCCTCACCTCGGAGGCAGTGTGCTGTCTGTCCCCCAAGCTGATCAGCTTCAGCACAGCCTGCTGACGTCTACCAACGCCAGTGCTGCAACGTTTCCAACTCGTAGCTGGGGTCAATCTAACAGCGGAGGAGGAGGCGGTGGCGCAGGAGGAGGCGGTGTCGGAGGAGGAGGCGGTAGAGGAGGAGGAGGAGGGGGGTGTTCTTCTCGTGTCCCTGCCAGGAATGTTAGGCGGGGAGACGAGGTACACCGGGCCAGTTTGGGAAGCAGTCCCAGCCTCAACTACATTCACCCAGTGTGCCGTCAGTGAAATGTAGCGTCCCTGTCCGCATGCACTTGTCCACGCGTCGGTGGTCAAGTGGACCTTTGTGCAAAGCGCGGAACTAAGGGCCCGCCTGATGTTGAGTGACACGTGCTGGTGCAAGGCGGGGACGGCACACCGGGAGAAGTAGTGACGGCTAGGGACGGCATAGCGAGGTGCCGCAGTTGCCATCAGGTCCAGGAAGGCGGGAGTTTCAACAAGCCGGAACGCCAACATCTCCTGGGCCAGCAGTTTAGCGATGTTGGCGTTCAAGGCTTGCGCGTGTGGGTGGTTAGCAGTGTATTTCTGCCGCCGCTCCAATGTCTGAGAGATGGTGGGTTGTTGTAAAGAAGCGCCTGATGGTGCCTTTGATGGTGCAGGAGAAGGAGATAAGACAGGAACAGGGGAGGATGAGGGAGAAGTCAACAAAGTGGCGGAGGCAGAT
The DNA here is from genome assembly GCF_031893055.1 of Leptodactylus fuscus. Classification (NCBI taxonomy): domain Eukaryota; kingdom Metazoa; phylum Chordata; class Amphibia; order Anura; family Leptodactylidae; genus Leptodactylus; species Leptodactylus fuscus. Next base: position 13,350,089 of record NC_134270.1, read on the forward strand.
GAAGTGGTGTCCTGGCTCGTCCTCTGGAGTGCATCGCCAGCACAGTCAGCAGTGGCAGTGGCAGAGGCAGAGGCAGTGGCAGAGGCAGTGGCAGTGGCGTGAACGGCAGGCGGCCTTTGTCCTGCCGTTGCTGCCTGCCACTGATTCCAGTGCTTGGATTCCAAATGACGGCGCATTGAAGTGGTGGACAGGTTGCTCTTCTCAGAGCCCCTAATCAATTTCGAGAGGCAAATTGTGCAGACAACACTATATCTGTCCTCGGCGCATTCCTTGAAAAAACTCCACACCTTCGAGAAACGTGCCCTCGAGGTGGGAGTTTTTCGGGGCTGGGTACGAACTGGAACATCTTGGGAGATTCCGGGTGTGGCCTGGCTTCGCCTAAGCTGCTGACCTCTGCCTCTGCCTCTAGCTACCCTTTTTGGTGCTGCACTTGCCTCAACATCCACACTACTTTCCCCGCTGTCCAGGTCGGGTCAGTGTCCTCATCATCCACCACTTCCTCTTCCAACTCCTGTCTCATCTCCTCCTCCCGCACAATGCGCCGGTCAACTGGATGCCCTGACGGCAACTGCGTCACATCATCGTCGATGAGGGTGGGTTGCTGGTCATCCACCACCAAATCGAACGGAGATGGAGGAGACTCTAGTGTTTGAGCATCTGGACACAGATGCTCCTCTGTTAGGTTCGTGGAATCGTGACGTGGAGAGGCAGGTTGAGGGACAATGAAAGGAGCGGAGAACAGCTCTGGGGAGCAGGAACAGTTGGGGTTATTGTTCTGTGAAGCTTGGGAATTTTGGGAGGAAGGAGGACAAGACTGTTGGGTAATAGGAGGAGAGGAGGCAGAGTCTGACTGGCTGCTGGACAATGTGCTGTAAGCGTTCTCTGACAGCCATTGCAAGACCTGTTCCTGGTTCTCGGGCCTACTAAGGTTTGTACCCTGCAGTTTAGTTAATGTGGCAAGCAACCCTGGCACTGTGGAGTGGCGCAATGCTTGCTGCCCCACAGGAGTAGGCACGGGACGCCCTGTGGCTTCACTGCTACCTTGCTCCCCAGAACCATTCCCCCGACCTCGCCCACGGCCTCGTCCACGTCCCTTTCCGGGAGCCTTGCGCATTTTGAATTCCCAGTTAGAAATTGGCACTATATACCAGTAGCAAAAATTGTGGGTGCACGTAACCCCAATATATTCTTTGAATTCCCAGTCAGACAATGGCACTATATACCAGTAGCAAGAAATGAGGGTATTTATAACCCCAATATATTCTTTGAATTACCAGTCAGAAACTGGCACTATATGGCAGTAGCAAGAAATGAGGGTATTTATAACCCCAATATATTCTTTTAATTCCCAGTCAGACAATGGCACTGTATACCAGTAGTAAAAATTGTGGGTGCACGTAACCCCAATATATTCTTTGAATTACCAGTCAGAAACTGGCACTATATGGCAGTAGCAAGAAATGAGGGTATTTGTAACCCCAATATATTCTTTGAATTCCCAGTCAGAAACTGGCACTGTATACCAGTAGTAAAAATTGTGGGTGCACGTAACCCCAATATATTCTTTGAATTCCCAGTCAGACAATGGCACTATATACCAGTAGCAAGAAATGAGGGTATTTATAACCCCAATATATTCTTTGAATTCCCAGTCAGACAATGGCACTATATGGCAGTAGCAAGAAATGAGGGTATTTGTAACCCCAATATATTCTTTGAATTCCCAGTCAGAAACTGGCACTATATGGCAGTAGCAAGAAATGAGGGTATTTATAACCCCAATATATTCTTTGAATTCCCAGTCAGACAATGGCACTGTATACCAGTAGTAAAAATTGTGGGTGCACGTAACCCCAATATATTCTTTGAATTCCCAGTCAGACAATGGCACTATATGGCAGTAGCAAGAAATGAGGGTATTTGTAACCCCAATATATTCTTTGAATTCCCAGTCAGACAATGGCACTATATGGCAGTAGCAAAAATAGTGGGTGTATATAGCCCCAATTCTATTGCTAGGGGACTTGCAGGGTATTTCTGGGGTGAAGGTGGGGGGGCACACCGTTGGAACGGGTATCGGGGGTATATATCGGGTATACGGGAATACACTGACAGTGTATTCCATTCAGGATCCTGGGAAAGCTGGGTTGCGGCGATTGAGCCCGTCAGTGCCACGTTACACTGACAAGCTTCTCCCTGGAATTTAGCTCTTATAAGAGCTGTTGTGGTTGTCTTCTCCTTCCTATCCTAGCCTGTCCCTGCCTACCCAGAATCTAAGCCCTAGCTAGCTGGACGGAAACCTCCGTCCTTGGTGAATTGCAAGCTCAGAATGACGCGAAGCTGGGCGTCGCTGTTCTTTTAAATTAGAGGTCACATGTTTTCGGCAGCCAATGGGTTTTGCCTACTTTTCTCAACGTCACCGGTGTCGTAGTTCCTGTCCCACCTACCCTGCGCTGTTATTGGAGCAAAAAAGGCGCCAGGGAAGGTGGGAGGGGAATCGAGTAATGGCGCACTTTACCACGCGGTGTTCGATTCGATTCGAACATGCCGAACAGCCTAATATCCGATCGAACATGAGTTCGATAGAACACTGTTCGCTCATCTCTAATTAAGACCTCATATGGCTCTGGGAGCGGAGAAATAAAAAAGTTATAGGGTTTAGAAGGAGGGGAGTCAAAAATGAAAAACGAAAATCAAAAAATGCCATCGACGGGAAAGGGTTAAATGTCTATCGAGATGTCAAACCAAAAGCAAAGGGAGGAAAGAACAAATCAACATATAGAAAGTGTGAAAAGAAAAGTAATTAGAAAAGTCAAAATTACAACCACACCTTATCTGAAAAGAAGATGACTGCTGATAAGGGTTTGTGCTCAGTGATAAGAAGAGGGGAGATGATAGAGGAGAGAAGCTGAGCTCTGTGATATATAGGATTATATGATAGAGGAGAGAAGCTGAGCTCTTTGATATATAGGGTTATATGATAGAGGAGAGAAGCTGAGCTCTGTGATATATAGGGTTATATGATAGAGGAGAGAAGCTGAGCTCTGTGATATATAGGGTTATATGACAGAGGAGAGAAGCTGAGCTCTGTGATATATAGGGTTATATGATAGAGGAGAGAAGCTGAGCTCTGTGATATATAGTTTATATGATAAAGGAGAGAAGCTCAGCTCTGTGATATATAGGTTATATGATAGAGGAGAGAAGCTGAGCTCTGTGATATATAGGTTATATGATAGATGGAGAGAAGCTGAGCTCTGTGATATATAGGGTTATATGATAGAGGAGAGAAGCTGAGCTCTGTGATGTATAGGGTTATATGATAGAGGAGAGAAGCTGAGCTCTGTGATGTATAGGGTTATATGATAGAGGAGAGAAGCTGAGCTCTGTGATATATAGGGTTATAGGATAGAGGAGAGAAGCTGAGCTCTGTGATATATAGGGTTATAGGATAGAGGAGAGAAGCTGAGCTCTGTGATATATAGGGTTATATGATAGAGGAGAGAAGCTGAGCTCTGTGATATATAGGGTTATATGATAGAGGAGAGAAGCTGAGCTCTGTGATATATAGGGTTATATGACAGAGGAGAGAAGCTGAGCTCTGTGATATATAGGGTTATATGATAGAGGAGAGAAGCTGAGCTCTGTGATATATAGTTTATATGATAAAGGAGAGAAGCTCAGCTCTGTGATATATAGGTTATATGATAGAGGAGAGAAGCTGAGCTCTGTGATATATAGGTTATATGATAGATGGAGAGAAGCTGAGCTCTGTGATATATAGGGTTATATGATAGAGGAGAGAAGCTGAGCTCTGTGATGTATAGGGTTATATGATAGAGGAGAGAAGCTGAGCTCTGTGATGTATAGGGTTATATGATAGAGGAGAGAAGCTGAGCTCTGTGATATATAGGGTTATAGGATAGAGGAGAGAAGCTGAGCTCTGTGATATATAGGGTTATAGGATAGAGGAGAGAAGCTGAGCTCTGTGATATATAGGGTTATATGATAGAGGAGAGAAGCTGAGCTCTGTGATATATAGGGTTATATGATAGAGGAGAGAAGCTGAGCTCTGTGATATATAGGGTTATATGATAGAGGAGAGAAGCTGAGCTCTGTGATATATAGGGTTATATGATAGAGGAGAGAAGCTGAGCTCTGTGATATATAGGGTTATATGATAGAGGAGAGAAGCTGAGCTCTGTGATGTATAGGGTTATATGATAGAAGAGAGAAGCTGAGCTCTGTGATATATAGGTTATAGGATAGAGGGGAGAAGCTGAGCTCTGTGATATATAGGTTATATGATAGAGGAGAGAAGCTGAGCTCTGTGATATATAGGTTATATGATAGATGGAGAGAAGCTGAGCTGTGTGATATATAGGGTTATATGATAGAGGAGAGAAGCTGAGCTCTGTGATATATAGGGTTATATGATAGAGGAGAGAAGCTGAGCTCTGTGATATATAGGGTTATATGATAGAGGAGAGAAGCTGAGCTCTGTGATATATAGGGTTATATGATAGAGGGAGAGAAGCTGAGCTCTGTGATATATAGGGTTATATGATAGAGGAGAGAAGCTGAGCTCTGTGATGTATAGGGTTATATGATAGAGGAGAGAAGCTGAGCTCTGTGATGTATAGGGTTATATGATAGAGGAGAGAAGCTGAGCTGTGTGATATATAGGGTTATATGATAGAGGAGAGAAGCTGAGCTGTGTGATATATAGGGTTATATGATAGAGGAGAGAAGCTGAGCTCTGTGATATATAGGGTTATATGATAGAGGAGAGAAGCTGAGCTCTGTGATATATAGGGTTATATGATAGAGGAGAGAAGCTGAGCTCTGTGATATATAGGGTTATATGATAGAGGAGAGAAGCTGAGCTCTGTGATATATAGGGTTATATGATAGAGGAGAGAAGCTGAGCTCTGTGATATATAGGGTTATATGATAGAGGAGAGAAGCTGAGCTCTGTGATATATCCTATTAATATTATAAATGTGAAAGTTTGTGGGTTTGTGAGTTTTGGATGTTCGGATGTTTGTTCCTCAATCACGCAAAACCCGCTCGACCGATTTGGCTGAAAGTTTCCACAAACATAGTTAATACACCCGATTGCGCAATAGGCTACTTTTCGTCACAATTGTGCACATACGTTTGTGCCAGGACCCCCACAAAACCCCAAACTCACATCACCATCTCTGCAATCTCACACACTTTGGACCATAGCAAGCCACAAAATTCATATTGCCCTCTACAGCCTCGCCCCTAACCCCACACAATCACATATACATATACTTTACCACTTTGCCCCTCACCTTAACGATACTCCAGGAGGCGCTATATAACGCTCCGGAGCAGCCATGTTTGCCGACCCCCACCGCTCTGACAATCCGCGACACCGCCCACCCATGTCAATACCCCTAGGCGGTCGAATAAATGCAAAAAAAAAATAAAAATAAAAAAATAAAAACAAATAAAAAGGATTCAAAATTCAAATCACACCCCTTTCCCTAGAACACATATAAAAGTAGTTAAAAACTGTGAAACACATACATGTTAGGTATCCCCACGTCCGAAATCGCCCGCTCTACAAAGCTATACAAATATTTTTCCTGTTCGGTAAACGCCGTAGCGGGAAAAATGGTCAAAAGTGCCAAACCGCCGTTTTTTCACTGTTTTGATTCTGATAAAAATTTGAATAAAAAGTGATCAAAGCAATAACATTTCCCGAAAATGGTAGAACTACAAAGTACACCCAGTCCCGCAAAAAAAGACGCCCTATACATCCCCGTACACGCACGTATAAAAAAGTTATGGCTGTCAGAATATGGCGACTTTTCACAAAAAAAGTTTTTTTAACATAGTTTTGCATTTTTTAAAGGGGTCAAAATGTAAATAAAACCATATAAATTTGGTATCCCCGGAATCGTAACGAAACACAGAATACAGGGGACATTTCAATTTGGTTGCACAGTGAACGCCGTAAAACCAAAGCCCATAAGAAAGTCGCAGAAATGCATTTTTTCTTCAAATCCACCCCATTCTGAATTTTTTCCCTGCTTCCCAGTACATTATATAGAATAAATAATAGTGGCATCATGAAGAAAAATTTGTCCCAGAAAAATTAAGACCTCATATGGCTCTGGGAGCGGAGAAATAAAAAAGTTATGGGGTTTAGAAGGAGGGGAGTCAAAAACGAAAAACCAAAATCAAAAAATGCCATCGGCGGGAAAGGGTTAACTTCAAATACTTCTGTCCCAAAGTCACTATGTAAAGTTTCTCCCAACACCGTATATATAGCAGCTCAAATACAAAGTAACTTCAACACAAAAGTCTCACGTATTCTCTGAATTACAGCAAAAACAAGATACAAAGTTACATTTCATATCCCATACCTTATACACAATACGAAAACCTTACCCGCGCCTGTAGTAGGGTTATATGATAGAGGAGAGAAGCTGAGCTCTGTGGTATATAGGAATATAGGATAGAGGAGAGAAGCTGAGCTCTGTGGTATATAGGAATATAGGATAGAGGAGAGAAGCTGAGCTCTGATATATAGGGTTATAGGATAGAGGAGAGAAGCTGAGCTCTGATATATAGGGTTATAGGATAGAGGAGAGAAGCTGAGCTCTTTGATGTATAGGGTTATATAGGGAGGTGAATTTGGCATTTTCCATACTCAGCAGACCAATCATGTTGGGGGGATCAATGTCCTGACAGATTCTGATGTCTATGTGACTGGTTCAGAGCCTCGATAGAAGGTCCATTTCCAGATACACAATGTGTCCGAGAACAACAAGTAGAATTAAGATTACAGCTCTGGGATACAATACGAGTTCCATTTTCGCGCTGTAATATACAGTTTGGAAAAAGTTACTAAACTTCTTCTGTATCTATACCGAGACCTCTGAAAGGTGAACCTACCCTTCAGTCATTGTAAAGGTAGCCCAGCTATTATACCGCTATTATGAGTACTTGATTGAAATATTGTCCGCGCCTCGAAACTAAAACAGCTCCCTTGTATCGCCAAATACTCGAGGCTTTGTTTTCTTTCGTGTCATTTCATTAAAAATTAAATTACCGGTTTTGCTGACCAGGCAATAAGCCAGCTCCGAGGCCTCGTAGAAAAATAATTCCCAACCCTGTGAATATTATGGCAATTATTTCTGTATACCCTCCGGCCTTTACCAAGCCTCTGTGCGCCGAGACTTTAATACGAGTCCTTTGACACGGCGCTGACATTTAATGGAGAAGTTGACTAGTCCACATTTCAGAACAGGAATTAGAAGCTTTGGACGGTTTCTCGGCGGGTCTAATTCCCTGATTACTGTGGTTAAACTGACACGGCTCTTTGACAGCAATTTCTTAGGAAAGCGCACAAAGAGGCGGAAACAATGCTAAACAAATATGGAGGACAAAGAAATATCGTATTTAATGTTCCCTTAACAAGATCTTATTAAGTTCCCCGGCTGAATAAAAACGGTTTTTCGGAACGGGAATTTTAGACAAAGTCCACGCAACTAATTATCACTTTCCAGCCGTCAATCAATATTTCTCAAGCGTCGCGGCAAAGTGTTAGACATGACGTCCGTCACTGATGTTTTTTCGTCTCGAAAAGAAAATGTACCGCGTTCTGCTGATTGTACCCGTGTCACAAGTGGTACGATTAAAATAAGTGGTCAGAGGCTTGTTAAAGCACAGACGAACACAGGCTGGAACGGAAAATATCTCCAGATACATTGGAGTGGAAGACGAGGGACTGATTACAATTTTGGCACAATTCATAAAATTCTGCACCGTGCTCACTTACCCTTCGTTCATATCTGCATTCGGTATTCTGTTGGGTGGGGAGTCCGCATGTGGACTCCCAAACGGAATACCGAACGCAACTGGAAGCGGTGTGCGGTGAAAGCACAAGGACCCCATAGACTATAATGGGGTCCATGTGCTCACCCTGCGCTTCCCGTACGAATCATGAGGATAGGAAAGTAGATTGTGAAGTAGGATGATCCCTGCAGAAATCTGGCAGCAAGCACACGGACCCCATTCTAGTCTATGGGGTCCATGTGCTTTCACTGGCACATCGCTTGCAGTTGCGTTTGGTATTCCATTCGGAGAAAGAGTCACCATGCGGACTCCCCCAGATGGAATACCAACGCAGATGTGAACGAAGCCTTACCTGTGGAAATCTGATGGCAAGCACACGGACCCCATTCTAGTCTATGGGGTCCATGTGCTTTCACTGGCACATCGTTTGCAGTTGCGTTTGGTATTTCGTTCGGAGGAAGGGTCACCATGCGGACTCCCCCAGATGGAATACCGACACAGATATGAACTCGGAAAATTCAAGCCATAGTCAAGAACGGCCTCACTCCTAGGAACCCGTATAGGAGCAACTAGCAAAGGTTCCTCTTGAACGTGATGTTGGAGGCAAAATAAGGATCCGTTCACAAGGAGGAAAATGGTGAGGAACTGAGTGCGGAATTTCAGCGCTAAAAAAAAAAGACTCCCATTGACTTCAATGGATTCAGCAGAAAATGGAACCCCTTGAAGTCAATGGGAGGCTTTTTTTTTCAGCGCTGAAATTCCACACCAAATTCCTCACCATTTTCCTCCGTGTGAATGGACCATTCGGGCCCTTGCTCTTGCGGGAATGGTGGGCAGCAACCATTGGTTATTGACTACCAGATGAACCGGAATCGAGTGGAATCAGGAACGCAAACTTACGGAAATAATATTCCAAACATGCCAGGGTACGCACTCTCCCCCAAGGCAATAAGGTCCGGTACATACGTGGTACAGCGAAGAATTACCAATGCATACAGTATACTTACCAATAAATTTTCTTGGTTGTACCACATGTGTACCGTATCCTACTTTCCTGGGACGGAGCGCGCATCCTGGAATTTTTGGGATATTTTTTCCTTAAGTTTGTGTTCCTGATGCTCACTTACCCAGCAGACCGAGTTATGGTCTCTTTTCGAACACCTAGGCTTGTACCATTGGAATAGTCTAGGACATTTTGTACAGGGAAGAACAGGAATGGAAAGCAGTAGATGGATCATCCTGAAGTTTTTTTGTTATGACTGCTACTTAGGGTTGAGCGATCGTGTTCGGAAAAGATCGGATTCCGATCGGTGATTGAGAAAATTTCACGATCGCTATCGGAATTCCGAACACGATCTTTTTAGGTGGGATCGAGATCGGTGATTATTTCCCACAATGCTTTGCTACTGGCCAAGCATTGTGGGAAAAGCTAACAATGTTAGCCTTCACACTGAGTATACGCTACGCTCATTCTGAGCGGAGCGTATACTCAGTGTGAAGGCTCCGCTTCGGTTCCATAGGAATGAATGGAAGCAGCCGGCACACAGCCTTAACCCCCTGTGTGCCGGCTGCCTCTATTCATTCTAATGGGAGACTAGCTAACATCTCTAGTAGCTACTTACCTGCAGAGATGGCTGGTCCGGTGCCCGGTGTTCTTGTTCTTCTTCGCCTCGCTGGCCCCGCCTCCCAGGTTAATGTTAAAGAGCTAGGGAGAAGGCGGGGCTTGTGGCCTAGGAGAGTGTGCGCGGGTACAGGGTGGGGAGATGTGACGTCTCCCTGCCCAGTACCCGCCCACACTCTCCTAACCCGCCCACACTCTCCTATCCTGGGAGGCGGGGGCAGCGAGGCGAAGAAGAACGAGAACACCGGGCACCGGAGCAGCCATCTCTGCAGGTAAGTGGACACCAGGGGGGACTAAGTAGCCAGAGGATTAAAAAAAATCACCACACAACGTGGATTCTATTAATTAAAGCGTTCAATTGTTAGATTCCATGCTGTATAGTGAATAGGATTGTTTTTAAAATCCGATCCCCGATTATTAAAAAAAAATCCCATTGACTTGCATTGGGATCGGAATTGGGATCAAGATCGGGTTCGAATGAAAAATGATCAGAAATTGGATTTCAAAATCAATCATGAAAATTCAAGATCGGCATAACTCTATTCCTATTACAGTATCTTCTCTCCTATATCTTTTTATCTTTCTATCTGAGCTTGTTGTATGTTGTTTTTCTTGTATTATTATTGTATTATCTTTGCTGCTTTAACACATTGAATTTCCCCATGGTGGGACTATTAAAGGATTATCTCATCTTATCTTGTCCTGATTGTAGACAACTCTGGACGTCATTGGATGTAGACTAAGTGACCTTAGACCCAGCAAAGACTATATTGAAAAATAACTAAAAATACTAGAGATTAGCAAGTAGTATTCCATCGAGTAGGTACTCGTTCGAATACTATCACTATTCGCAGTAAAGATTCGATTCAGACCCAGCGTTGATTTGCCAAATGCTATACGGTGTATAGCATTTGGCAAATCAACGCTGGTTCTGCAGCAGGCTCGTCTTTGCTAGTCGGGAGAGCTGGCAGCTTGCGGTTATGTGGGAGCTGACTTTTTATCATAGGAATGCATTGACCAGCGTTAATTGGCCGAATGCTATACAGTGTACAGTATTCGGCCAATCAACGCTGGTTCTGCCGAAGGCTTGACTGTGAGGAGGCGGAGTCTAAAATTGGACCACAATGGAGACTGCTGTGGTCCAATCTTAGACTCCGCCTCCTCACAGAGGAGCCTCTGGCAGAACCAGCATTGATTGGCCGAATGCTGTACACTGGCCAATCAACGCTGGTCAATTCATTCCTATGAGAAAAAGTCTCTCCCTCATCATGGGTGACTTTAACATCCCTATTGCCCCCCCTCACTCCCCAGCTGCCTCACAGTTTCTCTCATTAACCACTTCTCTTGGTCTTTCACAATGTTCTTCTTCTGCCACACATGTAGGTGGAAACATGATTGATCTTGTCTTCCATCGACTCCTCACAGTTTCTAAATTTACTAACTCTGCTCTGCCCCTCTCTGATCATAACCTTCTGTCTCTCACCATCAGTTCTCTCTCCCCTTCACAAGATACACCTACCCAACACACATATAGGAACTTGCGTACTATCGACACCCAGCACCTCTTAGATACTCTACCATCCTCTCTGTCCCCCATCTCCTCAATCTCCTGTCCCAATCTGGCCACCAGTCACTATAATGAAACCCTTAAAAATGCATTGGATGAGGTGGCTCCCCCCTCCACTCGTAAAGTCCCACGTAGGAGGCAGCAGCCCTGGCACACACCACAGACACGATTTCTTCAGCGGTGCTCTAGGTGTGCCGAACATCTCTGGAGAAAATCACGCTCACCTGCAGATTTCCTCCACTTCAAGTTTATGCTTAAAACATACAGTGCTGCCCTTCACCTCGCCATGCAAGACTATTTCACCGTCCTCATCTCCTCTCTCCAGCAATCCTAAAAGGCTTTTTGAAACTTTTCACTCTTTACTCACACCCAAGGTGCAGACACCATTCACAGACCTTAGTGCTGATGACCTGGCCATGTATTTCCATGCTAAAGTTGATAAGATCCGTCAGGAAATCACTGCCCAAGCCGCAGGTGGCATTGATCCCACCACCTACCATAGCAAGGATCCCCTCACCAACCGCACTTCAGACTGTCCATTCTCATCTTTTGAACCTGTTACAGAAGAGGAAGTCTCCCAACTACTTTCTTCATCTCGCCCTACAACCTGCAGCAGTGACCCCTTCCCCTCACACCTTCTCCAATCTCTGTCGCCTGCTGTCACTACTTACCTTACTAAAATTAACCTCTCTCTCTCTTCTGGAATCTTCCCATCCTCCTTCAAGCATGCTGTTATAACCCCGCTATTGAAAAAACTCTCCCTGGACCCATCCTGTGCTGCTAACTATCGACCTGTCTCTAACCTCCCCTTCATCTCTAAACTCTTGGAACGCCTGGTCTATTCTCGTTTAATCCGCTATCTCTCTGCTAACTCTCTGCTTGACCCCTTATAATCTGGCTTCCGCGCTCTGCACTCTACTAAAACGGCTCTCACAAAAGTCTCCAATGATCTCCTAATGGCTAAATCCAATGGCGACTTCTCTCTTCTTATTCTTCTGGACCTCTCTGCAGCTTTTGACACTGTTGACCATCAGCTCCTCCTCAATAGGCTCTGCTCAGTCGGCCTCAATGACACTGCGCTCTCCTGGTTCTCCTCTTATCTCTCAGACTGCACCTTCAGTGTATCATTTGCGGGCTCTGTTTCCTCCCCTCTTTCCCTTGCTGTTGGGGTTCCTCAGGGCTCGGTCCTAGGCCCCCTGCTCTTCTCTCTCTACACAGCCCCCATTGGACAAACCATTGCCAGATTTGGCTTCAGGTACCATCTTTATGCTGATGACACCCAATTATACACATCTTCCCATGACATCACCCCTGCACTCATACAGAACACCAGTGACTGTCTCTCTGCTGTCTCAAATATCATGTCCTCTCTCTATCTGAAACTAAATCTCTCCAAGACTGAACTACTACTGTTTCCACCATCTAATAGATCTGTCCCTGATATATCCATTGCAGTCTCAGGCCTTACTATAACTCCTAGGCAGCAGGCCCGCTGCCTCGGGGTTATGTTTGACGCAAACCTTTCCTTCACCCCTCATGTTGAATCACTTGCACGTTCATGTCACCTCCACCTCAAAAACATCTCCAGAATACGCCCTTTCCTTACCAGAGATACACTAAAGACACTTATTGTCTCTCTGATTCATTCTCGCCTTGACTACTGTAACTCCTTACTAATCGGTCTTCCCCTCACTAAACTCTCCCCTCTACAATCTATTCTGAATGCAGCGGCCAGGATCATCTATCAGGCTAGACGCTACAGCGATGCCTCTGGTCTGTGCCAGTCGCTACATTGGCTGCCTATTCATTATAGAATAAAATATAAAGTTATCACCCTCATCCACAAGGCTCTCCATAATGCCGCACCTCCCTACATCTCCTCCCTCATCTCTGTCTACCGCCCAACCCGTGCTCTCCGCTCACTCAATGACCTAACACTTACATCCTCTATTATCAGAACCTCCCACGCTCGTATACAAGACTTCTCCCGAGCTGCACCACTTCTCTGGAATGCTCTACCCCGGACAATCAGATTAACTCCCAATTTCTACAGTTTCAAATGCAAACTAAAGACATATCTTTTCAGACAAGCCGATCACAATGTCTAACGTAAACCCTTAACCCTCCTCTGTCCCCGCTCCCACATTACCCCACATGAGATGATGTCATCTAAGGATAACTTTATAGGTCCAAGCTCCATCCACATGTTACAGGACACGACTGGTGACGGCTCATAAAGTTTTATGTTTGTGTAATGACAGTCACCTCTATTACAGAAGTGTCTGACCCCTGTATAAGTAATGCCGCCCCTCCTACCTCTTGTGTCACCCCCTCTACCTCATAGATTGTAAGCTCTTGCGAGCAGGGCCCTCAGTCCCATTGTGTGAAATGATTCTCTTTGTAATGTATCTGTCTGTATTTTAACCCTACAAATTGTACAGCGCTGCGGAATATGTTGGCGCTATATAAATAAAATGTATTATTATTATTATTATTATTATTAACAGCAAGCTTCCAGCTCTCCCGACTAGCAAGGACGAGCCTGCTGTAGAACCAGCATTGATTCGGCCAATCAGTGCTGGTTCTGCAGGACTAGTAAGGGCCGATTCACATTAGCACTTGCCTCCTGTCCGGAAGGAGTCCTCAGGATGACCCCTCCCCCCCCCCCCGAACGAAATATCAGCTCAACTGTACGCGCTGTGCAGTTAAAGCACACAGACCCCATAGACTATAATTGAGTCCGTGCGCTTTAACTGCACAGCGCTACTCCTAAACACTCTCCTCCTGCTACTCGTGGACTTGGTGACTCTCTTTTAGTTGAATAGTGGTTTCCCCTGAAATGAGCATTTTTTCCCATAGACTATAATGGCATTCGATATTCGATCGAGTAGTGGAATACTGAGGCTCTACTCGAAACGAATCTCGAATCTCGTATATTTCACTACTCGCTCATCTCTAAAAAATACAAAGAGGAGATACAGAAGGAATGACTCAGATTGTGCAAGGGAACATTAAGTTACTAAGGCAAACATTAAGTGTCAGAGAGCAATGTATGTCCTAATGAACAGGGAGCTGCGAAGGTATTAGGAGAGCTGGTGCCAAAGCTGGTAAGAGGTCTTAGGAGATTCCCATTCACAAGCTCTCATTGAATTAGAATATTGCACTTTACACAAGGAGAGAACTTCTCGCTAATTCATCTTTTATTCAGTCATAAAGTCTGTGCCAAAAACCAGTTACTAAGACTTCATTACGGCATGTCAGCTCCGAGGCCGGGGTGCCAAACGGCTTGACACATCGAGCTGCAGTCAGTCGAGTCCAAGGAAGTCATGAATTTTGGTCTGGTTAATTAAAAACTTGCAAAAATCAGATACAATGTCCAAAAAGATAGGAAGCCCAAAAAGATACGATGTCCAAACAGGTAGGATGTCCAAGAAAAATCTGTCCAGACTCATGTCACTCCGGAAGATGGATTGAAAAACTGGAGCTCGATCTGGATCTGAGACTTTATTCCCATGTCTGTAAGTCACGGCTGTGCGATGTCCGTGTTCTCCATGGACCGTCTTATTGATTTTCTGGATGTCTGTTGTGCATTTTTTCATGAGACTGAACAACCAATCAACCTTCGTCTTTACTAGAGATGAGCGATCAGTAAACTCTTCGATATTCGATATTCGTTTCGAGTAGCCCCTCAATATTCGACTACTCGAATCGAATATCGAACCCTATTATAGTGTATGGGGGGAAAATGCTCGTTTCAGGGGTAGGCAACATTCGATCAAATTACACTTACCAAGTCCACGAGTGAGGGTCGGGCTGGATCCTCCGAGAAGTCTTCTCCGTGCAGAGTCCCCGTGGCATCTTCCAGCTCTGAATTCACTCTGCCAGGCATCGGGCCTGGGCAGAGCCGACTGCGCATGCCCGCACTACAAGAAAATGGCCGCTTACAGTCAAAGCGGCCATTTTCTTGTAGCGCGGGCATGCGCAGCCGGAAGACACCGCGGGGACGCTGCACGGAGAAGACTTCTAAAGGTAGGAGAAGAACCAGCGTTGATTGGCCGACTGTATAGCATTCGGCCAATCAATGCTGGTTCTGCATCAAACTTTTCCATTCTAATAGCGAGTGGTACTCGATCGAGTACGAGTATTTCGAATACCGTAATATTCGATCGAATACCTACTCAATCGAGTACTACTCGCTCATCTCTAGTCTTTACTAAAGATTGGCAAACCTCTGAAGATTTGTCTCGGACAAAGTGATCCCCCGATTGGGTTCTGAAGTGATCCCCGGAAGAACCGAGCATGGCGGTCACTCCTATTGTTTTGTCTTTGTTACATTGTAATGTCTCATATCGTCTGTCCATGTGCCCTCATATTTGTAAAGTGCTGTGGAATGGATTTTATCAGGGCCAGGTCCATTTTTTTTTTTTAATGTAGATTGTGAGCCCCATTTCCTATCAGTATGTCTTTGTAGAATGGGTGGAAATCCACACAAACACGGGGAGAACATACAAACTCCTTGCAGATGTTGTTCCTGGCAGGATTCAAACCCAGGACTCCAGCGCTGCAAGGCTGAGGTGCTAACCACTGAGCCACCGTGCTGCCGGGTTCCATTCGTCTCAAACCCACACATGACAACGGTCAGGTGCATGAAGTATGAACACTGGTTCAGAAAGAGTGGGGTTCTCTACCAAATTATGGAGAAGCTGTAGAACCAAAATAGTTGGTAGTCCTGGGATGACAAGAGCGGACGTTAAGATTGAAGGTGCCGAAATGTATTAGTATTTGGTTGCTATTCCCATTGCTTTGGTTCTAGACTGTGTGCACCGAGGTATCAAGCGACTAGTGAACATCTGATGTGTTAGTCTATTAGTATAGCACACCACACGACTCTAGAGTATTGGCTCAGCGTGCAGGAACCTTGCGCTGTGTTAATAAGGTACGGAGCTGTGAGGTGTGACAGTAACAGTGTAGCCCCCCTGGCCCGTCGTTTGGCACTTGCTACATTTGTATGACATATCGGTAGTTGACATCAGAGACATTCTGGGATCTGAAACTCAAGGTACAGGAGCAACGCCGTTATCACTGCAAAAAGTAACAATGATGCTAGATGTTGCAGAAAATTGGTTGCATCGATTCCTTATATTAAGGAAATGGCCATTAACATGAAATTATAGGGGTTAGACTGGAATTTAAACACTTGTCGTATTTATAGGACAGGGATATCCCCATGTGCCGCAGCAGGCCGGTGGCAGCACGTTTCGGTACCCCACGTGACGTAAATGCCACGGAAAAGCCGTAGCGTTTTACAGTCCCTGATCTGATCTGTAGTGATTCCTTGCATTAGAACAAGCTGTATTTTTCTGATGATATTAGGGCTAGTTCACACGGGGGCATGGAGGCGGATTTTAACAGCGGATTCCGCCTCCATACAAGCCGCTAGTGGAAAAAAGAAGCAAGCTGCCCTTTCTTCAGGCGGATTCCGCGGCTCGCTCGGCCCGGCTTCCGCCTGGCGGCAGCAACCTCCGGGGTCAGTCCATTCATTTGAGCCGACTCCGGGGTGGGGGAAGCCGAGACCGCGATGGTCGTGGCAGGTGGGTTTTGACCCAAGAGTGACGCAGCTCCCCACGTCACTCTCGGTGCTAAAATCCGCCCCACCGCCCCCTGTATGTATCACTCTGTGTGTCCCTACTCTATAGCCTTGTTTTAGCCTAAACCGGGTTTGAATACTAAACAGAGAAAAAGTGCAAAAAAAAGGAGAAAAAAAATACTTGAAATTTTTATTTTATAATTGCAACAAATATGAAATACTTAAGAAATTATTTTTTAATATTATATAAACACCAATACCAAAAGTTAGTGTACTGGCAAGACAGAAAGTTTGGAATGGGCCTTGGAAATATTTGCTCCAAGATTTTCTTCTTGAACCATTGTCACCTCCTCCATGTTACACGAAATGCTTTGCGTATATCATGAGCCTTACTGTGCCAAGATGTAGTTAATATGCAGGATGCAAGTAAATGGGGAAAAGTCTGCTCAGCAAATCTTTCAAAAAACTTATAACTAGAGATGAGCGAGTAGTACTTGTTCGAGTAGGTATTCGAACAAATACTACAGTATTTGAAATACTCGTACTCGATCGAATACTACTAGCTATTCGCAGTAAAGATTCGATTCAGAACCAGCATTGATTGGCCGAATGCTATACAGTGTTTTATTTTTTTTCCAAACCTCCCCATTCTGAATTTTTCGTAAAGAATTTGAAATGGTTTCCCCTCTGTGAATGGAAAATTGAAAAAGTTATGGACCAAAATGGGTTAATCCTACTAATATTATTGGATGTTTGTTCCTCAATCACGCAAAAACGGCTGAATAGATTTGAATAAAATTTGGCACATAGATAGATTGTAACCTCGATTAACACATCGGCTACTTTTTATCCCTGTAAATTACATGACTTCACGACTGTTATGAATTTATGTTCACATACTATATTACACTGCTCTTGGCAGCAGCTTATCTCAGGTTCTGATAAAGCCAGGTCTGTTATTTCTCTGTGTAAACACTCAGCTAACCCTCAGTGGATTGTGTACAGGCATTTGTGTATTATCTGATCTGCTCCAGGCAGTGCTGACACACTGGATGGGAAAACACCTTTAATCTAAATTGGTAATTTGCTACTTTTAAACATGCCGGGAAAAAGAAAATCTAATTTGTCGCAAAATTCTAAAACAACTACAACTATCAAGGTAGCCAGAAGTCACAGAGTTCTCCTCAAGTGGAGCTGACGGGGATCATTGACGCCAACAACAAACTCATTATATGGCTTCCCAGTGAGCTGATGAGATGCCGGAACAATCACAGGCACAGCACGAGGAACAAGTTCAGTGGCAGGCCAACTTGAGAGCTGCCAAAACTCCGGAACAGACGGATCATCAATGGCAACAACACGCTCATTATATGACATCTCAGCGAGCTGCTGAGATACCAGAACAATCGCAGGCACAGTGCAAGGAACAAGTTCAGCAGAGGACAGCTTGAGAACTGCCAAAACGCCGGAGCAGGTGGATCATCAAAGCCAAAAAAACGCTCATTATATGGCGTCCCAGCGAACTGCTGAGATGCTGGAACGATCACAGGCACAGCGCGAGGAACAAGTTCAGCAGCAGGACACCTTAAGAGCTGCCGAAACGCCGGAGCAGGCAATCCATCGACAGCAGCAATTTGCTGAATATAAACAGATCATTGACGCCAACAACACGCGGGCAGATGCTAGTACTAATATCATTATTAATATTAGATTTTTATTTTTTTATTCATATCTGCTATTAATAAGTATTAGAGATGAGCGAACACTAAAATGTTCGAGGTTCGAAATTCGATTCGAACAGCCGCTCAATGTTCGTGTGTTCGAACGGGTTTCGAACCCCATTATAGTCTATGGGGAACAGATACTCGTTAAGGGGGAAACCCAAATCCGTGTCTGGAGGGTCACCAAGTCCACTATGACACCCCAGGAAATGATGCCAACACCTCTGGAATGACACTGGGACAGCAGGGGAAGCATGTCTGGGGGCATCTAACACACCAAAGACCCTCTATTACCCCAACATCACAGCCTAACAACTACACACTTTACACACTCAATACCACCTCTCTGACAGTAGGAAAACACCTTGAAACATGTGTATTTGGCACTTGCAGTGAGGAGAGCTTGTCACCAGCAGTGAATTTGGCCCTTGTAGTAAGTTGAGGTTGGCACCAACATTTGTTTTGAAAATCAGGGTGGATTGAGCCTCTAACCAGCAGAGTTTGGGCAAATTCATGGTGGAGGGAGCCTCTAAAAACCCCAGTTTGGACCAATTCATGGTGGAGGGAGCCTCTAAAAGACCCAGTTTGGACCAATTCATGGTGGAGGGAGCCTCTAAAAACCCCAGTTTGGACCAATTCATGGTGGAGGGAGCCTCTAAAAACCCCAGTTTGGACCAATTCATGGTGGAGGGAGCCTCTAAAAACCCCCAGTTTGGACCAATTCATGGTGGAGGGAGCCTCTAAACAGCCCAGTTTGGGCAAATTCATGGTGGAGGGAGCCTCTAAACAGCCAAGTTTGGACCAATTCATGGTGGAGGGAGCCTCTAAAAAACCCAGTTTGGACCAATTCATGGTGGAGGGAGCCTCTAAACAGCCCAGTTTGGACCAATTCATGGTGGAGGGAGCCTCTAAACAGCCCAGTTTGAGCAAATTCATGGTGGAGGGAGCCTCTAACCAGCCCAGTTTGGGCAAATTCATGGTGGAGGGAGCCTCTAAAAACCCCCGTTTGGACCAATTCATGGTGGAGGGAGCCTCTAAACAGCCCAGTTTGGGCAAATTCATGGTGGAGGGAGCCTCTAAAAACCCCAGTTTGGACCAATTCATGGTGGAGGGAGACTCTAAAAACCCCAGTTTGGACCAATTCATGGTGGAGGGAGACTCTAAAAACCCCAGTTTGGACCAATTCATGGTGGAGGGAGCCTCTAAAAACCCCAGTTTGGACCAATTCATGGTGGAGGGAGCCTCTAACCAGCCCAGTTTGGACCAATTAATGGTGGAGGGAGCCTCTAAACAGCCAAGTTTTGGGAAATTCATGGTGGAGGGAGCCTCTAACCAGCCCAGTTTGGACCAATTCATGGTGGAGGGAGCCTCTAACCAGCCCAGTTTGGACCAATTCATGGTGGAGGGAGCCTCTAAACAGCCCAGTTTGGGCAAATTCATGGTGGAGGGAGCCTCTAAAAAACCCAGTTTGGACCAATTCATGGTGGAGGGAGCCTCTAATTAGCCCAGTTTGGACCAATTAATGGTGGAGGGAGCCTCTAACCAGCCCAGTTTGGACCAATTAATGGTGGAGGGAGCCTCTAACCACCCCAGTTTGGGCAAATTCATGGTGGAGGGAGCCTCTAACCAGCCCAGTTTGGACCAATTAATGGTGGAGGGAGCCTCTAAACAGCCAAGTTTTGGGAAATTCATGGTGGAGGGAGCCTCTAACCAGCCCAGTTTGGACCAATTCATGGTGGAGGGAGCCTCTAAACAGCCCAGTTTGGGCAAATTCATGGTGGAGGGAGCCTCTAAACAGCCCAGTTTGGGCAAATTCATGGTGGAGGGAGCCTCTAACCAGCCCAGTTTGGACCAATTAATGGTGGAGGGAGCCTCTAAACAGCCAAGTTTTGGGAAATTCAAGGTGGAGGGAGCCTCTAACCAGCCCAGTTTGGACCAATTAATGGTGGAGGGAGCCTCTAACCACCCCAGTTTGGACCAATTCATGGTGGAGGGAGCCTCTAACCACCCCAGTTTGGACCAATTCATGGTGGAGGGAGCCTCTAAACAGCCCAGTTTGGGCAAATTCATGGTGGAGGGAGCCTCTAACCAGCCCAGTTTGGACCAATTAATGGTGGAGGGAGCCTCTAAACAGCCCAGTTTGGGCAAATTCATGGTGGAGGGAGCCTCTAACCAGCCCAGTTTGGACCAATTAATGGTGGAGGGAGCCTCTAAACAGCCAAGTTTTGGGAAATTCATGGTGGAGGGAGCCTCTAACCAGCCCAGTTTGGACCAATTAATGGTGGAGGGAGCCTCTAACCACCCCAGTTTGGGCAAATTCATGGTGGAGGGAGCCTCTAACCAGCCCAGTTTGGACCAATTAATGGTGGAGGGAGCCTCTAAACAGCCCAGTTTGGGCAAATTCATGGTGGAGGGAGCCTCTAAACAGCCAAGTTTTGGGAAATTCATGGTGGAGGGAGCCTCTAACCAGCCCAGTTTGGACCAATTCATGGTGGAGGGAGCCTCTAAACAGCCCAGTTTGGGCAAATTCATGGTGGAGGGAGCCTCTAAAAAACCCAGTTTGGACCAATTCATGGTGGAGGGAGCCTCTAATTAGCCCAGTTTGGACCAATTAATTGTGGAGGGAGCCTCTAACCAGCCCAGTTTGGACCAATTAATGGTGGAGGGAGCCTCTAACCACCCCAGTTTGGGCAAATTCATGGTGGAGGGAGCCTCTAACCAGCCCAGTTTGGACCAATTAATGGTGGAGGGAGCCTCTAAACAGCCAAGTTTTGGGAAATTCATGGTGGAGGGAGCCTCTAACCAGCCCAGTTTGGACCAATTCATGGTGGAGGGAGCCTCTAACCAGCCCAGTTTGGACCAATTCATGGTGGAGGGAGCCTCTAAACAGCCCAGTTTGGGCAAATTCATGGTGGAGGGAGCCTCTAAAAAACCCAGTTTGGACCAATTCATGGTGGAGGGAGCCTCTAATTAGCCCAGTTTGGACCAATTAATGGTGGAGGGAGCCTCTAACCAGCCCAGTTTGGACCAATTAATGGTGGAGGGAGCCTCTAACCACCCCAGTTTGGGCAAATTCATGGTGGAGGGAGCCTCTAACCAGCCCAGTTTGGACCAATTAATGGTGGAGGGAGCCTCTAAACAGCCAAGTTTTGGGAAATTCATGGTGGAGGGAGCCTCTAACCAGCCCAGTTTGGACCAATTCATGGTGGAGGGAGCCTCTAAACAGCCCAGTTTGGGCAAATTCATGGTGGAGGGAGCCTCTAAACAGCCCAGTTTGGGCAAATTCATGGTGGAGGGAGCCTCTAACCAGCCCAGTTTGGACCAATTAATGGTGGAGGGAGCCTCTAAACAGCCAAGTTTTGGGAAATTCAAGGTGGAGGGAGCCTCTAACCAGCCCAGTTTGGACCAATTAATGGTGGAGGGAGCCTCTAACCACCCCAGTTTGGACCAATTCATGGTGGAGGGAGCCTCTAACCACCCCAGTTTGGACCAATTCATGGTGGAGGGAGCCTCTAAACAGCCCAGTTTGGGCAAATTCATGGTGGAGGGAGCCTCTAACCAGCCCAGTTTGGACCAATTAATGGTGGAGGGAGCCTCTAAACAGCCCAGTTTGGGCAAATTCATGGTGGAGGGAGCCTCTAACCAGCCCAGTTTGGACCAATTAATGGTGGAGGGAGCCTCTAAACAGCCAAGTTTTGGGAAATTCATGGTGGAGGGAGCCTCTAACCAGCCCAGTTTGGACCAATTAATGGTGGAGGGAGCCTCTAACCACCCCAGTTTGGGCAAATTCATGGTGGAGGGAGCCTCTAACCAGCCCAGTTTGGACCAATTAATGGTGGAGGGAGCCTCTAAACAGCCCAGTTTGGGCAAATTCATGGTGGAGGGAGCCTCTAAACAGCCAAGTTTTGGGAAATTCATGGTGGAGGGAGCCTCTAACCAGCCCAGTTTGGACCAATTCATGGTGGAGGGAGCCTCTAAACAGCCCAGTTTGGGCAAATTCATGGTGGAGGGAGCCTCTAAAAAACCCAGTTTGGACCAATTCATGGTGGAGGGAGCCTCTAATTAGCCCAGTTTGGACCAATTAATTGTGGAGGGAGCCTCTAACCAGCCCAGTTTGGACCAATTAATGGTGGAGGGAGCCTCTAACCACCCCAGTTTGGGCAAATTCATGGTGGAGGGAGCCTCTAACCAGCCCAGTTTGGACCAATTAATGGTGGAGGGAGCCTCTAACCAGCCCAGTTTGGACCAATTAATGGTGGAGGGAGCCTCTAACCACCCCAGTTTGGACCAATTCATGGTGGAGGGAGCCTCTAACCAGCCCAGTTTGGACCAATTCATGGTGGAGGGAGCCTCTAAACAGCCCAGTTTGGGCAAATTCATGGTGGAGGGAGCCTCTAAAAAACCCAGTTTGGACCAATTCATGGTGGAGGGAGCCTCTAATTAGCCCAGTTTGGACCAATTAATTGTGGAGGGAGCCTCTAACCAGCCCAGTTTGGACCAATTAATGGTGGAGGGAGCCTCTAAAAAACCCAGTTTGGACCAATTCATGGTGGAGGGAGCCTCTAAACAGCCCAGTTTGGGCAAATTCATGGTGGAGGGAGCCTCTAACCAGCCCAGTTTGGACCAATTAATGGTGGAGGGAGCCTCTAAACAGCCAAGTTTTGGGAAATTCATGGTGGAGGGAGCCTCTAACCAGCCCAGTTTGGACCAATTAATGGTGGAGGGAGCCTCTAACCAGCCCAGTTTGGACCAATTAATGGTGGAGGGAGCCTCTAACCAGCCCAGTTTGGACCAATTAATGGTGGAGGGAGCCTCTAAACAGCCAAGTTTTGGGAAATTCATGGTGGAGGGAGCCTCTAACCAGCCCAGTTTGGACCAATTCATGGTGGAGGGAGCCTCTAAACAGCCCAGTTTGGGCAAATTCATGGTGGAGGGAGCCTCTAAAAAACCCAGTTTGGACCAATTCATGGTGGAGGGAGCCTCTAATTAGCCCAGTTTGGACCAATTAATTGTGGAGGGAGCCTCTAACCAGCCCAGTTTGGACCAATTAATGGTGGAGGGAGCCTCTAACCACCCCAGTTTGGGCAAATTCATGGTGGAGGGAGCCTCTAACCAGCCCAGTTTGGACCAATTCATGGTGGAGGGAGCCTCTAACCAGCCCAGTTTGGACCAATTCATGGTGGAGGGAGCCTCTAAACAGCCCAGTTTGGGCAAATTCATGGTGGAGGGAGCCTCTAAAAAACCCAGTTTGGACCAATTCATGGTGGAGGGAGCCTCTAATTAGCCCAGTTTGGACCAATTAATTGTGGAGGGAGCCTCTAACCAGCCCAGTTTGGACCAATTAATGGTGGAGGGAGCCTCTAACCACCCCAGTTTGGGCAAATTCATGGTGGAGGGAGCCTCTAACCAGCCCAGTTTGGACCAATTAATGGTGGAGGGAGCCTCTAACCAGCCCAGTTTGGACCAATTAATGGTGGAGGGAGCCTCTAACCACCCCAGTTTGGACCAATTCATGGTGGAGGGAGCCTCTAACCACCCCAGTTTGGACCAATTCATGGTGGAGGGAGCCTCTAAACAGCCCAGTTTGGGCAAATTCATGGTGGAGGGAGCCTCTAACCAGCCCAGTTTGGACCAATTAATGGTGGAGGGAGCCTCTAAACAGCCCAGTTTGGGCAAATTCATGGTGGAGGGAGCCTCTAACCAGCCCAGTTTGGACCAATTAATGGTGGAGGGAGCCTCTAACCACCCCAGTTTGGACCAATTCATGGTGGAGGGAGCCTCTAACCACCCCAGTTTGGACCAATTCATGGTGGAGGGAGCCTCTAAACAGCCCAGTTTGGGCAAATTCATGGTGGAGGGAGCCTCTAACCAGCCCAGTTTGGACCAATTAATGGTGGAGGGAGCCTCTAAACAGCCAAGTTTTGGGAAATTCATGGTGGAGGGAGCCTCTAACCAGCCCAGTTTGGACCAATTAATGGTGGAGGGAGCCTCTAACCACCCCAGTTTGGGCAAATTCATGGTGGAGGGAGCCTCTAACCAGCCCAGTTTGGACCAATTAATGGTGGAGGGAGCCTCTAAACAGCCCAGTTTGGGCAAATTCATGGTGGAGGGAGCCTCTAAACAGCCAAGTTTTGGGAAATTCATGGTGGAGGGAGCCTCTAACCAGCCCAGTTTGGACCAATTCATGGTGGAGGGAGCCTCTAAACAGCCCAGTTTGGGCAAATTCATGGTGGAGGGAGCCTCTAAAAAACCCAGTTTGGACCAATTCATGGTGGAGGGAGCCTCTAAACAGCCCAGTTTGGGCAAATTCATGGTGGAGGGAGCCTCTAACCAGCAGAGTTGGGGGAAATCAGGGTGGAGGGAGCCTAGTATTAGCAGAATTGTGCAACGCTTATGGTGGATGAGTATGAGGATGCGGAGGAATTGGAGAGGTTGAGTACAGACATGGAGTTTCATGTTGGGGTGCTTTACACAGGTGGGCACAAAAATGACGGCTCTACCCAGTGGTGGTTCATTTTTATCAAAGTGAGCCGGTCGGCACTCTCAGCTGACAGACGGGTGCGCTTGTCAGTGATGATGCCACCGGCTGCACTGAACACCCTCTCAGATAGGACGCTGGCGGCAGGACAGGACAGCACCTCCAAGGCATATAGGGCAAGTTCAAGCCACAGGTCCAACTTCGACACCCAATACGTGTAGGGCGCAGAGGGGTCGGAGAGGACAGGGCTGTGGTCGGAAAGGTATTCCCGCAACATGCGCCTATACTTCTCACGCCTGGTGACACTAGGACCCTCCGTGGCGGCACTTTGGCGAGGGGGTGCCATCAAGGTGTCCCAGACCTTAGACAGTGTGCCCCTCGTTTGTGTGGACCGGTGAGAACTTGGTTGCCTACTGGAGGAACTGCCCTCCCTGCCGCCAACGTCACATGCTGGAAACATCTCCATCATATTCTGCACCAATTGCCTGTGGCAAGCATTGATGCGATTGGCCCTCCCCTCTACCGGAATAAAAGACGAGATGTTGTTTTTATACCGGGGGTCAAGGATAGCAAAGATCCAGTACTGGTTGTCCTCCATGATTTTGACAATACGCTTGTCGGTTGTAAAGCACCCCAACATGAACTCAGCCATGTCTGCCACAGTGTTAGTTGGCATGACTCCTCTGGCCCCACCGGAAAGTTCAATCTCCATTTCCTCCTCATCCTCCATGTCTACCCATCCGCGCTGCAACAATGGGACGATTCGACGTTGCCCGGAAGCCTCCTGTATCACCATCACATCATCGGACAACTCTTCTTCCTCCTCCTCCTCCTCCTCCTCCTCCATTAAACGCAGTGAAGCGGACAGATGTGTGGACCTACTCTCCAGCTGTGACGGATCGGATGCTATCCCTAACTCCTCTGTGTGATCTGAGTTATCCCTGATGTCAATCAGGGATTCTCTCAGAACACACAAGAGCGGGATTGTAAGGCTCACCATCGCATCCTCAGAGCTCACCCTCCTTGTGGACTCCTCAAAGACCCGTAGGATGTCACAAAGGTCTCTCATCCATGGCCACTCATGGATGTGAAACTGAGGCAGCTGACTTTGTGGCATCCTAGGGTTTTGTAGCTGGTATTCCATCAAAGGTCTCTGCTGCTCAACCACTCTATTCAACATCTGAAACGTTGAGTTCCAGCGTGTGGGGACGTCGCACAAAAGCCGGTGTTGTGGCACATGCAGGCGTTGCTGGAGAGATTTTAAGCTAGCAGCGGCTACTGTCGACTTGCGAAAGTGGGCGCACATGCGCCGCACTTTCACCAGTAGCTCTGGAACATTGGGGTAGCTCTTTAGGAAACGTTGCACCACTAGGTTGAAGACGTGGGCCAGGCATGGAACATGTTGGAGTCCGGCAAGCTCCAGAGCTGCTACCAGGTTCCGGCCGTTATCACAAACGACCATGCCTGGGCCCAGGTGCAGCGGCTCAAACCATATTGCCGTCTCATCGAGGAGGGCATCCCTCACCTCGGAGGCAGTGTGCTGTCTGTCCCCCAAGCTGATCAGCTTCAGCACAGCCTGCTGACGTCTACCAACGCCAGTGCTGCAACGTTTCCAACTCGTAGCTGGGGTCAATCTAACAGCGGAGGAGGAGGCGGTGGCGGAGGAGGAGGCGGTGGCGGAGGAGGAGGCGGTAGAGGAGGAGGAGGAGGAGGGGGGTGTTCTTCTCGTGTCCCTGCCAGGAATGTTAGGCGGGGAGACGAGGTACACCGGGCCAGTTTGGGAAGCAGTCCCAGCCTCAACTACATTCACCCAGTGTGCCGTCAGTGAAATGTAGCGTCCCTGTCCGCATGCACTTGTCCACGCGTCGGTGGTCAAGTGGACCTTTGTGCAAAGCGCGGAACTAAGGGCCCGCCTGATGTTGAGTGACACGTGCTGGTGCAAGGCGGGGACGGCACACCGGGAGAAGTAGTGACGGCTAGGGACGGCATAGCGAGGTGCCGCAGTTGCCATCAGGTCCAGGAAGGCGGGAGTTTCAACAAGCCGGAACGCCAACATCTCCTGGGCCAGCAGTTTAGCGATGTTGGCGTTCAAGGCTTGCGCGTGTGGGTGGTTAGCAGTGTATTTCTGCCGCCGCTCCAATGTCTGAGAGATGGTGGGTTGTTGTAAAGAAACGCCTGATGGTGCCTTTGATGGTGCAGGAGAAGGAGATAAGACAGGACCAGGGGAGGATGAGGTAGAAGTCAACAAAGTGGCGGAGGCAGATGAAGTGGTGTCCTGGCTCGTCCTCTGGAGTGCATCGCCAGCACAGTCAGCAGTGGCAGTGGCAGAGGCAGAGGCAGAGGCAGTGGCAGTGGCGTGAACGGCAGTCGGCCTTTGTCCTGCCGTTGCTGCCTGCCACTGATTCCAGTGCTTGGATTCCAAATGACGGCGCATTGAAGTGGTGGACAGGTTGCTCTTCTCAGAGCCCCTAATCAATTTCGAGAGGCAAATTGTGCAGACAACACTATATCTGTCCTCGGCGCATTCCTTGAAAAAACTCCACACCTTCGAGAAACGTGCCCTCGAGGTGGGAGTTTTTCGGGGCTGGGTACGAACTGGAACATCTTGGGAGATTCCGGGTGTGGCCTGGCTTCGCCTAAGCTGCTGACCTCTGCCTCTGCCTCTAGCTACCCTTTTTGGTGCTGCGCCTGCCTCAACATCCACACTACTTTCCCCGCTTGACATCCCCCCTGTCCAGGTCGGGTCAGTGTCCTCATCATCCACCACTTCCTCTTCCAACTCCTGTCTCATCTCCTCCTCCCGCACAATGCGCCGGTCAACTGGATGCCCTGACGGCAACTGCGTCACATCATCGTCGATGAGGGTGGGTTGCTGGTCATCCACCACCAAATCGAACGGAGATGGAGGAGACTCTAGTGTTTGAGCATCTGGATACAGATGCTCCTCTGTTAGGTTCGTGGAATCGTGACGTGGAGAGGCAGGTTGAGGGACAATGAAAGGAGCGGAGAACAGCTCTGGGGAGCAGGGACAGTTTGGGTTATTGTTCTGTAAAGCTTCGGAATTTTGGGAGGAAGGAAGACAAGACTGTTGGGTAATAGGAGGAGAGGAGGCAGAGTCTGACTGGCTGCTGGACAATGTGCTGTAAGCGTTCTCTGACAGCCATTGCAAGACCTGTTCCTGGTTCTCGGGCCTACTAAGGTTTGTACCCTGCAGTTTAGTTAATGTGGCAAGCAACCCTGGCACTGTGGAGTGGCGCAATGCTTGCTGCCCCACAGGAGTAGGCACGGGACGCCCTGTGGCTTCACTGCTACCTTGCTCCCCAGAACCATTCCCCCGACCTCGCCCACGGCCTCGTCCACGTCCCTTTCCGGGAGCCTTGCGCATTTTGAATTCCTAGTTAGAAATTGGCACTGTATACCAGTAGTAAAAATTGTGGGTGCACGTAACCCCAATATATTCTTTGAATTCCCAGTCAGACACTGGCACTATATGGCAGTAGCAAGAAATGAGGGTATTTGTATTCCCAATATACTCTTTGAATTCCCAGTCAGACAATGGCACTGTATACCAGTAGTAAAAATTGTGGGTGCACGTAACCCCAATATATTCTTTGAATTCCCAGTCAGACACTGGCACTATATGGCAGTAGCAAGAAATGAGGGTATTTGTATTCCCAATATACTCTTTGAATTCCCAGTCAGACAATGGCACTGTATACCAGTAGTAAAAATTGTGGGTGCACGTAACCCCAATATATTCTTTGAATTCCCAGTCAGACACTGGCACTATATGGCAGTAGCAAGAAATGAGGGTATTTGTATTCCCAATATACTCTTTGAATTCCCAGTCAGACAATGGCACTGTATACCAGTAGTAAAAATTGTGGGTGCACGTAACCCCAATATATTCTTTGAATTACCAGTCAGAAACTGGCACTATATGGCAGTAGCAAGAAATGAGGGTATTTATAACCCCAATATATTCTTTGAATTCCCAGTCAGACAATGGCACTGTATACCAGTAGTAAAAATTGTGGGTGCACGTAACCCCAATATATTCTTTGAATTACCAGTCAGAAACTGGCACTATATGGCAGTAGCAAGAAATGAGGGTATTTATAACCCCAATATATTCTTTGAATTCCCAGTCAGACAATGGCACTGTATACCAGTAGTAAAAATTGTGGGTGCACGTAACCCCAATATATTCTTTGAATTCCCAGTCAGAAACTGGCACTATATGGCAGTAGCAAGAAATGAGGGTATTTATAACCCCAATATATTCTTTGAATTCCCAGTCAGACAATGGCACTGTATTCCAGTAGTAAAAATTGTGGGTGCACGTAACCCCAATATATTCTTTGAATTCCCAGTCAGAAACTGGCACTATATGGCAGTAGCAAGAAATGAGGGTATTTGTATTCCCAATATACTCTTTGAATTCCCAGTCAGACAATGGCACTGTATACCAGTAGTAAAAATTGTGGGTGCACGTAACCCCAATATATTCTTTGAATTCCCAGTCAGACACTGGCACTATATGGCAGTAGCAAGAAATGAGGGTATTTGTATTCCCAATATACTCTTTGAATTCCCAGTCAGACAATGGCACTGTATACCAGTAGTAAAAATTGTGGGTGCACGTAACCCCAATATATTCTTTGAATTCCCAGTCAGACACTGGCACTATATGGCAGTAGCAAGAAATGAGGGTATTTGTATTCCCAATATATTCTTTGAATTCCCAGTCAGACAATGGCACTGTATACCAGTAGTAAAAATTGTGGGTGCACGTA
Source organism: Leptodactylus fuscus (assembly GCF_031893055.1). NCBI lineage: Eukaryota > Metazoa > Chordata > Amphibia > Anura > Leptodactylidae > Leptodactylus > Leptodactylus fuscus. The sequence continues at coordinate 13,379,695 of NC_134270.1, forward strand.
ACCCCAATATATTCTTTGAATTACCAGTCAGAAACTGGCACTATATGGCAGTAGCAAGAAATGAGGGTATTTGTATTCCCAATATATTCTTTGAATTCCCAGTCAGACAATGGCACTGTATACCAGTAGTAAAAATTGTGGGTGTATATAGCCCCAATTCTATTGCTAGGGGACTTGCAGGGTATTTCTGGGGTGAAGGTGGGGGGGCACACCGTTGGAACGGGTATCGGGGTATATATCGGGTATACGGGAATACACTGACAGTGTATTCCATTCAGGATCCTGGGAAAGCTGGGTTGCGGCGATTGAGCCCGTCAGTGCCACGTTACACTGACAAGCTTCTCCCTGGAATTTAGCTCTTACAAGAGCTGTTGGTTGTCTTCTCCTTCCTATCCTAGCCTGTCCCTGCCTACCCAGAATCTAAGCCCTAGCTAGCTGGACGGAAACCTCCGTCCTCGGTGAATTGCAAGCTCAGAATGACGCGAAGCTGGGCGTCGCTGTTCTTTTAAATTAGAGGTCACATGTTTTCGGCAGCCAATGGGTTTTGCCTACTTTTTTCAACGTCACCGGTGTCGTAGTTCCTGTCCCACCTACCCAGCGCTGTTATTGGAGCAAAAAAGGCGCCAGGGAAGGTGGGAGGGGAATCGAGTAATGGCGCACTTTACCACGCGGTGTTCGATTCGATTCGAACATGCCGAACAGCCTAATATCCGATCGAACATGAGTTCGATAGAACACTGTTCGCTCATCTCTAATAAGTATACAGTATTTTTGGGCGGAATAGGTTGGAGAAGTAAAGCAGATTTAATACTAGTAAAAATGTTAAACGGCAGCAAAACTGTCGAATGTTTCTTTGTACCCGATAATGATATTTTGCAAACAAGTAAAGGGCTGACATGTTGTTACAGCAGGAAAAGTGCAAAACAATTTCCACCTTTCATAGAAATCCTAAATGTCTTAAAAGGCGTCACTCCGTGAATAAACGAATGATAAAGCAACGTGTGTTTTGTGTTCTCATGTGGCGGATCATCGCTTAAAGCAAAATCTCACCAAAATATCACAGTAAAAAAAAAAGCCAAAAAATTACAAACTCATTTCATGTCTAACGTTTTGAAATTACAGTCTAAGAACAAATCTCATTGGGAAAATTTGCTCTAACATAATTGTTCCAATCATTTTCTAGCCAATCCCAATTGCGATTGTGAAATTTGCTCGATCGCCAATTGGGATCCGATCTTTCCCGATCCCGATCGCTCAACCCTAGTCGATGCTTCTCTATGGGAAAAGTCACTTTTAGGGTTGAGCCGATTTTGAGATTTCAAAATCCGATGTCCGATCATTTTCCAGCCGATCCCGATTGTGGAATTTGCTCGATCACCGATTGGGATCCGATCTTTTCAGATCCCGATCGCTCAACCCTAAAGGATTAACTTTTGTATTTTTTTTTTTTTTATGTTGTATTTTTTTTTAATATTGAAGGAAATGTTAAATAAAAAGGAAGACAAGTTTTTTTTACATTTTTCAATTTTTTTTTTTATAAAGAGCACAAAGTAGTACTAAATAGTTATAGCCATTTTTATATAGACCTATAGAGGAAGATTCATTAAGACTGGTATGTCACATGAGACTTTCCAGATGTATCAAGATGTACTGTCCTTTTCATAAACCAGGCACATGCCCATTTGCCAGGATGGGTAAATTCACATGGGAGTTTTTTGGACCGGATTTTGACGCGGTGGCCGCCCTAGAATGCAATCCCAAAAACAGCTAGGCGCGACTGGATGCCTATGCAGTGCATACAGTGCACCGGCATCCAGTTGCGACATTCCGCTCGGGATATTAGGCCCAAATGAATGGGCCTAGTCGGGAGGGAGTGTCACAAGACGGACGTCCGCAGCTCAATCCGCCTGAAGAAAGGACATGTTGTTTCTTTTTTCCGCGAGTGGGAACAAACCGCTGGCATAAAAAGGAAATGACTGGCTCCCTTTGATTTCAATGGGAGTCAATTTTTTGAGCTGGATTCTGACATGGATTCCACATCAAAATTGGCACAAAAAAACCCCGTCTGAACCCGGCCTAAGGCACTCAGTAAACCCCTGTTTACTACCGTGGCTGTAAGTGTTGTCACCCATGAAATTTCTCCCAGAAAATTATTACAGTTACACATGTTTTGTTACACACGTGTTTATTTCCTTAAAGGGATTTTACCACTAAAACAACATGTTTTCTATTTACCACGTCGGAATAGCCTTAAGAAAGGCTATTTGTCTCCTACCTTGCTCAGTCACCTCCGGCCTGCCGTTCCGTAGAAATACCAGTTTTTACCGGTATGAAAATTGCTGTTGAAGATAGAGGCGTCACTGGAGAGAGTTCTCTGGCAGCAGTGGGGACACTCCCATTGCCGTTTGAGTGTTGGGGCCCGCCCCCATTGCTGCGAGAGAACTCATTTTCATATCGGTAAAAAACGGTATTTCTACGGAACGGCAGGCCAGAGGCAACTGAGCAAGGTAGGAGATGAATAGCCTTTCTTAAGGCTATTCCGATGTGGTAAATAGAAAACATGCTGTTTTAGTGGTAGAATCCCTTTAATGTGTATTGGAGCAACACAAAAAAAAAAAAAAAAAATGAACGGAATTTCATGCAAAACTCAAAAAATGGACCGGACAAGATTGTTGGTACTTTTTCAAAATTGTGGGTAAGTAACTCACTTGTGGCAAGTAACAGGTGTGGGCAATATAAAAATCACACCTGAAACCAGATATATCCAACAATATTGACTTAATCTTTGCATTTTGTGTCTGTGTGTGCCAGAACAGAAAGAGGAGAAGAGAACTGCCTGAGGACTTGAGAACCGAAATTGTGGAAAAATGTTAACAATCTCAAGGTTATAGGCCCATCTCCAGAGATCTTGGTGTTTTTTTGTCTCATTGTGCACAAAGTAATCATGAATAGAGATGAGCGAACACTAAAATGTTCGAGGTTCGAAATTCGATTCGAACAGCCGCTCAATGTTCGTGTGTTCGAATGGGTTTCGAACCCCATTATAGTCTATGGGGAACAGATACTCGTTAAGGGGGGAAACCCAAATCCGTGTCTGGAGGGTCACCAAGTCCACTATGACACCCCAGGAAATGATGCCAACACCTCTGGAATGACACTGGGACAGCAGGGGAAGCATGTCTGGGGGCATCTAACACACCAAAGACCCTCTATTACCCCAACATCACAGCCTAACAACTACACACTTTACACACTCAATACCACCTCTCTGACAGTAGGAAAACACCTTGAAACATGTGTATTTGGCACTTGCAGTGAGGAGAGCTTGTCACCAGCAGTGAATTTGGCCCTTGTAGTAAGTTGAGGTTGGCACCAACATTTGTTTTGAAAATCAGGGTGGATTGAGCCTCTAACCAGCAGAGTTTGGGCAAATTCATGGTGGAGGGAGCCTCTAAAAACCCCAGTTTGGACCAATTCATGGTGGAGGGAGCCTCTAACCAGCCCAGTTTGGGCAAATTCATGGTGGAGGGAGCCTCTAAACAGCCCAGTTTGGGCAAATTCATGGTGGAGGGAGCCTCTAACCAGCCCAGTTTGGACCAATTAATGGTGGAGGGAGCCGCTAAACAGCCCAGTTTGGGCAAATTCATGGTGGAGGGAGCCTCTAAACAGCCCAGTTTGGACCAATTCATGGTGGAGGGAGCCTCTAAAAAACCCAGTTTGGACCAATTCATGGTGGAGGGAGCCTCTAAACAGCCCAGTTTGGGCAAATTCATGGTGGAGGGAGCCTCTAACCAGCCCAGTTTGGACCAATTAATGGTGGAGGGAGCCTCTAACCAGCCCAGTTTGGACCAATTAATGGTGGAGGGAGCCTCTAACCAGCCCAGTTTGGACCAATTAATGGTGGAGGGAGCCTCTAACCACCCCAGTTTGAACCAATTCATGGTGGAGGGAGCCTCTAAACAGCCAAGTTTGGACCAATTCATGGTGGAGGGAGCCTCTAAAAACCCCAGTTTGGACCAATTCATGGTGGAGGGAGCCTCTAACCAGCCCAGTTTGGGCAAATTCATGGTGGAGGGAGCCTCTAAACAGCCCAGTTTGGGCAAATTCATGGTGGAGGGAGCCTCTAACCAGCCCAGTTTGGACCAATTAATGGTGGAGGGAGCCGCTAAACAGCCCAGTTTGGGCAAATTCATGGTGGAGGGAGCCTCTAACCAGCCCAGTTTGGACCAATTAATGGTGGAGGGAGCCTCTAAACAGCCAAGTTTTGGGAAATTCATGGTGGAGGGAGCCTCTAACCAGCCCAGTTTGGACCAATTAATGGTGGAGGGAGCCTCTAACCACCCCAGTTTGGACCAATTCATGGTGGAGGGAGCCTCTAACCAGCCCAGTTTGGGCAAATTCATGGTGGAGGGAGCCTCTAAACAGCCCAGTTTGGACCAATTCATGGTGGAGGGAGCCTCTAAAAACCCCAGTTTGGACCAATTCATGGTGGAGGGAGCCTCTAACCAGCCCAGTTTGGGCAAATTCATGGTGGAGGGAGCCTCTAAACAGCCCAGTTTGGGCAAATTCATGGTGGAGGGAGCCTCTAACCAGCCCAGTTTGGACCAATTAATGGTGGAGGGAGCCGCTAAACAGCCCAGTTTGGGCAAATTCATGGTGGAGGGAGCCTCTGAACAGCCCAGTTTGGACCAATTCATGGTGGAGGGAGCCTCTAAAAAACCCAGTTTGGACCAATTCATGGTGGAGGGAGCCTCTAAACAGCCCAGTTTGGACAAATTCATGGTGGAGGGAGCCTCTAACCAGCCCAGTTTGGACCAATTAATGGTGGAGGGAGCCTCTAACCAGCCCAGTTTGGACCAATTAATGGTGGAGGGAGCCTCTAACCAGCCCAGTTTGGACCAATTAATGGTGGAGGGAGCCTCTAACCACCCCAGTTTGGACCAATTCATGGTGGAGGGAGCCTCTAAACAGCCAAGTTTGGACCAATTCATGGTGGAGGGAGCCTCTAAACAGCCCAGTTTGGACCAATTCATGGTGGAGGGAGCCTCTAAAAAACCCAGTTTGGACCAATTCATGGTGGAGGGAGCCTCTAAACAGCCCAGTTTGGGCAAATTCATGGTGGAGGGAGCCTCTAACCAGCCCAGTTTGGACCAATTAATGGTGGAGGGAGCCGCTAAACAGCCCAGTTTGGGCAAATTCATGGTGGAGGGAGCCTCTAAACAGCCCAGTTTGGACCAATTCATGGTGGAGGGAGCCTCTAAAAAACCCAGTTTGGACCAATTCATGGTGGAGGGAGCCTCTAAACAGCCCAGTTTGGGCAAATTCATGGTGGAGGGAGCCTCTAACCAGCCCAGTTTGGACCAATTAATGGTGGAGGGAGCCTCTAACCAGCCCAGTTTGGACCAATTAATGGTGGAGGGAGCCTCTAACCAGCCCAGTTTGGACCAATTAATGGTGGAGGGAGCCTCTAACCACCCCAGTTTGGACCAATTCATGGTGGAGGGAGCCTCTAAACAGCCAAGTTTGGACCAATTCATGGTGGACGGAGCCTCTAAAAACCCCAGTTTGGACCAATTCATGGTGGAGGGAGCCTCTAACCAGCCCAGTTTGGGCAAATTCATGGTGGAGGGAGCCTCTAAACAGCCCAGTTTGGGCAAATTAATGGTGGAGGGAGCCTCTAACCACCCCAGTTTGGACCAATTCATGGTGGAGGGAGCCTCTAAACAGCCAAGTTTGGACCAATTCATGGTGGAGGGAGCCTCTAAAAACCCCAGTTTGGACCAATTCATGGTGGAGGGAGCCTCTAACCAGCCCAGTTTGGGCAAATTCATGGTGGAGGGTGCCTCTAAACAGCCCAGTTTGGGCAAATTCATGGTGGAGGGAGCCTCTAAAAAACCCAGTTTGGACCAATTCATGGTGGAGGGAGCCTCTAACCAGCCCAGTTTGGGCAAATTCATGGTGGAGGGAGCCTCTAAACAGCCCAGTTTGGGCAAATTCATGGTGGAGGGAGCCTCTAACCAGCCCAGTTTGGACCAATTAATGGTGGAGGGAGCCGCTAAACAGCCCAGTTTGGGCAAATTCATGGTGGAGGGAGCCTCTAAACAGCCCAGTTTGGACCAATTCATGGTGGAGGGAGCCTCTAAAAAACCCAGTTTGGACCAATTCATGGTGGAGGGAGCCTCTAAACAGCCCAGTTTGGGCAAATTCATGGTGGAGGGAGCCTCTAACCAGCCCAGTTTGGACCAATTAATGGTGGAGGGAGCCTCTAAACAGCCAAGTTTTAGGAAATTCATGGTGGAGGGAGCCTCTAACCAGCCCAGTTTGGACCAATTAATGGTGGAGGGAGCCTCTAAACAGCCCAGTTTGGACCAATTCATGGTGGAGGGAGCCTCTAACCAGCCCAGTTTGGGCAAATTCATGGTGGAGGGAGCCTCTAAACAGCCCAGTTTGGGCAAATTCATGGTGGAGGGAGCCTCTAACCAGCCCAGTTTGGACCAATTAATGGTGGAGGGAGCCGCTAAACAGCCCAGTTTGGGCAAATTCATGGTGGAGGGAGCCTCTAACCAGCCCAGTTTGGACCAATTAATGGTGGAGGGAGCCTCTAAACAGCCAAGTTTTGGGAAATTCATGGTGGAGGGAGCCTCTAACCAGCCCAGTTTTGACCAATTAATGGTGGAGGGAGCCTCTAAACAGCCCAGTTTGGACCAATTCATGGTGGAGGGAGCCTCTAACCAGCCCAGTTTGGGCAAATTCATGGTGGAGGGAGCCTCTAAACAGCCCAGTTTGGGCAAATTCATGGTGGAGGGAGCCTCTAACCAGCCCAGTTTGGACCAATTAATGGTGGAGGGAGCCGCTAAACAGCCCAGTTTGGGCAAATTCATGGTGGAGGGAGCCTCTAAACAGCCCAGTTTGGACCAATTCATGGTGGAGGGAGCCTCTAAAAAACCCAGTTTGGACCAATTCATGGTGGAGGGAGCCTCTAAACAGCCCAGTTTGGGCAAATTCATGGTGGAGGGAGCCTCTAACCAGCCCAGTTTGGACCAATTAATGGTGGAGGGAGCCTCTAAACAGCCAAGTTTTGGGAAATTCATGGTGGAGGGAGCCTCTAACCAGCCCAGTTTGGACCAATTAATGGTGGAGGGAGCCTCTAAACAGCCCAGTTTGGACCAATTCATGGTGGAGGGAGCCTCTAACCAGCCCAGTTTGGGCAAATTCATGGTGGAGGGAGCCTCTAAACAGCCCAGTTTGGGCAAATTCATGGTGGAGGGAGCCTCTAACCAGCCCAGTTTGGACCAATTAATGGTGGAGGGAGCCGCTAAACAGCCCAGTTTGGACCAATTCATGGTGGAGGGAGCCTCTAAAAACCCCAGTTTGGACCAATTCATGGTGGAGGGAGCCTCTAACCAGCCCAGTTTGGGCAAATTCATGGTGGAGGGAGCCTCTTAGAAATTGGCACTGTATACCAGTAGTAAAAATTGTGGGTGCACGTAACCCCAATATATTCTTTGAATTACCAGTCAGAAACTGGCACTATATGGCAGTAGCAAGAAATGAGGGTATTTATAACCCCAATATATTCTTTGAATTCCCAGTCAGACAATGGCACTGTATACCAGTAGTAAAAATTGTGGGTGCACGTAACCCCAATATATTCTTTGAATTCCCAGTCAGACAATGGCACTGTATACCAGTAGTAAAAATTGTGGGTGCACGTAACCCCAATATATTCTTTGAATTACCAGTCAGAAACTGGCACTATATGGCAGTAGCAAGAAATGAGGGTATTTGTATTCCCAATATACTCTTTGAATTCCCAGTCAGACAATGGCACTGTATACCAGTAGTAAAAATTGTGGGTGCACGTAACCCCAATATATTCTTTGAATTCCCAGTCAGACACTGGCACTATATGGCAGTAGCAAGAAATGAGGGTATTTGTATTCCCAATATACTCTTTGAATTCCCAGTCAGACAATGGCACTGTATACCAGTAGTAAAAATTGTGGGTGTATATAGCCCCAATTCTATTGCTAGGGGACTTGCAGGGTATTTCTGGGGTGAAGGTGGGGGGGCACACCGTTGGAACGGGTATCGGGGTATATATCAGGTATACGGGAATACACTGACAGTGTATTCCATTCAGGATCCTGGGAAAGCTGGGTTGCGGCGATTGAGCCCGTCAGTGCCACGTTACACTGACAAGCTTCTCCCTGGAATTTAGCTCTTACAAGAGCTGTTGGTTGTCTTCTCCTTCCTATCCTAGCCTGTCCCTGCCTACCCAGAATCTAAGCCCTAGCTAGCTGGACGGAAACCTCCGTCCTCGGTGAATTGCAAGCTCAGAATGACGCGAACCTGGGCGTCGCTGTTCTTTTAAATTAGAGGTCACATGTTTTCGGCAGCCAATGGGTTTTGCCTACTTTTCTCAACGTCACCGGTGTCGTAGTTCCTGTCCCACCTACCCTGCGCTGTTATTGGAGCAAAAAAGGCGCCAGGGAAGGTGGGAGGGGAATCGAGTAATGGCGCACTTTACCACGCGGTGTTCGATTCGATTCGAACATGCCGAACAGCCTAATATCCGATCGAACATGAGTTCGATAGAACACTGTTCGCTCATCTCTAATCATGAAGCTTACAACTGATGGAACTGTAGATAACCTGCCTGTACGGAAGAGAAAAATTGACGAAAGATTGTAACACAGGATAGTCCGAGATTTTAAAATTGCTTTTGGGAGAAGAGAAGGCACCCGCCAAAAATGAGAGACCTGGAGCCGTCTGCAGAGAAAGAGGGGTCCAAAATTCCAAGAGTGATTGAGAAGTATAAGGGCTTGATAATGGTTATAGGAAGTGATTGATTTCAGTTCTTTTTTTTTCAAAAGGGGGTGCACCAAATATTAAGGTGAGCCAGTAATTTTGTCCAGCCAATTTTTTAAATTTTGCATGAAATTAGATAATTTTTGGCTTTTTTTCTCAGATTTTTTTTTTTTTATTATTTCAATATACTCGAAGGAAATAAATGTGTGTAACAAAACATAATTTTCTAAGAGTAATAATTATCTGTAAAAGTTTCAGGGTGCCAACATTTATGGCCATGTCTGTACATTTTGTATAATGTCTTAGCATGGTGTAAACTAATAATGGTCTCCTTATTGATCACCTGATGCTCCCATTCCAATAGTGCAACCGATCATTGTCTCTGTAGAGCGGTTCCTGGTTTGTTATGAGTTTTCCAGAAATGTTAGATTCAGGCCCTGGAGTATAATAATTGTCCCAGTGATGGCGTAACAGTGGTACTCCTCTTCACTTTCCTCTCTTGGGTCCTTCAAGGAGACTGGTTATCTCTTCATACATCTTCCTACCTCTACTGAGACTCATGGGTGACTTAAGCACCCAGACAGCGGCATCCCAACGGTAATGTATCTCATGAGTTTGGAAGAGGTGCCTGGTTCTCGGGATTGGTTGTGGTCCCAGTAGTCAGACCAATCTAATTATCTATCTATTAGGATTTTGCCGATCTTGAGATTTCAGGATAATTTTTAAAATCCAATTTTCAATAATTTTCCAGCCGATCCCGATTGTGAAATTTGCTCGATCTCCGATTGGGATCTGATCTTTCCCGATCCCGATCGCTCAACCCTAATGTTAGCTTTTCCCACAATGATTGACCAGTAGCCAAGCATTGTGGGAACTAATGTGGAACCTTGATCCCGCCTAAAAAGATTGGGATCGGAATTCTGATCGCGATTGTGAAATTGACTCGATTGCTGATTGGAATCCGATCTTTTCCAATCCCGATCACTCAACCCTGCCTCCAATCCCGATCACTCAACCCTGCCATCTATCTCCTATCTATCTATCTATCTATCTATCTATCTATCTATCTATCTATCTCCTATCTATCTATCTCCTATCTATCTATCTATCTATCTATCTATCTATCTATCTATCTATCTATCATCTATCTATCTATCTATCTATCTATCTATCTATCTCCTATCTATCTATCTATCTATCTATCTCCTATCTATCTATCTATCTATCTATCTATCTATCTATCTATCTATCTATCTATCTATCTATCTATCTATCTATCATATCTATCTATCTATCTATCTATCTATCTATCTATCTATCTATCTATCTATCTATCTATCTATCTATCTATCTATCTATCTATCTATCTATCTATCTAGACATGTTACCAGGGAAGCAATCACACATTGTATATTCTATTGTATTCTACATGCTTCATTGTCTGCTCCATAGTCCTCATCTTTCATTGTCAACCCAGATGTGGGAAATATGACCTGCCCTCCCATCTTTCCTTTACTTAATTAGAAGAAAATGAGTGGTGTAGAAAAAACACTTCTAGAGATTGAATTCTCATGAGAGTCAAAGTATCCGACTTCTACGGTATAATCAGGAGTAATGATCCAAACACAATTCACAATTCCAACCTGGCCATGTCTATTATTAACTCATAAATCACTTTGCTAAGACCATTTATGATAACTGTAATTGAGATCTCGAGAAGGTCTTCTTTGACATTACAAGATATTAGTGGAAGTAATTGAATATGACATTCCTCTTAACATAGTGGAATACATTGTTAACACATTCCCCTTCCATTGTTTCCAATTTCTTAGCACAAAGACTAGTCATGTGAGCCAATGGACTGGTTGGAATTTCTTTCTCAAGAGGCAAGGTTGGATATTGACAATGTGAGAATAATGTGTCGGCCTCTCCACCTCTTGGCATGCCCACATCATGAAAATAATCAATACAGAAAATATATTGGGGATTTGTAAAATTTGTAACAATTATTATACAAACAATAACATTTATTTTTCTGAAACTGGGCATACAAATGTGTTGGCATGAACCAACGGTAAGTCCCAGGGTAATTAAATATCACAAGGGTCACATAGATGGAAACCCCTGGATAGATAATGTATCCTCCAGTGCTCAGAATCCAATCATCCACATAAGGACATGAGGTTATATAACACAAGTGGTAAAGCAAGTGTGTGGAAATTAATCCAGGTGTAACATCCTTGCCTATCTAGGCTCCAGTGAAATCCTCAGGCCGCATGCTACGGCACAAGAGGCATGTCCGGCTATGATTCCTTGCTTTAGGTTCTTCTTGTATTGTCTTAAGACTGTCCTATTTCCTGATCTCTGTAATTGATTTTCTACCTCACCCATCTCCTTCACCTTGGTTTCTCTCTGCTCCTTTAATAGTTAATCTTAGCCTACCTGATTGACAGCCTATCTTCATATCAGGTCTGGGGCGGGTTTGCTTATTCACCTTGGTGCTTGCTATTGCCTTGTGCCTGCTGGCTATTTACTCTTGCCATTTGTTATCTCTATACTTATTCCTGACCTCTGGCTTTACTCTTGACTATTCTCTTGGATTTTGATTCTGTACTGCGCTGTTCGACTGGTATTGACTCCTTGGCAAGCTGACCTCCCTTTTGTTTTGGTTTTTCTTGCCTGCGTTCTGTGTCATCACTTATATCTAAGAATGGACTGTCGCCCAGTTGTCTTTTGTCACCTAGAGCAGTGAGGCAAGTAAACAGGGACGGGGGAGGAGGGGTCAGCTTAGAGCTCACTGTCTTTTCGTGCCCCTCCTTCCAGGGTTCAGAAGCTACTGGGGAATTGCTTTTCTAGCAATCCCCTTACACCAGGTCTGTGACTAATTAGACCACCATATCGCCCCAAATTACTTAGGGAATCATTTGGTGGGAGATTATCCAATGTACAATGCAGCTACCCAGGGGTAACTAATAACATGTCCCCACCATGAGTTGTGATGGATTTTGAAGTGACTGAATCCTTTACCGCCTATGTTATATAACTTCATGTCCTCATGTGGATGATTGGATTCTGAGTACTCGGGGATACATTGTATATCTTTGTGATCCCAGTGATATTTAATCACCCCAGTGCTTACCATTAGCCTGTGCCAATATCCACTATTTGTGTGTTTGTTGTTATTAGGACTTATTAAAGGCTACATTTATTATAACAAATATTGTTGCAATTAATTAGGTTAATCCTTATCTATAATATCATACAATTAGGGTTTGTAGAAGAAGTCTGCAGCTTGCCAATCCTACACAGTTTGGACTCTTCTCCGCATAGTGAGACTTGGCATAGGGTTAGTAGCTACGATAAACATGTCATTCATCTATGTTTTCCATTTTGCCAATTTTGTACCATGAGAGGAATCAGCCTCGTCAGTAAATGATATAATCTGATATTGTTAATTTTCTCTGGAAACCTCAAAGTGTTACAAAGCTTTTTGCTGACTTTATGAAATGAGTTAAACATTGTCGTGTGGATCAGACAATTCGTTTCTGTTTGGTTTCATTGATCTCCACGTAACGTTTCGGTATACAGGGGAAATGTGCATATTGAGGTTTATTTTGAGTAGCAGTTTCCACCCATAATCAGTTGAAGGAATGTGGAGAAAGAAGCAGACAAATAGACAGAGGCTGCTGCAGCTACTAATAGGTCTTGTATCTCACCCCAGAACTTTAGTCTCATCAGTTCTGGTCATGGGAAAAATATGCAAATCTGTCTTCCATGATGTAATTAGGAAGTCAGGTGTCTCAGTGTTGCAAACCAATAGAGGGCGCTCACTGGAATGTGCAAGCCTGTCTTCCCTGATGTAATTATGAAGACAGAATCTCAGTGATATGGCCCAATAATGGCTGCTCCCTTTAACATCATGCCGACCTTCCAAGAGGCCTTTGTTTTGCAATGATGCTGGGATTATTACCAGGTATAGTCTCTCAACCGAGGACGGCCATTTCGATATTATTGCATCTTGTCAGCTCGATGTAGAGAAGACTAACCTGGTAGAGGTGAGAGGCTTAGAAAGGGTAAGGGGGGTATCATCACTCCTTGGGGAGAGACCACCATATAGGTGTGTGAAGACTTATTAAGCCTTTAGCACTCCACTTTGCAAGGGACTATGATATCATAGACTATCTGATATAACTGGAAGGTCGAGCATGATGTTAAAGAGAGCAGCCTTTATTGGGCTATTTTCACTGAGATTCTGTCTTCCTAATTACATCAGGGAAGACAGGCTTGCACATTCCAGTGAGCGCCCTCTATTGGTTGGCAACACTGAGGCACCTGATTTCCTAATTACATCATGGAAGACAGATTTGCATATTCTTCCCATAGTCCCTTGCAAAGTGGAGTGCTAAAGGCTTAATAAGTCTCCACACACCTATATGGTGGTCTCTCCCCAAGGAGTGACAATACCCCCCTTACCCAGTTCTGGTCAGTAATTCTCTATAATTTATTACATTGCACTGCTTTTTCTTCTTAGTAAGAGTGAGGGAGGGAGCAGAATCTCCTCTTTTCTCCATCTGATGTCTATATACAATGTCTTGAGTGCACTGCACATGTGCAGTTTCCTAACAAGACATCATGAGGGCAATTCCAATACAACAACGTGGGATCTGCAAAGCCATCATATTAGAAGCACGTTATGCTAGTCTGCAGTTCCCTAAAAAAAATTTCACCTCAATACCTGGATATACAAGATCAAAACTGTAAGTAATCTGTCAGAAATCAAATTTGTTCTTTCTGGCATGTTACAATATTTCACAATTTCTCAGCTTTCTCCAGGGTGTCGCCGTGTGTGAACTCACGGTGACACAGCTCACACTTATCAGCACCTCAAATATCCTGTTTTCACTGATATGCCTGAAAAGATGTAGCCAAATATAAACTACACGTCATATCTACGAAACTATGGATACAGTTATCTTCAGATGACTTGAATGTAGAAAATGTGATATGTGTTCTATAATTGATTCCTGACAGTTTACAAACCTGAAGATTTCGTGCCAACAAATACAAATTTGTCAATTTTTGCTTTCCTGTAAGTTTTAAGGGGTCTGAATTCTCACAGAATATGAGATTATTGTTACAAGTCAACAAATTCCACCACAAACTCCATCACATCACAATCAGTATATATACTGTATATATATATATATATATATATATATATATATATATATATATATATATATGTCCGTGTGTACCCTGAATAAATAGTGCCCTTAATTAATAATTAGGGTTGAGCCGATCTTGAGATTTCAGGATCGATTTTAAAATTCAATTTTCGATCATTTTCCAGCCGCTCCCGATCGGTAAATTTGCTCGATCGCCAATCAGGATTTGATCTTTCCCAATCCCATTGCTCAACCCTAGTCATTGCTTCTCTATGGGAAAAGTCACTTCTGGGGTTGAGCCGATCTTGAGATTTCAAAATCCGATTTCCCATCATTTTCCAGGCGATCCCAATCGCGAAATTTGCCCGATCGCTGATCGGGATTGGAAAACCCTATTAATAATGCCCCAGGTATGTCCTAATTAAAAAGGATTCCAGTTCATTAATTAAAAATATAAATCAATGGGGCTCAAAAACATGGGACCCCACTGATCAGCTGTTTGAATGGACCGTGGTATCTGTGTAAGCGCCGTGACCCCTTCTCTGTTTATATAGTGTCATTCATGTCATAGTGGCCATGTCATGTAACAACAGTCTCGTCCTATACACGTCTATGTGACTAGACTGGAATTATATCACATGGTCACTATAGACAGACAGCGTGTGATATAAACAGGTGCCATAGCCCCATCATACAGTTGATCAGCGGGGGGCCACTGATCCCTTATTGATGATTTATTCTGAGGATAGATCATCAATAAAAATGAGCTGGAAAGCCCCTTTAATAAAGTCCAAGTGTCACCTTAAATGGGCTGTCCAGGATAACCACTTTTTTAATATGAGGCTGGGCAAGGTTCTCCAGTGTCTTTCAGCATATTCCAGTCCCAGTATTTTCTTCTCCACAGCACTGTGATGTCCCATGTGAGCAACCTCAGCGGTGATGTGCGGTGGGGACTTCCACTAGAGGAAAATACCTAGCAGCAGAACCAGGCTGGGGTGGGAGACATTGGAGTACAAGTTATTATGGCCTACAGCGGCCCCTGCACATGGTATTATGGCCCTTAGTGGCCCCTGCACATGGTAATATGCTCCATAGTGGCCTGTGCATGCAGAAAGGGACATGGGGTATTATAGGGTGGTGGGGGCTTCCACCAACATAAGACCAGCAGGACTGGACCATGCTGGGAGACATCGGAGAACCATGATAGGTGAATACATATAGATTTTTTTCACCTTCCCCAGCCTCATGTAAAAAAATGAGATGAGCGAGTAGTGAAATATTCGAGATTCGATATTTGTTTCGAGTAGAGCCTCAATATTCGACTACTCGATGGAATATCGAATCCCATTATAGTCTATGGGAAAAATGCTCCTTTCAGGGGAAACCACTATTCAACTAAAGGAGAGTCACCAAGTCCACGAGTAGCAGGAGGAGAGTGTTTAGGAGGAGCGCTGTGCAGTTAAACAGCATGGACTCCATAGACTATAACGGGTCTGTGTGCTTTAACTGCACAGCGCTGTGCAGTTGCGCTGATATTCCGTTCGAGGGGGTCCTCCGGCGGACTCCTTCCGGACAGGAGGCAAGTGCTAATGTGAACTTACTCGTCCTGCAGAAGCAGCATTGATTGGCCGAATGCTATACAGTGTATAGCATTCGGCCAATCAATGCTGATTCTGCAGCAGGCTCGTCTTTGCTATTTGGGAGAGCTGGCAGCTTGCGGTTATGTGGGAGCTGACTTTTTCTCATAGGAAAGCATTGACAAGCGTTGATTGGCCGAATACTATACAGTGTACAGCATTCAGCCAATCAACGCTGGTTCTGCCGGACGCTCGTCCGTGACGAGGTGGAATTTAAGATCAGACCACATCAGTCTCCATTGTGGTCTGATCTTAGACTCCGCCTCGTCACAGACGAGCCTCGGGCAAATAGAGGAGGACATTAAAATGGAGGAGACTAGAGGCAGATACAGTCCTATGAAAAAGTTTGGGCACCCCTATTAATCTTAATCATTTTTAGTTCTAAATATTTTGGTGTTTATAACAGCCATTTCAGTTTGCTATATCTAATAACTGATGGACACAGTAATATTTCAGGATTGAAATGAGGTTTATTGTACTAACAGAAAATGTGCAATATGCATTAAACCAAAATTTGACCGGTGCAAAAGTATGGGCACCTCAACAGAAAAGTGACATTAATATTTAGTAGATCCTCCTTTTGCAAAGATAACAGCCTCTAGTCGCTTCCTGTAGCTTTTAATCAGTTCCTGGATCCTGGATAAAGGTATTTTGGACAAACAATTCAAGTTCAGTTAAGTTAGATGGTCGCCGAGCATGGACAGCCCGCTTCAAATCATCCCACAGATGTTCAATGATATTCAGGTCTGGGGACTGGGATGGCCATTCCAGAACATTGTAATTGTTCCTCTGCATGAATGCCTGAGGATTTGGAGCGGTGTTTTGCATCATTGTCTTGCTGAAATATCCATCCCCGGCGTAACTTCAACTTCGTCACTGATTCTTGAACATTATTCTCAGGAATCTGCTGATACTGAGTGGAATCCATGCGGCCCTCAACTTTAACAAGATTCCCGATGCCAGCATTGGCCACACAGCCCCAAAGCATGATGGAACCTCCACCAAATTTTACAGTGGGTAGCATGTGTTTTTCTTGGAATGCTGTTTCTTTTTGGACGCCATGCATAACGCCTTTTTTTATAACCAAACAACTCAATTTTTGTTTCCAAAATGAAGCTGCCTTGTCCAAATGTGCTTTTTCATACCTCAGGCAACTCTATTTGTGGCGTACGTGCAGAAACGGCTTCTTTCTCATCACTCTCCCATACAGCTTCTATTTGTGCAAAGTGCGCTGTATAGTTGACCGATGCACAGTGACACCATCTGCAGCAAGATGATGCTGCAGCTCTTTGGAGGTGGTCTGTGGATTGTCCTTGACTGTTCTCACCATTCTTCTTCTCTGCCTTTCTGATATTTTTCTTGGCCTGCCACTTCTGGGCTTAACAAGAACTGTCCCTGTGGTCTTCCATTTCCTTACTATGTTCCTCACAGTGGAAACTGACAGGTTAAATCTCTGAGACAACTTTTTGTATCCTTCCCCTGAACAACTATGTTGAACAATCTTTGTTTTCAGATCATTTGAGAGTTGTTTTGAGTAGCCCATGATGCCACTCTTCAGAGGAGATTCAAATAGGAGATCAACTTGCAATTGGCCACCTTAAATACCTTTTCTTATGATTGGATACATCTGGCTATGAAGTTCAAAGCTCACTGAGGTTACAAAACCAATGTTGTGCTTCAGTAAGTCAGTAAAAAGTAGTTAGGGGAATTCAAATCAATAAAATGATAAGGGTGCCCATACTTTTGCACCGGTCAAATTTTGGTTTAATGCATATTGCACATTTTCTGTTAGTACAATAAACCTCATTTCAATCCTGAAATATTACTGTGTCCATCAGTTATTAGATATATCAAACTGAAATGGCTGTTGCAAACACCAAAATATTTAGAACAAAAAATGATTAAGATTAATAGGGGTGCCCAAACTTTTTCATAGGACTGTATGTCCCCCTACAGCTACCACCATGGTTTAATGTCTTCTTCCAGTTTCCCTAGTTTAATGTCCACTCCTCCATCTGTCCT
This sequence comes from Leptodactylus fuscus, assembly GCF_031893055.1. Taxonomy (NCBI): domain Eukaryota; kingdom Metazoa; phylum Chordata; class Amphibia; order Anura; family Leptodactylidae; genus Leptodactylus; species Leptodactylus fuscus. Next base: position 13,397,330 of record NC_134270.1, read on the forward strand.
CAGTTTAATGTCCCTCCTTCCATCTGTCCCCAGTTTAATATCCCTCTTCATCTGTCTCCAGTTTAATGTCCCCTCCATTTATTTAGAGTTTAATTTCCGCTATATCAGTCCAAAGTTTAATGTTCCCTTCATCTGCAACCAATTTAATGTCCTCCTTCATCTGCCCCCAGTTTATTTGCCCCCTTCAACTGCTACCAGTTTAGCGTCCCTCTCCATCTGCCATGAGCTTAATGTCCCCCTTCATCTGCCCTCAGTTTATTGTTCCCCTTTCATCTGCCATCAGAGTAATGCCCCCTTCATCTGCCCTAGTTTAATTACCCCTTCATCTGCCACCAGTTTAATGACCCCCTCCATCTGTCCCCAGTTTAATGTCCCCATTCATCTGTCACCAGCTTAATGTCCTCCCTTCATCTGACACCAATAATACGGGGATCACAAGCAATAAGAGGATCTGTTCCGTGGGGATCAACTTCTGTTGATATTTATGGTTCATCGTAATGATGATCCATAAAAAGTAAATAAACATGGACCCCCCCCCCCCCCTTTAATCTCTAAATGACAAGTTCTAGTGAATCTTTCCCCATAATACAATACAAGTATATCATCCTGCTCATCTCCTCCCGCGCTCTAACACGCTGCCAGCAGTTTGGATACCATTATATAATGACATGTTACATTGAAGATCGGATTTTATCTACATTTCACTGAGTTTGGGTTTTGTCCAATTTCGAAAAAGAAAAAAAAAATTGACTCGAATCCCATCTAACTCCAACGGGAGACAGAATACAGAAAAGATGGAGACAGCAGCGAGGTCTGCTGGTGCCCTCATGAGGACTGGAGAGATCAGTGAATTTAGCTTTTTTTCCCCTGCAAATGTACATTTCGGCATAAAGCCGACGACGAAGATAAGGAGGCGGCAGATAAATAGATAGCGGGAACTTTTTATTTCCTTACAGTCAAGAGATTACTAATGGTACACGATGAGCTTTTGTCGTTTCCCATTTTCCGCCTGTGATACGGTGGGCGCCGCTTTAAGAGCCGGCCTGTGTTGTTTGGCTCATCAGCATTCTGCCTGATTGCCGGGTCGTTTTATTTGGATTTCAGCTCCGGCAGATTTAAGATACGCAGCAATTTTAGATTTCCAGTATTGTCTGTGTATCTGTTATTGTAAAAAGTCAAACACCTACACAGCTTCCTCGACATAAATAATTTATATGTAACCCACATGCAGCCCTGAGAGAGTCAGGAAGACGAGCGGAAAAAAAAAAAAGCAATGATATTTTTTTTTCCCTTTCTTGTGCTTTCTTGAGTTATATCTATTTTTACTGCTGCTTGTTCCATTTCGAGGGACCGGTGGCGGGTGATAGTACAGAGACTTCAGCTTTATTAGAAAGGAAGGATAATCAATTTCTGCAGATGCAACCTGAATCTCCTGATGACTCCACATATCTCTGCCTGGAGGAGAATCCTCCGAGCTTTCTGTCATTTTTTTTTTTGCTTTTTCTTCCCTTTTTGCCTCTTTCTAATATATTAGCACTTCGGTATAAAATAAAATAAAGAATTTAAGAATATACTTGATGTAACACTAAAGAGGAGGCAAAGCAAATAATGAGGAGACCTCGGCTCGGCGTGGCGCAGCGAGCAAGACAAGAAGGAAGAGAATCGGATATTGTATTTTTCACGGGTAAATATTGGGATACTTAGATTTCACACATTCTCTTTTAGAAGTTCTTCAAATAGACAAGTTTTTATAGTGCAAGTTTTTGCAATATATGGGCACAGATAGGTCAGTCCAATATATGTGTAATTATTACAAGATGACCAGCTTTTCAAGGTAATATAATTTGGCACGAGATGTCAAGCCCTTATTTATTTAGCTGCTATTTGCTTATGGATCCTTGTTTCTGTCTATGGACTTCTCTGGTCTTTCCACTTCAGCCTCCAGGGGGCTTTGTGTGTCGCACATCATGTCACCTTGCATGTGGGGCCCCCTGGGGGCTGAAGTGAAGTGAAAGTGAAAGTGAAGTGAAAGGGAAAAGACCATGGGAAGGAGCAAGGATTGGTAAGTGAATAATAGGGATTACCTGCTCGAGTAAAGCAGCAGATAGCAATCAATATATAGGGGGCGCTTACTGTATGGGGACCTCTAAAGGGGGTGGTTATTGTATTATGAGTGCTAAAGGGAGCATTTACTTCAATGGGGTCAAAAAAAGGCAGAATACAATGTTGGGGGGTGGGGAGAATTACTGTGTGTAGACCAATAAAGGAGGCAATATATTGTATGGGAGCCAATAAGAAAGCAATATGCTGTGTAATATGCAATAAAGGTGTAATATGACATATAAATGGTCAATGAGGAAAGCATTATACCATGTGGGGGCTATAACCCCTATCTAATAACACTCCCCATGGTGGGATGGTATAACCCTCCTCATTTCTTCCCGTAGGCTTCACTGGTTCTTCCACTTCGGCCTCCAGGGGGGCTTTGTGCGTCGCACATCATGTCACCTTGCATGTGGGACCTCCTGGAGGCTGAAGGATGAAAGGGAAAAGGCCATGGGAAGGAGCAAGGATTGGTAAGTGAATAATAGGGATTATCTGCTCGAGAAAAGCAGCAGATAGAATCCTAAATATAAATAATATAAATACATAGGGGGCACTTACTGTATGGGGACCTCTAAAGGGGGTGGTTATTGTATCATGAGTGCTAAAGGGAGCATGTACTGCAATGGGGCCAAAAAAAAAGCAGACTACAATGTTGTGTGTGTGGGGGGGGGGGGGGAATTACTGCGCAAAGACCCATAAAGGAGGCAATATACTGTATGGAAGCCAATAAGAAGGCAATATACAGTACAGTGTAAGATGCAATAAAGTATGTAATATGAAATATAAGTGGTCATGTTGGGCCATGATGGGGGGTGTTATGCCATGTGCGAGCCAGTATAGGGGGCTTTGTACATTTTGGGAGCCAGTAAAGGGGGCGTTACTCCATTTCAAAACCAGTAAAGCTCTCATTACACTATGTACAGGTCCCAGTCAAATTTTCTATGGGGCCCAGTCTTTCCTAGTTACACCCATTCCCCAACAGTTTTGTTTCTATGCAAACTTTTTTGTTCCAAACCAGAAGTGCCATTATTATACTCCAGGTGAGAATGAGAATGTAGCGTGATGTGTGGGATAGGGCATTGGTCCAGGAAGGAGTTAAACAACTTTCTCATATGAGGGATGAGGTCAGCTTGAAAGGTTTTATAGCATAAATAGGTAAGCCCGTCTGGACCTGACGCCTTGCTATATGGACGGTCCTTTAGGACTTTTGCAAGCTTTTCATCTAAAATGGGGGCTTTGAGAGAGGTTAATGATGTTTTTCGTTATTACCGAGTTCACTGTGCACCTGTATTCTGTGCCACCTACTTCTGTTCGCCGCCTTCACCTCTTCTTTCCTGTTCGGCCACAGGAAAATGGCCGACTGCGCCCACTGCACATGTCCGTCGCCCATTTTCCTGTAGCCTCTACCGTTCGGCCACAGAAAAATGGCGGCAGACATGTGCAGTTGGCGCTTTTTTGAAGAAGACGTGACAGGTCAAGGAAGAAGAGGCGGAGGGGGTAAACAAGAAGAAGGTGGCGCTTGATAGTTTTTTTGCAGCACTGGGGATTGCCCCGAGTGCTGCAAGAAAACTAATTAGAATATGGACGAAAATCTGGATATCTAAGGAACGGCGGCGCGGAGAAGACTTCTAAAGGTAGGGGAAGGATAGGTAGGGGTTTAGCTTAAAATGGGATTCTAATGATAGAATCCCTTTAAATGCTTAACGAATCTGGGGTCATTAGAAACATCATAAACCTACAACCTCACAAATCCACAAACCATGCGCATGCGCTTTACATGAACAACCAAAAGAAAAAAAGGTACTCAAAATAATATATATTATATTATATTATATATATATATATATATATATATATATATATATATATATATATATATATATTCATATGTTATCAAAAATATAGTCTATTAATATAAAAATGTATACAAATATACACAAAAGACCCGACTGTAAAGATGGAGAAACGATGGCTTTGGGCGATGGTGTTTGGGCCCCGGGTTACTTGCTTCCAGCATGTCAGCAGGTATATGATATATGGGTTACATGTACTATGAATTATTTATCTTCAGTTTGCCCCTTATGATTATTCTTTGAGTGTTTGTGATTTATCTACATATATACGTGTGTTCGGTTTCATGATTTATACATAGTAATACATATGGTTATTATGTTACTAGTACATATGGATATATGGGTATTGGTTTAGCAGCATAGGCACTTGTATGCACGGTATTATTTATTAGTATTATAGATTTACTATTTATTATTACCATTACTCATTTATTTATTGTAGAATTTTTTTGTATCAATTTTTTATTGTGCCCAATATTATTGACGATCGGGTTCTGGAGCGTTTGTGTTTTTCCATCCTTATCAGTCAGGTCTTGCCTGTAGGCAGTGGCGTAACTACCGGGGGAACAGCAGAGGCAGCTGCCACAGGGCCCGGGACATTAGGGGGCCCAGCGACAGCCACTACCGCTGCGTTATTTTTTTTTTTTAATAGGCCGTTACCGGCTGGAGTTACTCCAGCCCAGGGGTGGGCAATTAATTTTCCTATGGGGCTGCATAAGAAATTTAAACTATGCTAGAGGGCCGTGCCACGGCGAATTTAGCTCCACCCACTTCTATGTTGACTCCGCCCATTCCCAATCATCTTTCCATGTGCCCCCACACAGTATAATCCTCCTACAGTCACCCGTACACTATATGTCCCCACATTATAATGTTCCCTTCCAACTGCCCCACAGTATTAGGTCCCTCTCCTGGTGCCCCAGTGTAAACTGGTGGAAACTAGAGGGGACATGAAACTGGGGCAGCTGGAGGGGGACATTAAACAGTGGGGGTAGTTGGAGGGGGGCAATAAATTGACAGCTGGAGTGGGACATGAAACTGGGGGCAACTAGAGGGGGACATTAAAATCGGGAAGCTGGAAGCAGACAATAAACCGTAGGGGTAGCTGGAGGGTGACATTAAACTGGGGGCAACTAGAGGCAGACAGGTCCCCCTCCAGCTTCCTCCACGATTTAATGCCCCCTCCAGTTGTCCCCAGTTTAATGTCTCCCCAGTTTAAGTGCCCTCTTCATCTACCCCCAGTTTCATGTCCCCCCCTCCATTTCTCCCTCAGTTTCATATCCCCCTTTATTTGCCCCATTTCATGCCCCCTCTCCATCTCTCCCCCAGTTTCATGTCCCCCCCTCCATCTCCCCCCTCCATCTGCCATCTCTGCCCCCAGATTCATGTCCCCTCCATCTCTCCCCCAGTTTCATGTCCTCCCGCCATCTCTCCCCCAGTCTCATGTCCTCCCTCCATCTCTCCCCCAGTCTCATGTCCTCCCTCCATCTCTCCCCCAGTCTCATGTCCTCCCTCCATCTCTCCCCCAGTCTCATGTCCTCCTTCCATCTCTCCCCCAGTCTCATGTCCTCCTTCCATCTCTCCCCCAGTCTCATGCCCCCCCCTCCATCTGCCATCTCTGCCCCAGTATAACATTCCCCTTCCATCTCTGTCCCTAGGTTACTGAGACACACAGACAGACAGACACATATAGACACACACACACACACACACACACACACACACTCTCCACCCTGCAGCTCACCTTACATCTCTCAATACCTTATGACACACACCACGTCTCCATCTTCCTGCCGGCACTAAGACACGCCCCCGCCCCTAGACACGCCCCCTAGACACACCTCCCTAGTCAAGCTGTGCGGGCCGGACTGAATCAGTCAGAGGGCCGGGCTTTGCCCAGGTCTGCTCCAGCCGGTAACCCGCCCTACTTACCAATCCTGGCAGGGGCTGGAATTGGTAAGTGACAAAGCGGGCCCTGCAAACATCATTATTATACTCAGGGGTCTTTTCAGACCCCCGAGTATAATGATCGGAGGCCCGGGAGAGGTAAGCGAACATAACAGTGTTACTTACCTCTCCACGCTCCGTGAAGGCTTTGGGGCCTACTTGTGTGACGTCTCAGACGTCATGTGACCGGGGCCTGCTTACTTACGCGTCGCGATGCAGGCCCCTGGTCACATGACGTCCCTGATGTCATTGAAGATAGCCGAGAGCGGGGAGCGCAGGGATAGGTAAGTAACAGTGTTTATGTTTGTAGCTGAAAAGACCCCAGAGTATAATAATTATTAATGGGTGTCCACAGTGGAGCATAATACTGTGTGCAGGGGCCACTATGGGGGATAATACTGTGTGCAGGGGCCACTATGGGGGATAATACTGTGTGCAGAGGCAACTATGGGGCATAATACTGGGTGAAGGGGCCACTATGGGGTATAATGCTGTGTGCAGGGGCCACTATGGGGCATAATAGTAAGTGAAGGGGCCACTATGGAGCATAATACTAAGTGAAGGGGCCACTATGGGGTATAATGCTGTGTGCAGGGACAACTATGGGGCATAATACTGGGTGAAGGGGCCACTATGGGGTATAATGCTGTGTGCAGGGGCCACTATGGGGCATAATAGTAAGTGAAGGGGACACTATGGGGTATAATGCTGTGTGCAGGGGCCACCATGGGGCATAATAGTAAGTGAAGGGGCCACTATGGGGTATAATGCTGTGTGCAGGGGCAACTATGGGGGATAATACTGTGTGCAGGGGCCACTATGGGACATAATACTGTGTGCAGGGGCCACTATGGGGTATAATAGTGCACGCAGGAATGCAGGGGGGATTGGTCGGGGTCTTTGGCGTCAGTCGAGGGGTTCCCCATGTCAAAGGTTTGCCACGGGGCCCCGCCATTCCTAGTTACGCCACTGCCTGTAGATTTGTATTTTGTATTCTTCTTTTAATTTTCCTTTTTCGGCATTCCTATTACATCTATCGCAAGGACAAATGAATTCATTACCATTATTAACTTTTACTTTCTTACCAACTGTAATGCAAATAATCCCGGTTTCCATGAAATTATTCTATACCTTCATTTTGTATGGAGCGCACTTTCATACCCGTATAAAGGAGTGAGCTTGACCTTGACCTCCTCGGCTTTAATCAAGGCGTTTATCCTTTAGCCGGCGCCGCCAGTCCCTCTTTAGACTATAATGGAGCGGGTGCCTCGGGACAGAAGTGTCCTTTGACTCGAGTCTTTGTCCATTCATTCCCATTGTATATGAAATATGGCACTTCCAATGTTAAATCCTTGTGAATATAAAAGAGGAGCCAAATACACAAGGACCGAATCGTGTTCACATAGTGAAGTGTCAAAAAATATATTGAAAATTTTTCATGTTTAATTAATGATTGAGCAAATTGAAAAAATAAGAATTAAAATTTTTTTACTTTAACCTGGCAAATGTTGGGTCTTTGAACATGGCGGACGCTCGGGAACTGATCAGCCGCCATAGCCTCCAGGTCTGCGCCCAGCAATTTACTATATGGCAAAGATTTCTCCATATGTCTTGGGGGATATATAAATATATACCACCCTACAATGAAATGGGTTGTTCAGGAATGACAGATTTAGGTGAAAAATTAAAAAATAGAAAAAAACAACCTATCCCCTGTGCTCCAGTGTCCCATTCCAATATCTGGTCCAGCAGCACTATTGGCTTGATTCAGTGCAAGTCCTCACTTAATATGAACCCTAAGGCCTATTAACTGCGTCCGCAGCCTAAGGAAAGGACCCTGGATGTCTCTCATATACATCACCTGTGTTGCTCAGATGGGGCGTGGGACATGGGAGCAATGAGTAGAGGTGAGTATGTTTTTGTTTTTGTAATTGCAAATATCTGTAATTTGTGGACAACCCCTTTAATATCAATGACGATGTCTCTTGTCCATACAAGAAAGAAAATGGAGGAGAACTTGGGTAGGCCGCATATATGACGAGATGCAGATAATAGCTGACATAGAGATCCAGCACCAATTACACCAGTTTTCTGGCATAAATGATAATAAATAGAGATGAGAGAACACTAAAATGTTCGAGGTTCGAAATTCGATTCGAACAGCCGCTCACTGTTCGAGTGTTCGAATGGGTTTCGAACCCCATTATAGTCTATGGGGAACATATACTCGTTAAGGGGGAAACCCAAATCCGTGTCTGGAGGGTCACCAAGTCCACTAAGACAACCCAGGAAATGATACCAACACCCTGGAATGACACTGGGACAGCAGGGGAAGCATGTCTGGGGGCATAAAAGTCACTTTATTACATGGAAATCCCTGTCAGTTTGCGATTTTCGCAAGCTAACTTTTCCCCATAGAAATGCATTGGCCAGTGCTGATTGGACAGAGTACGGAACTCGACCAATCAGCGCTGGCTCTGCTGGAGGAGGCGGAGTCTAAGATCGCTCCACACCAGTCTCCATTCAGGTCCGACCTTAGACTCCGCCTCCTCCGGCAGAGCCAGCGCTGATTGGCCGAAGGCTGGCCAATGCATTCCTATGCGAATGCAGAGACTTAGCAGTGCTGAGCCAGTTCTGCTCAACTACACATCTGATGCACACTCGGCACTGCTACATCAGATGTAGCAATCTGATGTAGCAGAGCCGAGGGTGCACTAGAACCCCTGTGCAAACTCAGTTCACGCTAATAGAATGCATTGGCCAGCGCTGATTGGCCAGAGTACGGAACTCGACCAATCAGCGCTGGCTCTGCTGGAGGAGGCGGAGTCTAAGATCGCTCCACACCAGTCTCCATTCTGGTCCGACCTTAGACTCCGCCTCCTCCAGCAGAGCCAGCGCTGATTGGCCGAATTCCGTACTCTGGCCAATCAGTGCTGGCCAATGCATTCTATTGGCGTGATGAAGCAGTGCTGAATGTGTGTGTTTAGCTCAACTACACCGGTGGAGTAGTTGAGCTAAGCACAGATTCACTTGAACCCTTGTGCACCCTCGGCTCTGCTACATCAGAGTCAAGGGTGCACTTGAACCCTTGTGCACACTTGGCTCTGCTACATCAGAGCCGAGGGTGCGCTTGAACCCTTGTGCACACTCTGCTTCATCAAGCTAATAGAATGCATTGACCAGCGCTGATTGAAGCAGAGCTGAATCTGTGTGCTTAGCTCAACTACTCCACCGGTGTAGTTGAGCTAAACACACACATTCAGCACTGCTTCATCACGGCAATACAATGCATTAGCCAGTGCTGATTGGCCAGAGTACGGAATTCGGCCAATCAGCGCTGGCTCTGCTGGAGGAGGCGGAGTCTAAGGTCGGACCAGAATGGAGACTGGTGTGGAGCGATCTTAGACTCCGCCTCCTCCAGCAGAGCCAGCGCTGATTGGCCAAAGTACGGAATTCGGCCAATCAGCGCTGGCCAATGCATCCCTATGGGAAAAAGTTTATCTCACAAAAATCACAATTACACACCCGATAGAGCCCCAAAAAGTTATTTTTAATAACATTCCCCCCTAAATAAAGGTTATCCCTAGCTATCCCTGCCTGTACAGCTATCCCTGTCTCATAGTCACAAAGTTCACATTCTCATATGACCCGGATTTGAAATCCACTATTCGTCTAAAATGGAGGTCACCTGATTTCGGCAGCCAATGACTTTTTCCAATTTTTTTCAATGCCCCCGGTGTCGTAGTTCCTGTCCCACCTCCCCTGCGCTGTTATTGGTGCAAAAAAGGCGCCAGGGAAGGTGGGAGGGGAATCGAATTTTGGCGCACTTTACCACGCGGTGTTCGATTCGATTCGAACATGGCGAACACCCTGATATCCGATCGAACATGTGTTCGATAGAACACTGTTCGCTCATCTCTAATAATAAATATGTTGTGACTGATGACCCCTCCCACTGTAAGTCCTATTTTAGGGAAAGTGGTGAGGACGGGGCAAAAAAGAAAAGTTGTATTTGTCAGCGCACTGTCCCGGTATGTACCCTGGTGCTAGAGATATTGGTACCATTAATTTCAGCACCGATATCTATTCACTGTCAGAAGGGTGGGACTTACAGGTCAGCGTCATCCCTGGGTAGTAAGGAGTGTCCACCCCAACAGTACTCTACCATAGCCTTGTATTGTGAGAGCTCACAGCTCAGAGTCATCACTAGGTGGTAAGGAGCGTCCCCCTCTGCCAGTACAAGGCTATGTTAGAGTACAGTAAGGGGGCGTCCCTCACAACCCAGTGATAACGCTAGGCTGTAAGGCTGGCCCTTCTGACATTGGGGGGATATTGGTGCTGAAATTACCAGCACTGATAACTCCAGCACCGGGAGCATACTGGGAAAGCTGACAGTCGGCTTTCTTTCGACATATAATACCAGACATTGATGAGGACATGAAAGGTAATGTTTAAGATTGCATAATAAATCTACCCTACTGATACCCCAGAGTATAATAGTAACACTTCTGTTTTCACCAAACAGGTTCGGACCAAACTAGAGGGCTGAACCTCAGAAATATTTGTTGACTAATTCCCATAAGGTTCTCTATTGTATATGAATAGAGATGAGCGAACACTAAAATGTTCGAGGTTCGAAATCCGATTCAAACAGCCGCTCACTGTTCGACTGTTCGAACGGGTTTCGAACCCCATTATAGTCTACGGGGGGAAATGCTCATTTCAGGGGTAGGCAACATTTGATCAAATTATACTTACCAAGTCCATGAGTGAGGGTCGGACTGGATTCTTCTCCCTGCACAGCGTCCCCTTGTCCTCTTCCGGCCTTGAATTCACTCTGTTAGGCATCGGGCCTAGGCAGAGCCAACTGCGCATGCACGCGCTACAAGAAAATGGCCGCTTACAGTGTAAGCGGCCATTTTCTTGTGGCGCAGACATGCGCAGTCGGCTCTGCCCAGGCCCGATGCCTAAGCAGAGTGAATGCAGAACTGGAAGAGGACAAGGGGACGCTGCACAGGGAAAATACTTCTAAAGGTAAGAGAAGAACCAGCGTTGATTGGCAATGTATAGCATTCTGCCAATCAACGCTGGATCTGCATCGAATCTTAACTTCGAACAGCTAGTAGTACTCGATCCAGTACGAGTATTTTGAATACCTCATCTCTATATATGAGTATTATACGGCTGGACTACTATATTAAAATTCTGTACTGTTCCAATATGGAGCCATTGTAACGACCTGGGTGGTGGGCGCTCTTCCCAAGTCTCGCGATATGCAGGATCAGGGTTGGGGTTGAGCCGATCTTGAGATTTCAGGATCGTTTTTGAAATCCGATTTTTGATCATTTTCCAGCCGATCCCGAAATTTGCTCGATCGCCGATCAGAATCCAATATTTTCCGATCCCGATCGCTCAACCCTAATGTTAGCTTGGCCAGTAGCCAAGCATTGTGGGAACTAAAGTGAGACCTCGATCCCGCCGAAAAAGATCAGGGTTGGAATTTCGATCGTTATCGTGAAATTTCCTCGATCGCCGATAGGAATCCGATCTTTTCCGATCCCGATCGCTCAACCCTAGTCAAGGTCCAAACCATGTGACAGACAATGCCCAGTTGATGGGGGATTTTCTACGTTTGTGCATGGTGGCAGGAGGAAAGCTGTTTGTGAGCTCGTACCAGATAAATGACATGGTTCTTACAAACTCAATTATCACTGTGGCTGGTAAAAATATTTTTATCACAGATAGACACATTGTAATTAGATGAATCTGACACTTTGTTTACTATGTACGGTAAGTGGACTGTATGTTGTTTGTTACACTGCGCAAATTAATGAGTGTTATTGATTAATATCTGTTAATGAGCTTGTTAATGAGCCTAGCCCCCTATCTATACACAGTTTGTATTGACACACATTGCCACTATGGAAGAGGTGAAATGTTGCTGTTAACTTTCGGTGAATACATTTTTCAACCCTGGATTTGAAAGAGCGTCGCTTTATTGTTTCGGTAAAGCCCCGATCTACTCTAGGTAGTCAGCCTACAAGTGCCCTGTGAATCCACCAACGTACCCGGGTATATTCATCAACAAGTAATACAGCGCCAAAAATAACAATTCACAATACAATATAAGTCCTTCTGTTACAAAAGTGATAAACATGATGGAAGAAAGAGTCTATCATATCTGTCTGTGTCCGTTACTCTGCTACTATTCACATCCGTTGCTGTCATCTTATGATGGATGACAGCAACGGACATTAATAACAATAGGTTTAGATGTGTGTATCACAAGCTGAGCAGCTTTTCTAAACACAACATGGTGTTCTGGCCGACAGTGATATCAGAACTGTCTTATTTATGTCTACGTGTGACTAGAGATGAGCAAAGTGGTTGGGACTGAACTGAATTGGACACAAATTTTTGAAAAGTTTCTAGCTGAACTCAAGCCTGAAGATCTTGGAGTCCGTCACCCATAAAACATTGAAGAAGTTAGAAGAAGTAGAGCCAATGGTTTATACAGTAAGTATGGAGGAAGGTCATGGCTGACAACACTGTATGGCTTATAACATGTTCCCAAAATACCATAACATGAATATAAGTGATACAAAGTTCATATAAGTAACAATAGCCAGATATAATGTCAAAGAAGATCCCCTGATCAGTAGTGTAGTAAGAGGAAAATGTAGCAAGTAGAGATGAGCGAACAGTAAAATGTTCGAGATTCGATATTCGTTTCAAGTAGCCTCTCAATATTCGGCTATCGAACCCTATTATAGTCTATGGGGGGGAAAATGCTCGTTTCAGGGGTAGGCAACATTCGATCAAATTATACTTACCAAGTCCACAAGTGAGGGTCGGGCTGGATCCTCTGAGAAGTCTTCTCCGTGCAGCGTCCCCGCGGCGTCTTCCGGTATTTCATTCACTCTGCCAGGCATCGGGCCTGTGCAGAGCCGACTGCGCATGCCTGCACTAAAAGCAGGTATGCGCAGTCGGCTCTGCCCAGGCCCGATGCCTGGCAGAGTGAATTCAGAGCCGGAAGACGCCGCGGGGAAGCTGCACGGAGAAGACTTCTAAAGGTAGGAGAAGAACCAGCGTTGATTGGCCGACTGTATAGCATTCAGCCAATCAATGCTGGTTCTGCATCAAACTTTTCCATTTGAATAGCGAGTGGTATTCGATCGAGTACGAGTATTTTGAATACCATAGTATTCGATCGAATACCTACTCGATCGAATACTACTTGCTCATCTCTAGTAGCAGGTAACAAAACCCATGTATGAACCAGGACAGGGAACAGACACCGCAACCACCAAGCTCCAGTCCCAACTCACGTTTCGCCCCACCGCTTCTTCCAGCCCCTTTGTTCAGGGGAGCTCCATTGTCATCATAGGCTATTGTTACTGATACTTATTTATATTTGTATCTCCTTGACATATGAGTATATATGCGACAATCTGGTATATAGATATCTTACATATACATGTTCTTTTGCTCATAGCGTTTGGTAGAATGGATTTGGTGAAAGGAGCATTATGCTCCTAAAACACATTGTCTGAATAAAGTTGTACTTAGCTTCATCATTGTGGCAAAGATCCTTCCTAGGCAAGCAAAATTTATACACCTTTGTTTTTCCCCTCATATTCCTTGTCTTCATCTGGATAAAGTCTTCCCGACCCCCGGGTATTGCCTCAGCCCTGCACACAATGCCTGTTATTAGAGTTGTCCCTACCAGCTTAGCCCTAATAGTTGAACATCTGTTTTACCTTCTTGATTTGCCCATATTTTTACATTTATACCCAACGATGAGCCAAAATTATGTTTTTCTTTTATACTGGCTATGGTGGAGCTGAGCGGACTCCATAGCTACCGGGTCTCTGCTGTATTATTCAGCAAAGACCCAGCACAAATGCCCTCACTGATTGCGGACATTAAGACCCCCACTGCCTCAGTCGAAGCTGACCAGGGTGCCATTTAATCGGTGGCCTCCATTTTGGGGAGGATCACGTGCACCTTGAACGAGATTTTGGGCTGCCGATCCTTTATATCAGGGGTGCCCAATACGTCGATCGCGATCTACTGGTCGATTGCAAAGGACGTATGGGTGGATCGCAGGATGCAGCCAGGGATCCCCGGTGTCTGCTTGTTCACAGTGCAGGCTGAAAGTCGACTAGCCCGCCCCGCCCACAGACACGCCCCGGCCCCACCCACAAACCCACCCTGGCTCCGCCCACAAGAAGTGGGTAGTAGATCTTTTGCCTTGGTCAGTTTAGGAACTAGCTTACATGTAGAAAAAGTGTGAGCACCCCTGCTTTATATGACACACAGCAAACAGAGGCCCCACCCCCAGAGAGACCACAGTTTTTTCCGCCCACTTGGCTAGTAGACCATAATCTGCATCAACACTAAAAGGGCTTATATCTTTAGAATAGCTGAATGGATTTCGTCATTGTTCTCTTGTTCTTTGTCATATGCCGTATCCTCAAGCAGCCTCACTGATTTCGGTGTTTAGCCATAGCATTGTGTGGTCATCTCCTGATATGACGAATCCTTACACAGTTTAGTATACAGTAGGGGGTCATGTTGTTCCCTGAAGATGGATTACTAACATTTCCGCTACATTGACTACCCAAATGTCATAGATAAGCCTAATTACAATGTGGAGAGAAACAAATAAGTGATTGATACAATTGTTGAGATAAACAATTGACATTGTCTATTAGACAGTTTAAGGTCAGATTCATTAATTTTTATTTGAGTGAGTGGAATGGCATTAGCAATGAAGAGTGCTTTATTTATAGTGTAAATACTGCGCATAACTTCCACCAACACCTCCACCACCCATTAGGATTTTGTATACTAGGAAATATAATATAAGTTTTATATATTATGCTTTTATGTTGGGAGCAAAGCCTGAGGCTGCACTAATGACAGAGTATGCTCATTTCATATTGGTTTGGCACAGTGCTGTCATATACACACTTAGAGATGTGTACTTCCTTAGGGTAGGTTCACACTACCTTTGTCAATGTCCGTGGCTGACATGTGTCTCAGGATGAGAGCAACAGACATTAAAGGGGTTGTCCCATCACAAGGATCCTATCTATACTGCTTGATAATGTGAATGTAAGACTTTTCCTAAATACATTGCTTCAGCAAAACTGCTTTGTGTGTCCACTATCTTACTTTATTCAATTCATTGTTGATACAGCCCTTGACTTATCTGCTCAAAAGTCAAGTGATGTAGCTGCCTGCTCTCAGGGGGGAGGGAGGAGGGGCTAATGCATGGGAGTGAGCCTGTGTATCTAGCTATTCCTGTGTCTACACCACGTGACCTAGCTTCCTGCTATCAGATAGGGGAGAGGAGCTGCTTTCATTTCTGAACTCGTCTTCTGTTCTCCCAGTTATCAGGCTAGCTAATTCAATTGTGTTCATTATGGCAGAGACAGGCAGTCTCTGTATTTAACACAGAATGGAGTTGCTCCTGCCTGTACTTCATAGTCCAATATAGTGCATATAGTGTTTTTGAGGACCTTTGATGACATCACAGGCTCTTCAGCCACCCCATAGGATCATGCTATGTGGTGGGCAGAGCTACACACTAATTTGAGGGCGGAGCTGGCTGCATGTGAAACCCCGTCCACCAAATGACACAAGAAATAAGGAAGAAAGAAGATTTTACAGCAGTGAAGACTGGTGAGTATGCGACGTGGGAATACCCCTTTAAATAACAAATAGAAGAGCTCCCTCTGCTGGATGTCCATCTGTGTTCATCCCAATGTAAATAACATGGCAGAAGATTTATTTTGATACATTTTTTCACTTTTCAGATGGAAGAAAATGTCCTACAGTCCTTTCATTACAAAAGTGACAAACATGATGGAAGAAAGAGTCCATCAGGTCTGTCTGTGTCCGTTACTCTGCTACTATTCACATGACAGCAACAGACATTAATAACGATAGGTTCAGATATGTGTAGAAGAAGTTGAGCAGCTTTTCTAAACACAACACGGTTTTGTGACCAGTTATCACACAGCGCTATCAGAACTGTCTTAGAAAGAGTACGTCATGTCTGTCTGTGTCTGTTACTCTGCTACTATTCACATCCGTTACTGTCATCTTATGATGGATGACAGCAACGTACATTAATAACGATAGCTTCAGATAAGTGTATCAAAAGATGAGCAGCTTTTCTAAACACAACGCAGTTTTGTGACCAGTTATTTGACAGTGATATCGATGTCTACATGTGATTAGAGATTAACAAAGTGTCTGGGACTGAACTGAATTCAACGCCAATTTTTCAAAACTTTCAAGCTGAACTCGAACCTGAAAATTTTGGAGTCCGTCACCCATGAAACATTGTTATTCTCAGTGGACTCTCCAGACCACAGAGTATAATAAGTAGAGGACCAGGGAAGGAACAACAAAAAACTGTATTCACCTTGTCTCCTGGGCATGCTCGCTTGCCAAATCTGTAATTTCCAACAAGGTCTCAATAACAAAACAACATCTGAAGATGAAAATAAGGACGGGTATGGTGTGATTGCAATTTTTCCGCAGAGCTTTACACCTATTTTTCCAAGCAGTGATTTAGCTGAAGCGGTGACATATAAAATGGTTTTCAGAAAAGGATTTGTTTTTTGTGGTTACAAGTAAGAAAAGCGGCAATGTCAAGAGGAGACTGCAAAAGCAAATAAGATTTAGGGTGCATAAAAAAGATAAAAACCTGCAGTACCAATGTGATATTAACTTTCTGTAAATCCCCGGTAAGAGTACATTTTGAGCACGGGATTCAGTTTTGGGCTTTACATTCTGAAAATGATATAGGAGAGCGAGCCAGTGTTCGAGAGGTGACAAGGGGCTAGTTATGGATGAAACTCGCGTGGTTTGTTTTGCAAATGTTCACAAGGATAGTTGACAAGTTATGGTGAACCAGAAGTTCTCTTCAGACTCCTGAGGACAAGAAGCAGAGGCCCCTGAGGCACCAGGTTTGGGTATCTCTGTATGGCATTAGGTGCAATATACACAACATACGAGCACCGGTAGACACATGGTAAGTGTCCATACGACTAGAGATGAGCGAACACTAAAGTGTCCGAGGTTCGAAATCCGATTTGAACAGCCACACACTGTTCGACTGTTCGAACGGATTTCGAACCCCAATATAGTCTATGGGGGGAAATGCTTGTTTCAGGGGTAGGCAACATTCTATAAAATTATACTTACCAAGTCCACGAGTGATGGTCGGGCTGCATTCCCCTTGAAGTCTTCTCCGGGCGCAGGGTCCCCGTGTCTTCTTCCGTGTGGAATTCACTCGGCCTAGGCAGAGCCGACTGCGTATGCGCGTGCATGCCCGCGCATGCGCAGTCGGCTCTGCCTAGGCTGGATGCCTAGACAGAGTGAATTCCACATGGAAGAAGACACGAGGACACAGCGCGGAGAAGTCTTCGGAAAGGTAAGAGAAGAACCAGCGTTGATTGGCAGAATGTATAGCATTCTGCCAATCAACGCTGGTTCTGCATCGAACATTAAACTTCGAACAGCTAGTAGTTTTCGATCGAGTACGAGTATTTCGAATACCGTAGTATTCGATCGAACACCTACTCGATCGAACACTACTCGCTCATCTCTACATACGACCCATTTTTGAGAGTGATCTGTTGGTGTAGGCTACACCAACAGATCACTTTCCACTTTCCTGCTTACTAATGCAGCTCCCGAGATCTCTTCTGACTCACAGGATGTCTACATCTTCTATTCTGCTCCCAGCATCATTGTATATAGTCGCGCCTAGTCGTTTTTTGGACCAGACTCTGAGGCGGTGTCCGCATCAAAATCCGGTCCAAAAAACCCCATGTGAACTTCCCCTTAAAGATAACCTTATGCCAAGTCCAACTCTTTGCTTTCTTTTATCTGCACTAATTCCAATGCAGCATTTTTTTTCTCTAGCCCCCACCATTCCTGAGTAATCACTTCTATTAGCTTTAGCTCCAAATATAATAATTAGTCTCTCTACCATCACATGGGCTGTCCTTGGCTGGAGAAAATAGTATGAAACCGCCCACTCGACAGTAGATAACTTAATTAGCATATTCAGTGCTGAAACTAACAGAAGTGATCATTCAGGAATGGTAGGGGCTAGAGAAAAAAAATCCAAAGGCACTGGAATCAGTGGAGCGATGTTTACTGCATTAGAGGTTCAATGACCAAAAGAGTGAGTGAAGATTCAAGGCGGTGAAGAGTCCTCTTTGAGGTAGGTCCATATACAGAATTTTATAAGAAAAAAATAAAAACACCAATGCATTTTTTATGGATTTTTCTTAACCAATGGTGCATCCGACAAGAAGACGTCCATCCTTTATATTTTCCATTCCATTTATTGACTATTTTTGGATTTTTTACTCAGATGTATCGCAGACACAGCTGGCACTCCAGTGAGTATGTCTGACTACCGTAAAATGAAATACATCGCATATGGATGCGTAGATGTTTGTTTATAGAGCTACCGCCATCTCCCAGTAGTCAGGGCCGACAGCTGTACTGTATGTATAATGATGTATGCATGCTATGTACTTTCTGCTAGTATCACACAGACCAGGATCATCAATAAGCAACAGGTGTTAGCGGAGAAGTAGCTCAGATATCACGTTCTGATCGGCAGATGTGGATTGGATTTTCTTCGCAACCGGTCTAATCCTACAGGCTTATGTCTCAGTAACCCATGGAGAAAACAAGAGTTAAAGGAGTATTCCAGGAACATAAACGTGTGCAAATTTGTAGACAATTAAAAGGTAAACATTTTTGAAAATATAAATAATTCTTATAAAAATGTTGCAGCTTCATGGATTTTCTAAAACCATCATTGGTAATGGATATGACCATTAATGCAGGAACTTTCTATGGTTAGAAACCAAGCCATGATCTCCTCATTGTGGTCAGGTTATCTTCTCATACATGTAGTGTCCTCCTGATAACCAGCCATGATGTCCTCATTGTGGTCAGGTTATCTTCTCATACATGTAGTATCCTCCTGATAACCAGCCATGATGTCCATATTGTGGTCGAGTTATCTTCTCATACATGTAGTGTCCCCTCCTGATAACCAGCCATGATGTCCTTATTGTGGTCAGGTTATCTTCTCATACATGTAGTGTCATCCTGATAACCAGTCATGATGTCCTTATTGTGGTCGGGTTATCTTCTCATACATGTAGTGTCCTCCTGATAACCAGCCATGATGTCCTTATTGTGGTCAGGTTATCTTCTCATACATGTAGTGTTCTCTTGATAACCAGCCATGATCTCCTCATTGTGGTCAGGTTATCTTCTCATACATGTAGTGTCCTCCTGATAACCAGCCATGATGTCCTCATTGTGGTCAGGTTATCTTCTCATACATGTAGTGTCCCCTCCTGATAACCAGCCATGATGTCCTTATTGTGGTCAGGTTATCTTCTCATACATGTAGTGTCCTCTTGATAACCAGCCATGATGTCCTTATTGTGGTTGGGTTATCTTCTCATACATGTTGTGTCCTCCTGATAACCAGCCATGATGTCCTTATTGTGGTCAGGTTATCTTCTCATACATGTAGTGTCCCCCTCCTGATAACCAGCCATGATGTCCTTATTGTGGTCAGGTTATCTTCTCATACATGTAGTGTCCCCCTCCTGATAACCAGCCATGATGTCCTTATTGTGGTCAGGTTATCTTCTCATACATGTAGTGTCCCCCTCCTGATAACCAGCCATGATGTCCTTATTGTGGTTAGGTTATCTTCTCATACATGTAGTGTCCCCCTCCTGATAACCAGCCATGATGTCCTTATTGTAGACAGGTTATCTTCTCATACATGTAGTGTCCTCCTGATAACCAGCCATGATGTCCTTATTGTGGTTAGGTTATCTTCTCATACATGTAGTGTCCTCCTGATAACCAGTCATGATGTCCTTATTGTGGTCAGGTTATCTTCTCATACATGTAGTGTCCCCTCCTGATAATCAGCCATGATGTCCTTATTGTGGTCAGGTTATCTTCTCATACATGTAGTGTCCTCTTGATAACCAGCCATGACGTCCTTATTGTGGTTGGGTTATCTTCTCATATATGTTGTGTCCTACTGATAACCAGCCATGATGTCCTTATTGTGGTCAGGTTATCTTCTCATACATGTAGTGTCCCCTCCTGATAACCAGCCATAATGTCCTTATTGTGGTTAGGTTATCTTCTCATACATGTAGTGTCCCCTCCTGATAACCAGCCATAATGTCCTTATTGTGGTTAGGTTATCTTTAGAGATGAGCGAACACTAAAATGTTCGAGGTTCGAAATTCGATTCGAACAGCCGCTCACTGTTCGAGTGTTCGAATGGGTTTCGAACCCCATTATAGTCTATGGGGAACATAAACTCGTTAAGGGGGAAACCCAAATTCGTGTCTGGAGGGTCACCAAGTCCACTATGACACCCCAGGAAATGATACCAACACCCTGGAATGACACTGGGACAGCAGGGGAAGCATGTCTGGGGGCATAAAAGTCACTTTATTTCATGGAAATCCCTGTCAGTTTGCGATTTTCGCAAGCTAACTTTTCCCCATAGAAATGCATTGGCCAGTGCTGATTGGCCAGAGTACGGAACTCGACCAATCAGCGCTGGCTCTGCTGGAGGAGGCGGAGTCTAAGATAGCTCCACACCAGTCTCCATTCAGGTCCGACCTTAGACTCCGCCTCCTCCGGCAGAGCCAGCGCTGATTGGCCGAAGGCTGGCCAATGCATTCCTATGCGAATGCAGACTTAGCAGTGCTGAGTCAGTTTTGCTCAACTACACATCTGATGCACACTCGGCACTGCTACATCAGATGTAGCAATCTGATGTAGCAGAGCCGAGGGTGCACTAGAACCCCTGTGCAAACTCAGTTCACGCTAATAGAATGCATTGGCCAGCGCTGATTGGCCAATGCATTCTATTAGCCCGATGAAGTAGAGCTGAATGTGTGTGCTAAGCACACACATTCAGCACTGCTTCATCAAGCCAATACAATGCATTAGCCAGTGCTGATTGGCCAGAGTACGGAATTCGGCCAATCAGCGCTGGCTCTGCTGGAGGAGGCGGAGTCTAAGGTCGGACCTGAATGGAGACTGGTGTGGAGCGATCTTAGACTCCGCCTCCTCCAGCAGAGCCAGCGCTGATTGGCCGAATTCCGTACTCTGGCCAATCAGCACTGGCTAATGCATTGTATTGGCTTGATGAAGCAGTGCTGAATGTGTGTGCTTAGCACACACATTCAGCTCTACTTCATCGGGCTAATAGAATGCATTGGCCAATCAGCGCTGGCCAATGCATTCTATTAGCGTGAACTGAGTTTGCACAGGGGTTCTAGTGCACCCTCGGCTCTGCTACATCAGATTGCTACATCTGATGTAGCAGTGCCGAGTGTGCATCAGATGTGTAGTTGAGCAAAACTGACTCAGCACTGCTAAGTCTCTGCATTCGCATAGGAATGCATTGGCCAGCCTTCGGCCAATCAGCGCTGGCTCTGCCGGAGGAGGCGGAGTCTAAGGTCGGACCTGAATGGAGACTGGTGTGGAGCGATCTTAGACTCCGCCTCCTCCAGCAGAGCCAGCGCTGATTGGTCGAGTTCCGTACTCTGGCCAATCAGCGCTGGCCAATGCATTCTATTAGCTTGATGAAGCAGAGTGTGCACAAGGGTTCAAGCGCACCCTCGGCTCTGATGTAGCAGAGCTGAGGGTGCACAAGGGTTCAAGTGCACCCTCGGCTCTCCTACATCAGAGCCGAGGGTGCGCTTGAACCCTTGTGCAGCCTCGGCTCTGCTACATCAGAGCCGAGGGTGCGCTTGAACCCTTGTGCACACTCTGCTTCATCAAGCTAATAGAATGCATTGGCCAGCACTGATTGGCCAGAGTACGGAATTCGGCCAATCAGCGCTGGCCAATGCATCCCTATGGGAAAAAGTTTATCTCACAAAAATCACAATTACACACCCGATAGAGCCCCAAAAAGTTATTTTTAATAACATTCCCCCCTAAATAAAGGTTATCCCTAGCTATCCCTGCCTGTACAGCTATCCCTGTCTCATAGTCACAAAGTTCACATTCTCATATGACCCGGATTTGAAATCCACTATTCGTCTAAAATGGAGGTCACCTGATTTCGGCAGCCAATGACTTTTTCCAATTTTTTTCAATGCCCCCAGTGTCGTAGTTCCTGTCCCACCTCCCCTGCGCTGTTATTGGTGCAAAAAAGGCGCCAGGGAAGGTGGGAGGGGAATCGAATTTTGGCGCACTTTACCACGTGGTGTTCGATTCGATTCGAACATGGCGAACACCCTGATATCCGATCGAACATGTGTTCGATAGAACACTGTTCGCTCATCTCTAGTTATCTTCTCATACATGTAGTGTCCCCTCCTGATAATCAGCCATGATGTCCTTATTGTGGTCAGGTTATCTTCTCATACATGTAGTGTCCTCCTGATAACCAGCCATGATGTCCTTATTGTGGTCAGGTTATCTTCTCATACATGTAGTGTCCTCCTGATAACCAGCCATGATGTCCTTATTGTGGCTGTGTTATCTTCTCATACGCCAATTTTAATAAAGGCTCCGACTGAAAGAGAGACTTAGAGATTGTGGCCTGTTCATAAATCAGTCGAATGTCCCTGCACCAAAATAGAGATGGAACTGCTATAGGTTTTCTTTATAACTCACACCAGAAAACTATTTGGCTGAAGCTTTCCCCTCTTGCTTGCCCTGATCCCTACCTACTCTGCCTATATTCAGACAATGTGGCAAGTAAGGTTGAGCAATCGGGATCGGAAAAGATCGGACTCTAATCAGTGATCGAGTAAATTTCACGGTCGCAATAGGAATTCCGATCCGATCTTTTTCAGCGGGATCGAGGTCAGAGGTTATATCAAGATCAGCTCAACCCTATTCATGAATATATCATTAGTAGGGTTGAGTGATAGGGATTGGGAAACATTGGATTCCGATCAGCGATCAAGCAATTATAATGATCGGAATTGGCTGGAAAATAATCGGAAATCAGATTTTAAAATCGATCCAGAAATCTCAAGATCGGATCAACTCTAGTGACAAGTGAATGCTGGATTGGGGCTTTTAGCACACATATAATGGAATAAAGGTCCTTTGTAGAGATGAGCAAGTAGTATTCGATCGAGTAGGTATTCGATCGAATACTACGGTACTCGAAATACTCGTACTCGATCGAACACTACTCGCTATTCACAGTAAAGATTCGATTCAGAGCCAGAGTTGATTGGCCGAATGCTATACACTGTATAGCATTCGGCCAGACAATGCTGGTTCTGCAGCAGGCTCGTCTTTGCTAGTCGGGAGTGCTGGAAGCTTTCGGTTATGCGGGAGCTGGCTTTTTCTCATAGGAATGCATTGACCAGCATTGATTGGCCGAATGCTATACAGTATACAGCATTCGGCAAGTCAACGCTGGTTCTGTCGGAGGATCGTCTGTGACAAGGCGGAATCTAAGATTGCAAAACAATGTGGACTGCATATTTAACATTAGAGCCGTCTACACTGTGGTCCGATCTGAGACTTCTTAGACTTTAACTGCACAGCGCTCCTCCTAAACACTCTCCTCCTGCTACTCGTGGACTTGGTGACTCTCCTTTAGTCGAACAGTGGTTTCCCCTGAAACGAGCATTTTTTCCCATAGACTATAATGGGATTCGATATTCGGTCCAATAGTCGAATATTGAGGCTCTACTCGAAACGAATCTCGAATCTCGAATATTTCACTAGTCGCTCATCTCTAGTCCTTTGTCAAATGGGTGCCATGATATCATCCCTCTATGCCAGAAAATTGGTGTAGAGAGATTGATGAATTTCTCCCCCACTATTGTGTCTAGAAAATTTGCTTAACTTGTTCTACACATAGCTGGTCATATCCAACCAAGAGGACAAGTAATGGAGGATATATCTGTAATTGTGAAGTCTGAGAAGAGGCCATGAAACATTACGACCAATATTACAGAAACATATATTAAGATATTGAAAGTCCAATAATTTGGAGGGAAACGAGGGCAAAAACCAGCCAAGAGGAAGCTCCCAGGAAGATGTAAAAATCATAATTGTAAGATCAAGAACAAAGGGAAATGACATCAATAACCAAGACCCTGTCGATAAAAACAAGTACACCATAGATCCGGCAGAGCTGGAAGGCAAATTCAGATCAGTTCGGAGAATAAAGGAGGAAAATAAAATAATAGTAATAAAATAAGAGAATATATTGTACACAATCGATTACTATACAGCCACAGTTCTGGGACTCCACTCCATGGTTGATACACTGGGAAAAGTCAGTTTTCATCTCTATACAAAAGAATCGAGAAGTAGAAGAATATGAAAACCATAGCACAACATACAAATATTATAGATCATTTACTGCAGCCTATAGCCCTACATCGATCTAGAACTGGCAAAGATACAACATTTAGCAAGAAGAGGTTGAAGAACAAGAGAAAATAGAAAGTTCAAGAGAAGAAGCAACAATTGTGTTACAGTCCACTATGTACAATTGTTGGGTCATCTTATACATGAGTCCAATGTTGTGTTATTGTTATATTGTACAAAAACTCAACTGGCCACAGCCATGGCGGAAAAAGGAAAAGAGCAGATACAAGATCACTTTGCATATCGACTATGATGCGAGAAACATGTTCGGAAACCTGATTCAGCTACTTTGTGTCCGGCCTTGGTTTATAGTCATACATTCTTAAAATATATGTTTGCCTTAAACGCCAGTATACAGTATATACAGTATATGTCCCTTGTTGTGTTACCAGGACCGGGATTGTATGGAGCTGGCATCATTAACATACAGACATCTTTTACTCCACCTATGTGAGTCGAATGCCCTTTGTGGTTATCGCCTTCCAAGACATCCAATTTCAGTATCCTCTATACTAGACATCCCAAATTTGAATGCCCTCCAGACTAGAGATGAGGGAGTACTATTCGAAACGGCAGTTTCGAATAGCACGCACCCATATGAATGAATAGACACCGGCTGCATCCATTCATTACTATGGGTGCGTGCTATTCAAAACTGCTGTTTCGAACAGTACTCGCTCATCTCTACTCCAGACCAATTTGACACCATTTCTTGAGGCAAGAACATTGGTTGCGATGGCTCATATACATGGCGTTGAGTTGTGCTGACACTTGCACAATAGAGTTGATTCGAATAGAATTCGAAACATAGTTTTGAATACCTCGCTCCCATAGGAATGAATGGGAGTGGCCGAACAGCAATACTTTTCGCTCATCTCTATTGCCCAATCCTTTAAGGTGAGCAATCTACTGTAGTGCGCACGACCATGTTATGTCTACTGTCCTATGAGCGCCTTTCTCCGTATAGACCTCCCCCATTTACTGGACTCTACCATTTGCCCAGTCCATTGAATTTCTTTGCTCATATCTGTTGTTATTTACTCCTGACTCTTGGTCTCGACCTTCGGTTTCTCCTGACTCCAGATATAATTGGATATCGATGGGATTGATGGGATTTACATTTCTCTTTTCTTCATCTTTTTGTTAACTGTCAAAAATAATCTATTAACCCTTTTGTTGCTGAAAGCATTCTTACTTTGTAGCATTTTTCCACGCCTGCATAAAACTTTTGCGTAGCCCTTCCCCTGAAGGCTATAGCTGGAGTCAGTCCATGTTGCGTGGCCAGTAATGAGGTTCAATCGGTGTTGCACTTACACTGGGTTCACACTTGCGTTCAGGTGTCTGTTATTGAGGTCCACTTGGGGACCCCATGAATGGAAACCTAATCTGCTTAAAAAAGCTGTGGAAACCCATGGACCCCATGTACTATTATGGGTTCCGCTGGATTTGCTCCTGAAAAAGGCAGAAAAACGCATTTTTAACCACTCCGGACCGCCCATAGACTATATACGTCCGGGAAGTGGTTGTCTAGTTCTGCCAGGACGTACCTGTACGTCCATCAGAACACAGCAGCTGCACGGAGATTGTGTAGCTGCTTTCACTAGGAGCCTGCTGTAACTTCAGCCGGAGCTCCCAGAGAGAAGACAGGGCAGATTTATTACCTCCCCTGCCTCCTCGATCGCTGTGTATACAGCGCTCAATGAGTGCTGTATACACAGCTATGGACGCAGCCATAAATCAGCTGCCCTCTGACCCGCCAGACATGTGATCCGCTGGGAGCAGTGTCCTGCCAGAGCTGCTGGGTCCTACAGGACTCAGATCAGCTCAGTAAGCTGTATATACAGTGTGCAGGAGTCTGTATTTCTCCTGTAACTGAGGTTAAATGTAGCAGCCCCAGTTATAGGAGAAATCAGCCTCCAGTACAAAAAAAAAGTGATCAGATGTCCCCAAAGGTCTCTTATCACCTTATGGGGACACAATCTGGGAAAAAAATAAAATAAAAATATAATAAAAAAGTTTTAAAAAAATGTAAATAAAATAATAATAAAAAATAAATAATACGCTAATAAAACGCCGTTATTAAAGGTTATAGCCCCACCCCCGACGACACCATACAAAATAAAAATTACCGTAACGGAGAGGAAAAACTATTTTATAAAGTTTTTCAGTGACACTTTGTGTTATTAAATTTAAAAAAAATTATAAATTGAAAACCAGACACAATTTCCCTCCTATTTTGTTTATATTTTCCTGGATATAAAAAAAATTAAAACACATTTGAAAATAAAAATAACATAAAAATAAAGCCCTATGTGTCCCCGAAAAAAGACGCAAAAATTAGTTGACTGAGACATACGAGAAAAATTTTACAGACCTCAAAACCGCACATACAAAATAAACCTAAAATGTGTCTGGTCCTGGACCACAAATTGGCCCGGTACTGAAGTGGTTAAAGCAGATTCGGAGACGTAAACCCCAAACGTAGGTTGGGCGCTGGTGTTAACCCAGTCTCATTCAGAAGTGAACACACCAGTGGTCTGGGGACTGGATTTAGCTATAGACCCATTGGGTACATCATGTGGCACCACCCTAATAGTATGACAGGCAAAGAGGTGATGAACTAGACATGATATAGTTTGTTAATGTCATCAATTTATTGTATTAAAAGCCGAAAGGACCAGAATCATACCTCTCATACCCTTAAAAGAGGACCTTTCATGCGTTGGGGCACTTGTGGTTTCATATACCACTGGAAAGCCAACAGTGCGCTGAATTCAGCGCACTGTTGGCTTTCACGATCCGTGCCCCGGGTGAAGATCTATTGGTGCCGGTACCGTAGCTTTTCACCATCAGAAGGGTGTTGCTGACAGTCTCTCAGGAACGCCCTTCCTCACTGCAACGCCTATTGCGGTGTACTATGAGACCGGGAAGGAACGTCTTCTCCCTCCACTCCTGATAGTGCTCGCCCATAGCGTGCATTCACACAATGTCTTTTGGCTCGTAATTTGGCACGTAGACGCCGCGGGAGCTTTTGCGGGCCGTATACGCTCCCATTGATTTCAAAGAGAGCGTGGATCGTATACGTGGCAAAATCACGGCCGCAAAATAGCGCGGCGCATACGATACCCCCTCTCCCATTGTAATCAATGGGAGCGTGAACAGCCCGCAAAAGCTCCCGCGGCGTCTACGTGCCAAATTACGAGCCAAAAGACATCGTGTGAATGCACGCTAAGGAAGTGATGTCATTTATAGAATGTGTGATGTCATATATACAATGTGTCCACTCTTTACCTTGCATGCCATAGTCATCTGCTACATTTAGATCATTACGACCATCAACCACCGTATGTTCGGATATTAATTTCTGTCTTTTAACTATATTTTGTTTTTCTATCTCCGGTGGATATATTTGGCAGCTATTTTACATTAAGTATAATTCAAAGTACCTAAAGTAGCTTCAATCTGCATATAAGTGTATATAATTATGTCATAAAAATATCACTGCCATCATTTATATTTTTCTTACTTTAGAAAAGTTACATTTCAAAAAGTTGATAACTGAACAAAACTTTAGAAAGTTTATTTTATTTTTAGGAGCAGAGGTTTACTGACATAAATCCAAAAAATACATTTATTTTTTTTCATTTTCCATTGTTTCCCATTAGAAGATCACAGCAAGAAAGGCAATAATGGCGGTAAGTGTTGGCACCCCTGAAATTCTTCCAAAAATTTATTTCAGTTCCACTTGTTTTGTTATACACATCTTTATTTCCTGAGGAACAAAAGCCAAAAATGATATAATGTCACGCAAAACTCCAAAAATGGGCCAGATAAAATCACTGGCAACCTCGACTTAATATTTGGTTGCACACCCTACGGAAAAAAATAGCTGAAATCAATATAAGCTGTAACTATCCACGAGCTTCTTATATCTCTCATCTGGAACTTTGAACCCCTCTTTTTTTGCGAACTGCTCCAGGTCTCTCATATTTGGGGGCGCGACTTCTCTTTCAGAGTTACAAGGAAAACAAACCAAACTAGCTATAGTAGATAAGGGAGGGTGTAGGCTGCTTATTATTGTCTATACCAGGGGTGCTCACACTTTTTCAGCATGTGAGCTACTTTGTAACATGCCCAAGTCCAAAGATCTACTACCGACTTCTTGTGGGTGGGGCCGGGGCGGGCCTGTGCGCGGGCTGGAGCGGTCTGTGGGCGGGGTGAGGCATACCTGTGGGCAGGGCCGGACATGTGGGCGGGGTCAGCACGGAGCGTGAGAGCAGGAGACAGCGGCGTTCTGTGGCCGCCCAGGGATCCCCGCTGTCTGCTTGTTCACAGCGCAGGCTGAGAGTTATCTCTGGACACTGGCAGGCTGGGGGTGTGGCAGCCCCAGCCTGCCAGTGTCCGTAGATGACTCTCAGCCTGCACTGTAAACAAGCAGACACCGGGGATCCCTGGCTGCACCCCGCGATCGACCCATACGTCCATTGCGATTGACCAGTAGATCGCGATTGACGTACTGGGCACCCCTGGTCTATACCCTTTACTGCAGAGACAAAGGTAAAATGTGCTACAGCCATAATGTGGATATTAGCAGCAGAAGAACTGATGGGACACCAGGTATGAAGGCTAAGACCTGGTTCCCATCTGAATTCGGTAATCCATTTGGGGAATCCACATGGGGACCCCCCAAATGAACTACCGAATGCATTGGCGAGCGGTGAGTTTATGAAACCACAGAGACCCCATAGAAAAGTACTTCATGGTCTACTTTCCTGTCCGCATGACTCGTGCGGAGAAAACACGGAAAGCACACGGACTAGGGTTGAGCAACTAGGGTTGAGCGATAGGAATCGGAAAAGATCGGATTCCGATCGGTGATCGAGTAAATTTCACGATCGCGATCGGAATTCCGATCCTGATCTTTTCCAGCGGGATCGAGGTCAGAGGTTATCTCAAGATCGGCCCAACCCTAAAAGTGACTTTTCCCATAGAGAAGCATTGACTAGGGTTGAGCTATCGGGATCGGAAAAGATCTGATTCCGATCGACTATCAAGCAAATTTCACAATTGGGATCGGCTGGAAAATGATTGGAAATTGGATTTTAAAATCAATCCTGAAATCTCAAGATGGGCTCAACCCCAACACGGACCCCATTACATTCTATGGGTTCCATGTGCTTTCACTGCACACCACTTGTCAATGCATTCGGTAGATCATTCAAGGTGTCCCCATGTAGACTTCCCAAATTTCCAAATGCAGATACAACCAGAACAGCCAGAACTTTTCATAAAAACTCTGTTTCCCTTTAAGTGCTCATTGACTGTAATATATCCATATATAATCCATATTTTTGCCTACTCTTGGGAATCCATTTAGGTACCAGAACAAGGATTTCGCCCACCTCAGAATAGCTAATACTACTTGAATAGCTAAATGTCCCAGTTTTTCCTGAAAAGAGATGATCCTCCCGTGCTCCATTTTGCGCGTTCATCCATACGAGTATTCTCGGTGGTGACATAGACATTGTGCCCCGTCAGCGATTTGTTTTTCTTTTGGCTTTATACAAATGTCTCGGGGACATCATTAGTGGGCAGACGAGATAAGATGATTAGTTATTGTACATCACAATGACAGTCTACAGGGAAGAGGTGCCATACTCTTCTTGCCATAAAGGACGCCAGCGATTTGTCATCAGATAAATACCGCTTTCGATTTTTTACTAGACAATAATAACATGAGAACTGTCATTTTCTGTCTCTTTTAACATTATTAAATTATTTTATATTATGCCGCTGCTTAAAATGTTCTCTTCAGTATGTATTACAAAGGAAAGAATAACCGTCAGATCCCGCTATTGTCTGCACAGGCAAACCGAGCCGTGCACGTTGTGTATTTCTTCGACATTCATAGGGCTATGTTTGCAATTGCAGTTTTATTTAAAGGGATCATTTTAGAGAATCCCTTTTATTTGGAGAGCCCACTGAGTATAGGATTACCATAGTGTTTCTTGCCTATGGGGCCCCTAGTCATTTTGGCTAATGGATCACGTTGGGTGCATCAGCGTCGTGAGACTTTCATGCAAGTGTCATGACATTGGTGCACCCAACATGATCCATAAGACACAATGAAGAGCGACCGCCGATGACTAGGGTTGAGCCGATTTTGAGATTTCAGGACTGATTTTAAAATCCGATTTCCGATCATTATTCAGCCGATCCCGATCGTGAAATTTGCTCCTGATTTTTCCCGATCCCGATTGCTCAACCCTAGTCAATGCTTCTCTATGGGAAAAGTTACTTTTAGGGTTGAGACGATCTTGAGATTTCAAAATACGATTTACGATCATTTTCTAGCCAATCCCTATCGCGATCGGGAAATTTGCCCGATCACCAATTGGGATCCGATCTTTTTCCGATCACGATCGCTCAACTCTACCGATGACCTTACATGTAAGGCCTCATTCACATCCGTGTTGGTAATCCGTTTGGGGGAGTCCACATGGGGACCTCACGAACGGACTACTGAATGCATTGGCAAGCGGTGTACAGTGAAAGCAAATGGACCCTATAGACTATAATGGGGTCATGTGAACAGGAAAGTAGATCGTGAACTACTCTACCTAAAAATTTCTACCCCCAGCATATGGGTTTGGTTTTATCCATATGGCTGCCACTGTGTGAGTACCCGACCTTACCTTGCATTCACACGACCAAGTATCAGCCATGACACTTGGTCCTTGTGTTTGCTGGATCTAATGGGAGAGAGGCTCCTATTAATTGTAGGAGTCCCTTCCTCCCATTGACATATTGTCCCGTCCTTGAAAGTTGGATGAAACACGCATAACAAAAGTACATTATTCACAGCCATTTAGCATCTGAGGGTCACTTATTTTCATGGATCTCTCGTAGATTTGAGTCTATGAAGGATCTGTGAAAACGGATTAAAATAAGAAATTGATTATTCTTTAAAGTATTAAAAAAACACCCAGTGATGTGAATAGTCCCATTCACATATATTTAATTTAATGTAAATACCGTGGTAGCAGCAGTAACAAATTCCACAGGGCCCAAAATATTAGGGAGCCTGGCGGGCCCATGATGTTTTTGTTTTTTTTGTTGGCATAATACTGTGTTCAGGGGCCACTATGGGGCATAATACTGTGTGCAGGGGCCACTATGGGGCATAATACTGTGTTCAGGGGCCACTATGGGGTATAATGCTGTGTGCAGGGGCCACTATGGAGCATAATACTGTGTGCAGGGGCCACTATGGGACATAATACTGTGTGCAGGGGCCACTATGGGGGATAATACTGTGTGCAGGGGCCACTATGGGGGATAATACTGTGTGCAGGGGCCACTATGGTGGATAATACTGTGTGCAGGAGCCACTATGGGACATAATACTGTGTGCAGGAGCCACTATGGGACATAATACTGTGTGCAGGGGCCACTATGGGGGATAATACTGTGTGCAGGGGCCACTATGGGGCATAATACTGTGTGCAGGGGCCACTATGGGACATAATACTGTGTGCAGGGACCACTATGGGACATAATACTGTGTGCAGGGGCCACTATGGGGGATAATACTGTGTGCAGGGGACACTATGGGACATTATACTGTGTGCAGGGACCACTATGGGGCATAATACTGTGTGCAGGGGCCACTATGGGACATAATACTGTGTGCAGGGGCCACTATGGGGGATAATACTGTGTGCAGGGGACACTATGGGACATTATACTGTGTGCAGGGACCACTATGGGGCATAATACTGTGTGCAGGGGCCACTATGGGGCATAATACTGTGTACAGGGCCCACTATGGGGCATAATACTGTGTTCAGGGGCCACTATGGGGTATAATGCTGTGTGCAGGGGCCACTATGGAGCATAATACTGTGTGCAGGGGCCACTATGGGACATAATACTGTGTGCAGGGGCCACTATGGGGCATAATACTGTGTGCAGAGGTCACTATGGGGCATATTAGTGTGTGTGTGTGCAGGGGCACGGTGGAGCATTATACTGTGTGGAGGCCACTTTGGGACATTATAGTGTGTGTAAATGGGGTGTTATACGGTATGAGGGCCAAGGGGTGCTATGCCATGGGTTGTGCCCAAGTCAAAAGTTTGAGAAGGCCAAGTCTTTGCTAGTTACGCCACTGTTTTTAACCTGCTGACTTTTATGTGCCAAAAACATTACCATTGTAACTTGCTGCTTGTTGGCAACAATGCCCTGTGCATCAATAAATGTGTATATGTAAAACAAGGCAGACTGTGAATAAACCCATTGTACAGGGTTGCTAGTTAGGCTCGTGCACAGA
Organism: Leptodactylus fuscus; assembly: GCF_031893055.1. Taxonomy (NCBI): domain Eukaryota; kingdom Metazoa; phylum Chordata; class Amphibia; order Anura; family Leptodactylidae; genus Leptodactylus; species Leptodactylus fuscus. The sequence continues at coordinate 13,430,015 of NC_134270.1, forward strand.
TTACTGCTGACAATATATCAATGCAAGGCTGCAAATGTAAAACATAAGGCAGGCATATTTAGCAATAACAATGTTCTTTCCAAAATAACAGAAGAAAATGCACAAACTAGACCTTTTATGAATTAGGATAATAGAGGTAACACTGGAAGGGGGAAAAGTCCTCCCTCTGTGCACATAATAGAAAATGTTCTAAGCCTTCTGATCTCGGGCCATGTGGGATTCACATTTCATAAGAAGTTTATTTCATCTTCAAAATTAGAAATTCTAAGTCAATGGGATATGAAGAGTCGTGGTGGACCATAAACTGGAGGTCTCACGTAGAGTACTGTATGGATGAAGCAAAGTTACACTCGAAAGGAGGTTTCTCATGAACATAATTCTATTTACATTCGTACAATATTAAAATTTACACAATTTTGTAAAATTTTGCCAAATTTTAAAGATTTTCATTCAAACAAAGCAACGCCCCAGTTCGGTTCAGTATGAACTTGTTCAGCTAGAACTAGAACGGAAATGATTATACACTGGGGTCTCTTCAGACCCTACAGTATTATAAGTGGAGGGCAAGGGAGGGTGACAAATTTTTTTAAAAATTATACCCACCTTTCGTTACCTGGAGGCATCTGGTGCTCTTGATGTTGCAGGAGGAAGACACAGAGCTTACCATATAATTGGGAGGAGGTCCAGGTGTCAGACCCCAACCAATCTTATACTGAGATAGGTCATCAATGTGTCCCAGAATTTCAATTTTAAGTCAATGTCAAGTTAAACTTCTACTGCTACATCTGTACACGACAAATGGTGGGTCTTAGGACATAGGAATGAGGCGTGTATCATCATAACAGATGCATGAAATATTACACTCGCCAAAGACGTAGTACATGTTCCTTCGAGTGAATGTTGTACTTTACTCAAACAAGATCTTATACAATTCCGAAAAATCTAAAACGTAGGAAATTTCAGAGTCATCCTGCTGAAGAAAAACCTTAAGGATACAAAGCACAAGGGAAATTATGGCGTGGACACACGACAAGAACATGGCGTTATAATCTCTGTGGTACCTATCCCTCCAAAAATCCAATAAACCTTCATCTCCGCTTTCAAGTCCTCTGGGAGGTCGGTCTCTAATTCGAAGATCGTCCGCGAGTTGGTTTTAGAATTTAGAGGTCTAATAACCATTCCGCTAGTATTTTGGGACGGTGTAGTGTCTATGGCTCTGGAAACCAAGCTAGAATACTTAGAGTCATGTTTCTCTGTAGTGTCGAGAGACTGTTTAGTGTAGCCAATTATTTAGAAGAATTCAGATTCGTTTTTCGATGGTTTCTACGACAAAAGTAGGAAATTTTACAGTACGTGATGGGGATGACGCTAATTTTGTATCAATTTGTAGTATTATTGGAAGGATACCTTTATTGGTGAACCAAATCATTTAGGTTATCGAGCTGAAGTGAAGAGCATACTTGAAAGATGCTGCACCAAGTCGTTGCGAGACATGATGATTCGGTGCACCATTAAAATATTGTAAGCAAAAAAGTGGGGATGATGAATTGGGAGTTTATAGATCTGGAGTCTGTTGAATGGGGGCATGAAGTGTGCCCAATGAGAGTCAGAAATGCAGGTGTCAATGACTTAATCATCTCATCTTTCCTATGCAACTCCAAAAAGAGGATATTCAATGTACCAGGCTCTTTGGGTGGCCTTTGGGTGACCACCTTGAAAAAAAGTCTCTTGGGCGACCAATGGCTTCACAATTCTTTACCAAGGGTAGCCTATGGTGGCAATACAATTTTACATGAACCTGTAAATTCACGCATGACTGCAACTAGTCTTCCCATAAGCAAGAGGCAGTATCATAGTATAGACAGTGCATACATACTCCTGGCATAGCCAAGGAACCATGGAGCCTCCTTCTCTTTCACAGTGATGTCCCCCCTCCTATAACAGATGACCATTAAACATAAGAGCCTTCAGCTACACCCATCTGATCCTTGAGTTTGGCAGCTTCCTTGGTGCACCTTGTACAGATTATATGTCCAATGTATAAACCTAGCCTAACACTGAGAATTAATTGATAATTCAGCATCGGCCTGGGAAGCTCGTAATCTTCATACATCCCACAGCCCAAGGTAGTCTTACTCCATCTCTCCCTGGTCCCATGCAGCAGTCAATTATATCATCACTACAGAGATTTCAGAGGTTGGAAGGGGATCATTTCAGATGTAGATATGTTCCAGTTTCTTTAAAACCACACCAGAATCATGGTTCTATGTGCTACAGAAGCAGAACTATCGGACATTGAAGACATGGTTGATATTGGAAGCTGCATACAGTATATAGTATATCTTCCATTACTAACTGTGTGCCTAGCTGTCTGTATCTCAGCTCCTGTGGCATATACAAGCACAATCAGTACAATCCTCTGCTTTAGTACGACACCAGAACCATGGTTTTAGGTGCTACAGGCATTAGAGATGAGACAGAGATGTTCATTCCATATTATGAGTTACTAAAAAAATGGGTTTGGCTGAACCTGTGACTTTTGAGATTCACCACTCATGAATCTTTATTATACTATCTAGGATTGGAAGATAATATTAAGTAGAGGCCCTTGGTAAAATGATAAACAATGATACTCATCTTCCCTTACCTCTTCAAGGCTCCTTTGTGGTATCTGAATTCTCTTTACTGATGTCTTCTTATGGCCTCTTCCAGCCTTCTGGGTGATGTTAGTGACCTGTAGAGATCACTGAGGACTGTGATTGAGCCACACCAGTTAGGTGTTGGGGGGAGGTCAACTGATGCCCGAGGCCTAATCATGAGTCTCATGGTTCCCTATGGGTTACGGACATTACCCAGAAGCAGTGGCGTAACTAGGAATGGCGGGGCCCCGTGGCGAACTTTTGACATGGCCCACCCCCCAACCGACACCGACGCCGAAGACCTCGACCTACCCCCTCCTCCGCACTCTATTATGTCCCTTAGTAAGCCCTGTACACAGTATTACGTCCATTAGTGGCCCCTGCACACAGTATTATCTCCCATAGTGGCCCCTGCACACAGTATTATCCCCCATAGTGGCCCCTGCACACAGTATTATCCCCAATAGTGGCCCCTGCACACAGTATTATGCCCCATAGTGGCCCCTGCACACAGTATTATGCCCGATAGTGGTCCCTGCACACAGTATTATGCCCCATAGTGGTCCCTGCACACAGTATTATTCCACATAGTGGCCCCTGCTCACAGTATTATGTCCCTTAGTGGCCCCTGCTCACAGTATTATGTCCCTTAGTGGCCCCTGCACACAGTATTATCCCCCATAGTGGCCCCTGCACACAGTATTATAGCCCATAGTGGCCCCTGCACACAGTATTATCCCCCATAGTGGCCCCTGCTCACAGTATTATGTCCCTTAGTGGCCCCTGCACACAGTATTATCCCCCATAGTGGCCCCTGCACACAGTATTATAGCCCATAGTGGCCCCTGTACACAGTATTATCCCCCATAGTGGCCCCTGCACATAATATTATACCCAATAGTGGACACCCATAAACAATTATTATACTATGGGGTCTTTCAGACCCCAGAGTATAATAATCAGAGACCCAGGGGAATAAAAACATAAACAATTACTGTTTCCTACCTGTCCCCGGCTCCTACACTGTCTTCTCCGCTGCCGTCCTTGTTCTATGACGTCGGACATCACATGACCCGGGAAGCAGGCCACATTCATGTGATGTCAGAGACGTCAGACAAGAAGGAAGGAGGCCTGGCAGGATCGTGGAGAGGTAAGTAACAGTGTTTGTTACGTTCCCTTACCTCTCCCGGAGTATAATAATGCAACGGTAGCGGCTGTCACCGGGCCCCTAATGTCCCGGACCCTGTGGCAGCTGCCTCCGCTGCTATGGCGGTAGTTACGCCCCTGCCCAGGAGGGCGAAGACGCTGTAAGGTCCAAAGGAGTCTCGTGAAGGTTCACCCATCTCTAAACAGGATCTGATCCGGTTTCCCATCCAGCCGCTCAGCGCGACTCATTATTTTCATACTTCTTTTCGTGATTTTTTTTTACATTTTTATAGGTAAATGGATGATTTTTAACATAACATGGAAAAATAAAAAGGATATTTTATACCCTACCCGGCAGTGCTGAAAATCCTGGTGACGGCTCCTTTTAAGGTTAGAGATGGTACCAAGAAATAAGAAAATTTAACGTGATTCCCTTCTGCAGGCACAAAGTTCATCCTTTCATAAATGATTGGAATACCGTATAATACAATACATTTACATCTCAGATCCCAAGGTAAGAAGTCGCATTATCTCGACGCTTTCTTGAGCAATAATCACAATAGAAGGCAGTTCGGAACTAGGTATTAAATGCTTAGCAATACAAGCAAAGGCCAAGTGGGCAAAAAGCCAAATCATCTGAGCTGCTTTACCGGGCATGAGTTACTTCACTGGGAGTCGGGCTATACGTTGCGCGGAGAAAAAAAGATTTCAACAATAACGCCAAATTTTCCTCCCATCTCGTAAACTTTAACAGGGCTGTAAAATATAAAGCAATATGAGCCTAATCTTTTGTTCGCCTGCATTAAAACCTTTTTTCGAGAGGGATTTCCTCCTGTGAAAAACAAGGCAAAGACTTATAGAGCCGTTCTCGGCAATCTCTCACTTTACTGCTGATATGCAATAGCAAATTAGAACAATTATTGTCGGAGTCAGGTTTATTGTAAGGGAGCACTAATGGAAGAAAAACTTCAATCCTTTCGCTAACAACCAGCTAGCCATTACCGTAATGCACATCGCCGATGGCTTCCATTTTCTTCAAACTTGGAGAAAAATATTCGTATTTTTTCGTTCTAATAAGCGTCTTCAAGCAATATTGAGTATTGAAAGAGTACGGCTCGCGGTAAAGAGAAACTACCAACTGGAAATAGGGTAATTCATGGTTAAAAAATGTCACCCCTCAATCAATAGTCATACCATAGCTGTTGGGATTTTGTAATTTTAGACAATTTTTGTGAAATTGTTGTAATTTGTGCACGGAATTTAGAATTCTATCATTTTATAATTAACATTGTATTCCCCGTATTAATTGACATATCTGCGTGTTTCTAGGACACCGCAGGACGCCGCAGGGACGCAGCGAGGAGAAGACTTCTAAAGGTAGGAGAAGAATCAGCATTAATTGGCCGTCTGTATAGCCTTCGGCCAATCAACGCTGGTTCTGCATCAAATTTTTCCATTCCAATAGAGTGGTACTCGATCGAATACGAGTATTTTGAATACCGTAGTATTCGATCGAATACCTACTTGATCCTTTTAGATGTCACGAACTACTCTATCAGTGGCCTCTTTCTGTTTTTCAAGGGGACATATCCTACTTTATTTTATTAAGTATTAAATAAAAGCTACATTTTAGCCTTTTTTTTTTTTTTTTTTTTTGGGGGGGGGGGGTACCTAACTTGTTCAATACTAGTTTGGTGGTACTGCCACACCCAATGCACATCGTAGAACTGGAGGTCCACCTTAAAGAGTAACTGTCAAACTAAGAAGCCCACCAAAAATTAATAGAATATACAAATTTAAGAGGTGGCCCAGAATTAAAAAAAACAAAAAAAAAAAAAAAAAAAAAAACAGCCACATTTTATTAAAATGGTGTGGAGAAGGTAGCTCGGTAGCAGCAATGGTGTGGACACAACCCGTTAGAGACAGGGACACAAAATGTGGTGCAAACAGGTTTATTTGGAAAAAATAAAGATAATTAGCAAAATAAAGAAAACGTCACATCAGGCACAAAACTCCTGCTCGTCCGAGCTCTAACTAATACAGCATAAGGCTAACTATACATGTGGCTTATTTCCAGCCACACAATCGAACAAAGCAGAACAAGTCCTAGTTTGTTCTCACATCTCAGCAATCCAGGACAGACCCAGGCATCTCCTCCCACTCCCAGACTCGGCCGTGAAGTGTAGGCTTCGGAGTCTTTTGTGGGCCAGTAACAAGCCCAGGACCAACACCTAGGGATGAAACCTATTCCAGACCCGCACTGGACCACACATAAGTGAGGAATCTGGGGGAGATATACCAGGACTCCAGCACTCCGCCTATCACCTTCTAACAATGGTATAATAAAAACCCTACAGTATATTCACCTGCTCAATTCCTCCTTGTTCCAGCAATGCTACGCCAGTGGTCTCCCAGTTAATTTTATCACTGCAGGTAATAGTTGGCCTCGCTAAGGTTGTAGGGTTATAGGTTGGACTTGATGAACTAATGTCTTCATCCAACCTCATCTACTATGTAGTCACATACCCTGCATGCTAACATCACCGATTAGGCCAGGATCTTCCACAGTAAGATTTCTTACAGTAAGTCGTAAGACTATGGAACTCACTGTCCCATGACATGGTAATATCTGATAATTTATATAAGTTCAAGAGGGGCCTGGGTGACTTTCTTGAAAATAAGAATACCACAAGTTATGGGAGCAAGACATTTTTGGAAAAGGATTCTGATTAGGGTTGAGTGATCGGGATCAGAAAAGATCGGATTCCGATCGGTGATCGAGTAAATTTCACGATCCTGATCGGAATTCCGATCCCAATCTTTTTCAGCGGGATCGAGGTCTCACGTTAGTTCCCACAATGCTTGGCTACTGGCCAATCATTGTGGGAAAAGCTAACATTGGGATTGAGCGATAGGATTCGCGAAAGATTGGATCCCATTTGATGGGGCCATTGGCGTCCACCTCATGGAGTTTTATTGACTACTAGTGATGAGCGAACAGTAAAATGTTCGATATTCGATATTCGTTTCGAGTAGCCCCTCAATATTCGACTACTCGAATCTAATATCGAACCCTATTATAGTCTATGGGGGGAAAATGCTCGTTTCAGGGGTAGGCAACATTCGATCAAATTACACTTACCAAGTCCACGAGTGAGGGTCGGGCTGGATCCTCCGAAAAGTCTTCTCCGTGCAGCGTCCCCGCGGCATGTTCCGGCTCTGAATTCACTCTGCCAGGCATCGGGCCTGGGCAGAGCCGACTGCGCATGCCCGCACTATAAGAAAATGGCCGCCTACAGTCAAAGCGGCCATTTTCTTGTAGCGCGGGCATGCGCAGTCGGCTCTGCCCAGGCCCGTTGCCTGGCAGAGTGAATTCAGAGCCGGAAGACGCCGCGGGGAAGCTGCACGTAGAAGACTTCTAAAGGTAGGAGAAGAACCAACGTTGATTGGCCGACTGTATAGCATTCGACCAATCAACGCTGGTTCTGCATCGAACTTTTCCATTCGAATAGCGAGTGGTACTCGATCGAGTATGAGTATTTCAAATACCGTAGTATTCGATCGAATACCTACTCGATCGAGTGCTACTCGCTCATCTCTATTGACTACCCTTGAATGAACGTGGTGGGTTTATAGGTTGACCTTGATGGATTTGTGTCTTCTTCATCCAATCTTATCGATTATGTTACCAATGTATGCATATATTTTCCAAGAGTATTCCTATAAAAACCAAATAGTACACGCTTTAGCAGTGAGTCATGGCTTTCAGTGAGATCATAAATGTATTTATTCGCTTTTATTCTGTGTTTTACATTGTTTGTCAGCCCATCAATCCATAAACCAGCTGATTTAACGTTGAAATATTTGACTTCTTCAATTGCTTGTATGGAAACAGCCCATATAGAGCCTCCTTAAACAGTCATGCATTATGTATTCCTGAATGCATACATTTCTGAAGATGAAAGCCAAGAAAACATCAGTATTCCAGAAATCTTACTATGGTTTCATTACAACAATTATCTCAGCCCGAAGAGTTGATGCTCATTAGTTGAGATTTCCTCTTTGTCGGGCTAAAGTAACAAGACACTGGAGGATTTTGTGCAGAAATCTGAAATGCATAAACAGTCAAAATTCTGCATATGGTTCTATACTCCGGGGTATAATACTCAAGGCAATGTATATGCATACAAGAGGACCGGCAGTATCAACTAATTCCACATGTAAAGATGTATTTTAGCTAAATTTATTGGGGTTAAAAATGTAAATAAAAGGCGTCAATCTGAACATTCCTGTAGGGATAAATGTGTACTCATAATTCTATCCTATTTCTGTAAATAAATGGCGCATTTAGAGATACATTTTATATTGTTATTTTGTATCCATAAATGTTACATAGTTAGAGTCCATGTTCTCAGTGCCCTCTTGTCTAGGACAATAGGAATGTCTTACACTGGATGGTCTTCCTAAATACCCAATGACCCCATTGCATATGGATTCTATTTGCATTGTCCTTTGCAGGTGCTCCATCCACCTCAGTCAAGACTGAGATACAGGGGACTTGGAGCAGGTATAGAAGGTGGACTGTAGAACCTAGAAACATTATGCACATAGCAGGTACTATATTACTAGTAGAGATGAGCAAACAGTAGAATGTTCGATATTCGATATTCGTTTCGAGTAGCCCCTCAATATTCGACTACTCGAGTCGAATATCGAATCCTATTATAGTCTATGGGGGGAAAATGCTCGTGTCAGGGGTAGGCAACATTCGATCAAATTATACTTACCAAGTCCACGAGTGAGGGTCGGGCTGGATCCTCCGAGCAGTTTTCTCCTTGCAGCATCCCCGCAGCATCTTCCGGCCCTTCATTCACTCTGCCAGGCATCGGGCCTGGGCAGAGCCGACTGCGCATGCCCGCACTACAAGCAGACATGCACAGTCGGCTCTGCCCAGGTCCGATGCCTGGCAGAGTGAATTCAGAGCCGGAAGACGCCACGGGGAAGCTGCACGGAGAAGACTTCTAAAGGTAGGAGAAGAACCAGCGCTGATTGGCCGACTGTATAGCATTCAACCAATCAATGCTGGTTCTGCATCGAACTTTTACATTCGAATAGTGAGTGGTACTCGATCGAGTACGAGTATTTCGAATACCGTAGTATTCGATCGAATACCTACTCGATCAAGTACTACTCGCTCATCTCTAATTACTATATATGACTCAAGATAACCAGTCACTATGTAAATGGACAGTGTAGAGATCTGACTAATGATCCTTTTAATCCATGGATTGTATCTACCGTATAATAAGGGTCATCGAATATGAATGTTTCTACATCCACATCGAAGGAGATTCTATATTAGTTGTGGGGAAGGCAGCTCGGTAGAAGCAGTGGTGCAAACCCAACCAGTCAGAGATAGGGACACAAATCAGACACAAAGCAGAAACAGGTTTATTTTAAAAAACAAAAACAGTAAAATAAATAAACCTTTACAGGATAAGCAAAATAAAATACAGTCATAACTTCAGGCAAAAGGTAAAACACAACCCTGCTCGTCCGAGCTCTCACTAAACAGTAAACAAAAACTAGCTATACGTGTGGCTTACTACCAACCACTTGTTGAGCGATCAGGTTTGGAAAAGATTGAATCCTGATCAGGGATCGAGCAAATTTCACGATTGGGATCAGGATAGGCTGGAAAATGATCGTAAATCGGATTTTGAAATGTCATGATCGGCTCATCCTAAAAAGTGACTTTTCCCATAGAGAAGCATTGACTAGGGTTGAGTGATCGGGTTTGGAAAAGATTGAATCCTGATCGGGGATCGAGAAATTTCATGATCACGATCGGGATTGGGATCGGCTAGAAAATGATCGGAAATCAGATTTTAAAATCGATTCTGAAATCTCAAGATCGGCTCAACCCTACCAACTACACGAACAAACCAAAGTAGCACAGTATCATCTCACCAGACTAAGGGAGCATTCACACGGCGTAACGTCCCGCGAGATTTGGCACGTGTACGCCGCGTGACCCTTTGCGTGCCGTACACGCTCTCATTCATTTCAATGGGAGCGGGGAGCGTATGCGCCACGCTAGTTTGCGGCCGTGCATTTATTCATACGCTCCCCGCTCCCATTGAAATGAATGGGAGCGTGTACGGCACGCAAAGGGTCACGCGGCGTACACGTGCCAAATCTCGCGGGACTTTGCGCCGTGTGAATGCTCCCTAACAATGTCAGGACAGACCCATGGACCATCTGTATCGTGGTGTCCTATCAGTTTTTCTGCTACTAATAGCCTTATCATGTCTGCAGCACATTTTGCTTTTGTCTCTGAGACAGGAGGCTTGTACAATGCAGAGCATTCTGCCCCCTCCACTATCCATTATAACTATTACTGGTTTTGTTTGGTATATTCTAATATATCAATGAAAACAAATTCAGCAATCACAGCACCCCAATTTTCTTAGGTAAAAAGATTAAATGATATACTTTGCAGCATGCAGCTGCCTCTTTCCCTTTTGGGGTATGGTCACATGTGGCATTTTTAGTATTTTTTTGTTGAAAAAAGTCAAGTGAGTCTTTACTAGGGCCCATTCACATGGTTGAATCAGAAGTTCAGGTCTTACAGTCAGTCTGCCATAAAAAAACCAGCCTAGCCCTTGAACAGGTCCGGCTCCGTATCAACATTTTAGGATAATACGTTGAATTTCAATTTCTGTATATATTATTCTTGCAACTATGTTTCTTTGTTCGAATATTTTTAGGATAAAATATGAGATTTAAGCATAAACTTTTGCAAGGCACCTGACAGCTGGCTGGTACAGTTAAGCAATAAATCTATTCTGCATTGATTCTTCAGAATGTGAAACACTCCGACCGCTGATCCCAAACATGCTGACTCACTAGTGGTGGTGAATAACAATAGCAAGCAAAGAATCCTATAAACCCATTCATGGTGGATTAAACAGCTTTATAAACTGACGAGTGTACAAACGGATGAGTGTGATCAGCTGATAAGTGTAATAAACTGATGAGGGCGGGTTCACACCTGCGCCCTGGTCTCCGCTTTGTGGGTTTCCGTCTTCTGCCTGAGAAACTGGACAGGAGATGGAAACCCGGCGGTCAGTTTTCAAACCCATTCAGTTGAATGGGTTTGCAAAGTGACCGCCTGTTAGCGTCTTCTGCGTCTACGCGTCGAAACCATTTTTTAAGCCGGATACGAAGTCAGTCTTGCAGGACTTTGTGTCCGGTTAAAAAAACCAAAACACTGATGAGTGTGCAAACTGATAATTGTAATAAACTGATGAGAATAACAATCTAATGAGTGTAATAAACTGCTGAGTGTGATAAACTTCTGTCTTTGGCGCTCCTGGCTGACGTCACGGCCATGCGTAGGAGAGGTAAATAATAGAGATGAGCGAGTAGTACTCGATCGAGTAGGTATTCAATCAAATACTATGGTATTCGAATTACTCGTACTAGATCGAGTACCACTCACTATTAGAATGGAAAAGTTTGATGCAGAACCAGCATTGATTGGCCGAATGCTATACAGTCGGCCAATCAACGCTGGTTCTTCTCCTACCTTTAGAAGTCTTCTCCGTGCAGCTTCCCCGCGGCGTCTTCCAGCTCTGAATTCACTCTGCCAGGCATCGGACCTGAGCAGAGCCGACTGCGCATGCCCGCGCTACAGGAAAATGGCCGCTTTGACTGTAAGCGCCCATTTACTTGTAGTGTGGACATGCGCAGTCGGCTATGCCCAGGCCCGATGCCTGGCAGAGTGAATTCAGAGCTGGAAGATGCCGCGGGGACGCTGCACGGAGAAGACTTCTCGGAGCATCCAGCCCGACCCTCACTCGTGGACTTGGTAAGTATAATTTGATCGAATGTTGCCTACCCCTGAAACGAGCATTTTCCTCCCATAGACTATAATAGGGTTCGATATTCGATTCGAGTAGTCAAATATTGAGGGGCTACTCGAAACGAATATCGAACCTCAGACATTTTCCTGTTCACTCATCTCTAGTAAATAACACTGTTTTATGTTTCCTCACCTCCCCTGGTCCGCTTATTGTACTCTGAGCTCTGAAGAGACCCCACAGTATAATTATAGCAGTTTAGTTTTGGACATGTTCGGTCCCAATGCAACTGCAAATATTGTAACAATATTGTGAACAAAATCAAGTTGGTTTTCCTGGTTGATGTTCATTTTCAGTTATTTTTTGATTAATCGCCTGGCCCTACTTAAAATGTCTTCCAATTCCAGAAACCAGTTGAAGATTGTTTTGGAACTTCTAGACCTAAAGATTAGATAACCCCACCTTGAAAAGAGACAGGTCTGTGTTTTTAGACCTTATAATACTTTTTTAGACCTCTATGCTAGTTGTACAATTATGCTAATCCTCCTATAAGAGTGACACTGATTGTAAGGTGACATTCTGATGGTTGGTGGCCAGAAATTTGGTTCTACAGCCCCTGTTTTTAGAACATGAGCCAGGCATCTCTTCTTCTTTCAGAAAGCCCCAGTGGCCATGTTTTTCTACTTCATTTATTTCAAAATTTCTCGTATATTTCTCTATCTCTAAATATTTTTTAGTTATAACCTTATTTTAAATACACTTTCATCTGCATTTATCCACCTGTGATTATTTTGATAGGTGTCTAGGACCTCATGTGGCATAAATACTGGATCACAGGATAAGTTATGAATAGGTTTGACCGATCGGGATTGGAAAAGATCAGATTCCGATCGGCGATCGAGTAAATTTCACGATCGCGATCGGAATTCCGACCCAATCTTTTCCAGCACAATCGAGGTCGGAGATTATTTCAAGATCGGCTCAACCCTCAAGTGACTTTTCCCATAGAGAAGCATTGACTAGGGTTGAGGATCGGGATCGGAAAAGATCGAATCCCGATCGGCGATCGAGCAAATTTCGGGATCAGCTGGAAAATGATCGGAAATCGGATTTTGAAATAGATCCTGAAATCTCAAGATCGGCTCAACCCTAGTTATGAAGAAATATTAATACAACCTTGAAGGTTCTTCTGAAGGTCCATCAAAAGAGACAGCACAAAGAGTACCTTTATAGGGTATTATATGGTGCAGTAGACCAGTGGTGGTCACTTTTCTCATAGTCACTTGGGTCTATAAGTTATGTAGGCACAAGTATGTCATATAACAAAACTGAACATACAGATAATATTCAACTGATCTCAAATTTGGTGAATGGTTCCAAATTGACTTGATACCAATTCCACCAATACATGCAAACAAAAGCCTTGAGTAGCTCTTCCACTAGGTGGTCACTAGCAATGAATAAACTGGTTTCTATTGACATGAATATTCCAGTAATTTCCAATATTCTACTTGTCCTCACTCTGCCAGTCTTCTACCCTCCAGGATTATGTCACTAGTTGTCATCACTCACCTCTTCGGGCCTCTACAATGTAGGCCTGAGGAAGTGAGGAAAGGTGGGCATCAGTGTTGGCCTATTGTCTGCATGTCCCTCCAGATCACGGATTATATTTATAACATTTTGGCTTTTACTGAGCAAGTTCAGTTTGAGTAAAAACTTGGGGCAATTTTCACAAATGTTTACAAAAATAATTTCACAAGGTTCACCAATCATTAGATCCAGCCAAGAAGACACTTACCAGGGGTCTCGCCTGTACCACGTATCTGCTTGTAAGACCCAGAAGTATAATTTTGGCATGGGGAATACAGAAATTAGAATTAGCTTCACTTAGACCAAAAATTGAATATGTTAAGAACTTCCTCCAGACATTAGATGTTCTACTGCCATTGCTTGATGGCTGTATTTCAATTTTTCTCAAAGAGGAGTTATGACTTGCAAACCCTCTCCTGACTTTGACTCAAAAACTGCAGCAAAATCCTCTACAAAATTAAAGGAACAAAAATTTCATGGGGGGGAAACTGGAATAGAAGAGAGAAGTTGTGATACCTCTTTTGCCCTTCTTTCCGACTCTACTTGTCACTTGAATGTGGACTGCATGGGGCAAAGACCATGGCAGACCATGATGGGGGTGGCTTGGCTCAACACTATATACTAGATATAGTATAGGCACTAAATAATTCAGGCACATCCTACCCCAGCCAAGTAACTAATTAAAGGGGTTGTCCAGGGTTAAGGTTGGTATGGCCAATGCTATAAATGGGGGCTCAGAGCTGTTCCAGTACCGTTTAGCGGTATGGGAAGCTTCCAATGCCCATCCTACTTACAATACAGAGATGTAAGCAGAAAGCTCTGTCCCTTATATAGCGGCCCCATAGTGGAAAGTCATTGGGCCATGAGCTTCAGTTGAGGTTTTCTTCCATTGGATCCTTTGGTTGTTACTGGACCAAATGGTCCTTTATTGGACTATTATTAACGAGTGCTTGGGCCAACCAGTTGATACGTGTAGATATGGAAGAGATGGGAAGAGATGGAGAGATCATCGGAATGAGGTTTGGTTCTGATCACGTGACCGAGGATCAAGACCAAATAGTTACCACTGGGTTTAGTGGAGCCGAATGATATTTATTGGGACCATTATTAATGAGTGTCTGGGCCAGCCGGATATTTATTGGGTCTATTATCCTGGGCAAGCCGGATGATATTTATTGGGATCATTATTAATGAGTGCCCAGGCCAGCCAGTTGATACCTGTGGATATGGAAGAGGAGGGAAGAGACAGAAAGACCATTGGAATGGGGTTTGGTTCTGATCACATAACCCAGGATCACGACCAGATGGTTACCACTGGGTCCAGTGGAGCCGGATGATAATTATTGGGACCAATATTAACAAGTTCCTGGGCCAGCGGGATGATATTTATTGGGACCATTATTAATGAGTGCCTGGGCCAGCCAGTTGATACGTGTAGATATGGAAGAGGAGGGAAGAGACGGAGAGAGCATCTGAATGAGATTTGGTTCTGATCACGTGACCGAGAATCAAGACCAAAACTTACCACTGGGTCTAGTGGAGCCGAATGATATTTATTGGGACCATTATTAATGAGTGTCTGGGCCCGCTGGATAATATTTTTTGGGACCATTATTAATGAGTCCATGGGAACGGGGTTTGCTTCTGATCACGTGGCCCAGGATCAAGACTAGACCGTTACCACTGGGTCCAGTATTAAGAAGACCCAAGTGCAATGACAACCCTTTAAAGGGGTCAAACGCAAAGTTAAAGAAGATTCAAAAATATACTGAAGGATACAAACGGGAATGGGGAATGGAGCAGATATTCTGCCATATAGAATTAGTATATTTTTAGCAATTATTCATAAAAAGTGTCACCTTCGGAATCATCCAGATAAAGTTTGAGCTTACGATTACCATATGAATACCGCATAACGTACTTAGTATTTTACCTTTGATTTTGCTCAACAAAGGACGTCGTCCTAATCGCTCCACATTGCAAGTTCATAACATTTTGCTAGTAAAGTCAAATAATTTTTTCCACCTTCTCGACTTTTGCTGATGAGATATTGATTTATTATTTGAATTCTTTGGGAAAGTCGTTGCAGTTGTTTATGATACAGTTACTTGGGTTTTACATATCTTTTCAACTAAGGAAAATTGATCGGCCTTCAACAGCCGAATGGGAATTTCTGCAAATTCTATTCCACCAGCTCCAGGAGCTGATAAATGGATAAATAAAGGGATCACTTAGCAAAATCTGCCAGGTCCAGCAAATTAACCTTACTCTAACCTACGCCGGTCTGATATGGAGGCTTTACTGGTGTCACTGAGCAGGAAACTTTATAATAAACAAGGAAAAGGAGTATGTCAGTGACAGGGTAGTAGTATACAGGGGTAGTATACAGGTATAGCATACAGGGGTAGTATACAGGTGTAGTATACAAGTATAACATACAGGAGAAGTGTACAGGTGTAGTATACAGGGGTAGTATACAGGAGTAGTATATAGGTGTAGTATACAGGTGTAATATACAAGTGTAGTATACAGGTGTAGTATACAGGTGTAGTATACCGGAGTAGTATACAGGAGTGGTATACAGGTGTAGTATACAAGAATAGTATACAGGTGTAGTATACAGGAGTGGTATACAGGAATAGAATACAGGTGTAGTATATAGGTGTAGTATACAGGTGTAGTATACAGGAATAGTATACAGGAGACATATACAGGAGTTATGTACAGGCTCAGGTAAGACTGTAAGGGATCATGAGATAAGACAGATGTTTGCCTGGGGAAATCCATAAGAACCGGACTGGCCTCTAGATTTTCAAAATTTCAAAATACAGCATTCCAAGTGATGAAAAAATGTAAACAAAGTAAGTATGCTATCAAATGCAGAAGGAGTAATAGTATGAGGACATCAATTAGAAAAATGAAGAGAATGAAGAAAAGAGAGATGTAAATGTTATCAATATTTGGTGTGATAAGGGATACATAGGAGATAGATAGATAGATAGATAGATAGATAGATAGATAGATAGATAGATAGGAGAGAGATAGATAGATAGATAGATAGATAGATAGATAGATAGATAGATAGGAGAGAGATAGATAGATAGATAGATAGATAGATAGATAGATAGATAGATAGATAGGAGATAGATAGATAGATAGATAGATAGATAGATAGGAGATAGATAGATAGATAGATAGATAGATAGGAGATAGATAGATAGATAGATAGATAGATAGATAGATAGATAGGAGATAGATAGATAGATAGATAGATAGATAGATAGATAGATAGATAGATAGGAGAGATAGATAGATAGATAGATAGATAGATAGATAGATAGATAGATAGATAGATAGATAGGAGATAGATAGGAGATAGATAGGTAGATAGATAGGAGATGGATAGATAGATAGATAGATAGATAGATAGATAGATAGATAGATAGGAGATGGATAGATAGATAGATAGATAGATAGATAGATAGGCGATAGATAGATAGATAGATAGATAGATAGATAGATAGATAAGATTAGATAGGAGATAGATAGATAGATAGATAGATAGATAGATAGATAGATAGATAGATAGATAGATATGAGATAGATAGGATAGGAGATAGATAGATAGATAGATAGATAGATAGATGATAGATAGATGATAGATAGATAGATAGATAGATAGATAGATAGATAGATAGATTAGATAGATAAGAGATAGATAGATAGATAGATAGATAGATAGATTAGATAGATAAGAGATAGATAGATAGATAGATAGATAGATAGATATGAGATAGATAGGATAGGAGATAGATAGATAGATAGATAGATAGATAGATAGATAGATAGATAGATATGAGATAGATAGGATAGGAGATAGATAGATAGATAGATAGATAGATAGATAGATAGATAGATATGAGATAGATAGGATAGGAGATAGATAGATAGATAGATAGACATTTTATACCCTTATTTGCATCTTATTATCAGCTCTCTGTACTATTATAGGACTAGTTTTCTTCTTCCATGTTTCTTCCGAGGGCTTTATCGTGTTTGTG
This sequence comes from Leptodactylus fuscus, assembly GCF_031893055.1. Lineage (NCBI taxonomy): Eukaryota > Metazoa > Chordata > Amphibia > Anura > Leptodactylidae > Leptodactylus > Leptodactylus fuscus. The sequence goes on from NC_134270.1 coordinate 13,447,316, forward strand.
TATATTCACACTCCAAGGTCGTCCTGATACTTCCATAATATACTTTCACAAAACAGTGTACTGCACCTAAAAAGAATAACCCTAAAGCAGATGGATGACTTCAATTACCGCAAGCCTATGGTAAGCAAATGGAGGTTGGGAGCACTTAAGAAAGCCGTACGAGCCGACAAATAGCGCAGACAACCTTCACAGCCTGGGCCTAAGATTTGGCTAAACTACAATATTTACCTAACACTGCAGACTTTCCCGTGAGCGATTACTGGCGATGAAGTCTCACTTGATTTAGCAGCGCTCGACGGCATCCCAGCTTAAGTACATTTATTTTTATGAAACTTTGCATTGCGCTTGTCAAGGCGGAGAGAGCGGCAGTAACAGATTCTATAAAGTGTGTAATGGTTATATCCAGAGAAGATCCTATAAAACGTATTTGTGTGTGTTTGGCGTAAATTGAAGAAGGATTTATGACTGACGCCGGGGTGAATGCAAATGGCGGTAGAGAGGTCTCAGCAGGGAAGTAATTAAGCCCTGCCTTATACTTCATGTAGCGAATGTCGGGAATTGCAACATTGTAACGAACCAGAGCGAAATATAGAATATAGGAACAGAGGATAAGCAGTAGGGTTGAGCGATCGGGATTGGAAAAGATTGGATTCCGATCGGCGATCGAGCAAATTTTACAATCGTGATCGGGTGGAAAATGATCGGAAATCGGATTTTAAAATCGATCCTGAAATCTCAAGATCGGCTCAACTCTGCTCAGCAGCTTGGTCCCATTATTGGGTGGTCTGAAGGTCCCCATATAGTAAGACACTAGTGCTACTTGCACGGGAGTTCATGTCACTTTTTTATGCTATATAGATCTTAGACGCTACAGGATGCCAAAAGTCTAATAATCAAAGGAAATAAGCCAACGGCTCAAGATGGAAATCTGTGCCCGCTGGTCCACAAAATGGAACGTCAAACAGAGTGGATATATTGAATGACCTTTAGTGGACAGAAATGAACTGCACAATGCGTTTCGAGCTCCACAAGTTCTTCTTCAGGTACACAATTGTACGGTTCTGTATATATATATATATATATATATATATATATATATATATATATAAATAATAAACTTTAACTACAGAACCGCTAGTCTGCAGACACTGCAGCGAGGTCCACAGGCCCAGATGGGCGGCTGTACGTCTGAACAGCGTGCTACCAGTTAAACTGCACTGGCAGTCATGTGGTGCGGTACACAATGTGAACAAGCTGCAACAACACCCTGCCAGTTAACCTCACTGGACAGGTGCACAGTACAGCTGAAACAGCAAGGCTGCCAAGGGTTAACCGTCACCCCAGGTCAGCAACAAAACATGCTCCTGCAACAGATAGGAGTACACAGGAAGTTTGACAGTATAAAGAGGCTAACTCAGAGACCACACCTGCTGTCAACGCCTCAGGCTGGAACAGAGACCACCACTCCTAGCCTAGTGTAGGGCTGACAGTTCAGGATTTATAGGTACTAACTACAGTGCAGATAGAGGCTAAAGAAACCCAACACAGAGGCCTAGTCTGAACACCTGCCTGGATACTGACGCCTAGCCCTACACTACTGTCATTAACAAACTCCAGTCAAAGTGTGAGCGCCGAGCGGGTATCAGCTCACACTATTTAAAGGTAAGTCTCCGTCCAATAGGGGCAGTAGCCATGACCTCACCGCTCATGCTCAATAGGGAAGAAATGGCACTTAGCTTGTGAGCGGCTCCAAAAGTCTGAGCATGCTCAGTAGGCCGCAAGCTGGACTTACACTCCAGACACCTCACTACCTGAGGCCAAGGGCCAGAGTTAGAACGACCCGCAGGTGGCGCTGTGCGTTGAGAGAGAACACTGCAGGACCCAATCCTAACAACAATTACTTGCCAGGTGAACCTTAAGAAGAGCTTGTGGAGCTCGAAACGCATTGTGTAGTTCATTTCTGTCCACTAAAGGTCATTCAATATATCGACTCATTTGACGTTCCATTTTGTGCACCAGTGAGCGCCGATTTCCATCTTGAGCCGTTGGCTTCTTTCCTCTGACTACCGTCTGGTCCTCGGTGATCAGTCTGTGGATTCTGCAGCCACCTTCACCTTCTATGCTTCTAGTGGTGTTGTGACCCATTTACAACACCTGAAGGTGAGGGACCACCATTTTTATTTCCACGATTTATGGTGACCACATCTACACTATAAGCTTGCTCGGTGTTCTTCTCTCTTATATTTTGAATATAATAATAGCACTTCCAGTTTGTGCCGAACAGGTTTGGCCACACACGAACAGAAGGTCCAAATCTCACAAATATTCATTCAAACAAATCTTGTGAGGGCCATCATTTTGAGTCGTTTCCTTTTCTATCTAGGCCAAGACCCCTGTGATACTTGTTTATTACATATCTATGTACAGACGTTTTGCATCATTCCCATGCCATCAGTGCCCCCTACATAATAATCATGCACCCATTTGTGCCACTCACATTATCCCTGCTTGTTGACCAACCGTTAATAATGTTCTCCTTTCTGACAGTGGAAAGCTGTGTGTCGTAATTCTTCTCATTCCACGGCACCAGAAGGCAGGGGGAATAAATGTATGATGCACAGACTGTTGGCCATGAAAGGGAATCAGAAAAGAGAGCAAAAAAGTCTATCTAGTCCTGATGTGTAGTGGGTAGCCGTGGGCCCCCCTGCCTTCTGTGGCCAGTTGCAGTCCGACCACTGTGACCTCTAGAATTATCCCAGTGGTCAGGCTGCTTATATGTTCATGTCATTACCCCTTTAAGAATTCTAATCTCTTACCTAGGATGATTATAAGAGGACCCGTCCTTAACCACACAGACAACCTATTGACAATGTGTAAATGCTTCATTTATCCTGTGGCACTGATGACCAGATATTGATGGCCTGTCTATAGGATAGGTCAGGGGTCAGTAACCTTTGGTACTTCGTCTGCTGAGAAAGTACAACCCCAGCATTATCCATTCATTTCTATTAGAATTCCAAGAATCGCAAACTAAATAGGATAGAGTTAGGTTGTTACCTGGGACATGTTATCAATATCATACCAATCGGGATCTGACCACTGGCCCATACACCAATCTACAGGTCAAGAAACAGATTGACCTCCATCGATGTTAATGACTTATCCTTGGACTCTTCCTCAGAAGATCCTGAGAATTATACAGGACATATATAGAGAAGTACTCACTGTACTTATATGAGTCAGGTACTTTGGCTTTGTTACAAAGCTCCTACTTAGCCCCAGCATCAGAATAAAACTGTAATGTTGCTGCTGTCTCTCTCTCTCTCTCTCTCTGTTCACCCTTCCCCTCTCTAGACTTCTATAAACATGAGTCATATGACCTGCAGATCATCTCTACAAAAAGACCAGCAATACATGGGGGCCACTCCAATGTATTTGGATAATCCAGTAGCGTATACAACACTGTGCTCAAGTAGACAGGGATTTTGAGATTTCAGGATCATTTTTAAAATCCAATTTTCGATCATTCTCCAGCTGATCCCGTATTGCGATTGTGAAATTTGCTCAATTGCCGATCGGGATCCGATCTTTCCCGATTGCTCAACCCTGTTGGCCAGCAGCCAAGCATTGTGGGAACTAACGTGAGACCTCGATCCCGCCGAAAAAGATCGGGATCGGAATTCCGATTGCGATCGTGAAATTTACTCAATCGCCGATCGGAATGCGATCTTTTCCGATCCTGATCGCTGATCCCTAGACAGGGGCACACCGGATAACAAAACAGTGTACAGTGTATCTCACTGGTGATTCCGACTCCCCAAAAAATACAGATACCCCAAAAAATACAGTATATTAAATAAAGATAAGATAAGAGGAGAAAGAAGCATTTTTCCCCTAATAAATCGTACAGATGTATCAAAATTAGGGTTGAGCGATCGGGTTGGGAAAAGATTGGATCGGCGATCGAGCAAATTTCACAATTGGGATCGGCTGGAAAATTATCGGAAATCGGATTTTGAAATGTCAAGATCGGCTCAACCCTAAAAGTGACTTTTCCCATAGAGAAGCATTGACTAGGGTTGAGCGATTAGGATCGGGAAGGATCGGTCCCGATAGGCGATAAAGCAAATTTCTCGATCGCAATCGGCTGGAAAATGATTGGAAATCGGATTTTAAAATCGATCCTGAAATCTCAAGATCGGCTCAACCCCAATCAAAATGTATCAAAACGATACATAACGTGTTATCTACACTGTAACAAAGAGTCATTTCTCTTTTTCAATAGATTTCAACGACTTTTATTACACTGTAACTAGGAATCAGCGTGCGGCCTGCTCTATGTATCGCCTGTAACCACCTGTACTATTCATTTACCTAAAGTTTCCCCTAAAGTTAGAGCCTATTAAAGTTAACAAATAAGACATTGTTGAACTCAGACTTGTACTAGTAGCATCTGCTTTAGTGTTGCCGGACCACCGGGTCGCTCGTGTTGCGGTTGTGACGGTTGCTGTGTAGCGTCGCGCCCACTATAAAGAGGTCGCCGTGAAGTGGCTAGTGGGCTTATGCACATTGATCAATATGTATACTAAGAACCTCATGTTCGGTATTGTAAAATTTGCTGAGATCAATGTATAAGGTTGGGATGCGCGGGCCATGTTTTTCTCTTTTTGCACACGTATAGCATCTGCTTTAGTAATTGCATTCACAAACCATGCACCATTACCTAAGGGGGAGTTCACATGGAGTTACGTGCCAAGTGATGTGGCACGTAGACGCCGCGGGACCCTTTGCGGGCCGTACACGCTCCCTTTGATTTCAATGGGAGCGGGGATCGTATGCGCCGCACTAGTTTGCGGCCGTGAATAAATGCACATCACGCGACACGTAACTCCGTGTGAACTCCCCCTTAGACTGAAGCTTGTATATTTCATATACTTTGTGCCAAACAAAAAAAGTTGAATCCTGGGGAGATGTCAAAAAAAGGAATGTAAAATAAAATCCAGTTTCTGGAATCTGTATTCTAATCAGTTAGAAATGTTAGGGGAAGCATTTCCTGACACCAGCCACCTCTCCATCATTCTACAAGAAGGTTAAAACTGCCATAAATCTTCACTTAATGCCGCCGCTCCGATGCTTCGCAAAAAATATTTTTAGTAGACACATATTTTCAAAGCTTATGGCTATAAAGCTCCAAGATGTCGGCTCCAAGAACTCACATTACCTCACATCCCCTCCAATACACTGACATACATGGGGACGGATCTCGCCTTAACCCCTTCCCGCCGATGGCATTTTTTGATTTTGGTTTTTCGTTTTTGACTCCCCTCCTTCTAAACCCCATAACTTTTTTATTTCTCCGCTCCCAGAGTCATATGAGGTCTTAATTTTTGCGGGACAATTTTTTCTTCATGATGCCACCATTAATTATTCTATATAATGTACTGGGAAGCAGGAAAAAAATTCAGAATGGGGTGGATTTGAAGAAAAAATGCATTTCTGCGACTTTCTTACGGGCTTTGGTTTTACGGCGTTCACTGTGTAGCCAAAATGACCTGTCCCCTGTATTCTGTGTTTCGGTATGGTTCCAGGGATACCAAATTTATATGGTTTTATTTACATTTTGACCCCTAAAAAAAATTCCAAAACGGTATTAAAAATTTTTTTTTCTAAAAGTCGCCATATTCCGACGGCCGTAACTTTTTTATACGTGCGTGTACGGGGATGTATAGGGCGTCTTTTTTTGCGGGGTCAGGTGTACTTTGTAGTTCTACCATTTTCGGGACATGTTATTGCTTTGATCACTTTTTATTCAAATTTTTATCAGAATTAAAACAGTGAAAAAACGGCGGTTTGGCACTTTTGACTATTTTTCCTGCTACGGCGTTTACCGAACAGGAAAAATATTTTTATAGATTTGTAGAGCGGGCGATTTCGGACGCGGGGATACCTAACATGTATGTGTTTCACAGTTTTTAACTACTTTTATATTTGTTCTAGGGAAAGGGGGGTGATTTGAACTTTTAATACTTTTTATATTTTTTTATATTTTTTTTTACTTTTTTTTTATTTATTTTTTTGCATTTATTAGACCCCCTAGGGGTGTTGAACCCCAGGGGGTCTGATCACTAATGCAATGCATTACAATGCTAATGCATTGCAATGCATTGCAAAAAATCATCATCTCTTTTGCAGGCTGCATACACCAGCCTGCAAAAGAGAGGATTTGCAGACTGGTTGGGAGCCCTTAACAAGGCTCCCGGCTGTCATGGCAACGGGGGGTCGGCCCTGGAGCATGCTCCAGGAGCCGGCGATCCCGGCCAAAATGGCGGCGCCCATGCGCCGCCGGGAAGATGGCGCCTCCGGCGCCTTTGACAGCAGCGCCGGAGGGGTTAATGCCTCCGATCGGTCCGGGGACCGATCGGAGGCATTAGAGCCGGTTGTCTACTGCTTAAAGCAGTTGGTTAGTATGATGGGATGGAGCGGATGAGTTAGTTAGGAAGGGCAATTAGTGGGCGGGATAACTGGGGAAAAAAGGAGGGGGTGTGAGGGAGAAAGGGAGGGAGAGTGAGTGAGAGATGGAGGTGGTATGAGTCAGTTCTGAGAGGCCCAAGGCATCATGGTAGTTGTAGGAAAACAGAACAGGAAGATTCCCATGTAAACAAATACAGAAGATGCCAGGAGCTCCCAGGGAAACTCAGAAATGGCTCAAAATATTGCTAAAGGTATTTGGGTGCACTTATTAACCTATTAAAATCACTAACAGGACTTTTTTGAAAAATTATTTTTTGACTGTAAAAAAAAGTGCGTGATGGGGGCGTGGCCTGACCGCGTTGTGAGATGGCAGCTTAGCTCCGGAGCTCCGTCTCAGGAAATAGTTGGCCCACCTAAAGTATTAGCCTACGCTAGCCCAAAATGGTGAAAGTTGGTGGAGAAAGGTCCAAGGACCATGCAGACCAGAGGGGACAACAATCCCAGCAAGCGGGACTACAGAAATTCCTGCGAAAGCAGACTGCGGCCTCTCCTGCTCGGCAGAGGAAAATGGCGCCTGAGGAGTCGAGTAGACGAGACGGCTCTTACCTTGATTCGGATGCCGAGGACTCGATGCAAGACGATGACCCCGCTCCTATCTCCAAAGGTTACTTGAAACGTGTTGTTACACAGGCTTTGGCTCCGGCTTAAAGCAGTAGACACCCGGCGGCTATGACGGCCGCCTGGCTCCCGGGCGGTCGCCATAGTTACAGACCCGACACGCGCCGTACTATTACGCCGCATGTCGGGAAGGGGTTAAAGTGTAACTCCCGTTTTATTTGACTTTATTTTGTTTTTTTCCTGTTGTGTCGGGCGGTGTTTGGTGAACATTTTTGTCCTGTACTTAATTAACCTATCTAACTTCTTTTTAATAGAAAACGGGCTATAAAATTCTCCCAGGCAACATTGTATCTGAGTTATTGACAGGAATAATCTGTATATGTTTGTATTGGCAGTATGTAGAGCTGTAGCATTTGCCATGGGGTCGGGGTGGACACATCAGATGGCTGTATCTCTGGTTGTATACACCTAAAAACATGTTTCTGTTGTCCCATGAAAGCTGAGATATCACTTGTCAAAAAGACAATTGGGAGTTTGAGCTTTATAAGCAGCTGTTTATGTTACATATACAATGACATCCTTGTGAAGTGATTCTGCAGTTTCCAATATGCCTCTATTATTCAGCTTTGCAGCCCCATTTTCATATAAATCGGCAGTCTATTTATATAGAAGTGATTTGTGGGCGTGCTTGGCCTTTGGGCTCTGTAGATTTCCTCCAAGGCACTTTCTCCCTCCTCTGCATATGAATAAAACATCTGTTTATAGGTAAATGGGTCTCCAAATCTGAAATACAGGGGTATATTTGGAAACCAACTTACTGCTGACAGACTCTCTTGTGGTTTACAGGGCAATGGATGTTCAGATGGCAAAAAATAAAGAAAATGTCAGCAGGATGGCTCTCGATACAGACTTTGCTGCAAGATCGAGCAGGGTACTTATTTTTTCATCATCCAACGGAAAGTCACCATTGCTAACCCCCTTCCCCAGAAGATACCCGGACCGGAAAACAGGTTAGTATGATGGGATGGAGCGGATGAGTTAGTTAGGAAGGGCAATTAGTGGGCGGGATAACTGGGGAAACAAGGAGGGGGTGTGAGGGAGAAAGGGAGGGAGAGTGAGTGAGAGATGGAGGTGGTATGAGTCAGTTCTGAGAGGCCCAAGGCATCATGGTAGTTGTAGGAAAACAGAACAGAAAGATTCCCATGTAAACAAATACAGAAGATGCCAGGAGCTCCCAGGGAAACTCAGAAATGGCTCAAAATATTGCTAAAGGTATTTGGGTGCACTTATTAACCTATTAAAATCACTAACAGGACTTTTTTGAAAAATTATTTTTTGACTGAAAAAAAAAGTGCGTGATGGGGGCGTGGCCTGACCGCGTTGTGAGATGGCAGCTTAGCTCCGGAGCTCCGTCTCAGGAAATAGTTGGCCCGCCTAAAGTATTAGCCTACGCTAGCCCAAAATGGTGAAAGTTGGTGGAGAAAGGTCCAAGGACCATGCAGACCAGAGGGGACAACAATCCCAGCAAGCGGGACTACAGAAATTCCTGCGAAAGCAGACTGCGGCCTCTCCTGCTCGGCAGAGGAAAATGGCGCCTGAGGAGCCGAGTAGACGAGACGGCTCTTACCTTGATTCGGATGCCGAGGACTCGATGCAAGACGATGACCCCGCTCCTATCTCCAAAGGTTACTTGAAACGTGTTGTTACACAGGCTTTGGCTCCGGTTGCAACTGAGTTGGCGGCCCTACGGGCGGACTTTACTAACATCACTAAGCGGGTAGAGGTGATGGAGACGGGACATAAAGAGTTAACTCAGGCTGCCGCGTGTACTGCAGAGCGCTTGGACACTCACACAGCACATCTTAACAACACGTATTTGGCGTTGGAGGATTTAGAGAATAGGAACCGCCGCCGCAATTTACGTATTAGAGGGCTTCCGGAATCATACTTACCGGAACAATTTGCTGGCATTGTCGCGGAGATCTTCACCCTCTTGGTCGGAACTGCTGCAGCTGCGGCTATGGCGGTAGAGAGAGTACACAGAGCCGTACGCCCGAAGCCTAACCCGGAGGAACCCCCTAGGGACATTGTTTGCGCCCTGCTCTCGTCGGCGCACACCATAGCTTTGCTCAACGCTGCCAGGGACAGGTCGGATATAACTTATGATGGTCATGCCTTGCGTCTATATCAAGACTTAGCTCCCTCTACCCTACAGAAGCGGAGAGTCCTAAAACCGCTTCTGGACCAACTCAAATCAATGGGGATTCGGTACGCCTGGCTCTTCCCCTTTGGTCTCTCTATTATGAAAAATGGCAGACGCTACGCAGTGCACTCTCCCCAAGACCTTGAACCTTTGTGGGACATATTGGACATACCTCCAATTTCACTACCCTCGTGGATGCCGGTACAGGAAGATCCCATACCTACACCCTCTTTGCTCTCGGAGCTTAAGGAATCCTCCAGGCCCGCTCGTAGACAGGGGACCCCCAGAGCGAGGAAAGCCCTCCTAAGACAACTGGGCTCCGTTAGCTCTCGCTCCACGCCTGCTAAAGACTGACAGTCGATTTCTTCATGGAAACCTACAGCCTAACTGCCTCTCCAGGTGCAACTCTCCCCCTTTTTCTCTTTTCTACCCTGTGCTGATCTACCACCCATTCATTTCTTTCCTTTCCTCTCTCCTTCTTAACATGCTTTCGCTTCCCTTCTTACCCAATCTCTCCTATTCTCCGGATTCTCTTATACCCGCCCCTCTCTTCCTTTAGCTGATTTTCTCTTTAATCTCTCCCCCCTTTCTATCTCTTTGCCCTGGGATGATATTGGATTCTGCATGGTTGTCCACTGTCTTTATGTGCATATATTGTTTGTATAGGAAGTCCTGATGGAGGTGTGTTAATTGATCTAAGAGACTGTTTGCCTTGATTTGGCTCAGGTGCACCAGTTGGAGATATATCTTCCCCCCCCCCTGCTCTTTTGACCTTTCCTTGCTCCTCCCACCTCCCCCCCCTTCCCTACCCCTTTTCCCCTCCTCCCCTTCTTGTTCCTTTTATCGCTTCCCCTCCCTCCTTGCTCCCCCACGCTACGTTCCCTTCCCTCTCCCTCTGAGACCTGTTTTGCACATTGATCGTGTGTATGTTAGTATTGGCTGGTTGTTTTTGATAGCTACTTCTGCTCCAGGACCAGTTGGTCAAGCGGACACCTATTATGTTAGGTACCCTGTTATGGAACTGATATCGCTTCCTATGCCTGGATCCTGTTGTCTACCTGTCCCCCTACTGGTCAGTAGAATTGATATCAGGTCTTGTTTGTTTCCGTTTGGTCCATTCATAATTTTTCTCGAGTCCACTACACTCTTCCATTACTGTACGCACTAGTGGCGGGAGACGTTTCCGTCCCGATCAGGATTTGTCTACACCCCGTGTCCTGTTAGTGTCACAGTTAGTGCTGGTATCCTATCTGGTACTATAGTATTTTGTAAATTGGACTAGACTTGTCCTTCATACCCTCCCTTCTCAAGTTTTTAAGTTTCTTTACTTACCTTTCTCTCTCACCACCTTTTAAAACTTTTTCTACTTTCTCTCTTGCTACTCCCCTGTAGTAGCACCGATACCTGCTTCCTACACTCTCCTCTGTTTTCTTTCTTCGGAGGAGGAAGGAGATGGCCGAATTACACTGTGTAACGTATAATGTCAAGGGACTGAATTCGCCCCAGAAAAGACGTCATGTTTTACTGTTTCTTCGAAGAGCTAAAGCTGGTCTGATTTTCCTACAAGAGACTCATTTTAAAGGATCTCGTATGCCAACGTTCCCTAAGTCTCAGTACACGCAATGTTTTCATAACCCTCACCCCTTGTCCGCTTCCAAGGGAGTATCTACACTGATCCATCGGGACCTGCCGTTTGTGTGCACTGGACATTATATGGATTCTGAGGGTAGGATGTTATTCCTTAAAGGGACTATTGCTACCGAAAAGTACACCTTCGCAAATCTATATGCTCCCAACAGTGGACAGATCGCCTGGTTACTAGCAGCTCTCCAGATTCTTGAGTCATTTGCGGACGGCCTTCTAGTGATAGGAGGAGACCTAAATATAGCTTTCAATCACGCCTTAGATTCATCCTCTACAGCTCGCCAACAGATTTCGCAGAGAGCTATAAGAAAGATACTAACCTCTTTTCGGGATCTTCGGATATGTGATGCCTGGCGTCTTCAACACCCGACTGAGAGAGACTATACGTTTTACTCGTCACCTAATGACACCTATCACAGACTGGACTATATCTTCGTTTCAGACCGTCTGTTCCCCTCTGTTTTGAAATCTTCTGTGGGCTCTCTGACGGTCTCTGACCATGCACCGGTACATGCCACAATCCTGATACGTTGCCTTCCCAGGCCAGACTGGACTTGGCGATTGAATGAGACTTTATTGGACTCTGAGGACAATCTCGATTTGCTTTCGGGTCATCTGAGGGACTTCTTTGCTGATAACTTGACTCCAGATGTAAGTATCCCGATTGTCTGGGAAGTGCATAAGGCGTACATGAGGGGTGTACTGATTGACTTAGCATCCAAGGTTAAGAGACAGCGTCAGAAAGAGCTGGATGACCTGTTATGCCGTATCTCGACCTTGGAACGCACTCATAAACTCACACGCCTTACCTCGCACCTAGCTGAACTCACTTTGCTGAGAAACAAATTGCTGGACATACTTAACGTTAAAGCAGCGAAACAGCACATGCAATATAGGAAGCTGTTGTACGCCCATGGCGACAAAGGGGGGAAGTTAATGTCTCGTTTGGTACAGAAAGAGAAAGCAAAATCCTTTATTGCTTCCGTCAACAATGGAGCGGGCAGATGTCTGGACAAAACGGAGGATATTGCGGCTGAATTTGTCTCATACTATAGCTCTCTATATAACTTACACCCCCCACCTCACCCTGATCCTGCTAGACTCGACAGGATTCTAAATGGATTCTAAGTGACTTTCTAAATGGCCTATCCCTCCCTACGCTGGGGACGACTGATGTGGAAGCATTGCTAAGCCCGGTTACCGTAGAGGAGGTGGCGGATGTATTGAGCAGTGTGCCCACCGGAAAAAGTCCCGGACCTGATGGCCTTCCCCTCCTCTATTACAAGAAATTTGCTACAATTTTGCTCCCCCAATTGGCCCAGCTCTGTAATACCCTGTTAACTGGAGCCTCTTTACCAAGCCAATCTCAAGAGGCGCATGTAGCGTTGATCCCGAAGGAGGGGAGAGACCCTAAGGTTTGCGGTAACTATAGGCCTATATCGCTTATCAATTTGGACGTGAAATTGTGGGCCAAGATATTGGCCAAAAGGATCCAACCGCTGATCCCTAGGCTTGTGAACGAGGAACAATCTGGCTTCGTGTACGGGAGGGAGGGGAAACACAATACTGCTAAGATTCTCCCGCTGATACATCTGGCACGTGTGCACAAAATCCCGTTGGTCCTTCTCAGTGTAGACGCTGAGAAGGCCTTTGACCGGGTGGCATGGGATTTCATGGAGGAGACGCTGAGGAGATTTGCTATTCCAGACCGATTTATTCAAGCTATACTTACCTTATACTCACAGCCTACGGCAAAGTTGAAAGTCAATGGCACGCTCTCCAACAGCTTTCGGATATGTAATGGCACCCGTCAGGGGTGCCCACTGTCGCCCACCCTCTTTATCCTGGTGCTGGAATCGCTGCTGCAGGCGGTGAGGCAGGATAACTCAGTCTCTGGAGTCCAGATCAATGGTCAGGAGTTGCAATCAACGGCATATGCAGATGATGTACTGTTCCTGGTCTCAAATCCGGAGTCGGGTCTCCCCTCTTTAATGTCCATTCTGACGGCTTATGGCGCCCTATCCGGTTACAAGGCGAATTTCTCGAAGTCGGAGGTCCTCAATATATCGCTATCGCCTGCTTTCGCCTCCACCCTGCAGAAATCGACGCCCTTTCAATGGTCGAGGAAACCGCTCAAATATCTGGGGGTGTACTTGACGCCATGCTTGGAGGATCTGTATGCAGCTAATTTCCCTCCTCTGGTCGAGGAATTGAAGCGCCTTCTGACCAAATATGAAACCTTACCTTTATCCTGGTTTGGGAGAAAGAACCTGGTGAAAGTCTACTTATTTCCCAAACTACTATATAGAATGGCGATGTTACCTATTACATTACCTGCATCCTTCTTCAAGTCTGTTCGGCACCTTTTCATGGGTTTTATCTGGAGACACAGAGCGCCCAGGCTCTCATGGCAGCAGCTGATTATGAGAAAACGCAGTGGGGGTATTGGACTCCCTGATCCCCAGAAATATCATACCTCGATTCGGCTATGCTGGTGGGCGGACTTGGCTTATCCTCTGCAGTCCCGAGTTGCGTCTACTTTGCTACAAGAAGGAATTGACGTACCGCTTGAGGGTCTTCTATGGTTCCCTCGTCAATGCCGCACTGCATCATCGGTGCCTTGTCCCTTATTACCTGATTCGACGACGACGTGGGAAAACTTCCTGGAAGAGCTACCTCCATCCCCTTCTCTCGCCTTCCCCTTGCAGTTATTGCCACGACTAGTGGGTTTGCCTACAGATGCCTATGAGGATCTATGGGAGAAGTTTAGGGGTCTTGCACTTAGAGATGTCGTTACTGCGGATGGGCTTCTATCAGTCGAGGACATATGTGCTCTTGTTCCAAACGTGCATTTCACCTTTCTTCACAAAAAACATCTTCAAGGAACATACCAGCTATTGCAACGTCAGTTTACTATACGCACACGTCAGACAGAGTTTGAGAAATTGTTGCTCTCACATACCCCAATGCTACGGAAAATTTCTCACTGTCTGGTGCACTTTGTTGACCCATACTGCGCCCACAAGCCTAGATACCTACAGGAATGGGAGAGAGAGCTGCAACTGTCCCTCTCCGTTGATGAATCTGATACGGTTCTGTCGCAGTCACACGGATTTTCTCCATGCATACGCCTGCAAGAGAATAATTACAAGCTGATTTCCCGATGGTACCGAACACCAACCTGGCTATTTAAGAGGGGACTAAGTGTCTCGGACACTTGCTGGCGCTGTGGTGCAGACACAGGCACCTATCTACACCTATGGTGGACATGTCCCGCTATTCGCACCTTTTGGGATGAAGTACAGAGAGTGATTCGTTTGGTCAGCTACCCGTACTTTACCCTTACGCCTGAAACGGTGTTCCTTTTCCTTCCCTCTGGAGATTATAAGCCTGGCAAGGACAGACTGGTAACGCATCTGATCGCGGCCGCATCTGATTCCTTTGTATTGGATGAATCCTGTGGCTCCACCTGCCTCGCTTTGGGTAGACAGGGTCAATCAGATTGCACGCTTTGATGAGCTGATGTGCTGGTCAGCTCGCACACATGACCGTTATGTTAAGACATGGACTCCATGGCTGCTACGAAAACACTGAGGGGCCCCTTCCGGGCAATTTGATTTGATTATATTAGATTATATTGGACTTTGTCATTTGCAATGTCTAGTTTTTCTGCTCACCTCCTCATCCTCTCTCCCTTACCTTTTCTCTCTTTCTTTTCCTTTGTTTCTTCTCTCTCCTCTTTTCCACCTTTATGCTTTCTCTGCCCTACTCTCCCTAGAAAGAGTCTAGTTTAGCATTCTTACCTATTTGCGGTTACCGCCTCCTGTGATACTATACACGTGGACTAGAATATAGTTTCTGAACTCATGTACGCATGGGCTTATTGCATATTTTGACGTTTTATTTGTTATACTGCATCGTTATCACATTGTATTGATGTTACTTGCTGCTGTGTTCTTTTACAAACTTTGAAAAACTCAATAAAAGTTGATTTGAAAAAAAAAAAAAAAAAAAGTGCGTAACTGTATCAGTTAAAGGGATTGTCCAGGAATTGCAGGTTTTGGAAAGGAGGCTGGAAAAGGTGAAAAAAAAATATTCTCACCTGTCACACCTTGGTACGGTCCAGGGTCCAGTGGTGACCCAGGGTTTGTTCCAGTGGTCCTCACCACATATGACTTCTGAGACCTAAGGAAAGGAACGGGTTCCTTTCCTTAGGCAGCTGAGGCTGCTGTTTGGCATCAGCTGTCGCATGTGATAAGGACTGGCACCGGAACAAGCCCTGAAGGGCAGCTGGACCAAACCCTGGTGGGGCAAACAGGAGCAGCAGAGTTGGGTGAGTATTTTTATCCTTCTCTGGCTTCCTTGTCAAACCTGTAATTCCTGTACAACCCCTTTAATACTATGGGGCTGTGTACAGGGCGTTAGTACAATGGCTAGCACATGGCCAGAGAACTGAGCTAGCACAGGCTTTGTTGTGCTGGACTCCTAAGGATTGAAGGTCATACCCTGGTTGTAGAAGAAGGTCTACTGTATGTAGGCATTACCAACCTGGCTGGAGGTGGAACAGAAGTACTTCTTTGTGGAGAGGGGAAGACATTTTGGTGCATGAGTCTTACTCAAAGAGTTCAGTTCACTGGGAACCTGCATCAGCACCATCATGATTATGGTGGGTGCGATGAGGAAAATAAAATTTCATCCACCTTTTCAGTCTGTGAAGGTTTTTCACGATTTTGAGACCTCCACTTTCTAATACGACATGCACATACTGTTGAGTCGCCCCCTTAAGGTGCCATGTTCCCTACCACATTACTATCTATTCCACATGCTATAGAATGATTGTGACGGTCACACTCGTCAGTTCCAGACTGATTTTCTGCCTAGAATTCGGTTGAACCTCGCCTGAGCCCCCAAATACAACATTAATCTGGCCAATTGAAAGCGACAGATTAAAGAAGTCAAAAGGCGATCAATAACTTAATTAGAAGATCAATTTGCGCAGTTATTTTACTGTCACTTACTAAGTGCTGGCAACAGTATCAGCAAACCACTCATTACGAATACAATTTATGGAGTGCCGTCAACATGAAAGATGTGACAAATAGGAGATTCAGTTGACCATGTCTAATGTAGGAACATCACTGTTTGGAGCAAAGCACTAAAATAAATCAATCAATCATAAGCCGGCTCCAGGGCTTCAAAAAGAGCAATTAAAAGCCCATAAATGCCACTTTGTTCCATGTTGTGTCCCTGCCCTACTGCTCAGTTCGCGACATGTGAATCAAACGCGGCCTGAACAAGATTCCTTTTTAAAGTTTTTAGCAAAACATAAAGGATAGAAATATATATCAATAATTATATTCACTATCTCCTATATTAGGGCTATCCTAAATTGAGGTTAAAGGGGTTGTCCCATCATAAGGATCCTATCTATACTGCTTGCTAATGTGGATATAAGACTTTTCCTAAATACACTGCTTCAGCAAAACTGCTTTGTTTGTCCACTATCTTACTTTATTCAATTCATTGTTGACACAACCCTTGACTTATCTGCTCAAAAGTCAAGTGATGTAGCTGCCTGCTCTCAGGGGGGAGGTAGGAGGGGCTAAGTGCACGGGAGCGAGCCTGTGTTTCTAGCTATTCCTGTGTCTACACCACCTAACCTAGCTTCCTGCTCAAAGATAGAGGAGAGAAGCTGCTTTCATTTCTGAACTCGTCTTCTGTTCTCCCAGTTATCAGGCTAGCTAATTCAATTGTGTTCATTATGGCAGAGACAGGCAGTCTCTGTATGTAACACAGAATGGAGTTGCTCCTGCCTGTACTTCATAGTCCAATATTGTGCATATAGTGTTTAAGGACCTTTGATGACATCACAGGCCCTTCAGCTGCCCCATAGGATCACACTATGTGGTGGGCGGAGCTACACGCTAATTTGGAGGCAGAGCTAAACAGCAGGTTGCATGTGAAACCCCGCCCACCAAATGACACAAGAAACCAGGAAGAAAGAAGATTTTACAGCAGTGAAGACTGGTGAGTATGCGACGTGGAAATACCCCTTTAAAGTCAGTGGGGGCTGAGCTGTAGTGGCGGTACCCGGAGGCTTCCAACCTATATAGTGCATACAACAAGCACTGGAAGCGCTCCATAAAGCTGATCGGTCCGGGGCCAGTCTCACCAATCAGATTAACCCAGCAAAGAATTAGAATAATGCACTAGAAGGGCAGCCCTGAAACCTGAGGCATGGCCTAACATTACAATACTGGGAGATGACCAGAAGAACTTTGTCACACATTTGGGGTCAGGTTGTATGCGGCCATTCATCTCCCAATCTCAGCATGTAAGGTTTTTCTTTTTTTTTTTCCATTTTATTTTATAACTGTTTGCTTGTTTTTGACATTTTGATTTTGTCACTTTTTGTAAGCACTGAACCTTTTTGTATCAAAGTGTTCATTTTAATGTTACTTCTTGTATGCTCTATGGATCCGTCGCCTTATACATTATACATGGATTCACTGGCTGGCTGATGGGAAGCAGTAAGTACATTTGTATTGGGATCCCTACTGGTCTGGATTCCAGTAGATGGTGGAACTGTGTATCTGGGGTACCTGGAATGGGTTGGGGTTAGATTTGTACTCAATTTTAAGCCTGAGTGAGGGTTGAGCACAACATTGAGTGAGTAGTGTAAATTGACCCCATTGTCATCTTCTAAGATGATACACACTTGACAGAGGTCAATAATGTAGGAAAAGAGATTTGTTCCATATTTCATATCGATAGTAATGTCAAGGTTCTCCAAATGAAATGAAAGGAGGTGCTCGGAAAGGAACTCACTTAGAGAATATCCACTGATAAACACGTGATGTTTCGGTCCATGACAGACCTTCCATAGACATTCAGGTTGCCTGTATAATCATGGAAAAAGAGAGGAACAAGGTCAGGGCGTAAATTCTTGCCAGAGAATGGTGAGGAAAGCCCAGGAGGCGGAGCTCATCGCTGTACAGAACAAGGACCCTGCCTGCTATGGTGATGAGCTCCTGCCGTCTGCATCCTAACAAGGCTCCCAGAGGAGAAGGAGAAGGAGGAGAGGTCCATTCAGTAAAGTGAAAGCAAAAAAAAAAAAAAAAGATGGGTACATGCTGTGGTTACTATTTCTATTAAAGGGATTCTACCATTAAAACCTCTTTTTTGTGGATAAGACGTCGGCATAGTCTTTAGAAAGGCTATTCGTCTCTTACCTTTAGATGTGATCTCCGCCGCGCCGTTCCTTAGAAATACCTTTTTTTACCGGTATGCAAATTAGTTATCTGGCAGCGATGGGGGAGGGTCCCAGTGCAGAAAATGTGATGGGGGGGCGTCCCCACTGCTGCTCGAGAACATGATCCTGCGACGCCTCTATCTTCGTCTGGATCCTCCCCTTCTCTGTTGTCTTCCTCTTGCGTCATCTCCGATGCCTGCACAGTTGGCTCTACCAGTGAGACACTAGTAGAGCCGACTGTGCGTGCCGGCTGGCGGCCATTTTTGGGAGGCTGCTCTTGCTCTTGTAATTCAATGCATTTGCACTCAGCTCAGTGTCTCACTGGCAGAGCCAACTGCGCAGGCATCGGAGGTGAAAAGTGAAGCTACTTACAGAAATGTGAAGCTACTGGCAGCCGGGGGATTGGATACAGTATCCAGGTCATAGTGTGTCAACACCCTAAGTGTGTAATACGGATATGTCAACTTACCTGGTGTTCTCGGTCACCTGATATATAGCCTCATTCACCTGGGTGCTGGTTTATTAGTATTCAGTCCTCTGTGACATCACCTCACATCAAGAGATCTTCTAACAATTTAGAGTTTAACTTTATGCATGTTTTTATTAAATATCTGCAGAAATTGAAACTCAAATATGTAAAGCTGTTATTACTGACTGAGCCACAAGCTCTATTAGTTTCCATAGGAGGTTTTTTCTTATATCAAGCTGCAATAGTATTGTGCTGTCCTACACAATGTCTTGTATATAGAGATATCTTTATATTCTCTAATATTGGTATATAGAGAGATTTCTTTTTATTTCATACATGCCAAAAACTGTCTATACCTGCAAGAAGGGAACGGGCAAAGGTCACACCAAACTGATGGGATTTACATATTTCTTGCATCTTTTCTTCATTCCCTTCCTTTTGTTCATTGACGGGATAAACTATCAACATTTCTATTTCTGAGAGCATTCTTACTGCATAACAATTCTATCACCTCTGCCTAAATCTTTTGCACAGTACTGTATATCTTAAATGTTTTGATAAAATAGACTTTCAAATGGTGTAAAATCCAGCTTCAAACCAGGTATCACGTAAGAAGATTTCTTAAAACATAACTTTTATTTTCGGGTCAAAAAAATAATAAAAATGTTACAAAGTAACATGGAGTAGACAAAAAAGTCAAAGCATTGTGAAAGGCTACGCGTTTCTGGACAAAGCGTGTCCCTTCTTCATGGCCTACTACTACAAGTTAAAAGGTACGTACCTTTAACCTTTACCTTTATACGTACCTTTTAACTTGTAGTAGTAGGCCATGAAGAAGGGACACGCTTTGTCCAGAAACGCGTAGCCTTTCACAATGCTTTGACTTTTTTGTCTACTCCATGTTACTTTGTAACATTTTTATTATTTTTTTGACCCGAAAATAAAAGTTATGTTTTAAGAAATCTTCTTACGTGATACCTGGTTTGAAGCTGGATTTTACACCATTTGAAAGTCTTCATTATCTACTGGTTAAAGTCCCATCAGTTTCCGGGCTTCCTAGGACCACGGTAATATACAACATTTATATATGCTTTGGTGAGCTGGATCTACAACTTCAAAGTATACAGTTTTGATAAAATGTCCATGTGAGAAAATTTACTTTGGTCAGATATCTTAGACGGTCAACGTTTTATTAAGTCAACATGATTCCGCTCTCTGCTAAGTGTTGGCAGATAATCTGGAACTGGAAGGGATTGAGGAAGAGTCGATGCAGAACTCAAACGTTGCAGTAAACCTTTCTGACCAATGTCTGTGACCCCTTACCTAACCAACCAATACTCGACCTCACATGATGAGAGGCAGGACACCTAAAGCAACTGTACATGGGTTTCTCTTTCGTTTGGAGGAGATATTCTGCTTTGATCCCAGATCTTCCTAATGGACAGGCCCTGATCTATACTGAGTTCCTTCCAAAATGTGGAACAGTTTTAATTATTCCAACAATGAAACATATTTGCATATTCTTTCCCCTTAAGCATTTCGGACTATCACTTTTTGGATGTGCAAAAAAATAATTGCATTGTACGTTTTGCAAGGTTCAGGCCCTAGGACTATGGAAGGTTTATGGTTACAGCTCTCTGTGATAAGCGCCCTGATTTCCGGCACGCGCCCTGTCCTGTTCTCAAGCAGCTCTTAGCTGAAATAACATGCTATATAACATACAGTAAAGCTTCTAAATGCCTGCATATCATTCATGTAGATACATTAAATGTCATGGCTGACAGCTTTACTGCATCTATTCTTGTCATCGCTGTTGCATTTTTAATGAATCAGAGTTGTCTAAGTACATGATGCCCCGCTTCTAGAAATGAGCTTGAAAAAGAAGAAATCTACTTACCGTAGGTAACATATGGTTGTCTCAGACACCAAAAATATCCGTGCATGTGTTTATACTATAGGGAGGATGTATATATAACATACGGTACATGTATATTATCACTTCCCATATCTGTCTTATACACAGTGACAATGCACATGTATGTGAAAGGACAGAACGGGCATCTTCTGAATGATGTTTAAGCAAGACATTGTCTAGACCTTCAGGAAAGCAGGTCATACCATTGTCATAGATGGGGCTCAATCAGCGCCGCACCTCCCATGAGGCGACCTGAAGCGACCGCTTCAGGCGGCGCTATGCCAGGGCCCCAGGGAGGGCGGCATTTTTGCTTACCTAAGCCAGTCCAGGACAAGCTGTCCTGGACTGGCTTAGCACCGAGCGGTGGATTGAGGAGGCCTCCCCTCACGCTCAGGCAGAGAGCAGGTCCTCTCCCTGCCTGCTCTCTGCCTGCGAACACCGCTAAGCCCCACCCCTTCATTTTGCCACGCCCCCTCCGCTCCGCCCCTTCCTCCAGGAGGGGAAGGGGTGGCTTTCTGTCGTCCAGCACAGGCGGTGAAAAGGATTAGGAAGTCAGCTGCTGCCTCAGTGTTGCAAACCAATAGAGGGCGCTCACTGGAATGTGCAAGCCTGTCACTGAGATTCTGTCTTCCTAATTACATCAGGGAAGACAGGCTTGCACATTCCAGTGAGCGCCCTCTATTGGTTTGCAACACTGAGACAGCAGCTGACTTCCTAATTACATCATGGAAGACAGATTTGAATATTCTTTTCTTAAGGTAGGTTAGATTGCGACATTTGGCTGTAGCTATTGTATGTAATATAGATTAGGCAAGGTTCACATCTGACCTGGGCTCTTTGGGTTCAATGGGGGAACCGAATGATGACGAGTTGCACCGCTAAAACAGGGGTGACACAAGGACACTGGTGAACTCCATTGACTATACTGGGATCTGACGGGTGTTTTCTGTTGGAGAGAAGAGTCCTCCATGCAGGACTTTTTTCTCCCCCAGTTTTTTGGTAGTTCTTGCTGTGTTGTCTCCCTTGCCGGACTTTTGGCTGGGATGTTCTCTATATGGTATCTCATTAAATATTTGCAATTTTGCAAGACATTTGAGTGCTATGGACTCTCTACTATTGGTAAAGTGTCACTGTCATGCGACACATCTCGACACAGATGCTTTACGGCATAGTCAAGACCATAGGCAGCAATATTCTGGACTTCTATATGTACAGGGAGGGGGAGAAGATATGTGACATCTTTTTGGTTGTAATGATTTCTCACTATTGGTTTTATCTGTAGAGGTGTGAACTTCTATTGTGATCCTGTCTTGATTCTGATTTTGTCAGGCTGCAATACCATATTCAATCTATAATCAAGAGTGGCGCTATTTCTGAACTAAAAATTCAGACCTTTCTATTGCCATCCAAACCTCTTTAAATGTAAATGTTGGCCTTCTATTCCCGGTTTCCCTAACACCTTTCCGAAAATGAGATTAACTTCCTTAAATATGGTGAAATATTTGTTTACTCGCCTGCGTTCCACCGCACTTCCCTAATAGATTAGATACGCTCACGCCATCTGCTGCCCCGCACCTTAATTTATTTAGCCAGCACAAATTTACTGCAACAACATATATTCCTGGGCTGCGTGTAAATGTCATATTTAATGCGCGCTCTATCATGAATCCACTTGTACGATATAATTAAAATTGGCATCGCCAGTCTGTTCATTCTACTGATCAGGAAAGCAAACCGGAATATATCAGCTGAGCTGACAGTCCGTTCCAGCCAGCAAAGAAGGGAATATTAGCCGTAAATGATCCCGTGAACGCGAGCGAGCGGCGGCAGCTCGGAACCCGAGCCCGGCTTACCAAAGGGAAGCAATATGGTAAATTGTATCGGTTTTTAGAAGGAAATGATAGCCATTATGGGCAAATTATTGAGTGCGCTGAATGTAGTGAGAACAAGGCCGCATAATGCCCCAGGAGGAAAGAGACTCCACTTACATTATCCTGGTACGAAATCTGCAACGTCTACGCAGGGAACAATAATATAGTATATCTGTGCCGGGAACTTCTAGTCTATTCTATATCCCCGGCTCAGGGGATCATTATAATTGTCTTATATTTGCGGATAACAGATATTTAAGGCACGGCATGCCCATTGAAATGATTGAACTTTATTCCTAGAGCGTACTTTTTAGATAAGTCATCCCTGCTGGGAGGTTTTTTTCACTTTGCAGAAATGACTGTATAGATGCCGCCACGTCTTTCTGCCGATGCAAATTATATTTAGCTTGTTTTCTTCAAGTGCCGTGTCGGAGTTTATTTCAATAGGCTGAGCTGTAATACAGGCAAAGGACAAAAAAATATGAAATTTGTTTTTTTTATCATCTCATACAACCCTTTTTTATTAGTGTCGGGGGAACCCTACAAGATTCGTCTCGTCAATAGGCATGAGGGTCATTCAACGGTTTTGGATTAAACTTGTTTGGTCCGAACAAGAACTGCTATTAGTATGCTCTGGGGTCTCTTTAGTCCAGGGGAGGTGTGTAACATAACTAACTGTCCAACCCACCTCTCCTGGGCTCCATCGCAGCATCCAGTGTGAGTCTTCTTCTGACTTCCTAGGTCACCAGACACTAGTGTTCTGGAGTGGTAACCTGTGAGTCTCCATCATAGGTCTCAACCGTTCCCGGAGGCCACTGACATTATTCAGGAGGCCTGAAGAGGATGCAGACCCATACTAGAAGGTAGGAGAGTTGAGTTTGCCTATTAGTTATGGTCAGAATCAGGGGCGTAACTTGAGGGGGTGCAGAGGGTGTATACCTGTATAAAGTGGAAAACAAGTGCACATTACAAAAGTTGCTAAAAATGTCCTCCCTCCAAGTCCATGCACAAAGACAGGGTTGGCCTCAGTGGGCCCCCTTGTGTAGCAAAATTCCATAGTCGACCCCCTCCAAGACTGACCCCCTCCTCCGCATTCCTGCGCGCTCTATTATGTCCCTTAGTAGCCCCTGCACACAGTATTATATCCCTTAGTGGCCCCTGCACACAGTATTATATCCCTTAGTGGCCGCTGCACACAGTATTATGTCCCATAGTGGCCCCTGCACACAGTATTATCCCCCATAGGGCCCCAGCACATAGTATTATGCCCCATAGTGGCCCCTGCACACAGTATTATGTCCCATAGTGGCCCCTGAACACAGTATTATTTCCCATAGTGGCCCCTGCACACAGTATTATGCCCCATAGTGGCACCTGCACACAGTATTATACCCCATAGTGGCCCCTGCACACAATATTATGCCCCATAGTGGCCCCTGCACACCTTATTATACCCCATAGTGGCCCCTGCACACAGTATTATGCCCCATAGTGGCCCCTGCACACAGTATTATGCCCCATAGTGGCCCCTGCACACAGTATTATCCCCCATAGTGGCCCCTGCACACAGTATTATCCCCCATAGTGGCCCCTGCACACAGTATTATGTCCCATGGTGACCCCTGCACACAGTATTATGCCCCATAGTGGCCCCTGCACACCTTATTATACCCCATAGTGGCCCCTGCACACAGTATTATGCCCCATAGTGGCCCCTGCACACAGTATTATGCCCCATAGTGGCCCCTGCACACAGTATTATGTCCCATGGTGACCCCTGCACACAGTATTATCCCCCATAGTGGCCCCTGCACACAGTATTATGCCCCACAGTGGCCCCTGCACACAGTATTATCCCCCATAGTGGCCCCTGCACACAGTATTATCCCCCATAGTGGCCCCTGCACACAGTATTATGCCCCATAGTGGCCCCTGCACACAGTATTATGTCCCATGGTGACCCCTGCACACAGTATTATCCCCCATAGTGGCCCCTGCACACAGTATTATGCCCATAGTGGCCCCTGCACACAGTATTATGTCCCATAGTAACCCCTGCACACAGTATTGTGTCCCATAGTGGCCCCTCCACACAGTATTATGCCCCATAGTGGCCCCTGCACACAGTATTATCCCCCATAGTGGCCCCTGCACACAGTATTATACCCCATAGTGTCCCCTGCACACAGTATTATCCCCCATAGTGGCCCCTGCACACAGTATTATACCCCATAGTGGCCCCTGCACACAGTATTATTTCCCATAGTGGCCCCTGCACACAGTATTATGCCCCATAGTGGCCCCTGCACACAGTATTATCCCCCATAGGGCCCCAGCACATAGTATTATGCCCCATAGAGGCCCCTGCACACAGTATTATCCCCCATAGTGGCCCCTGCACTCAGTATTATGTCACACTGTGGACATCCATAAACAATTATTATACTCTGGGGTCTTTTCAGACCCCAGAGTATAATAATCGGAGACCCAGGGGAATAAAAACATAAAAAGAAACACTTTTACCTGTCTCCTCCACTGTCGGCCTTCTTCAATGACGTCGGACGTCACATGACCCGGGACGCAGGCCGGGTTCATGTGACGTCAGAGACGTCAGACAACTAGGCCGAAGCCTGCCCAGAGCCTGGAGAGGTAAGTAACACAGTTTTTTATGTTTCTTACGTCTCCCGGGCCTCCGATCATTATGCTCGGGGGTCTGCAAAGACCCCTGAGTATAATAATAGTCTTTGTGGGGCCCACAGTGTCACTTACTGATCCCGGCCCAGCCAGGATCGGTAAGTAAATAGTGCCCATTACCGGCTGGAATAACTCCAGCCGGTAACGGCCTATTAAGAAAAAAGAAAAAACAGTGGCAGTAGCGGCTGTCACCGGGCTCCCTAATGTCCCGGGCCCTGTGGCAGCTGCCTCCGCTGCTTCCGCGGTAGTTACGCCACTGCACAGAACGCTGCACCTGCGTTCTGTGTTGGGGCAGGCAAGTGTCGGGGGGGCCCCAGAGGATCTGTGGGCCCCGGCACTTGCCCGACTATGCCGTGTGCTGACGCCGGCCCTGCACAAAGAAACCCGACACTCCATATTTGAGAATGTCCTTCTGCAACATGTCATTGTCAACATTCTAGAGGACGACCTCAGATGTTGACAGTGACATGTTGCAGAAAACGTTCTCAAATATGGAGCGTCGCGTTTCTTTGTTTCTTTGGGGGAGGACATTTTCAGCAACTTTCGTAATGTGGACTTGTCTTCCACTAAATACAGGTATACACCCTCTGCACCCCCTCAAGTTACACTCCTGATTCTGACCATAACTAATAGGAAGACTCTGCTCTCCTGGCCATCTAGTGTGGGTCTGCATCCTCTTCAGGGATCCTGAATAATGTCAGTGGCCTCCGGGAACTGGTGAGGTGAGACCTCCAGAATTCTGATCAACCAGGCTTCTCATCGTTTCCAACTTTTTGGCCAATTTTGTGATGATTTTGAAGGTAAGCGGATTTCTCCCTCCAAATTTCTTCAAATATTCCCTCTGACTCTGTTTTGCTGACCCAGTGGCCCAGTGGACACTCTTTGTGGTATGTCATACTTAATGCTCGCTTTCGCCACTCTGGGCTGCCATAGTGGCGCCAGCTATAGTGCCCACCTCTAGTGACTCAGAATCAATGTTTTTTCTCTGCCTTTTTCTCCTCTGCCTTCTCTGTTCTATCTTAGAACTTCCTTAAATATAGTCTATGCTATGGTTAAACTATTGGAGCATCAAAAATGGAGTAGAACGTTCTTAGTATGAATCGGTGAGCAGAACAGGAAGTCAGGGTAGAGCAGCTTCAGCCAATAGTTGCCAAATGAGTGATTGGGATCGGAAAAGATCGGATTCCAAACGGCGATTGAGTAAATTTCACTATCGCGATTGGAATACTGATCCCGATCTTTTTAGGCGGGATCAAGGTCGCAGGTTATTTCCCACAATGCTTTGCTACTGGCCAAGCATTGCGGGAAAAGCTAACAATGTTAGCTACTAAAGATGAGTGAGTACTATTCGAAACGGCAGCACGCTCCCATAGGAATGAATGGATGCAGCTGGCACATAACCTGTGCTGGCATCCGGCCGCTTAACCCCCTGCGCGCCAGCTGTGTCCATTCATTCTAATGGGAATGTGCTATTCGAAACGACAGTTTCGAATAGTACTCGCTCATCTCTAGTAGCTAACATCTCTAGTAGCTAACACTTACCTGCACAGATCGCTGCCGCTTTCCGCTGTTCTTGCTCCTTTTCTTGCCTTGCTGCCCCCACCTCCAAGGATAGTGTTACAGACCTAGGAAGAAGGCGGGGCTTGTGGCTTAGGAGAGTGTGGGCGGATACTGGGAGGGGAGACATGAGTGATGCCCTGTAACCGCCCACAGTCTCCTAAGCCACAAGCCCCGCCTTCTTCCTAGGTCTGTAACACTAACCTGGTAGGTGGGGGCAGCGAGAAGAGGAATGAGAAAAGCGAGGAGTGGCAGCGGCAGCGATCTGTGCAGGTAAGTGGACACCAGGGGGGACTAAGTAGCCAGAGGATTTTTTCTTTAATCACTACACAGCGTGGAGTCTAAAAATTAAAGCATTCAATTTTTGGACACCACACAGTGTAGTGAATAGGATCGTTTTTAAAATCCAATCTTCAATTATTAAGAAAAATTCCATTGACTTGCATTAGGATTGGAATCGGGATCGGGTTTGAATGGAAAATGATCGGAAATCGGATTTTAAAAATGATCCTGAAATCTCAAGATCAGCTCAACCCTATTGCCGAGCACTGAGTGATGTCAGAGTGTTATTTTGCAAACTTCTCCTGTACAGTCCAATAACATAGAGCAGACTTGTGGTCGTGGCCAGAAGGGGAAAGAAATGTCACGGTAGACTCATTTTGCTATGAAACTACGAAAATGCTGCCGGCGTTTCACTTTAAGAATAGTCACTTTGTATAAAGGCATCTGACCTTATTAGTTACCATGGGGGCTATAATATGCCGTCTATAATAGGACGTCGCTCTATTTATATTTCCATACTCTGTTTTTTATATATTATTTACTATTTTTGTAATTTGGATTTTCTTAGATTAAGCTTTTCCCAAACCTTTCCAGAAGGAAGCGTGAAGAATACAAATGTTTTTTGTAATAAACTCTTACCATTATTTATATATCAGCTTCAAAACGACTTTTAATTGGTTTCTTTGTGCGTAGTAAATTACCTTAATTAATAAGGCTCTTTTTTTTTTTTTTTACAAGAAACACAAAACAGCTAATTGCTGGTCTAATTTGTTTTGGTGGGGCTTTGTGGGCGAAGGGCAATGAGTTATAAGTGCACTGGAGAAGAGAGATAATAGCAAGAATAATACAGACTAGTTACTGTGTATTATATTTAGTTACTACAGTAATTCGGCCAAGTCTTTCCTGAATTTATTTGGAATTTTGGATTGCCTACATAGAACTATAGTGTATGAGACATAAGGTATGACTATTGTATAGAGGATATGTGTCTATACTGTAAGTGAACTACAGTTCACTTATGGATAATAGAGATGAGCGAGTAGTTACATACTCGATATTTGTTTCGAGTAGCCCCTTAATATTCGACTACTCGAATCGAATATCGAATCCTATTATACTCTATGGTGGAAAAATGCTCGTTTCAGGGGTAGGCAACATTCGATCAAATTACACTTACCAAGTCTACGAGTGAGGGTCGGGCTGGATTCTCCAAGAAGTCTTCTCCATGCATCGTCCCCGCGGTGTCTTCCAGCTCTGAATTCACTCTGCCAGGCATTGGGCCTGGGCAGAGCCGACTGCGCATGCCTGCACTACAAGAAAATGGCCGCTTACTGTCAAAGGGGCCATTTTCTTGTAGCGCGGGCATGCGCAGTCGGCTCTGCCCAGGCCCAATGCCTGGAAGAGTGAATGCAGAGCCGGAAGACGCCGCGGGGACGCTGCGCGGAGAAGACTTCTAAAGGTAGGAGAAGAACCAGCATTGATTGGCCGACTGTATAGCATTCTGCTAATCAACGCTGGTTTTGCTTTGAATTTTTCCATTCGAATAGCGAGTGGTACTCGATCGAGTACGAGTATTTCGAATACCGTAGTATTCGATCGAATACCTACTCGATTGAGTACTACTCACTCATCTCTAATGGCTAATTGATCATTTTTGGCTTGCTGCAAAGATAATTTTGATACTGTAGGACAGGAACAGCTGTAAACTATCTTACGAGAATGATCTCGTAGAAAATCCTTAAAGATAGTCTATGAATACATAAAAATATCTCCGACTGGACTAGTCTCAGAAAGTTAAGGATGTCCCGCTTTTCCCTGTGCATGTATAAAAACAGAAGTTTTGGCAGTTTGCCAGTCTGGAGCATGGCATTATGCTAACGCAATGCCAAGGAGGAAAGACATCAGCAATGATCTTAGAGAAGCACTTGTTGCTGTTGATCAATCTAAGGCCCGGTTCACATCTGTGCATGGTTTTCTGTTATGAGTCCCCTGAACGGAAACCTAATCCACATAAAAAAAAAAGCCGTTATCTAAGAAAACCTTCGGACCCCATACACTATTACACTATAATGGAGTACGTATGGTTTACACTCGGTTTCCACGAAAAAAATGCAGAGAGAAAAGTGCTGCTTGCAGGACTTTTCTCTGCATTTTTCATGCGGAGAGGGGAACGACGCGAACATAGATGTGATCCAGGCTTAAGAAGGGTTATTGGCCATTTCCAAACAACTTTGTCATTTTACCGTGAGAAAGATTATTTGGAAGAAGAAAGAAAGAAAGAAAGAAAGAAAGAAAGAAAGAAAGAAAGAAAGAGAGAGAGAGAAAGAAAGAAAGAAAGAAAGAAAGAAAGAAAGAAAGAAAGAAAGAAAGAAAGAAAGAAAGAAAGAAAGAAAGAAAGAAAGAAAGAAAGAAAGAAAAAGATTCTCAGAATTTGATATCCCAGTAAATTCACCCCAACTTCAGGGAGTGCTACGATCAGTAAAAAAAAAAAAAAAGCAACATTGGAAGAGTACAAAAAGAAAAAGACTTAGGCTGCATTCACACTGAGCAACGCTGGCGTTTTTTGTGCTTATTTTTGCACATAGTGCCACGTTAACGCGGCGCTATGTGCAAAAATAAGCACAAAAAACGCCAGCGTTACTCAGTGTGAATGCAGCCTTAAAGGGATTTTACCAGTAAAACTATTTTTGTTCTCGTTCACACGTCGGAAGAGCCAAGTGCACAGGCCTCAAACTCGATCGAGTACCACTCGCTATTCGAATGGAAAAATTTGATGCAGAACCAGCATTGGCTGAATGCTATACAGTCGGCCAATCAACGCTGGTTCTTCTCCTACCTTTAGAAGTCTTCTCCGCACAGCGTCCCCGTGGCGTCTTCTGGCTCTGAATTCACTCTGCTAGGCATCGGGCCTGGGCAGAGCCGACTACGCATGCCCGTGCTACAAGGAAATGGGCGCTTTGACTGTAAGCGGCCATTTTCTTGTAGTGCAGACATGCGCAGTCGGCTCTGCCCAGGCCCAATGCCTGGCAGAGTGAATTCAGAGCTGGAGGACGCCGCTGGGATAGAACGTTGCTTTGATAGAACGTTGCCTACCCCTGAAACGAGCATTTTTCCCCCATAGAGTATAATGGGATTCGATATTCGATTCGAGAAGTCGAATATTGAGGGGCTACTCAAAACGAATATCGAATATCGAGTATTTAACTACTCGCTCATCTCTAATGACTATTGTATAGAGGATTTCTGTCTATACTGTAAGTGAACTACAGTTCACTTATGACTAATTGATCATTTTTGGCTAGCTGCTAGGATAATTTTGATACTGTAGGCCAGGAACAGCTGTAAACTATCCTAGAACTTCCTTAAAGATAGTCTATTAATACATAAAAATATCTCCGACTGGACTAGTCTCAGAAGGTTCTAAGGCCCGATTCACATCTGTGCATGGTTTTCTGTTCCAAGAAACCTAATCCACATAAAAAAAGCTGTTATCTAAGAAAACCTTCGGACCCCATACTCTATAATGGAGTACGTGTGGATTCCACTCGGTTTCCACGCAAAAAATGCAGAGAGAAAAGTGCTTCTTAAGGCTATTCCGACATGTGAAAGAGAAAAAAAAAGAGTTTTAATCGTAGAATCCCTTTAAAAAGTCTGGCTTGTCGGGAAAGTTATCCTTCAAAGTTTTGGATTTTTGTTAAAACATAATAAAACATAGTAGGGTGCATTCACACGATGTAAAGTGGAGCGCAATATGGCACGTATACACATGTCAGCAGATTGCGCGCTCAAAAAGATCCCATTGATTTCAATGGGAGTTACGAGCGTATACACCATGTTATTTTGCGCCCGTGATTTTGCGGCCGCAAAATCACAGGGGCAAAATAATGCGGCGTATACGCCTCCTCCTCATACATCATACGGAATATTAAATGAAGTACAATCTGTCCCGCAAAAACTAAGCCCCACAAATGGAAAAATAACATCAGGGATTAAAAAAACAAAAATCAAGTAACTGATTTATTTGTAACATGGCAGCACGGTCTCTGCGGTATTATTCACACGCGCTCTTTCTCCACATATTTTACATCTAGAGCATCATTTTGGGTATTCAGCAGGCAGTATGTGACAACCGCAGTGATAGAGGATGAATTTGCCTTTAGTGTTTCCTAACAACCCCTGAGATCGTAGTGCGGTGCAGGCCGTGGGTTTGTATTTGTTAGTTTATAGCGGCCATGCTGCACACCATTGAGAGCCACAAATAAATCTCGGCACAATCTCCGAGAATGGAGGAATTTCTTTCCCTGCGGAGACTTACAATAGCAGTATTTTGTTGTTGTATAGACAGTGCGGGGAGTTATCGGCGCTTTGCTGGGTCTCGGGGCCTTAAATAGTGTTCCGGTCACTTCCTGTAAGTGTTTCATTTTATTTCTACATAGTAAAGTGTTACATTATTAAATAATAATTCTGATATATTGTTCCAGCATTCTTAGGCTGCATTCACATGGAGTAAACGCTGGCGTTTTTTGTGTGTTTTTTGCACATAGCGCCGCGTTTACGCCGCGTAGCGTCGCGTTAACGCCGCGTATACGCGGCGTTAACGCGACGCTACGCGGCGTAAACGCGGCGCTATGTGCAAAAAACACACAAAAAACGCCAGCGTTTACTCCATGTGAATGCAGCCTTACAGTTAAAGAGGACCTCTGACCACTCGTGAGATCATTGTATTACTAACTAGTAGAGATGGGTGAACCACACGAGATTTGTATCAATGGTTTGTTTGGTTGGAACAGGCCAGAAGGGCTATTACTGTACCCAGGGGTATAGTCAGACTCCAGAGTATTATAAGTGGAGGCCCAAGGGGGTGAAGAAACATATCAAACCGTTATACTCCACTTGCCAACCTCTCCTAGGAATCTTTATGGTGGTCACTGAGGCATGCCGATCTGTACGTGGATACAAACGTCTAATTGCCCATTTCTATAGAAGTTTAGGGAGAGAGGAGGGGGAGGAGGGAGCAGAAACTGCATAAGATAAGAGAAGAAACATAGGCTTAAAGAGTCCCTTTCATGTCCTTGGGCACATGCAGTTTTATATATCGCTAGAAAGCTGACAGTGTGCTGAATTCATTGCACTGTTGGCTTCCTAGTTATGTACCCCAGGGAAAGAGATATCAGTGCCATTACTGATATCTCTTCACTGTCAGAAGGTCGTTCCCAACAGTCCAGCTGGGCAGTGAAGAAAGCTACTCCTGACAGCACTGATCCATAGCCCTGTACTGTGAGAGGGGGCGTTCCTTAGCACCCAGCGATGATGCTAAGCTATGAGGAACGTCCCCCCACCCTCTTGACAGTACTCGTCCAAAGACTAGTACTGGGGGGCATTCCTCACTGCCTCAGTGTCACCGCTGGGCAGTAAAGAACACCCCCTCTGACAGTATAGAGCTATGGATGAGTACTGTCAGTAGGGGCGTTCCTCGCAGCCCAGCTAGACTGTCAAGAATGCCCTTCTGACAGTGAAGAGATATCAGTAACGGCACCGATATCTCTTGCCCCAGGCCACATAAAGGGAAAACCGATTCCCTTTATGAAATCAGCACACTTGGCTTTCTAGCAGTATTTAAACCACATGTGCCCGAGGACATGAAAGGACTAGAGATGAGCGAACACTGTTCGGATCAGCCGTTCCAAACAGCACGCTCTCATAGAAATGAATGGAAGCACCTGGCACGTACACTTTGCTGGCGGACGGTCGCCGTGCCAGGTGCTTCCATTCATTTCTATGGGAGCGTGCTGTTCGGAACGGCTGATCCGAACAGTGTTCGCTCATCTCTAGAAAGGACCTCTTTAAAGGGTATCTAGCACTTCCCCAAACGTGTATAACTGCCAGCACCACAGAGCACATTGCAGTGATAAACAACATATCTTTCTTATATATGTTACTTTCTAGATTTGGAGTGGAACAATTTTGAAGTCTTATGCAAATGAGCTAGTTGGTGCCCTGTTAGCGAACCTTCATCCCCGGGAGCCCTGCTCTTGCTGCTCTTGCACCTTCACCAATTCTAACTCTTTTGCATTGATCAATAGCCACCCACCATTGACTGTGATACAGTTGTTTTTTGTTTTTTTTTCTCTAGCTCCCACCCTTCCTGAGCAATCATTTCATTTATTTTGCTCTTTACTGTCAGATGGGTAGTCCTGGACTGGAGTAGAAAGACAGGGACCACCCACCTGATATAGCCTAAGAGCATAATTGTACTGAAACTAACAGCAATAATTGCTCAGGAAGGGTGGGGGCTAAAGAAAAAATTCCAAAATGTGTGGAGATGCAGGTGTTGAAAGATACAAAGAGGTGGAATTTGTAGAGAAAGGTCCTATTTAATATGATCTGTTATTAATATACTGTAGCAGTGACTTTATACTAAGGCCATATACTGATCGGAGCAGATGTACTTACCCTCAGTGGACTTGCCGACAGCAATAGACAAGATTGTGATAAAAGGGGCTAAACTTTTTTTTTTTATATATACAAATTCTCGCAAATTGGACATAATGAGTCCCGGACCTTCATATCCTTTGATAAACTCGGGCCTATACACGTTACATCTGTCTATGTTTTATTCAGAAATTCGCGAGAGCGTCTCCACTAAAAATAAATGTCACATTTTGACAGTCCCTTTTAAACTCCATCAATACTGCATTCAGCATCGCCATTGATTTATGCACTGTGTATAATAGTTGACATTTTCACACAATTACCGATTGGCTAATGCTATCTGACATTTGCCAGATATACAATACTAAGATATTTGACCTGAGAATCATTTCTCAGACTAGACCTAAAAGTCAATCAGTCTTCAAAAAGCGAGAAATAGATTCATTATGCTCATAAACTCCTCCATGATTCTGCGCCTGTTTGTCAATGTATGTGCGTACAAGGGCAGAACTTATTATATGGGATTACGCTGAACATCGCGCTATATATGGGCAGGCACCGGGAACTAGACATAAGCAAACCGGTCCCGAGCCAACGAGATTCAATCCGAATTCTCAAAAAGTTTTGAGTTTGACCCAAATCCGAAAATCCGCTAGAAATTCAATTATTATACTCTGGGGTCTTTACAGACCTACAGACAGTTATACTCACCTACTCTCACCTCTCCTGGACATCCTTGTTACTTCCGGTACTCCATTGGGTTCCTCTTCTTTGGGTCAGCCTCCTGAGTGACATCACCAACCTGTGATTGGGCCTCAGTCATCACATGGGGTATGCCAACATCAAGGCATTAAAGCATTAAAGTGTCATGATGCACCTATTGTCTAGTGCAGTCAGTGCAGGACGACAAGTCATTAGGGGTATACATTTAAGTTATCTATTAGTTTATAATTTTTTGGGAGGGGTGACTGAAAAATGAAAGCAATGCTTGCATTTTAATGCTGTTTAAGGCTGAGGCCCCACGTTGCGGAAATGTTGCTGTTTTTGTTGCAGATTTTGCTGCGGTTTTTTTGAGCAAAAGCCAGGAGTGGATTAAGCAGAAGCAGTGGCGTAACTAGGAATGGTGGGGCCCCGTGGCGAACTTTTGACATTATACTCGGGGGGTCTGAAATCTGTAACAAAAAAAGCTGTGTTTCTACAACGTGGGCCTTAGCCTAATGGGGTTTGTCAGAGACCCTGGCATAATGGATACTGGTGACCAATCCACAGGATAGTTCATCATTATCTGATTGGTCGGGACTAGGGTTGAGCGATCGGGATCGGAAAAGATCGGAACCCGATCGTCGATTGAGTAAATTTCACGATCCCGCCTAAAAAAGATCGGGAACGGAATTCCGATCCTGATCGCTCAACCCTTATCTGCAACTTAACTCAGCTTAACTGTAACTTACCTGCACAGAACCACTGCCACTACCTGGAGCTTTAGGCCATTGTTCTCTGCCCTCTCATCTCTCATTCACACGCCAGCAGAGTGCCATGCGCACCGCCGCCTCCCTAGGCTAGTGTTACTGATGCTGGAAGTAGGCGGGGCTTGTTGTTGCTTAGGGTGGGGAGACGTGAGTGATTCACTAGGGAGGCGGAGTCGCGTATGGCGCTTTGCCAGTGTCTCAATGAAAGAGGAGAGAAACGGACAGAGAACAACGGCCCAGAGCTCCAGGAAGCAGTGTACACAACGGGAGGGGAGGCAGCAGTGGTTCTGTGCATGTAATTGGACAACAGGGGGGACTAAGTAGCCGGCGTTTATATTAATCACTACACAGCGTGGAGTCCAAAAATTATAGCCTTCAATTTTTGGGCTCCATGCTGTGTGGTGAATAGGATCATTTTTGAAATCCGATTTTCGATCATTAAAAAATCCCATTGACTTGCATTAGGATCGGAATTGGAATCGAGATCACAGATACGTATAATGATAAAGAAAGTTTCCCAATTTTGTACAATATAAAATTCATGTTTCAACTTTTATTTATTTATTTATTTATTTATTTAATTTTTATTATTTTCCATATTTTTTCATGGAATTTATTTAACCCATTAATTTCTTATCTCGTGAATAGGATTAGAATTGGTTTGGAGAATTTTTTTCATCAATGTATTTCTGCATGTAAAGCCAATCGACATCAATAACCTGTAGACATAATGGCCCCTGAATTGTAATGTTTTTCTTTACAGCGGGAGGTCAACAAAAATAAAATGTCATTTTCCGCTAACGCTCAATGTACATTGACAGGACCGCAGTGTGTACTTTCCAAAGTCACAAAGTCTTAATAGATATTCACTTAGTCCGTACGATTTGTCAAGAAGTTTCCAATTCCGGACGTACCGATCATTCCTGGTAAATTTACACATTAAGCCTTCACAAGACCAGCACCGCAGGTGCAATTTTTTGAGCAGTTTCCCCTTGCTAGGATCTAAGTGTAATTGTCTGCTTTTCCGTAGCTGAGA
Organism: Leptodactylus fuscus; assembly: GCF_031893055.1. NCBI lineage: Eukaryota > Metazoa > Chordata > Amphibia > Anura > Leptodactylidae > Leptodactylus > Leptodactylus fuscus. The sequence continues at coordinate 13,483,229 of NC_134270.1, forward strand.
TCAGAACAGAAGGACCGTCTCACTTCACCCTGTCCGGCGGCCTAGCACGCTGTGCCGGCTTCTTACAGACTAGCCGAGGTCTCAGATCAGTGTCCTCGTTCCCCCGGCCTAAATACTGCGATCAATCACTTGCTCCTTTGTGAGGCTTGGCGTCTTGTCTGAAGCTTTTCCCACTGACACAATGGCTGCAGAGCTTATGAACTTATAACTTATAGATTTCACTGAAAAAGAAGAAACTGCGCTCCGTCAAGCTGCGCTGGGAGTATATTACCTACTAAAATGTGTTCAGTAGCAGTACTGCGCACGCTGGTAATCCACTATTACTCACACTCTCAGTAACTCTTCTTTGTGTCAGGAAAGTGACTAAATCTTCGTCGACCCTGGCCCAAAGCTTCACTCATCACTTTTGAGCCTCCTCACGTCATCCATTGCTCTCCTAGTGGAGTTGTGTGCCCAAGGTATCTGCTGAGGCCTGTACCAATATGACGCCCATGTCACTGACGTGGCCCAATCACATACCATAGTGGTGACCCCAAGCACTAATGACGACCGAACGTTGAGGGTTGGCTTCAACTGCTTCACGCACCCTTTCGATGCTTTACGGGGTCCGTACCGTTCGCTCACCTCCTCGTGCAGTTCCCGGTCTCAAAGAACCTGTTCGTTGAAAGCGATTCACCCACTTCATTATCATGTCAAACTTCGGAACACGACCATAACGGCCAACGTTGAAATTATTTTGGAACGTCTCTGTGTTTGAATGACAGAACGGCCCATTTCAGTAAAGGTTTTTACATGAACACACGATGCTCTATCGACCACGTCTCCATTGCTACTGACGAGCCAATACCCCCACTCTTTATCCACCAAGGTTATCCCCACCTTGTGTGGTGCCCCGTTCAAATCATCCATACCTCCCTGCCTAACCCTGTATAAGGATCTGAGTGGAGAATGGGGTTGGAATGGTTAATCGGAGGCCATGTTTCTGTCCCACGTCTATGATCTCTTACCCAGTTCCCTACTTTAGACTGATGAAGGGAAATAACCTTGAAATATCTGTCCACAGATGGGTCTCTCTTCCATTTGGAGGACATTTTCTGGTTAGGCTTTAATCCCAGATCATGTCACTAGGTTTCTACAAAACCAAGCATTGATGTATAGGAATCTACCTTTCAAAAGGTGGCGCTAGACCAATTTTTCCTTATTCCACCAAGGAGAACTTTTTTGCATGTTCTTCTCTTGCTAAAAAGGATCATCAATAACAGTTGTGTCGATCAAGCATTGATGTATAGGAATCTACCTTTCAAAAGGTGGCGCTAGACCAAGTTTTCCTTATTCCACCAAGGAGAACTTTTTTGCATGTTCTTCTCCTGCTAAAAGGGATCATCAATAACAGTTGTGTCGATAGTTCTATTAAATTGCTGAACTGTATTTATTTTCTATAGAGTTTAATGTGTTGGAGATTTTGCCAAAAAAATAAACCATCTGCATTTTGAAAGTTGTTCCAAACCTGAAATAGGAAATGCTCTTTGGCTAATAAGTTCTCATTGCTCTCTCTAATATATTGTTGTAACCTCCAAAACACACAGCAAAACTCCTGATAGTTTTACAGCAGCTATTACAATTTCCTGCATACTATGGCAGAATCTCCAGCAATACTTATGTATTATGTTGCACGCCCTAAACATAACACGACTATCATTTACACTGTTCATCACATAACATGGTCATAAATTTTAGTGCTCCATTATCTCCTGTGACCAAAGCTAGATAAGCCAGTGATTCAGGTATAGACAGTAATGCCCTTCACATCACCATTAGCTCATAAATCAATGCCGCGGATCATCGCAGAATACAGAGAATAAATACGGAATTATTAGGATACAATGGAAAGAGATGGACAAGTGGAATAGACAGTCATTATCTACTGAGATACGAGAGAGGATATAATGTATCGAGAGTCATCGTGTCATTGGAAGCCTGATTACAGGAATTAGTGCCCTTATCGATTAGAGCCAAGACGTGTACGAGTCGCAGTTAAAGGGGTTCATTGAGACTTCCATATTGATGACCCATCCTTAGGAACAAATGCTGTACCATTAAGGACACTTATCTCCTATTCACAAGACATGGGATGGTGCCCGATCAGGAGAACCAAAGTCCACTAAATCTTCCTTGACAATAGACCTCCAATACTCTTGTGTTACCGGTGCTCCTTTGACTTCTGCTGGGACTATAATCTCCACCAGTGCCCAGAAGTGAAGGGAGCACTGGTCATGCAAGCGCACTGTCACTCCATTCCCATTGTTTTTTGTTGACCTTCAGACCACCAGGCTCCTCATCATTGGGGGACCCAATAGTCAGGCCCCCCCGTGATCAGACTCTTTCTATTCTGCATCGTTAATGGCACAACCTCTTTAAAAAGTTGTTCCCATCTCAGCAAATTTCTGCTCCCGTCCAAAGCCCTACAGCTAGGGATCGGCAAACCTCTGAAGATAATAATAAATTTATTTATATAGCGCCAACATATTCTGCAACAAATACAGACAGAAAGATACATTACAATGAAAGTCATTTCACACAATGGGACTGAGGGCCCTGCTCACAAGAGCTTACAATCTATGGGCTAGAGGGGGTGACACAAGAGGTAGCAGGGGCGGCATTGCTTATACAGAGGTCAGACACTTTTGTAATAGAGGTGACTGTCATTACGCAAACATAAAACTTTATGAGCCGTCACCAGTCATGTCCTGTAACATGTGGATGGAGCTTGGACCTGTAAAGTTAGCCTGAAATGGCATCATATCATGTGGGGTAATGTGGGAGCGGGGACAGAAGAGGGTTCATTTTAGGGATTCTAATTATGATACGGAAGGGTTTACATTAGGAATTGTGATAGGCCTGTCTGATAACATGTCTTTAGTTTGCACTTCAAGCTGTAGAAATATGGAGTTAATCTGCTTGTCCGGGGTAGAGCATTCCAGAGAAGTGGTGCAGCTCGGGAGAAGTCTTGTATACGAGAGTGGGAGGTTCTGATAATAGAGGATGTAAGTGTTGATTCGTGTTCATCCAGCGGTTTGCATGGAACTTCTTCAGATGGTACTAGACGTGAAGTTATTATACTAAGGTATACCCCAGAATATAATAGGCATAGGCCAAAGAGAGGTGTAACAAATACAAAACATTTATACTCACTTTCCCTCACCTCTTTCAGGCCTGTTTCACCATATGGTGATCTGTGTCATCGTCCAATGTGTGGCGCTCTTCTGTGGCATCATGCACCCACTCAAGCTTGTCATGATGCTTGGCATGCCCATGTCCCCACTGAGGTCTAATAACAGGCTTCAATGGTAACCCCGGACATCAGAGAAAAGCGCCAGAGCACCGGGGAGGAGGAAGACACTGATCATTGGACACCGCAAGGAGGCCCAAAAGAGGTGAAGGAAAGTGAGTATAAATGTTTTTAATTATTTATACCTCTTGTGGGTCTACAGCTATTATAGAGAGAAGAGAAACTAGAGTATAATAATTTACCGCAAATAATGGCAGCCATTTTAGTTTGTCAGACGCAAATCTCAATTTGTTCGGTTTTGTTAAAAACCCAAAATTTTGAATATTCGGGTTAAATCCAGTTCCGGTCCAAAACTTATGTAGAGCTCAACACAGATACTCAAGTACAAGAGAATAGGAGCTACAGGAACAGCAGAGCACAGCTGAGCTACAATGTTTCCATGGCTTCACTATTACGGAAACAGAATAGCCAGAAATACTACAAAATTTCTGTACCTCTCTATAAGAGTTACTCAGCTGTTCCCGTAAGTCCTGCCCTCGGTGTTGGGACACGGGACCCAAACTCTGAAATCTTGTGGAAATCCTTTGTTCTTATTTGTATACCTGAAACAATCAACAATACGGACAATCTACGAAAATTGGCAAATGGTAGCCTGACATGTAATGTTTATGGCCCGCTGACATGTACAATGATATTTATAGCTGTAGTATGGATTATGTAAAAGGATAGACACAGACCAGTGGCGTAACTACCACCATAGCAGCGGTAGCAGCTGCCACAGGGCCCGGGACATTAGGGGCCCGGTGACAGCTGCTACCGCTGCTATCATTATGCTCGGAGGTCTTTTCGGACCCCCGAGTATAATGATCGGGGCCCCCTGTGGTGGAATACTTTCCACCAACAGGGGGCCCCGAAGCTGCAGCAATGGCTGAGACACAGGAGCTGCAGCTCTGGCTCCTGTCAGCGCTGCAGGACGTTCCCCCCCCTCTCCCCCCTCCCTTTCTCTGCTGTCCTCTGCCCACCAATGAGAGGAGGAGGCGGGGCTTATCCCTGCCGTCCAGCACAGAAGAGAAAAGGAAGAAGCTGCTCCAGGAAAATGAAACTGAAGCTACACAGGTACGTACTGGGGTTACTTATTACTATCAGGCATTTGGGGGGATTACTTGTGTTTTAGTAACTCCATGTGCCTCATAGTAATAGCAGTTAACCCCATCATCTCCCTCACATTAACCCCTGTTTGCCTCACCATAAGAGTTACTGATATGTGAGACATATGGGGGTAATAGTAATGAAGATACTTTATTATTACCTCCATGTCTCTCACATATCAGTAACTCTTATGGTGAGGCAGACAGGGGTTAATGTGAGGGAGATGATGGGGTTAACTGTTATTAATATGAGGCACATGGAGTTACTAAATTGTAATGCACATGACCAGATTTTTTTTTATCCACAATTTGTCCTGGTATAGCGGTCAGCGGTGACAGTATTTAGTCCTGTAGGGGCCACTAAGGGACATAATACTGTGTGCAGGGGCCACTATTGGGTATAATAATGTGTGCAGGGGCCACTAAGGGACATAATACTGTGTGCAGGGGCCACTATGGGACATAATACTGTGTGCAGGAATGCGTAGGAGGGACTCAGTCGAGATCTTTGGTGTCGGGGGGGCCCCATGTCAAAAGTTCGCCACGGGGCCCCGCCATTCCTAGTTACGCCACTGACACAGACAAATATATAGCCAACTAGCAGGAGGACGCGGCTTTGCACGGGTATATTACATGTTATGGTTGTGTAGTGGCCCCATAAGAATTGTCCAATTTTGCACTGGTGTATTTTGTATGTAGTTTGTGTGTGTCCATAAGCATCATGTGATTATGTGTATCTCATTTTGGATATCAGTGAAAAACCTGTGATCAGTTGTTATGGATACCTGAGGTAAGTCTGTATATAATCCTTGTTGGTGTGGTACTGTGTGCAGATGCACATATCTAATCCTCCGGCATGTGGTACTGTGTGCAGATGCACATATCTAATCCTCCGGCATGTGGTACTGTGTGCAGATGCGCATATCTAATCCTTCCTTGTGTGGTATTGTGTGAAGAGGCGCATATCTAATACTCCGGCAAGTGAAACTGTGTGCAGACGTGCGTATCTAATCTTATGGCATGTGGTACTGTGTGTAGACACGCGTATGTAATCCTCTGGCATGTGGTTCTGTGTGCTGAGATGCGTATGTAATTCTCTGGAGTGTGGTACTGTGTGCAGAGGCATGTATCTAATCCTTCCCCATGTGGTACTGTGTGCTGAGATGCGTATGTAATTCTCTGGCGTGTGGTATTGTGTGCAGAGGCATGTATCTAATCCTGCCCCATGTGGTTCTGTGTGCAGACGCAGGTATCTAATCCTCACCTATGTGGTATTGTGTGCAGTGGCGCGTATCTAATCCTCCGGCATGTGGTATTGTGTGAAGAGAAACATATCTAATCCTCTCCCATGTGGTATTGTGTGCAGTGGCGCATATCTAATCCGCTGGCATGTGGTACTGTGTGCAGAGGCACATATCTAATCATCCCCCATATGGTATTGTGTGTAGTGGCGTGTATCTAATCCTCTGGTGTGTGGTATTGTGTGAAGACGCATGAATCTAATCCTCTAGCGTGTAGAACTGTGTGCAGATGCGCGTATCTAATCCTCCCCATGTGGTACTGTGTGCTGAGACGCGTATATAATCCTATGGTGTGTAGACGCGCGTATCTAATTCTCTAGCGTGTGGTACTGTGTGCTGAGATGCGTATGTAATTCTTTGGCGTGTGGTATTGTGTGCACAGGCATGTATCTAATCCTCCAAAGTGTGGTATTGTGTGCAGACGCACGTATCTAATTCTCCCCTGTGTGTTATTGTGTGAAGAAGTGCGTATATAATCCTACGGCGTGTGGAACTGTGTGTAGATGCGCGTATCTAATCCTATAGCCTGTACAACTGTGTGCAGATGCACGTATCTAATCCTCTAGCGTGTGAAACTGTAAGCAGACGCGCGTATCTAATCCTACGGCATGTGGTACTGTGTGCAGACGTGCTTCTCTAATCCTCTGGTGTGTGGAACTGTGTGCAGACGCATGTATCCAATCCCCCGGCGTATGGTACTGTGTGCAGACGCACGTATCTAATCCTCCAGCGTGTGAAACTATGTGCAGACGCGCATATCTAATACTACCACATGCATCTGATGCGTGTATCTCAGTTTGGATATCAGTGTTGTATTGTGTATGTGGAGTGACCATGTGTATTGCAGTTGGAATATGAATGAAAGACTTGCAGGTTTGTATTGGCTAAGGGGGGGGGGCATTGTGTTTGGAATGCTGTATCTCAGCAACGGTACGTCCGAGCGAGTTGGAGTCTCATCTTAAACCTTCCTGGATACCTGAAGTATCTCTGTTCCAAATTTGGTGAAGATCGGTCCAGTCGTTTGGTTTGCAATAGAGAACAGACAGACAGAAATTCATTTTTATAGTATAGAGAGATATAGCCACATAACCCATCTAGGCCTGACCACACATATCAGCTTGGCTGGACGTACATGTGACCTCTTCCCTGAAATTTAGTGTTGTGGGACATGGGTGTGGCCCCAATACAAATTAAATATTTGGTAGGTCCAACCAAAAATTCCCAGTCAGTTAATGGTTTCATAAAAGAGACCTATATACTTCGGCCCCGTTCCCTCGGAGTAACAGAGTAAACAGGTGTCAGAGTGAGCGCTGTAAAACAGAATACCATTGACTTCAATGGATGCCGTAATACGTGCACTACACATTGAAATCAATGGGTTAAAAAGCCTCCCATTGATTTCAATGTGTAGCGTGCGTAAGATGGCACCCATTGAAGTCAATGGGATTCTGTTTTACAGTGCTCACTCTGACACGTGTGTACGTGTCAGAATGAGCGGCACGTTACTCCGTGGGAACAGAGCCTTCTGGTACAAAGCATGACTAGTAGAGGAAACAAATCTTACGGCGGGGGGCCGTGTTGCGAAAACTCAGCATTTTGGCCACGGTGGAAACAATGCTGCAACAAATGCTACGTTTTACAGTACCTGCCAAGTGGATGGGATTCTGGTTAATCCCATCCGCATTCGAATATTCGATGCGTTTAACCCTTCGGTGTTTGGCCGATTACACGCATTCCTATGCCGGCGATGTAATCAATGTAATAACTCGCTCAACACTAATAATAGGGACAGGAAGTCCATGCATTTTTTTGTGCAGTATGGGGACTTAGCCTACAGGAGTTGCCCAGGATTAGGATTAGGTGGCCTCTGTAATGGGCCAGAAGAAGTTGCTTCCATTAAGTTGTCACTCAATTTAATGGTGTCCTTAGCGAAAAAGGAATCTGGTGAAAAGTACTTTCCGTTCCCACTTGCTTTGAGCACTCGTAGGAATTAGATCCTATATAGAGATGAGCGAGTAGTACTTGATCGAGTAGGTATTCGATCGAATACTACGGTATTCGAAATACTCGCACTCGATCGAGTACTACTCGCTGTTCGAATGTAAAAGTTTGATGCAGAACCAGCATTGATTGGCAGAATGCTATACAGTCGGCCAATCAACGCTGGTTCTTCTCCTACCTTTAGAAGTCTTCTCCGTGCAGTTTCCCCGCGGCGTCTTCCGGCTCTTCATTCACTCTGCCAGGCATCGGGCCTGGGCAGAGCCGACTGCGCATGTCTGCTTGTAGTGCGGGCATGCGCAGTCGGCTCTGCCCAGGCCCGATGCCTGGCAGAGTGAATTCAGAGGCGGGAGATGCCGCGGGGAAGCTGCGCGGAGAAGACTTCTCGGAGGATCCAGCCCGACCCTCATTCATGGACTTGGTAAGTATAATTTGATTGAACGTTGCCTACCCCTGAAACGAGCATTTTCCCCCCATAGACTATAATAGGGTTCGATATTCGATTCGAGTAGTCTAATATTGCGGGGCTACTCGAAACGAATATCAAACCTCGAACATTTTACTGTTCGCTCATCTCTAATCCTATATAGTAAAACAAAAATTGTCAGGACTTTCTCTATATACCGCAATGTACGCTGCATGAGAGATTTTTTATATACATACGGTATATATTACAAGGACGTTTTTATGTTTCGTTGAGCGTCACCCAGACATGTAATTCTCTTTTAGGATTGTGTCCCGTTAATACGTTAATGTTGTTATTTATGTAAAAACGGGCTAAGTAGATAATGAGTCTGAAAAGGTCAACGATCTAAAATGAGGATGAAATGAGAATAAAATACTCAAATAGTCCGAGATTAACAACTTGCGAAATTACAAACCTCATGAAAGCAATCAAGCATCTCTAATTCTAATTACTATTTTATAGTATCTGATAATGAATGGAAATATTAATGATTAAAAAAAAAAAATTCAAAAAATCTTAATGTGTTTTGATAAAATTTCGATTTTTTACATTTTGGACTGTAAAATGCCCATTTTTGGTAAATAGAGCCTAAGAGGGAAAGTCATTCTTTTCAGAGATTTTCTTCGTAAGATATCATGGTGTAATTAATGGAGCCGCTTCCTTGTTTTATGAACTAATAATCCAGATGCCTCGCCAGGATAAACGATTCTGTCCTTGGCTTTCTTTATGCACCTTGAAATGTGTAATTGCTAATAAAACCATGCTGTTATTGCTTTAATAAAATATTGTTAGTGTCCACTGATCTGGAGAGTGTTGTATTCACTCCACATCCCACCTAGTTTTAGAGTATATACAAATTTTTTTAAAAAAGTTGCATCAGACAACACTTCCATTTTAATGTACATATTGTTTACAAAACATAAATAAGTGTACACTTGTACGGCCGGGGATAAACCCAGACTAGATATGAGCGAATCGAAGCTGACGAAGTGGAATTCGATCTGAATATCAGGGAATATTCGATTCACATTGAATCCAGATTGAGTTGGGGGTTTTAACCGCTTGGATGCTGCGGTCAAACATGACCGTGGCATCCAAGGGGTTCTACCATGCTACATGTCCACTTCAGCACTCTTCATCTTGAGATCGAGAGATGTCGTCGTGATTAAAAATTAAAAAAAAATACTGATACTTACCTGTCCTGGGCTCACCATTCACTCCAGAGTTTTTATGGCTGGAGACTGAGACTCTGCTCTCCACTGTGATTGGGCCCCAGCAGTCATGTGGAGCACGCTGGTGTAATTATGTTATTAAGCCAAGCTCTATGTGACTGTTGGGGCCCAATCACAGGCCCCAAGAGTTAGGCCTAGGGAGCAGGGCCTCAGTCACCAGCTGGAAGAACTCCAGAGTGGATGCTGATCTCAGGACAGGTGAGTTTCAGTATTTTTTTTATTTTTAATCATGATGGCAACCCCTGATCTCACTGCAAGGGGTGCTTAGGGGACCCCAATATATAATAAAACCCCTGAGATCTTGTTTAACCGTGGCATCTCAGGGGTTAACACCCGTGATCGGAGTTCAGCTCCATCTGGTGTTAGAAGATAATGTCAGCCATTACATACAGCTGAGACCAGCAAAGTACAGTGTGCAGACAGTTTCTGAGTGTGCACCATGCTTTCACGTGGTTTGTGAAAAGCCCTTCCCGCCAGCGCTGCGCTATTAAGGTGGATGTTGGGAAGGGGTTAACGCAACTCGCCACAAATTAATTTGGATCGAATCGCATAGTCTTGGAAAATTTTGAGAAACTGCCGAATCGAATTTTTCAAAAATTCGCTCATCTCTAGCCCAGACCCTTCATCTCTCACTCTAGAGAATTGCTGTCATATCGGAGTCCTGCAGCTGAATTCCTTAAAGGGATGAATTACCAGAAAACTGTGGCCTCTTACACAAATCTCCGTCGGCCACAGGAAAATGGCCAAAGGACATGCGCAGTCGGCTCTTTCAGCTGAAGACACGGTCGATGATTCCGCAAAGAGGCGACCGGGATAAGAAGATGGAGACGTTGTTGGAGTCTTCGGACTCCCTGTGGTTTCGAAAACTGATTTGCATATGATGAAAAAACAGAAACACTGGAATGGCGGCGCGGATCAGAGTTATAAATCTGGGAGAAGAAGAGCCTTTCTTAAGGCAATTCCGACGTAGTCTTAGTTCAAAAAGGGATTCTAACGATAGAACCCTTTAATAATCCACTTGCAAAAGCCTTCAGAGGATCCTTGGCGAGAAGTCGCCCCGTGTTTATAATAATGAACTCGTGTACCTGACTTTTATCACGGCCCATCCTTATTGTGTAGCGATAAGCATTCCGTATAAATTGGATGTTACCTCCCCATATATCAGTAGGTTTAAGTGATAACGTAGCAGCGCTAGGATCAGAAATAGACCTTGGCTCATATGTAATTCCTTCCACCGTTGAGCGATCCAAGGACTATATCCATCCTTGATAATGTATTGCTTGTCTTAATAAAACATGAATACTGTTTCAGCTTAGGATGAAGACTACGTAATAGATCAATCTATACAATTTCCTTCATAAATCTGGATGGCACCGTTTTCTTCCCTTTACACTTAGCCTTAATCTTTCCACTTTTTGGGCAAAACAGTTGACTAATGGACTGATTTTTTTTTAATATTAAGTTTTATTTTAAACATATTTTAGTGTGAGGTTTTTAAAAATTCTCCATGTTATCTATATTCCAAAAAATTCCTAAAAATCCTGCAGTTCTGACTCTGACCACTATCAATCTTACAAGCGCTCATTCCAGAAAATCAGCTTGTCCAATTGTAGTGGCTAATCACTCAATGATCAAGGAACTGGTTGACTGATATTTGCAGGACACCCCCAGCCCATCATACTGAAGTATAGTGATTGACTATCTCTGGCACTTACATTGAAATGAATGGAATTCTGAAGATGTTGCGTGACCAAGGTTCCATTCCAAAGGGGCAATGAGAGTGTCCTGTTCTCCTCATCAGCGGGTGTTGGAACCCCAACTAATCTCCATATTATCTGCAATCCGGAGGGTTGCTTGATTTAATGGGGAAACCGCACAAAAGAGGATATCCAAGACCACATGTATCCCACAGGATAGGTTATTAGTTTTTGATAGGTCAGGACCCAGCAATGATCAGCTAATCCACCTGCCAAAAGTAGATCTCCCGACATCATTCCCATACATCTCTGGTTTCTTACTAGCAACCATTGATTAGTTTTCAACATTAGAAGTTTTATTGAAAGTTTTATAAATTTTTACAAAACCAGAGGGGGGGGAAGGGAGGGAGGGAGGTAGTGGGCCAAAATAGCATACAGAGGTATCAATTGATGGCAAAGAACGGGGGAGAACGAAGGGGGGTGGGAAGGGGGCGGTGGGAGACGGGAAATAGGCAAGAAACCCATAAACGCCCTGACGCAGCAGAGCCTACAAACAAAACATGTGCAAAAACCTCGAAACTGATGAGTATCAATTGTCAGGGAAAGTGAAGAGGAAATTTGAACAAACAAATCGCACAGGGAGACGTTACACAGGGGACACAGAAGGGAAGAGGGAAGGGAAATCAGCAGGGTAATAAAAATGGTTCCAAAGGAGCCAAGTCTGTCGATGTTTGGCATCATCCTGGCGGAGCTCAGCTACCAGGGTCTCCATAGTTCGCAAGGCAAGAACCTCATTCAGCCAACAAATGAGCGAGGGAGGGGTCGTGAACTTCCATAGCCTGGGAATGACTGAGCGAGCTGCCACAAACAAAAATCCAAGAAGTCTACGGGTGGATTTACGAAATGTCCTGGAAAACAGGGAAAGAAGTAGTGGCGCTGGATCATCTTCTAAATCAATCCCTGTCACCTGTAGAATAACCTGTCCGACCCCAGTCCAGAAGGGGCGTAAGAGAGGGCAGCCCCACCAGATGTGGGCCATCGTGCCTCGGTCGGAGAGGCACCTCCAGCATCTATCAGAGGTGGAGGGGTAAATATCATGTAGGAGAGCCGGTACCCTATACCAACTGGAAAGTATTTTGAAATTGGTCTCCTGCGCCCTACATGACATGGAGAAAGTAGGACATGCACGGAAGGCCGATGACCACACATCCGGAGAGAATGAGACTCAAGCAGAGGGTTAAAGGGGAGATTGAAATCACCACATACAATCATGTGACCCCTAGCAAAGGACTGGAGAGCAGACAGGATAGACAGCAAAAAAGGAACCTGATCTACGTTGGGAGCATATATATTAGGAATTGTATAAACAACACCTGAGATTTCACAGATAAGGAATAAGTGCCTCGCCTCGCTATCCGCTAAAGAATCTAGGATTTTCACTGGAAGATTTTTATGAAAAAAAATATGGCCACCCCTTTAACCTTACCCGCTGCACTGCTACTATGAAACTACTGCGGATAGTACCTATTCGTAATCGTGGGTGCACAGGCAGCTAGAAAGTGAGTTTCTTGCAGAGAATGTGCACCCTACGCTTATGAGCATCGTATAGTACTCGTGAACGCTTTTCAGGGAGTTGAGCCCCTTGACATTGAAAGAGGAGACGGATATATCCGACATTGGAGGGGAACGGGGGACAAATAAGACACAAATGGGAAGAACAGAAGGGAGGGAAGAGAAACCACACTACATAAGTAACGCACAAAAACTGGAGAACAGAAAACTTCAAGCAAGATACCAAACAAGAACACAAAAAGAGAGCTAATGGGGTAACCTCAGGGGAAAGCTAAGTAACAGGAGCACGAGTCTCCAGATGACCCCGCACTGCAGGCACGCAGCTATGTGGGGGCGAAGAAGACAAGCCACGTGGCCAAACACAGAACACCAGAAGAGAAACACACAAATAACGGAAGGAACAATCAGAATAAAAAGCAGCTCCGACTCCGACACACGGGTATCTCAACATACAAATAACACAAAGAAGATAGAAAGCAGCTAGACGGCTAGGGCAAGCAACGCATAGTCGTGGGCAAAAAATATGGAGGGCAAAACTAGAGAAAAGTTATCAAGAATAAACAGGGCATGGAACAAACTCACAAAGTCCGGTCACAGACAACCAAAGAGCAGCGGAACCAGTCACTTCTGGGACCCCCGGACAGAGGAGGGTCTACGCTGGCGTTGTGGCCTCTGAGAACGCAGAGGGCCGGAGTCGTCCGCAGCATCCCATTGCAGGCGGAAAGGGCCGGACTGATTAGGATCGGAAAGCAGGGAAGACCAATCAGGAAGCTGCAAAGCTGGTAGATCCAGGGATCGAAGAAAGTTCGGAAGATCATCCGGATGGGCAAGAGAGCGCAGTCGGCCACCTTGGCGAACTTGTAAGGAGAATGGAAAGCCCCAGTGATAAGGAATTCTGCGTTCCCGGAGGAGGGAGAGGAGAGGCTTCAAAACTGCTCATTGCCGAAGAGTGTATCTGGATAGGTCTGGGTAAATCGATAGGGAGGATCCCTCAAAGTCCACTGTGCCAACATTCCTAATCTTGTGCATTATAGCCTCCTTGACTGCATAAAAATGAATCCGGCAAATTACATCTCTCGGTTTACTAGGGTCCTCACTGCGGGGGTGGAGAGCCCGATGAGCACGGTCCATCTCAATGTGGGAATCAGGAGGGCGTCCCAGCAGCGAGTTAAAGATGCCAGACAAAACCGGGACCAGGTCCGTAGTTTGAACCGATTCCGGGAGACCCCGAATACGGATATTGTTGCGGCGGTTGCGATTTTCGATATCGTCCATGTGAGAGACTAGATTACAAAGTTGCGCGGAGTGAACGGCCATTTGCTGCTGGATGAAGTCGAGAGAGGAGGAGGTGGCAGATCGAGATTCCTCAAGGGTCTGCACTCGCTGTTGTAAGTCAGAAATGTCCGTTTGGACCACACGCAGGTCCTGGCGCCAGGTGCGCTTTAGATCAGATGCAAGACTGTCCATATCCCTCCGACTTAGGGCTAATAAGGCCTGTAGTTCTGGAAACTTCTGCAGGGTGAGAGCAGCCTCCTCAGGTGGAGGAAGGTGAGATACAAATGCAGGAGCCTCCGCACGAAGGGTCACGGCGGGAGTCGCAGATCCAGGTGCCCTTTCACAAGTGGCCGGGGGAGACAATCCCGCCACAGAGGAAGAGTCAGACCCAGGAGCAGGGGGTACCAAATCCTGGCCAGCAGCTGGAGACAGGGGATGCGCAGGCAGAGGATTAGCACCCCATGCAGTCACACCTTCCAGGGATCCCTGAGGCCATATGGAGCGGTGGAGCTGTGGAGGGGATGATTGAAGAGTCCTAGGGGTGGTCCTGGGGTCAAATGGAGGGGAAGCAGATACTGAGAGCAGCGGCGCCGCTGATGCCGCTGCTCTCCGTGGAACTTTATGGTGATAGAGAGCAGGGGATTTGGAGGGGGAGAGGGTCGGCTCCAGAGCAGGAGGGCCAGCAACAGGTACCTGAGGTCCATCTGCAGGCAGCGTGGAGGGCCCCGGAGCAGTCGAGTCCCGGCAGCTGAGGTCCGGCATAGAGGAGGAGAAGGCACCAGACTGCTCACGCAGGCGCCCACGTGTTGTTGAGGAGGATGGCGCCGGTGGCGGGTAGTAGGCCGCGTCCTGCACGGGCTCCTGATGCCCCGACCGCGGGGTGAAGAAGGCCGGGATCTTCCAAGCAGGTGGAGGGGGGGCAGAGGGGTCCCCCTTAGTTCGCTGTGACAGGGACTTGCCCATATCGCCGCCGAAAACAGCCCGAATCCCGGAGTCTGGAGCGGAGCTCTTAAGGTAAGCTGCCGCTCGCGTGCATGTCAAGCCACGCCCCCCCCCCACCACCATTGATTAGTTTTAGTGATCACATGAGGTTGAAGACTTCCAGGATCCAGGTCCTGGTGGAAGACTCAATGGGCACCAGTAGCAGACAAATATATGCTTTAGATTTTTATTTTGCTTCTCCTTTGGTCTTCTACATGGGTTGATCCAATTCCTGGCCAACCCCTTTAATATTAGATTTGTTATTTTAGCACCAGATATATAAAATTATGCTAATTGTATGTCTGGCTTGTGATTAGAGATAAGTGAATCAATTCGCACAAAACTGAATATTCTAAATGGTTTATTTTTTCATGGATTCAAACAAATAGAGAGTTGTCTCGGGTGGATTAAAATGGCAGTCACATTATATTCTATTAAATTCATACCCACCTTCCTTTGCCTATTTTGGCCCACCTTGTGGTGTCTGGTGTTCTTGTACTTTAATATAATTTCAGTTGTTTTTGCCTTAGAGAAATTTGATAGATAAGTTTCTTGGAGCCTTGACAGTGTCATACACTATGTTTTATAGATAGGTTCCTAGGAGCCCTGACAGTGTCATACACTATGTTTTATAGATAGGTTCCTAGGAGCCCTGACAGTGTCCTACACTATGTTTTATAGATAGGTTCCTAGGAGCCCTGACAGTGTTCTACACTATGTTTTATAGATAGGTTCCTAGGAGCCCTGACAGTGTCATACACTATGTGTTATAGATAGGTTCCTAGGAGCCCTGACAGTGTCATACACTATGTTTTATAGATAGGTTCCTAGGAGCCCTGACAGTGTCATACACTATGTTTTATAGATAGGTTCCTAGGAGTCCTGACAGTGTTCTACACTATGTTTTATAGATAGATTCCTAGGAGCCCTGACAGTGTTATACACTATGTTTAATAGATAGGTTCCTAGGAGCCCTGACAGTGTCCTACACTATGTTTTATAGATAGGTTCCTAGGAGCCCTGACAGTGTAATACACTATGTTTTATAGATAAGTTCCTAGGAGCCCTGACAGTGTCATACACTATGTTATATTGATAGGTTCCTAGGAGCCCTGACAGTGTCATACACTATGTTTTATAGATAGGTTCCTAGGAGTCCTGACAGTGTCATACACTATGTTTTATAGATAGGTTCCTAGGAGTCCTGACAGTGTTATACACTATGTTTTATATATAGGTTCCTAGGAGCCCTGACAGTATTCTATACTATGTTTTATAGATAGGTTCCTAGGAGCCCTGACAGTATTATACACTATGTTTTATAGATAGGTTCCTAGGAGTCCTGACAGTGTCATACACTATGTTTTATAGATAGGTTCCTAGGAGTCCTGACAGTGTCATACACTATGTTTTATAGATAGGTTCCTAGGAGTCCTGACAGTGTTATACACTATGTTTTATAGATAGGTTCCTAGGAGTCCTGACAGTGTTATACACTATGTTTTATAGATAGGTTCCTAGGAGCCCTGACAGTGTCCTACACTATGTTTTATAGATAGGTTCCTAGGAGCCCTGACAGTGTAATACACTATGTTTTATAGATAAGTTCCTAGGAGCCCTGACAGTGTCATACACTATGTTATATTGATAGGTTCCTAGGAGCCCTGACAGTGTCATACACTATGTTTTATAGATAGGTTCCTAGGAGTCCTGACAGTGTCATACACTATGTTTTATAGATAGGTTCCTAGGAGTCCTGACAGTGTTATACACTATGTTTTATAGATAGGTTCCTAGGAGCCCTGACAGTATTCTATACTATGTTTTATAGATAGGTTCCTAGGAGCCCTGACAGTATTATACACTATGTTTTATAGATAGGTTCCTAGGAGTCCTGACATTGTCATACACTATGTTTTATAGATAGGTTCCTAGGAGTCCTGACAGTGTTATACACTATGTTTTATAGATAGGTTCCTAGGAGCCCTGACAGCATTCTATATTATGTTTTAATTCAATGTAAGGTGGGGTTTGACCTTTTTCAACCAGAAACAAATCTGGGACTTGAGCTGCCTGAACCCGAAATGAAATTATCCTGCGAGATTCACCCATCTCTAGTTAAGATATTCTGATGAACATTTATGAGCTGCTCTTATTTTCCAATTTGTTGCACATTCAGGGATTTTATTCAGTCTTTTATCTTTTCATTTCATCTAGAACCCAATTCTTTCTATTTGTCTTCACAGTTTGCTGAGGCTTATCCAGATTATAATTCATTATCAGCTGTAATGACTCATTTTCTAATTTTATTCTACAATTGGCCAAACATTGATTCATTATTTTTTACTAAGAAGAGAAAGATAAATGATCTCCATAGATAACAATTCCCATTTTACACAATTGAACAAGATGATTATTTTCTTGTATTTTGTCCTATACAATATATCATTTAGTCCTAAATCTGACCTTACAGTATTTGTACTCGGATCCTATGAATGTATTATTGTAATTATTGTCATGTTATTCTTTCTGACAATCAATTATCTTCTTCCTTTAGCCCATTGAAGTGTCATTATCCATTTATTCTAGACACTCGACAGGGCCAATCTTCCTTGTGCTTTACATAATATGGCAGACTTACTGAGCCAATATGCAGAAGGGAGATATGATCAAATTTCAATTTCCACCACTTTTCTTAAAGGGGATCCCCATTTAAGGGTGGCATTTACTCTCCTGTCTCCTTCCAGTTGGTTGGTTTGTGGGTTTTAGTCTTGTCCCAAGACCCTGACTGTGCTTGTTCTAAATTGTATACTTCTATCATTGGACCCCAAAATCCCTAATGCTTGGGCCATAGTGGTCATATGGGCACGATGAATGTCATGACACTCGATGTGCTTATGTCACCGCTGTGAACCAATCACAGGCCTTAGCAGTGACCCCCGGAAACTGTAAGAGAGTGCCAGATACCACAAGGAGGACCAAAAGAGGTGAGTATAATTTTTTTTTTTTTTTTTTTACACCTCCCCTGGTCCCCCACATATTAGACTCTTCAGACCCCAAAGAATAATAATCTCACTTCTATCTGAACTTGTTTGTCCTGAAATGAGGCAGGGACCTAAGGCTGGGTTCACACAGGGTTTTTTGATCAGGATTTTGCATCAAAATCCAACTCAAAAAAACTCTTCCAATGAATTGAATGGGTTCCTTTTTTTCTGCAAGTGGTTTGTTCCCGCTCATGGAAAAAAGAAGCGACATGTAGAACAGCCTGTAATTGAAATGTATTGAAAATAGGCCTTAGAACCTTTGATGGGTGTCATGGTGTTAGGATGGGGTCCCGCAGGTTTTCCTTCCAGCGCACAGCGCCAATCCAACTCTCGCCCTCGGCATTGTGCAGTGAGGTGTGTGGAGTCTAAGTCCAATTTTTCCCCTACTGAGCATGCTCGGACCTCTTGGAGTCGCTCGGGTTCTAAGTCCCATGTTTCCCCTACTGAGCATGCTCAGTGAGGTCATTGCCACCACAGAATAAACAAAAAAGTAAAGTAGTGGCTCACCGAATTTTCATGTGGTGGTCAGATCTTCCGGGTGCACGGCCAGAAAAATCCCGGACTCCTGGGATAATCAACAGTGTGTAGAATACAAAAATGATCCAGTCCGCACTCCAGAGATGACCTTTTTTCTAAAATTTAACTTTTAATTTTCCATACGTAAAAATGGGCAAATCGAATTTTCATGTGGTGGTCAGATCTTCCGGGTGCACGGCCAGAAAAATCCCGGACTCCTGGGATAATCAACAGTGTGTAGAATACAAAAATGATCCAGTCCGCACTCCAGAGATGACCTTTTTTCTAAAATTTAACTTTTAATTTTCCATACGTAAAAATGGGCAAATCTAGTACAAACAAAAAAACGTGATAGTGAAGACACAAAAGTGTTTTAAAATCCCATCATTCGAGACCTGGCTGACGCGTTTCCGGGTATGCTGTACCCCTTAGTCATAGCCAGCCATTTTTGTATTCTACACACTGTTGATTATCCCAGGAGTCCGGGATTTTTCTGGCCGTGCACCCGGAAGATCTGACCACCACATGAAAATTCGATTTGCCCATTTTTACGTATGGAAAATTAAAAGTTAAATTTTAGAAAAAAGGTCATCTCTGGAGTGCGGACTGGATCATTGCCACCACCCCTGTGGACTTGTCTTTTTACATGACGTGGCGGACAAAGAAGGAGGCAGCACTTGGAGACATTTCTCTGACAGCGGTGTGGACGCCCTCATTGCTGTTTGAGCGCTGGGACCCTCCCCCATCGCTGCGAGAGAATTCATTTGCATACCGGTAAAAACTGGTATTTCTGAGGAACGGCGCAGCGGAGACCACATCTACAGGTAAGAGACAAATAGCCTTTCTAAAGGCTATTAAAACATCTTATCCACAAAAAAAAAAAGTTTTAATGGTAGAATCCCTTTAAGCTGAAGCCCCATGTCGCGAAAATGCAGCATTTTATAGTACCAGCAAAGTTACTGGAATTCTGACTAATCTCAGCCACAGGTTGCAGAAAAAAAATTTGCAGCAGAAAAGTGTCGTTTTTGAAAAGCGCTGCATGTCGGTTATATTTTTGGAACCATCAGTGTTTTCTGTCTAGGTATAATAAGGCTAGGGGGATATCGTCACTCCTTGGGGAGAGACCACCATATAGGTGTGTGGAGACTTATTAAGCCTTTAGCGTTCCACTTTGCAAGGGGCCATGGGAAGAATATACAAATCTGTCTTCCATGATGTAATTAGGAAGTCAGGTGCCTCAGTGTTGCAAACCAACAGAGGGAAGACTAACTACCAGGTTAGTCTTCTCTACACCGGGCTGACAAGATGCAATAACATCGAAACAGCCGCCCTCAGTTGAGAGACTATACCTGGTAATAATCCCAGGATCATTGCAAAACAAAGGCCTCTTGGAAGGTCGAGCATGATGTTAAAGGGAGCAGCCTTTATTGGGCTATATCACTGAGATTCTGTCTTCCTAATTACATCAGGGAAGACAGGCTTGCACATTCCAGTGAGCTCCCTCTATTGGTTTGCAACACTGAGGCACCTGACTTCCTAATTACATCATGGAAGACAGATTTGCATATTCTTCCCATAGGTATAATAAGAGCAGAAAGTCTTCGAAAACACAGTGAAAGACAGAATTTCAAAATATTTCCATTGTTAGACACTCCCGACTAGACCCATTCATTTGGGCCTAAGCCGGATCACAGTGCCGCGACTGCAACGCATCGGCATCCAGTCGCGGCTGCCTTGTATTTTGGACCGGAACCTGAGGCGGCCTCCGCATCAAATTCCAATCCAAAATACTCCGTCTGAACTCAGCCTAAATCCCTGCCATGGCCCACCAAGATTCTCTCTCCACTACACCCACTATTCTTGAAAGTGGTAATTGGGGTGCGGCAGAAGAGTTGCATGCCATCAGACGCCATCATGTGGCCCGTTTTTGGCCTCTTTCAGGTGCAGCCTTGTTCGTAAATCTGCGACACTGATCATAAACCGTCCGACCTGCAAAACTTCACGAATGTTTTTCTGCTTCTACCCGACTTACACAAATTCTACTGACAATGAGAAATAAGGCCGATCTGCAGTGCGAACCCCCTAAGTCACAACTCACACTCATTACGTAGTATTAATTGCTCCAAATGAATTCCCAGTCGCTTTACCAAGGACATGACAGGCATTGGGCATTTTTTTATTGCTTAGCATAATGATACTAAATATGTTGGATGAGAAATGGCTTCTGGAAAGGACATTTGTATCATTACAGCAGATTAATGTGTCATGTGTCCTTCTTCAGTCTTCTTATTTCTATTTGATATACTTTGGGACGGTCCTCGCTATCCATTGTGTATAATCTAGTGTTTGCTAATCTCTTACAGAGGGAGACAACTTTGTTAACCTGTTTTTAGCCCTTGATTCCTTTAGTTGAAGAATTTTTAATGTTTTTTTTTTTGTTTCTACGTTATTCTATGCAGTGGCGTAACTACAGGGTTGCAGGGGTAGTGGCTGCCACAGGGCCCGGGACATTAGGGGGCCCGGCGACAGCTGCTACCGCTGCATTTTTGTTTTTTTCTTCTTAATAGGCCGTTACCGTCTGGAGTTACTCAAGCCGGTAACAGGCCCTATTTACTTACAGATCCTGGCAGGGGCCGGGATTGGTAAGTGATGCCACGGGCCCCACAAACACTATTATTATACTCGGGGGTCTTTTCAGAGGTAAGAGGAGAGGTAAGGTAACTTAAAAAAACATGTTACTTACCTTTCCACGCTCTGGGCAGGTTCGGGCCTACTTTTGGACGCTCCCTGTCATCACACAACCTGGGGCACAGGTCCCAGTCATGTGATGTCCTGGGTCATGTGACGTCCCAGACGTCAAAGAAGATGGCCAACACCACTGAGGACTGCAGCGAAGCAAGAGATAGGTAAGTAACAGTGTTTTTTATGTTTGTATCCGGTCTCCGATTATTATACTCTGGGGTCTGAAAAGAAATGCTGGCTCCCTATAGGTATAATTGAAGCAGAAAGTCCACAAAGTAAATCTCAACAAACTTTCTGTGTAAAGCGCTGCGGGAATAAACGTGATGTGTTGCCGTCGCAGTTTTTCCTGCAGCGCTTTTTTGTTGCAGGGCTCCACGTGGGGCCTTAGCCTAAAGGGGTTTTCTCATACTGATAATCTATTCACTGGACAGGTCATCAGTATATGATCTGTGGTGGGTCTGACCTCTGGACCCCACATAGATCAGACATCCCAGATCGTATATGGATACGTATAGGTCATCAGTATAAGAATCAATTTGGGTCTGGACAACCCTAGACTGGGGCTAAGGCATCATTCACATCTGTGTGGGTATTCTGTTCAGGGAAGTCCACATGGGGACCCCCTGAACGGAATACCAAACGCACTGGCAAGCAGTGTGCAGTGAAAGCACACGAACCCATAGACTATAATGGGGTCCATGTGCTTTCTGCGTGCTGCCTGCACGAATGATCTACTTTTCTGACCACATGTTCCCTACTGGGCAGTGCGGAGAGTACACGGACCCTATTATAATTTATGGGGTCCGTGTGCTTTCACTGCACACCACTTGCCAGTGTGTTTGGTATTCCGTTCATGCGGTCTCCCCCGAACAGAATGTCAATGTCCTCGTGCAGTTCCCCGAACGGATTACCAAATGCGGATGTGAACTAAGATTAAATGGAGTTCACTCAACACAGAGAACTAAATGATCCTGTTATCTTCTTTCTTCTTTGTTGTTATGACTCCTGGTATCTTTTCTATCTGCTAGGAGCTTGTATGTGTTCTTTCTTGAAATATATTACTGTATTATCCATGCTGCCGTAACACTCTGATTTTCCCCATGTGGGGACTATTACAGGATTATCTTTAGAGATGAGCGAATACTAGTCGAAATTCTAGTTTCGAATACCTCGCTCCCAAAGGAATGAATGGGAGCGGGAGAACTACAAGGGGTTAAGCGCCAGCAAGGGGTTAAGTGCTCCCATTCACTCCTATGGAGTCTCTCCTGAACAGAATGTCAATGTCCTCGTGCAGCTCCCCGAACGGATTACCAAATGCAGATGTGAACTAAGATTAAATGGAGATCACTCAACACAGAGAACTAAATGATCCTGAAATCTTCTTTCCTCTTAGTTGTTATGACTCCTAGTATCTTTTCTATCTGCTAGGAGCGTGTATGTGTTCTTTCTTGAAATATATTACTGTATTATTCATGCTGCTGGAACACTCTGATTTTTCCCATGGGGGGACCATTAAAGGATTATCTTTAGAGATGAGCGAATACTAGTTGAAATTCTAGTTTCGAATACCTCGCTCTCAAGGGAATGAATGGGAGCGGGTGAACTGCAAGGGGTTAAGCGCCGACAACGGGTTAAGCGCTCCCATTCACTCCTATGGAGCAAGGTATTCGAAACGTCAGTGGAAGTGGAAATGTTACAGGTTTCATTTGATCTATATTTAGGCGAAATAAAATCCAAGCAGATTCAGCTCGCATGACAAAGGGCTAAGGAGTTCCAGTAGGAAGGAAAGAATCCTCAGTAGAATCCTCCTGCCAGCGCCGGTGGAAAGCTCCACAAGCAGAAGACACACAAACCATAAAATCCATTCCCTCCCGGAGAATAAACACCACTTGTTGTGACAGTGACAAGTCGAGTAAAGCGTTCCCATCCCGTGCGAGTCGAGACCGCTTCACCTTCCCAGACACGACCTTGAAAACTTTATTCTCTTCCACCATTTTATTTATTGCAGATGAAAGATTTTTTTTGCCTTCGACTTCCACTATTTGTTGTTTTCACACTGAGACTATAATATATGGAAATAATTATTTTATACCTGGATTCCGCCATAAAACAGAAAACAACACCGCTATATATTATTCCGGGGGAATCTTATTTATTTGCGACGGTGTCTCGTTCGTTCCTTCTTTACTTTGTGCGCGGGCAGAAGTTTTCTATATGGTTTATGTATGCAGATTATATAGACTTTGTAAGGGAATCTAACATCAAGGCAGGATGAATGTTCAGAACATGGAATGAATTGTCTACAAAGTCAATACCATGGAAATTGCAAAGGCTTAAAGGATTTTCGGGTTATTTGTTAAAAAGTTTGCATAGAGACGCCCCACACTGTGCCCCATAGAAACTTCTGTGTGCTACTTGTATTGTTCATTTCCATGTAATATATATTTGATTGTTTTATTACATGCTGTAAAATCTTTAGAAGATGTTTGGAGGTGAATATTGTAGAAAACACTGGAGAGGAAATGGTTAATAATTGAGAAGCCGAGAGTAAATGGGAGTTGTGGTGGGACCGTACCTCATGCTATGGATAGTCTTGTACTGTAAAGGAATTTTCCCATAAATGTAACCATATTTGTAGACAATTAAAATGTATACATTATAGCAAATATAAATAATTGTATTACATAAATGATGTATTGTAAGATATGGATGTGACCATGAATAAAGGAACTTGTCAGAAACCCAGCCATGATCTCCTTCTCATGACTAGGTTATCTTCTCATACATGTAGTGTCCTCCTGATAACCAGCCATGATGTCCTTATTGTGATCAGGTTATCTTCTCATACATGTAGTGTCCTCCTGATAACCAGCCATTAGGTCCTTATTGTGGTCAGGTTATCTTCTCATACATGTAGTGTCCTCCTGATAACCAGCCATGATGTCCTTATTGTAGTCAGGTTATCTTCTCATACATATAGTGTCCTCCTGATAACCAGCCATGATGTCCTTATTGTGGTCAGGTTATCTTCTCATACATGTAGTGTCCTCCTGATAACCAGCCATGATGTCCTTATTGTGGTCAGGTTATCTTCTCATACATGTAGTGTCCTCCTGATAACCAGCCATGATGTCCTTATTGTGGTCGGGTTATCTTCTCATACATGTAGTGTCCTCCTGATAACCAGCCATGAGGTCCTTATTGTGGTCAGGTTATCTTCTCATACCTGTAGTGTCCACCTGATAAACAGCCATGATGTCCTTATTGTGGTCAGATTATCTTCTCATACCTGTAGTGTCCTCCTGATAACCATCCATGATGTCCTTATTGTGGTCAAGTTATCTTCTCATACATGTAGTGTCCTTCCTCCTGATAACCAGCCATGATGTCCTTGTTGTAGTTGGGTTATCTTCTCATACCTGTAGTGTCCTCCTGATAACCAGCCATGATGTCCTTATTGTGGTCGGGTTATCTTCTCATACATGTAGTGTCCTCCTGATAACCAGCCATGATGTCCTTATTGTGGTTGAGTTATCTTCTCATACATGTAGTGTCCTCCTGATAACCAGCCATGATGTCCTTATTGTGGTCGGGTTATCTTCTCATACATGTAGTGTCCTCCTGATAACCAGCCATGATGTCCTTATTGTGGTCGGGTTATCTTCTCATACATGTAGTGTCCTCTTGATAACCAGCCATGATGTCCTTATTGTGGTCAGGTTATCTTCTCATACACAGTGTCCTCCTGATAACCAGCCATGATGTCCTTATTGTGGTCAGGTTATCTTCTCATACCTGTAGTGTCCTCTTGATAACCAGCCATGATATCCTTATCGTGGTCGGGTTAAGACACCTGGACCTCACCCTGTTGAAGCCGCCTCTGGGGGGGGGCTAAAGAACCCCTTTAAGGTGCGAGAAGGGGTTAAATAACAATAATAGTAACGATGATAAGCGACTCTATTGGATTCTCATGCGAAATGTCTCTGAGTTCTTTTATAATTTATCTGAAGTGGTAATAAAGGTGCTGAATAATATCAGCGATGTTGTATTGTGCACTTTCCCTTATATCCGCGTGCTTTATTACTTTACATAAATTTGCACTGAAAGCAAGACATTATTCTCGGATGCAAAACTTGAGACTTGAGAGATGTAATTCCTTCATAGAAACACCTACTGGGTCTTAGATTTAATGAACTTTTCACTGCATTATATTAGTAGAGGAAGACGATTTATTATTGATGAGCTCGGAAAGTACATTCATAGATTCATCTGGTCCGCGCGCCCGTTTAGAAGTAGCGCATCGCCCAATGAACACAATCACATGGAAATCTTTTATTCACATCCAAAACCTTATTTTCCTTTCATTCCATAAAATGTTTATGAATTCCCGCGTACTTCCGCCATAACAGGTGCTTCATTATTGATGGCTTTCTGGTGTGATAGACCGAGAAGACTAGTTGAATTTTAATAAACCTATAGAAAGATTATAAGAATATTTTTGATTTATCTTCGGAACTCGAGCAACTAAGTCCGTAACAAAGTTCATTTTCAAGGAGGATTGAGCGCCGCGGCTACGGGTATTGGCTCGATGTGACGGCTATTGTACAATCCGATATGATAGATCGTAATAACTAGTAGGTATTCATGGGTTAATGTACATGTGATATACAGATGTGTGAATAGGGCGTTAGATGAGGAGTCTGAACGTAGACCAGATGTATCACAGTGGCCGATATTATTAGTTGGCTGACTTTGAGGCAAATTTTACTCAAGATTTTTGCACAATTTTGGTGCATAGTGTTAAATTTAAGTAACGTCCTTTTCTGATAAATCACACCCACGTGTCTAGCAAGTTGAAACAATTTTAGCTCATACTCAGGGGTGGGGTTGAGCCGAGCTTGAGATTTCAGGATCGTTTTTAGAATCCGATTTTCGATCATTTTGCAGCCGATCCCGATCGTGAAATTTGCTCGATCGCTGATTGGAATCCGATCTTTTCCGATCTCGATGGCTCAACCCTTATTTTAGCTTTTCCCACAATGATTGGCCAGTAGCCAAGCATTGTGGGAACTAACGTGAGAACTCGATCCTGCCGAAAAAGATCGGGATCAGAACTCCGATCACAATCGTGAAATTTGCTCGATCGCCGATCGGAATCCGATCTTTTCCGATCCCGATCAATCAACCCTTATGTTAGCTTTTCCCACAATAATTGGCCAGTAGCCAAGCATTGTGGGAACTAACGTGAGACTTCGATCCCGCCTAAAAAGATTGGGATCAGAAATTCGATCGCGATCGTGAAACTTGCTCGATCACCGATCAGAATCCGATCTTTTCCAATCCCGATCGCTCAACACTACTCAGGGGGCATTCACACGGAGGAAGTTGGCGTCAGAATTGTCATGGAAATTGAGCCTCCCATTGACTGTAATGGGTTCCATTTCCCACGCGGAACCCATTGAAATTAATGGGAGACTTTAGTTCCATGCCGATTCTGACATGAGTTATCGCGCCAGAATCAGCGCCAACTTCCTCCGTGTGAAGACGCCCTAAGAGTGCAAGGACATGCCTAATATGCAACACATTTACGGCAGAGTCTTGTCGCCACCACAATAGTAAACCCTATTTACTAACCCTGGCCCTTTGTATTTTATGGTATGGCTGTTAGAGATGAGCGAACACTGTTCGGATCAGCCGATCCGAACAGAACGCTCCCATAGAAATGAATGGAAGCACCTGTGACGCCGGCCGCCGGCAAAGTCAGCGTCACAGGTGCTTCTATTCATTTCTATGGGTGCATGCTGTTCGGATCGGCTGATCCGAACGGTGTTCGCTCATCTCTAATGGCTGTCTTATACATGTAGGACTCTGCTTTATGCCCATTTATTTTATTAAACAGATACATAGTCTATCGACACTTTTTCATACCCTATCTTGTATCGTAGACTTGTCGATGTAAAATCCCATAGAGTCGCATCTTGGTTTAGAAGTGCCTAAATAAACAGTTGAAATGAACTTTTTGATTGAAATCCATTTAATTTTCGAGAGCATTTACAAAGACGACTTAGTAGCGGAGTTATTTATTAATGGCAGTGTAGCTTTTATTACATTTCCATTGCGAGACGTTTCCCTTGAGTAATCTCTTTTACATGTTTATTATGATTAGAGATGAGCAAATCAATTAGCTCCGTTCTGGTTTTGCAGCACATATAAGGATTTCGCTGTGGCCTGTGAACTGTGAACAATTTGATTTTTGACAGCAATCAGCCAAAAAATGTTAATGATTGTATTGTGAAAAATTCTTCTACTGCAGTCAGCGCTGGAAGTTCTGGTGCTGTGCCAGCAATATGAAGCCACAGCATCAAAAGGGGCAACAGAAGCAGAAACGTACTAGAAGATCCACCAATGGACTCATCGGAGCTTATCTATAAAACCAAGTGTAGGACACTGTCAGGGCTCCTAGGAACCTATCTATGAAACATAGTGTAGAATACTGTCAGGACTCCTAGGAACCTATCTATAAAACATAGTGTATGACACTGTCAGGGCTCCTAGGAACCTATCTATAAAACATAGTGTAGAACACTGTCAGGGCTCCTAGGAACCTATCTATAAAACATAGTGTAGAACACTGTCAGGGCTCCTAGGAACCTATCTATAAAACATAGTGTATAACACTGTCAGGGCTCCTAGGAACCTATCTATAAAACATAGTGTATAACACTGTCAGGGCTCCTGGGAACCTATCTATAAAACATAGTGTATGACAATGTCAGGGCTCCTAGGAACCTATCTATAATACATAGTGTATAACACTGTAAGGACTCCTAGGAACCTATCTATAAAACATAGTGTAGAACACTGTCAGGGCTCCTGGGGACCTATCTATAAAACATAGTGTATGACAATGTCAGGGCTCCTAGGAACCTATCTATAATACATAGTGTATAACACTGTAAGGACTCCTAGGAACCTATCTATAATACATAGTGTAGAACACTGTCAGGGCTACTAGGAACCTATCTATAATACATAGTGTAGAACACTGTCAGGGCTCCTAGGAACCTATCTATAAAACATAGTGTAGAATACTGTCAGGACTCCTAGGAACCTATCTATAAAACATAGTGTATAACACTGTCAGGGCTCCTAGGAACCTATCTATAAAACATAGTGTATAACACTGTCAGGGCTCCTAGGAACCGATCTATAAAACATAGTGTATGATACTGTCAGGGCTCCTAGGAACCTATCTATAAAACATAGTATATGACACTGTCAGGGCTCCTAGGAACCTATCTATAAAACATAGTGTATAATATTGTCAGGGCTCCTAGGAACCTATCTATAAAACATATTGTATGACACTGTCACGGCTCCTAGGAACCTATCTATAAAACATAATGTAGAATACGCTTAAGACTCCTTGGAACCTATCTATAAAACATAGTGTATGACACTGCCAGGTCTCCTAGGAACTTATCTATAAAACATAGTGTATGACACTGTCAGGGCTCCTAGGAACCTATCTATAAAACATAGTGTAGAACACTGTCAGGGCTCCTAGGAACCTATCTATAAAACATGGTGTAGAATACACTTAAAACTCCTAGGAACACATTTATCCAGTTTCCAGCTTTCTAAGGCAAACACAGCCAAAGTTATGTCAAAGTGAAAAGTGACATTATTGTGCTCTGGGGTCTATTCAAATGGAGGCCCATGGGAAATGTAAACATACACGCATACTCTCCTTCCATTAACTCTCTTGGGTCTCCTCGCTGCGTCCGATGCTCTTATGTGACATCATCGGCCCAGGGGTCACAGTTGTCCATGATTAGAACACCAGTAGTCACATGGGCCCTCCAAGCATCATGACATCATGATTCTCAGCACACCCAGGTCACTGCTGAGGCCCAATCACAGGTGTCATTGCTGAACCTGACACAAGTAAGCCCAAGAGAGGTAATAGAAGATGAGTATGAGAATATGTTTATTTTTATCACCTCCACACTATTTTATTTCTCCCACGTTGAGTCGTTTGGGACAAACCCAACTTTTTACAAGTTGATTCGCCTATCTCTATTGCTAACTTTCGAAGACTAGAAAAGCGAACAGTGATTGGTTAAGATTTTTCTACAATAAAGGTCTATCAGTAGAGATGAGCGAACAGTGTTCTATCGAACTCATGTTCGATCGGATATTAGGCTGTTCGGCATGTTCGAATCGAATCGAACACCACGTGGTAAAGTGCGCCATTACTCGATTCCCCTCCCACCTTCCCTGGCGCCTTTTTTGCTCCAATAACAGCGCAGGGTAGGTGGGACAGGAACTACGACACCGGTGACGTTGAAAAAAGTAGGCAAAACCCATTGGCTGCCGAAAACATGTGACCTCTAATTTAAAAGAACAGCGACGCCCAGCTTCGCGTCATTCTGAGCTTGCAATTCACCGAGGACGGAGGTTTCCGTCCAGTTAGCTAGGGCTTAGATTCTGGGTAGGCAGGGACAGGCTAGGATAGGAAGGAGAAGACAACCAACAGCTCTTGTAAGAGCTAAATTCCAGGGAGAAGCTTGTCAGTGTAACGTGGCACTGACGGGCTCAAACGCCGCAACCCAGCTTTCCCAGGATCCTGAATGGAATACACTGTCAGTGTATTCCCGTATACCCGATATATACCCCCGATACCCGTTCCAACGGTGTGCCCCCCCACCTTCACCCCAGAAATACCCTGCAAGTCCCCTAGCAATAGGATTGGGGCTATATACACCCACTATTTTTGCTACTGCCATATAGTGCCATTGTCTGACTGGGAATTCAAAGAATATATTGGGCTTACATATAACTTCAATTCCAGGGAGAAGCTTGTCAGTGTAACGTGGCACTGACGGGCTCAATCGCCGTAACCCAGCTTTCCCAGGATCCTGAATGGAACACACTGACAGTGTATTCCCGTATACCCCATATATACACCCCAAATCCCCGTTCCAATGGTGTGCCCCCCCACCTTCACCTCAGAAATACCCTGCAAGTCCCCTAGCAATAGAATTGGGGCTATATACACCCACAATTTTTGCTACTGGTATATAGTGCCATTGTCTGACTGGGAATTCAAAGAATATATTGGGGTTACGTGCACCCACAATTTTTGCTACTGGTATACAGTGCCATTGTCTGACTGGGAATTCAAAGAATATATTGGGAATACAAATACCCTCATTTCTTGCTACTGCCATATAGTGCCAGTTTCTGACTGGGAATTCAAAGAATATATTGGGGTTACGTGCACCCACAATTTTTACTACTGGTATATAGTGCCATTGTCTGACTGGGAATTCAAAGAATATATTGGGGTTACGTGCACCCACAATTTTTACTACTGGTATACAGTGCCAGTTTCTGACTGGGAATTCAAAGAATATATTGGGGTTACGTGCACCCACAATTTTTACTACTGGTATACAGTGCCATTGTCTGACTGGGAATTCAAAGAATATATTGGGGTTATAAATACCCTCATTTCTTGCTACTGGTATATAGTGCCATTGTCTGACTGGGAATTCAAAGAATATATTGGGGTTACGTGCACCCACAATTTTTACTACTGGTATACAGTGCCAGTTTCTGACTGGGAATTCAAAGAATATATTGGGGTTACAAATACCCTCATTTCTTGCTACTGCCATATAGTGCCAGTTTCTGACTGGTAATTCAAAGAATATATTGGGGTTACGTGCACCCACAATTTTTACTACTGGTATACAGTGCCATTGTCTGACTGGGAATTCAAAGAATATATTGGGGTTATAAATACCCTCATTTCTTGCTACTGGTATATAGTGCCAGTTTCTGACTGGGAATTCAAAGAATATATTGGGGTTACGTGCACCCACAATTTTTACTACTGGTATACAGTGCCATTGTCTGACTGGGAATTCAAAGAATATATTGGGGTTATAAATACCCTCATTTCTTGCTACTGGTATATAGTGCCATTGTCTGACTGGGAATTCAAAGAATATATTGGGGTTACGTGCACCCACAATTTTTACTACTGGTATACAGTGCCATTGTCTGACTGGGAATTCAAAGAATATATTGGGGTTATAAATACCCTCATTTCTTGCTACTGGTATATAGTGCCATTGTCTGACTGGGAATTCAAAGAATATATTGGGGTTACGTGCACCCACAATTTTTACTACTGGTATACAGTGCCATTGTCTGACTGGGAATTCAAAGAATATATTGGGGTTACGTGCACCCACAATTTTTACTACTGGTATACAGTGCCAGTTTCTGACTGGGAATTCAAAGAATATATTGGGGTTACAAATACCCTCATTTCTTGCTACTGCCATATAGTGCCAGTTTCTGACTGGTAATTCAAAGAATATATTGGGGTTACGTGCACCCACAATTTTTACTACTGGTATACAGTGCCATTGTCTGACTGGGAATTCAAAGAATATATTGGGAATACAAATACCCTCATTTCTTGCTACTGCCATATAGTGCCAGTTTCTGACTGGGAATTCAAAGAATATATTGGGGTTACGTGCACCCACAATTTTTACTACTGGTATACAGTGCCATTGTCTGACTGGGAATTCAAAGAATATATTGGGGTTATAAATACCCTCATTTCTTGCTACTGCCATATAGTGCCAGTTTCTGACTGGGAATTCAAAGAATATATTGGGGTTACGTGCACCCACAAATTTTACTACTGGTATACAGTGCCAGTTTCTGACTGGGAATTCAAAGAATATATTGGGGTTACAAATTCCCTCATTTCTTGCTACTGCCATATAGTGCCAGTTTCTGACTGGTAATTCAAAGAATATATTGGGGTTACGTGCACCCACAATTTTTACTACTGGTATACAGTGCCAGTTTCTGACTGGGAATTCAAAGAATATATTGGGGTTACAAATACCCTCATTTCTTGCTACTGCCATATAGTGCCAGTTTCTGACTGGTAATTCAAAGAATATATTGGGGTTACGTGCACCCACAATTTTTACTACTGGTATACAGTGCCATTGTCTGACTGGGAATTCAAAGAATATATTGGGGTTACAAATACCCTCATTTCTTGCTACTGCCATATAGTGCCAGTTTCTGACTGGTAATTCAAAGAATATATTGGGGTTACGTGCACCCACAATTTTTACTACTGGTATACAGTGCCAGTTTCTGACTGGGAATTCAAAGAATATATTGGGGTTACAAATACCCTCATTTCTTGCTACTGCCATATAGTGCCAGTTTCTGACTGGGAATTCAAAGAATATATTGGGGTTACGTGCACCCACAATTTTTACTACTGGTATACAGTGCCATTGTCTGACTGGGAATTCAAAGAATATATTGGGGTTACGTGCACCCACAATATTTACTACTGGTATACAGTGCCATTGTCTGACTGGGAATTCAAAGAATATATTGGGGTTATAAATACCCTCATTTCTTGCTACTGGTATATAGTGCCATTGTCTGACTGGGAATTCAAAGAATATATTGGGGTTACGTGCACCCACAATTTTTACTACTGGTATACAGTGCCATTGTCTGACTGGGAATTCAAAGAATATATTGGGGTTATAAATACCCTCATTTCTTGCTACTGGTATATAGTGCCATTGTCTGACTGGGAATTCAAAGAATATATTGGGGTTACGTGCACCCACAATTTTTACTACTGGTATACAGTGCCATTGTCTGACTGGGAATTCAAAGAATATATTGGGGTTACGTGCACCCACAATTTTTACTACTGGTATACAGTGTCATTGTCTGACTGGGAATTCAAAGAATATATTGGGGTTATAAATACCCTCATTTCTTGCTACTGGTATATAGTGCCATTGTCTGACTGGGAATTCAAAGAATATATTGGGGTTACGTGCACCCACAATTTTTACTACTGGTATACAGTGCCAGTTTCTGACTGGGAATTCAAAGAATATATTGGGGTTACGTGCACCCACAATTTTTACTACTGGTATATAGTGCCAATTTCTAACTGGGAATTCAAAATGCGCAAGGCTCCCGGAAAGGGACGTGGACGAGGCCGTGGGCGAGGTCGGGGGAATGGTTCTGGGGAGCAAGGTAGCAGTGAAGCCACAGGGCGTCCCGTGCCTACTCCTGTGGGGCAGCAAGCATTGCGCCACTCCACAGTGCCAGGGTTGCTTGCCACATTAACCAAACTGCAGGGTACAAACCTTAGTAGGCCCGAGAACCAGGAACAGGTCTTGCAATGGCTGTCAGAGAACGCTTACAGCACATTGTCCAGCAGCCAGTCAGACTCTGCCTCCTCTCCTCCTATTACCCAACAGTCTTGTCCTCCTTTCTCCCAAAATTCCCAAGCTTCACAGAACAATAACCCCAAATGTCCCTGCTCCCCAGAGCTGTTCTCCGCTCCTTTCATTGTCCCTCAACCTGCCTCTCCACGTCACGATTCCACGAACCTAACAGAGGAGCATCTGTGTCCAGATGCTCAAACACTAGAGTCTCCTCCATCTCCGTTCGATTTGGTGGTGGATGACCAGCAACCCACCCTCATCGACGATGATGTGACGCAGTTGCCGTCAGGGCATCCAGTTGACCGGCGCATTGTGCGGGAGGAGGAGATGAGACAGGAGTTGGAAGAGGAAGTGGTGGATGATGAGGACACTGACCCGACCTGGACAGGGGGGATGTCAAGCGGGGAAAGTAGTGTGGATGTTGAGGCAAGTGCAGCACCAAAAAGGGTAGCTAGAGGCAGAGGCAGAGGTCAGCAGCTTAGGCGAAGCCAGGCCACACCCGGAATCTCCCAAGATGTTCCAGTTCGTACCCAGCCCCGAAAAACTCCCACCTCGAGGGCACGTTTCTCGAAGGTGTGGAGTTTTTTCAAGGAATGCGCCGAGGACAGATATAGTGTTGTCTGCACAATTTGCCTCTCGAAATTGATTAGGGGCTCTGAGAAGAGCAACCTGTCCACCACTTCAATGCGCCGTCATTTGGAATCCAAGCACTGGAATCAGTGGCAGGCAGCAACGGCAGGACAAAGGCCGCCTGCCGTTCACGCCACTGCCACTGCCTCTGCCACTGCCTCTGCCTCTGCCACTGCCACTGCTGACTGTGCTGGCGATGCACTCCAGAGGACGAGCCAGGACACCACTTCATCTGCCTCTGCCACTTTGTTGACTTCTCCCTCATCCTCCCCTGTTCCTGTCTTATCTCCTTCTCCTGCACCATCAAAGGCACCATCAGGCGCTTCTTTACAACAACCCACCATCTCTCAGACATTGGAGCGGCGGCAGAAATACACTGCTAACCACCCACACGCGCAAGCCTTGAACGCCAACATCGCTAAACTGCTGGCCCAGGAGATGTTGGCGTTCCGGCTTGTTGAAACTCCCGCCTTCCTGGACCTGATGGCAACTGCGGCACCTCGCTATGCCGTCCCTAGCCATCACTACTTCTCCCGGTGTGCCGTCCCCGCCTTGCACCAGCACGTGTCACTCAACATCAGGCGGGCCCTTAGTTCCGCGCTTTGCACAAAGGTCCACTTGACCACCGACGCGTGGACAAGTGCATGCGGACAGGGACGCTACATTTCACTGACGGCACACTGGGTGAATGTAGTTGAGGCTGGGACTGCTTCCCAAACTGGCCCGGTGTACCTCGTCTCCCCGCCTAACATTCCTGGCAGGGACACGAGAAGAACACCCCCCTCCTCCTCCTCCTCTACCGCCTCCTCCTCCGCCACCGCCTCCTCCTCCGCCACCGCCTCCTCCTCCGCTGTTAGATTGACCCCAGCTACGAGTTGGAAACGTTGCAGCACTGGCGTTGGTAGACGTCAGCAGGCTGTGCTGAAGCTGATCAGCTTGGGGGACAGACAGCACACTGCCTCCGAGGTGAGGGATGCCCTCCTCGATGAGACGGCAATATGGTTTGAGCCGCTGCACCTGGGCCCAGGCATGGTCGTTTGTGATAACGGCCGGAACCTGGTAGCAGCTCTGGAGCTTGCCGGACTCCAACATGTTCCATGCCTGGCCCACGTCTTCAACCTAGTGGTGCAACGTTTCCTAAAGAGCTACCCCAATGTTCCAGAGCTACTGGTGAAAGTGCGGCGCATGTGCGCCCACTTTCGCAAGTCGACAGTAGCCGCTGCTAGCTTAAAATCTCTCCAGCAACGCCTGCATGTGCCACAACACCGGCTTTTGTGCGACGTCCCCACACGCTGGAACTCAACGTTTCAGATGTTGAATAGAGTGGTTGAGCAGCAGAGACCTTTGATGGAATACCAGCTACAAAACCCTAGGGTGCCACAAAGTCAGCTGCCTCAGTTTCACATCCATGAGTGGCCATGGATGAGAGACCTTTGTGACATCCTACGGGTCTTTGAGGAGTCCACAAGGAGGGTGAGCTCTGAGGATGCGATGGTGAGCCTTACAATCCCGCTCTTGTGTGTTCTGAGAGAATCCCTGATTGACATCAGGGATAACTCAGATCACACAGAGGAGTTAGGGATAGCATCCGATCCGTCACAGCTGGAGAGTAGGTCCACACATCTGTCCGCTTCACTGCGTTTAATGGAG
The DNA here is from genome assembly GCF_031893055.1 of Leptodactylus fuscus. Classification (NCBI taxonomy): domain Eukaryota; kingdom Metazoa; phylum Chordata; class Amphibia; order Anura; family Leptodactylidae; genus Leptodactylus; species Leptodactylus fuscus. The sequence continues at coordinate 13,519,075 of NC_134270.1, forward strand.
GAGGAGGAGGAGGAAGAAGAGTTGTCCGATGATGTGATGGTGATACAGGAGGCTTCCGGGCAACTTCGAATCGTCCCATTGTTGCAGCGCGGATGGGTAGACATGGAGGATGAGGAGGAAATGGAGATTGAACTTTCCGGTGGGGCCAGAGGAGTCATGCCAACTAACACTGTGGCAGACATGGCTGAGTTCATGTTGGGGTGCTTTACAACCGACAAGCGTATTGTCAAAATCATGGAGGACAACCAGTACTGGATCTTTGCTATCCTTGACCCCCGGTATAAAAACAACATCTCGTCTTTTATTCTGGTAGAGGGGAGGGCCAATCGCATCAATGCTTGCCACAGGCAATTGGTGCAGAATATGATGGAGATGTTTCCAGCATGTGACGTTGGCGGCAGGGAGGGCAGTTCCTCCAGTAGGCAACCAAGTTCTCACCGGTCCACACAAACGAGGGGCACACTGTCTAAGGTCTGGGACACCTTGATGGCACCCCCTCGCCAAAGTGCCGCCACGGAGGGTCCTAGTGTCACCAGGCGTGAGAAGTATAGGCGCATGTTGCGGGAATACCTTTCCGACCACAGCCCTGTCCTCTCCGACCCCTCTGCGCCCTACACGTATTGGGTGTCGAAGTTGGACCTGTGGCTTGAACTTGCCCTATATGCCTTGGAGGTGCTGTCCTGTCCTGCCGCCAGCGTCCTATCTGAGAGGGTGTTCAGTGCAGCCGGTGGCATCATCACTGACAAGCGCACCCGTCTGTCAGCTGAGAGTGCCGACCGGCTCACTTTGATAAAAATGAACCACCACTGGATAGAGCCTTCATTTTTGGGCCCACCTGTGTAAAGCACCCCAACATGAAACTCCATGTCTGTACTCAACCTCTCCAATTCCTCCGCATCCTCATACTCATCCACCATAAGCGTTGCACAATTCTGCTAATACTAGGCTCCCTCCACCCTGATTTCCCCCAACTCTGCTGGTTAGAGGCTCCCTCCACCCTGCTTTCCCACAACTCTGCTGGTTAGAGGCTCCCTCCACCCTGATTTCCACCAACTCTGCTGGTTAGAGGCTCCCTCCACCATGAATTTGTCCAAACTGGGCTGTTTAGCGGCTCCCTCCACCATGAATTGGTCCAAACTGGGGTTTTTAGAGGCTCCCTCCACCATGAATTGGTCCAAACTGGGCTGTTTAGAGGCTCCCTCCACCATGAATTGGTCCAAACTGGGGTTTTTAGAGGCTCTCTCCACCATGAATTGGTCCAAACTGGGCTGTTTAGAGGCTCCCTCCATCATGAATTGGTCCAAACTGGGGGTTTTAGAGGCTCCCTCCACCATGAATTGGTCCAAACTGGGGTTTTTAGAGGCTCCCTCCACCATGAATTGGTCCAAACTGGGCTGTTTAGAGGCTCCCTCCACCATGAATTGGTCCAAACTGGGGTTTTTAGAGGCTCCCTCCACCATGAATTTGCCCAAACTGGCCTGTTTAGAGGCTCCCTCCACCATGAATTGGTCCAAACTGGGGTTTTTAGAGGCTCTCTCCACCATGAATTGGTCCAAACTGGGCTGTTTAGAGGCTCCCTCCACCATGAATTGGTCCAAACTGGGGTTTTTAGAGGCTCCCTCCATCATGAATTGGTCCAAACTGGGCTGTTTAGAGGCTCCCTCCACCATGAATTGGTCCAAACTGGGGTTTTTAGAGGCTCCCTCCACCATGAATTTGCCCAAACTGGCCTGTTTAGAGGCTCCCTCCACCATGAATTGGTCCAAACTGGGGTTTTTAGAGGCTCTCTCCACCATGAATTGGTCCAAACTGGGCTGTTTAGAGGCTCCCTCCACCATGAATTGGTCCAAACTGGGGTTTTTAGAGGCTCCCTCCACCATGAATTTGCCCAAACTGGCCTGTTTAGAGGCTCCCTCCACCATGAATTGGTCCAAACTGGGGTTTTTAGAGGCTCTCTCCACCATGAATTGGTCCAAACTGGGCTGGTTAGAGGCTCCCTCCACCATGAATTGGCCCAAACTGGCCTGTTTAGAGGCTCCCTCCACCATGAATTTGCCCAAACTGGCCTGTTTAGAGGCTCCCTCCACCATGAATTGGTCCAAACTGGGGTTTTTAGAGGCTCTCTCCACCATGAATTGGTCCAAACTGGGCTGTTTAGAGGCTCCCTCCATCATGAATTGGTCCAAACTGGGGTTTTTAGAGGCTCCCTCCACCATGAATTGGTCCAAACTGGGGTTTTTAGAGGCTCCCTCCACCATGAATTGGTCCAAACTGGGGTTTTTAGAGGCTCCCTCCACCATGAATTTGCCCAAACTGGGCTGGGTAGAGGCTCCCTCCACCATGAATTTGCCCAAACTGGGCTGTTTAGAGGCTCCCTCCACCATGAATTGGTCCAAACTGGGGTTTTTAGAGGCTCCCTCCACCATGAATTGGTCCAAACTGGGCTGTTTAGAGGCTCCCTCCACCATGAATTGGTCCAAACTGGGGTTTTTAGAGGCTCCCTCCACCATGAATTTGCCTAAACTGGCCTGTTTAGAGGCTCCCTCCACCATGAATTGGTCCAAACTGGGGTTTTTAGAGGCTCTCTCCACCATGAATTGGTCCAAACTGGGCTGGTTAGAGGCTCCCTCCACCATGAATTTGCCCAAACTGGCCTGTTTAGAGGCTCCCTCCACCATGAATTTGCCCAAACTGGCCTGTTTAGAGGCTCCCTCCACCATGAATTGGTCCAAACTGGGGTTTTTAGAGGCTCCCTCCACCATGAATTTGCCCAAACTGGCCTGTTTAGAGGCTCCCTCCACCATGAATTGGTCCAAACTGGGGTTTTTAGAGGCTCTCTCCACCATGAATTGGTCCAAACTGGGCTGGTTAGAGGCTCCCTCCACCATGAATTGGCCCAAACTGGCCTGTTTAGAGGCTCCCTCCACCATGAATTTGCCCAAACTGGCCTGTTTAGAGGCTCCCTCCACCATGAATTGGTCCAAACTGGGGTTTTTAGAGGCTCTCTCCACCATGAATTGGTCCAAACTGGGCTGTTTAGAGGCTCCCTCCATCATGAATTGGTCCAAACTGGGGTTTTTAGAGGCTCCCTCCACCATGAATTGGTCCAAACTGGGGTTTTTAGAGGCTCCCTCCACCATGAATTGGTCCAAACTGGGGTTTTTAGAGGCTCCCTCCACCATGAATTTGCCCAAACTGGGCTGGTTAGAGGCTCCCTCCACCATGAATTTGCCCAAACTGGGCTGTTTAGAGGCTCCCTCCACCATGAATTGGTCCAAACTGGGGTTTTTAGAGGCTCCCTCCACCATGAATTGGTCCAAACTGGGCTGTTTAGAGGCTCCCTCCACCATGAATTGGTCCAAACTGGGGTTTTTAGAGGCTCCCTCCACCATGAATTTGCCTAAACTGGCCTGTTTAGAGGCTCCCTCCACCATGAATTGGTCCAAACTGGGGTTTTTAGAGGCTCTCTCCACCATGAATTGGTCCAAACTGGGCTGGTTAGAGGCTCCCTCCACCATGAATTTGCCCAAACTGGCCTGTTTAGAGGCTCCCTCCACCATGAATTTGCCCAAACTGGCCTGTTTAGAGGCTCCCTCCACCATGAATTGGTCCAAACTGGGGTTTTTAGAGGCTCCCTCCACCATGAATTTGCCCAAACTGGGCTGTTTAGAGGCTCCCTCCACCATGAATTTGCCCAAACTGGGCTGTTTAGAGGCTCTCTCCACCATGAATTGGTCCAAACTGGGCTGTTTAGAGGCTCCCTCCACCATGAATTGGTCCAAACTGGGGTTTTTAGAGGCTCTCTCCACCATGAATTGGTCCAAACTGGGCTGTTTAGAGGCTCCCTCCATCATGAATTGGTCCAAACTGGGGTTTTTAGAGGCTCCCTCCACCATGAATTGGTCCAAACTGGGTTTTTTAGAGGCTCCCTCCACCATGAATTGGTCCAAACTGGGGTTTTTAGAGGCTCCCTCCACCATGAATTGGTCCAAACTGGGGTTTTTAGAGGCTCCCTCCACCATGAATTGGTCCAAACTGGGCTGTTTAGAGGCTCCCTCCACCATGAATTGGTCCAAACTGGGGTTTTTAGAGGCTCCTTTCACCATGAATTTGCCTAAACTGGCCTGTTTAGAGGCTCCCTCCACCATGAATTGGTCCAAACTGGGGTTTTTAGAGGCTCTCTCCACCATGAATTGGTCCAAACTGGGCTGTTTAGAGGCTCCCTCCACCATGAATTGGTCCAAACTGGGGTTTTTAGAGGCTCCCTCCATCATGAATTGGTCCAAACTGGGCTGTTTAGAGGCTCCCTCCACCATGAATTGGTCCAAACTGGGGTTTTTAGAGGCTCCCTCCACCATGAATTTGCCCAAACTGGCCTGTTTAGAGGCTCCCTCCACCATGAATTGGTCCAAACTGGGGTTTTTAGAGGCTCTCTCCACCATGAATTGGTCCAAACTGGGCTGTTTAGAGGCTCCCTCCACCATGAATTGGTCCAAACTGGGGTTTTTAGAGGCTCCCTCCACCATGAATTGGTCCAAACTGGGCTGTTTAGAGGCTCCCTCCACCATGAATTGGTCCAAACTGGGGTTTTTAGAGGCTCCCTCCACCATGAATTTGCCCAAACTGGCCTGTTTAGAGGCTCCCTCCACCATGAATTGGTCCAAACTGGGGTTTTTAGAGGCTCTCTCCACCATGAATTGGTCCAAACTGGGCTGGTTAGAGGCTCCCTCCACCATGAATTGGCCCAAAGTGGCCTGTTTAGAGGCTCCCTCCACCATGAATTTGCCCAAACTGGCCTGTTTAGAGGCTCCCTCCACCATGAATTGGTCCAAACTGGGGTTTTTAGAGGCTCTCTCCACCATGAATTGGTCCAAACTGGGCTTTTTAGAGGCTCCCTCCATCATGAATTGGTCCAAACTGGGGTTTTTAGAGGCTCCCTCCACCATGAATTGGTCCAAACTGGGGTTTTTAGAGGCTCTCTCCACCATGAATTGGTCCAAACTGGGCTGTTTAGAGGCTCCCTCCACCATGAATTGGTCCAAACTGGGGTTTTTAGAGGCTCTCTCCACCATGAGTTGGTCCAAACTGGGCTGTTTAGAGGCTCCCTCCACCATGAATTGGTCCAAACTGGGGTTTTTAGAGGCTCCCTCCACCATGAATTGGTCCAAACTGGGCTGTTTAGAGGCTCCCTCCACCATGAATTGGTCCAAACTGGGGTTTTTAGAGGCTCCCTCCACCATGAATTTGCCCAAACTGGCCTGTTTAGAGGCTCCCTCCACCATGAATTGGTCCAAACTGGGGTTTTTAGAGGCTCTCTCCACCATGAATTGGTCCAAACTGGGCTGGTTAGAGGCTCCCTCCACCATGAATTGGCCCAAACTGGCCTGTTTAGAGGCTCCCTCCACCATGAATTTGCCCAAACTGGCCTGTTTAGAGGCTCCCTCCACCATGAATTGGTCCAAACTGGGGTTTTTAGAGGCTCTATCCACCATGAATTGGTCCAAACTGGGCTGTTTAGAGGCTCCCTCCATCATGAATTGGTCCAAACTGGGGTTTTTAGAGGCTCCCTCCACCATGAATTGGTCCAAACTGGGGTTTTTAGAGGCTCCCTCCACCATGAATTGGTCCAAACTGGGGTTTTTAGAGGCTCCCTCCACCATGAATTTGCCCAAACTGGGCTGTTTAGAGGCTCCCTCCATCATGAATTGGTCCAAACTGGGGTTTTTAGAGGCTCCCTCCACCATGAATTGGTCCAAACTGGGGTTTTTAGAGGCTCCCTCCACCATGAATTGGTCCAAACTGGGCTGTTTAGAGGCTCCCTCCACCATGAATTGGTCCAAACTGGGGTTTTTAGAGGCTCTCTCCACCATGAATTGGTCCAAACTGGGCTGGTTAGAGGCTCCCTCCACCATGAATTTGCCCAAACTGGCCTGTTTAGAGGCTCCCTCCACCATGAATTTGCCCAAACTGGCCTGTTTAGAGGCTCCCTCCACCATGAATTGGTCCAAACTGGGGTTTTTAGAGGCTCCCTCCACCATGAATTTGCCCAAACTGGGCTGTTTAGAGGCTCCCTCCACCATGAATTTGCCCAAACTGGGCTGTTTAGAGGCTCCCTCCACCATGAATTGGTCCAAACTGGGCTGTTTAGAGGCTCCCTCCACCATGAATTGGTCCAAACTGGGGTTTTTAGAGGCTCTCTCCACCGTGAATTGGTCCAAACTGGGCTGTTTAGAGGCTCCCTCCATCATGAATTGGTCCAAACTGGGGTTTTTAGAGGCTCCCTCCACCATGAATTGGTCCAAACTGGGTTTTTTAGAGGCTCCCTCCACCATGAATTGGTCCAAACTCTGCTGGTTAGAGGCTCCCTCCACCATGAATTTGCCCAAACTGGGGTGTTTAGAGGCTCCCTCCACCATGAATTTGCCCAAACTCTGCTGGTTAGAGGCTCAATCCACCCTGATTTTCAAAACAAATGTTGGTGCCAACCTCAACTTACTACAAGGGCCAAATTCACTGCTGGTGACAAGCTCTCCTCACTCCAAGTGCCAAATACACATGTTTCAAGGTGTTTTCCTACTGTCAGAGAGGTGGTATTGAGTGTGTAAAGTGTGTAGTTGTTAGGCTGTGATGTTGGGGTAATAGAGGGTCTTTGGTGTGTTAGATGCCCCCAGACATGCTTCCCCTGCTGCCCCAGTGTCATTCCAGAGGTGTTGGCATCATTTCCTGGGGTGTCATAGTGGACTTGGTGACCCTCCAGACACGGATTTGGGTTTCCCCCTTAACGAGTATCTGTTCCCCATAGACTATAATGGGGTTCGAAACCCGTTCGAACACACGAACATTGAGCGGCTGTTCGAATCGAATTTCGAACCTCGAACATTTTAGTGTTCACTCATCTCTATCTATCAGCATTTGACTGTATTCACATGACTGCTCTTCATGACTTAGTGCTCTACTTTTCGACAGATCAGAAACATGGCTCCATTTTCACAGACTCTAAAGTTGATGGGTCCCGGACTACAGTAGGAGTTTCAACTTGGCACTAAAAAATCCAGCTGAGACTCAGCGCAGTCTTGTGACTATAGACTCAGTGTTTCACATTTTACTTCCAATGGTAGAATGTAATTTTCAGTATGTGGGAGACAGCGAGCATTTTGACAAAACATTTTCTTTTTTTTTTTTTTTTTTTAAATGTAGATTGTGAGCCCCACATAGAGCTTACAATGTACATTTTTCCCTATCAGTATGTTTGTTTTTTTTTGGAATATGGGATGGAAATCCATGCAAACACGGGGAGAACATACAAACTCCTTGCAGATGGTTTTTTTTTTACCCTTGGTGGGATTTGAACACCAGGACACCTGCGCTGCAGGGCTGCAGTGCTAACCACTGAGCCACTGTGTGGCCCCTGTAAAAAAACATTTTCTCTACAAGTTTCATCTTAAGATTTTTCTATAGCTTTTCTAAGAAGAGCTTTGTTTCAAAATGTATTCAGCGTAAAAGGAAACCATTGGTGCCCATATGTTACAGTAGCGATGATTATTTTGTTATTAGATACTGGACTGCGGATGTAAGCGCATACATCTCCAGGCATGGGGGATACTGATGGGGCAGACATGGGGGATACTAATGGGGCTGGCATGGGGGACACTGATGGGTAGAGGCCAGGGGGGCACTGATGGGTAAAGGCCTGGGGGATACTGATGGGAGCAGGCATGGGGGATACTGATGGGGCAGACATGGGGGGACACTGATGGGTGCAGGCATGGGGAATATTGATGGGGCTGGCATTGGGGACATTGATGGGGCAATCATGTGGGATGGTGATTGGGGCAGTCATGGGAGACATTGAAGGGGGCATGCATGGTGGATACTGATGGGGCTGGCATGGGGGACACTGATGGGGGTAGGAATTGGGGACATTGATGGGAAGTCATGTGGGATAGTGTTTGGGGCAGTCATGGGGGACACTGATGGGGCAGGCATAGAGGATACTGATGGGGCTGGCATGGGAGACACTGATGGGGGCAGGTATGGTGGACACTGATGGGGCAGGCATGGGGGACATTGATGGGGCAGGCATGGGGGATAAGGATGGAGGCAGGCATGGAGGGATACTGATGGGACAGGCATGGGGGACACTGATGGGGCAGTCATGTAGGATGATGATTGGAGCAGTTATGGGGGATGCTGATGGTTCAATATGAATATCCCCTCTGACTGTATCTAAAAACCGAAATCCATAAACAACTACTGCAACTACACTTATTTACTTTACACTAAGCAATCTATACCAGTAATATACAATTATATATACTTTATATCCACCATTGCAGATAAAAAGTCTGGTCATGTGCGTTGAAGCTTAGTAACTCCATAGGGATCATAGTAATAGCAGTTAACCCCATAATGTCCCTCACATTAACCCCCTATGTGCCTCACATAAGAGGTACTGATATGTGGGACATATGGAGGTAATAATTAGGTATCTTCATAATTAAGATCCTTCATTAGTCCCCTCATGTGTCTCACATATTAGTAACACTTATATGGGGCACACAGGGGTTAATATGAGGGACATGATGGGGTTAACTATTATTAATGTGAGACACATGGAGTTACTGAAACTAAATGAATAACCCCAAATGCCTGACGTTAATAGGCAGAGTAACTAAAGGAAGGTCCTTGTGTGTCACGTTACTGTAGCTTCCTCTCCTCCATACAGCAGACATCTTCCATAAGACATAATGAATCCTGGCCACTCATCTGCAGGGTAGATGCTAAATCCTAGTGACGTCATGACCATGTGATCGGACTCTGGTGTGGGCGGAGCTACTGGGATTTAGACTCAACCTTATCTGAAGATGTTACATACCAGTGGCTACAGGACCTTTGATAACATCACAGTCACGTGACAAGCCAATCACAGAGCAGTAGCACTAAAGGACCTCCCCCTTCCAGGTCCTTCCAATTTTCTGTGCTCCATGAACCCTGACTCGTGTATAAGCCGAGGAGAGTATGAAAAATGTGCTGAAAAAGTCAGCTTATACTCGAGTATATACGGTAGCAACCTGATAACTGGAAAAGGGAGATAAACAGCCCAGAAATACAAGCTCTCTTGGAGCACTCAGCTCCCCCTCCCTCCTGAGAGCAGTGAGCTACTTCACTTGTCCTGGGCGGAGAGATAAGATCATCCCCAGGTCTGTGGTTATGGAAGCGCAGTGTAAACAATGAAGTGAATAATCTCAGGTAATAGCCAAACAAAGCAGTTTTGCTGAAGCAATGTATTTAGGAAAAGTCTTAAATCCACATAAGCTAGCAGTATAGATAGGATCCTTGAGATGGGACAACTCCTTTAAGAAGCCAGAAGGAAGTCACAAGGAAGCTCAGCAGAAGTGAGAGAAGGTCAGTATCAGTGTTACTGTTATATTACTACATCTCCCTGACTAGCTGCTTATGATACACTATGTTCTGAACGACCACAGAATGCAATAAATTGTTTGGGGGTGGCGAATCCCAAAAGTCTCGAATTTCTAAAAAATTTGTAAGAAACCTGCATCATTAGGAACCTCTCTACTTTTCATCTCACCCAACATCATAAAACATTTATCGATAAATAATCCGTAAGGTACAGAAAATTAGTGCAAATAAGATAATCAATAGGGTTGAGCCGATCTTGAGATTTCAGGATCATTCTCCAGCCGATCCCGATCGTGAAATTTGCTCGATCGCTGATCGGGATCCGATCTTTCCCGATCCCGATCACTCAACCCCAGTCAATGCTTCTCTATGGGAAAAGTCACTCTTGAGATTTCAAAATCCGATTTTCGATCATTTTTCCAGGCGATCCCGATGGCGATCCTGAAACTTGCTCGATCGCCATCGGGATCCGATCTTTTCCGATCCTAATAATCAATATAATCATAAGATCGCGATAGAATTCTGGTCAATGAACAGTTCTTTTTTTTGTCACACCACTTTTTTTTGAGTTGGGAAATATTTTTTGTATAAAATAAAAAGCGTGTGATGTCTTCGTTGCCCAACAAGTTATGTCAAATCTCAGATTAAACTCTGTCATATCAAGTAAAAGCGAGAGTTCAAGAGCTTTCCATTCATGCCGAAAAGAACAAGGCTTTTCACTTATAATTGTTTGATTGCTGCGCATACATAATTCACCGAGAAGACAAGAAAGTGTAACCAAGGAGACCCAAATTTTCTTCTGTCTTTTGTTACAAAACATTGTTAGGCAACTGGTGTACTTTATCGATCAGACTATACAGAACACTCCATTTCCCCTAGAAATGTTTGTATAACAGATAGTGTGTTTTTATCAAATCGTTAACCCTTTAGCGTGTTTTGTTTTATAAAACATATTATATTAAGAAACTTTTGAATATATCTTATTCATTCAATCTGATTCATTCTCCATTTATCAGGCCGAGTTACTTTTACATAGAAGTCTATGGAGAGGGGAGTGTGAGGAGGCTGTTGGAAAAGCTACACTGTGAGTGATGGAGCTCTTATGAAACTGCTGTATATTCTAGATAAGAATCAACCACTCGATAGGATAAGACAATAAACGGATTGATTATTTGGCAGCAACATCCCCCTCCCTGCCCCTCTCCATAGACTTCTGTGTATGAGCCAAGTACCAAGATGGATTCTATAACAGCCTAAGTGAAGATAAGGAACAGTAAACCAGCCTGATAAATGGACAAGGGTTGAGTGATCGGGATCGGAAAAGATTGGATTCCGATCGGCGATTGAGAAAATTTCACGATCGCGATCGGAATTCCGATCCCGATCTTTTTGGACGGGATCGAGATCGGGGCTTATTTCCCATAATGCTTGGCTACTGGCCAATCATTGTGGGAAAAGCTTAGCACCCATAGGAATGAATGGAAGCGGGTGGCCGCTTAACCCCCTGCGTGCCGACTGCGTCCATTCATTCCTATGGATTTACCACAGCCTGCCACTCTTCTGCTTCATCCCTGTTTTACCGTATAGTCAGCTGAATATACGGTAAAACAGGGACGAAGCAGAAGAGTGGCAGGCTGCGGTAAATCACTGTGTGCTGTGCTGCTGTGAGGACGACGAGGCAAGTTCACGAGTAGATAGATACTACTGTACATTGACATGTCTATCTACTAGACAAGTCAATGTACAGTAATATCTATCTACTCATGAACTTCGTGCAACTTACCTTCTCAGAAGTGCTGCTGCTGCCGCTGCCCTCTGCCGGTCCAGTCCTCTGTCCTTCACATGTCTTTAGAGCGCCCTGCGCCCCGCCCCGCCTCCCTAGACTAGTATTATAGAGAAGGCGGGGCTTAGGAGAGTGTGCGTGGGTACTGGGAGGGGAGACGTAAGTGATGCACTCATGCCTCCCCGCCCACACTCTCCAGCCGCACCAAGCCCAGCCTACTCCCTGCATCTCTACAATACTAGTCTAGGGAGGCGGGGGGGGGGGTGCTCTGAAGACATGTGAAGGACAGAGGACCGGAATGGACCATGAAGGACATCGAGCTGCAACTGTGCAGGTAAGCACACCGGTAAGGTAAGGACACCGGTGGGGGGGAGGGGGTTAATCACTACACAACGTGGGGTCCAGAAATTGAAACATTTTTGGACTACATGCTGTGTAGTGAATAGTATCATTTTAAAAATCCGATCTCCGATTATTTAAAAAATCCCATTGACTTGCATTGGGATCGGAATTGGGATCGGGTTTGAATGGAAAATGATCGGAAATCGGATTTTAAAAACGATCCTGAAATTTCAAGATCGGCTCAACCCTAATAAAGATAGCTTTAATAATAAATATTACAACATTTCTTATATTTACCTGCACTTTTCAGTTCTGAGGTTTTTTACATTATGGCCGAGGCCCAACGTGGGGCAAACACCACGATTTTCCGAGGGAAAAAATTGTGTTGTTTTACAGTCAGAGCAAAGTGGATGGGATTGTAGCAAATCCCATGCCCACTTTGCGGTAAAAAACTTATTATTTTGGAAACTGCAGCATGTGAATTATACTTACGGAACACCAAAGGTTTCCCATAGGTATAATTGAAACAGAAAGTCCTCTGTGAACTTTCTGTCTAAAGCGCTGCGGGAAGAATCGCGATGCGTTCCCTCAGCGCTTTTTTCCCTCAGGGCGCCGCATGGAACCTTAGCCTAAAGGGGTTTTCCATGAAAAAAAATGTTTTTTATAAAAAAAAATCTTAGTGCTAATAATGGGATAATAAATGCACTCATATACCTTTAGCCATATTTTCAGAGATTCCTGGGGTCTCTGGGAGCTCTTGGCATCTCCTGCATTTGTTTACTAGGTTCAGCTTCCTGATAGGTAACTTCCACACTAACCTCTCTCAACTCCCTTCTCCTTCCTCTCTCCCTCCCATACAACCCCTACCTGTCTCTCTAGCTAGCTCGACCACTACTAGCCCTTCCATACCTACTCAGCCCAACCCCTGACCCCATTATATACTTACCTCTCTTTCTTCCTTCCAGGCTTCTTTCTGCGGGACAGCCCCTACTTCTTTACTGACTCTTCTCCCAGCGCTGCTCTGTTCTCTGCAGTAACAATCCACCTCTGCTGCGCATGCGTGGGAGCTGCGCAGTACAGGTGAATTATTGGCAGCAGTGGGCAGAGCAGCGCTGGGAGAAGCAGCGACAGTCAGAAAAGAAGGAGGGGCCATCATGAAGGATGAAGCCTTCATAGTAAATATTCCGGCGTGGATGGGAGGTGGGGGTAATAGTAACAAATGGTTTCTGGAAACAGAGAAACGAATCATCACCGCATAATCAGAAAATGTTCCTGGGGCAGTCACATGATCGCCCCAGGGTTATGGGTAAATGTTATTTATAAAGTAGGAGGGGGAGAGTGTTTAGTGTAGAGATTTCCCCCCCTCTAAGGATATGTTCACACGGGCATCCAGTCACGCACTCCGGTCCAGATTAGGCCCAAATGAATGGGCCTAGTCGGGAAGGAGTGTCTTCAAGTGGAGTTGTCTCGCGAAAAAATGAGCATCTCGCTTTTTCCGGGAGCCGGAACACACCGGCTCCCGGAAAAAAGAACTGACTGACTCCCTTTGATTTCAATGGAAACCATATGGATATGGCCTCAAAATCCTGACCAAAAAACTCTCTGTGAACTTACCCTAAGTCCTATAAGTTGTTTGGTGTGACTTTCATGGGACTTCAAGTTTAATTGGAGCGAGATCAAGAAATTTGGAGGCCAATTCAATGCCCTGAACACCTTGTCATATTCCCCAAAGCATTTGGTCTGAAAATAGACTGTTCAGGAACCTTGCAAACATTTGTGAAACAAACCTCGTGAGGTCCGGCCATCTCTATCACCTGTAAATGACAAAAATACTATAATATTATGGCTGATCAGTGGAAATGTAGGTAAGAGGTCTCAGAAGGTCATAGGCCCTGGAAAGGGCCATTATTTGGGACATTATATTGTACGGGATCACTAGTGAGGCATTATACTGTGAGTGGCCACCAAGGGGCGTTATACGATGTGGGGCCATCGAGAGGGTATTATAATTTGTGCAGGGTAGATTTTTTGAAGTGGTGGTAATGGGGTGGCCCACTGATGAAACCTTTGAATGGAGCCCACCAATGTGTTAAAATGGCCCACCATTTGCAATCTCTTTGACCTTGCACCATATTCATTCATGCCTTGTGCTATTTTTGCAGTCGTTTGCTGCTCCTGCACCTTCCAATAACATGGACAATCCCTCTCATACGACAGAATTACGTTATTTCCTTAGATATCTTGAGGAAACGACATGCTGTCTTGTCCTAAATTTTAAAGACTATTCCTCTTGACGTTACTGGGAAATAATCCTGTCATTTCACATCTGTTTTTCCGTTTTCACGAGAATTGTATCCTTGTGTTTTTGACCTTTCGTTACAAAGATTTCTAAAAGCTGTCACGTTCTCCTAGTCTCGTTGTCATTCTCATTATCTTGGTATCAAATTAACCTTATTATGGCTTAAAAGTTGTCCAAGACACTTCATTAGGCTTCAACAATGCTGAACTGAGAATTGCTTAATGATTATCGAAATTGCTTTAGGTTAATTGAAGATGGATATGGTGTATACAAGGCAAAGTTTCCAGTTACAAGTTTTGTATTTTCCTTAAGTATATGATGCTGGTGCCAAGTAGGTTCTGCAAAGCAATGTATATACTGTATACTATATGAGCAGTGGAGGAACTACTGCCATGGCAGCCATAGGGGGGCCCATGAGGTTAGGGGGCCCAGCCGTTACCTATTGGATTACTCCAATGGCTCATATGCACTTATCCATCACTTCTCCAGCCAAGAGCTGTCTTTGCTTCGGCGTCTCTAGGGGGCATCACATATTAAGTCCCCATGCCGAGCAATGACCTGGATGCTGTACTGGAGCCAAAGTGGAGGGAGCCCTGGACAAGAGTAGGAATTGGCAAATGAATATTGTCCATTACTTGGAGGTGTAATGGCCTAAGGTCACTCTCCAAGGCCAGGAAGGTGGCAATTACATTATAGATGCTACTAAAGGGTGCAGTTACTGTATAGGGGGCAAAAAACGGGCAGTTATTGTTTGGGGTTTGGTAAAGGAGGCATTACACTATGTGTGGGACAGAAAAAAGGACATTATACTGAGTGGGGGCCATTAAAAGGTCTATATGGTGTGGGCTCCAGTAAAGGAATGAAAATGGCTGCTTACAATACTGTGTAAGCAGCCGTTTTCCTGTGGCCGGCTGGTATACGCAGTCGGCTTTGCCCTAGGCCTGAAGTCTAGAAGTTTAAAGCCAAAACCCGGAAGAAGACGTGTGAAGACCCCATTCCTGAAGAAGATGGAGGTGGCGGTGGAGAGTTCTCTCGCAGCATTGGGGATGCCCCTAGGGCTGTTGGAGCGCTGAGGACCGCCCACAGTGCTGCGAGAGAACTCATTTGCATATTGGCAGAAAACGGGATTTTAACCGAACGGTGGGGTGGAGAAGACATCTAAAGGTAGGAGAAGAATAGCCTTTCTTAAGGCTATTCTGTTGGGTCAACCAGAAAAAAAAAAGGTTTTTAATGGTAGAATCCCTTTACATGGGGTTGTCTGGGATTACAACATGACGTAGTCAGGAGGGGAGGGCTATAAAATATATATTCCTGTGCTGAGCCGGCCATAAGCTCTGCAGCAGTGACAACATGTTGATAGGACCACTATAGCCAAACAGCACTCTCCGTAGTATACAGCTGAGTGCAATGACGTCACCACTGACTGATTTTTGAGTATTGGTACAATCTGCAACTTATCCTGCAAAAACTAAGGTCACATGGTAATGTAAAAGGAAGTTTTTAAAAAGTACCTGGAAGAAACTCCTGCAAACACGGGGGAGCGTATAAACTCCATGCACATGTTGTCCTGAGATTGGAACCTACAGCGGCTGCCCCAAGGCAACGGCACAGAACACTATATTCAGCCTCTCGGCAAATAAGAAGAATAAATGAGGTCAGATACTGTAACACTTGCAGATGTAGTTACTAGAGATGAGAGAACACCGTTCGATTGAATAGGTATTCGATCGAATATCAGGCCGTTCGAGGTATTCGTTCACAATCGAATACCACGCGGCATACGCAGTAAAAATTCGTATCCTCTCCCACCTTCCCTGGCGCATTTTTTGCACCAATAACTGTGCAGGGGAGGTGGGACAGGAACTACGACAACGGACGAGTGAAAAAAAATTCAAAAACCCATTGGCTGCAGAAAACATGTGACCTCCCATTTATAAGAACGGCCGCCGCCCTATTCGCCAGATTTGCGGTCAGAGATAGGGAGAGAAACATATCTGCTGAGGGCTAGATAGCGATTAGCTTCAGATAGGCAGGGAAGAACCGAAGAACAACAACAGCTCTTCTCAGAGCTATACACTGCAGGGACAGGAACCCAACTGTCCCCGGTGGAAAACAGGGATACACAACAGTTACTTCTTGCTATATATGTGCACACTAGCTTTTGTTAGGGGTGTCCCCCCCACACACACACACAAATTTGCAGGAATACAGAGCAGTTACCTCCTGCTATACACAGTCCTATGAAAAAGTTTGTGCCCCCCTATTAATCTTAATCATTTTTAGTTCTAAATATGTTGGTGTTTGCAGCAGCCATGTCAGTCTGATCTATCTAATAACTGATGGACACAGTAATATTTCAGGATTGAAATGAGGTTTATTGGACTAACAGAAAATGTGCAATAGGCATTAAACCAAAATTTGACCAGTGCAAAAGTATGGGCACCTCAACAGAAAAGTGCCAGTAATATTTAGTGCTCCTCCTTTTGCAAAGATAACAGCCTCTAGTCACTTCCTGTCGCTGTTAATCAGTTCCTGGATCCTGGATGAAGGTATTTTGGACCATTCCTCTTTACAAAACAATTCAAGTTCAGTTCAGTTTGATGGTGGCCGAGCATGGACAGCCCGCTTCCAATTATCCCACAGATGTTCAATGATATTCAGGTCTGGGGAGTGGGATGGCCATTCCAGAACATTGTAATTGTTCCTCTGCATGAATGCCTGAGGATTTGGAGCGGTCTTTTTGATTATTTTCTTGCTGAAATATCCATCCCCGGCGTAACTTCAACTTCGTCACTGATTCCAGGTATTTTCCCACTTTGATAGAGGTTTTTTTGAGTGTGGAAAGTGTGTAGTTGTTAGGCAGTGATGTTGGGGTAATAGAGGGTCTTTGGTGTGTTAGATGCCCCCAGACATGCTTCCCCTGCTGTCCCAGTTACATTGCAGAGGTGTTGGCATCATGTGCTGAGGTGTCATAGTGGACTTGGTGACCCTCCTGAGTCGAATGGTGGGTTCCTCTTAAACAAAGCATTTTACCCCATAGACTATAATGGGGTTCGAATAGTCAAATATTGAGCGGCTATTCGAAACGAATAACGAACATCGAATATTTTACTGTTCGCTCATCTCTAGTAGTTACCTACTAATTAATGGGTTTCTGGATTTAAAGGGATTCGGCTTCATTTTTGGATATTTCTATATATACCCCCATGTTAAACTCCCCATGGTATTTGCTCTTGATGTTCATTAATTTTGTTAAAAAAAATCTTCCTGCTCATCGAGGAAAGGATCGGGGCTTCTTATCGACTCCCATTTGCTTCATTATCACCAATTATCGAGCTGTTTACATTTCCTACAATTCACAATCGTGACAGTCGTGTTTGTGATAAATTCACAAAACAAAAGTTACAAATAATGAAACTGAAATTTCGATTCTACTAATTCTATAAGGCTCCAGTCATAGCTTAAGTTTATTATAGAAAATAATATCAAGTGGGAATGTATAAACTTCACACATGCTAAAAAACAGAATAATTTATGAGATGTCAAAATATGTATTTCTGTAATAAAGTTATGGTGTGCGGAGCTCAAAGAATCTGCAAAGTAACAACTGCCGAAAATGCCAGCAGAGATTACAGAATCCATTTGTAATTTTACTGCATATGGAGAAGATAAAAGTTATCCTGGTAGACTATTGGCTATGACACCGGGATCGATGGGGCTGGATGATGGCAGTCGCTGAAACATTAGACGGGTACAGTCAAGCACATGAAAAAGTTAATTCTATTTTCTTTCTACATTAAAGGGATTCCACCATTCAAACACCCCTCCCCATGTCAGAACAGCCCCAAGAAAGGCCAACTGACCCCCACCCCTACAAGTCATCTCCGGCCCGCTGCTCAATGAAAAACCCGGTCCCCGCCGGCACGCAAATGAGCTCCCTCACAGCACCAGCTCAGCCCAAACAGCACCGGGGGCATCCCCAACGCTGCCAGAGAACTCCCCAGTGCTGCTTCCACCCCACCCCCAGAACGAGGTCCCCACCGCATCCCCCCCATGGCATCCTCCAACCTCCAGGGCAAGCCGACCGACGCATGCCTGCCGGGTGCGAAAAAAAGTGCCGCTCCCAACACTGTGTAAGCGGCCACTTCTCTCGCGGCCGCGAGCACACGTAATCGGCCTGAAGCCGGAAGACACCACCCAAAGAAAACACGGCGAAGACCCCGCTCCAGAAGAAGACAGAGGCGGCGCCGGAGAGCTGAATAAGTTCATTCTAATTATTTTCATACAAAAAATGCAAAAATTACACGGCTCCCATAGGAAAAGTAGGAATCAAGCCTTTGTATCACAACCAAAGCACTTGGCTCTAGGGTTGAGCAATCAGGATCGGGAAAGATCGGATCCCAATCGGCGATCGTGCAAATTTCACAATGGGGATACCTGGAAACTGATCATCAGGTTTGGAAAGTTTCTGATGATCAGTTTCCAGTCTATCCCCATTGTGAAATTTGCTCGATCACCAATCAGGATACGATCTTTCCCGATCCCAATTGCTCAACCCTAGAGCCAAGTGCTTTGGTTGTGATACAAAGCTTCTATTCAGTATCTTTTACCTCCTGGATTTCATACTCATTCTAACCCCTCCATTCTCCAAAGACTTCTACAGACAAGAGTAATCTGAGTCACGTGAACTGCAGTCCGTCTTGGGATGGATAGACGGATAGATGGATAGTGCTAAGATCAGAAAGAGGCATTTCTCTTTGATAAGATATATTTCAAAGTTTCTTAGAATATACTATTCATCTATGTAAAACTTGTTGCCCATTTAAGCTACACATGTGAATAGATTCTTAAGAGAATAATACATTATAGCACTGCCGCCAGTGTATACAGATGTAGCACACATAGATCTCTACTTGTCCATTGCTTCCATATGGATATATCATGTCTAGAGATGAGCGAACACTAAAATGTCCAAGGTTCAAAATCCGATTCGAACAGCCGCACACTGTTCGTCTGTTCGAACGGATTTCAAACCCCATTATAGTCTATGGGGGGAAATGCTTGTTTCAGGAGTACGCAAAATTCGATAAAATTATACTTACCAAGTCCACGAGTGACGGTTGGGCTGGATTCTCCTTGAAGTCTTCTCCCGGCGCAGCGTCCCCGCGTCTTCTTCCGGCTGGAATTCACTCTGCCTAGGCAACGGGGCCTAGGCAGAGCCGACTGCGCATGCGCGGACATGTGCAGTCGGCTCTGCCCGGCCCGATGCCTGAGCAGATCCAACTGCACATGCGAGGGCATGCCCGCGCATGCGCAGTTAGCTCTGCCTAGGCCGGATGCCTAGGCAGAGTGAATTCCAGCCGGAAGACGCCGTGGGGACGCTGCACGGAGAAGACTTCTAAAGGTAAGAGAAGAACCAGCATTGATTGGCCGGCTGTATATCATTCTGCCAATCAACGCTGGTTCTGCATCGAACCTTAAACTTCGAACAGCTAGTAGTGTTTGATTGAGTACGAGTATTTCGAATACCGTAGTATTCCATCGAACACCTACTCGATCGAACACTACTCGCTCATCTCTAATCAAGTCCCGTACTAAACTCTATAATAAGATTGGCTTAGGATGGGTTAAAAAAATAAGAGCGGGTCTCTGTTACCCCCATTACAATGTTTATCAGGTCCCTCCTGCTCTATGCCCAATAATGTCAGGCCTGGGAGCCATCGATAGGCTCCAGCTATAATGGTATTGGATCGCTGCCCCTGGTGCCCACTCTGGGGTACCTCGATCTGAGTCAACACTATGGCAGCCGTTCTTCAGATGGTTTCCGACTGTGGGCATCGCTGCTGGGTCTCCGCTATGTCAAACAGGAAGGGGTTAATAATGAACGTCAGCCTATATCATTAGGAAATACCCCCTGGAAAACATCCGATTATAGAAAACAGAGCAAGACAATGACCCCAAGCGACTGCGGGTAAGATCAAACAAAGGAAGCTACTTACGGACGACCAACCGCAGAGCCAAGACCTCAGCTTGAAAGGTTCACGAATGATTTTGATTGATAGAAAATGCATTGTAAAGCTGAATTGTGGAAGTTTCAACAACAAAAATCCAAAACTTTCCGAAGAAAGAAATATAATTACATTAAGATTCCGGTCTTCTTCTCTCCGCTTTACAATAGCTGCTAGCTGTTCTGTCTTCTGTAGAGATTGAAGGCAAGACTGAACAAAAAAAGAAGAACTTTAGATATTTCTACTGTGTGTTTGCTACATTGTCAATAGAGGGAGAAATGGAGGCAAAAACAGGACTATCCTCTTGTGGACCCTGGAGCAGTGTCTTATCTGCAAACTATGCTTCACACGGCATGTACATACGTGTCCAGCCTTACCGTTCTCCAAATCTCATGGAATCCAATTTGCTCAATACAAGTTTAATATATTATCGCAACACGCCAGTGAAAACCTCAATGCGTCGCAGGTCACATTACAATCAGCGAGGAACCGAGAAGATAAAAAATACAACACCAAGCTAATATCGTAATACTGCAAAGAGGTGAAAACTGACCACTGAGCCACCATGTTGACCCTCATCCTCTGGTTCTTATGCATCCTTATACTATTTTATTTATTTTTCTGTTTTACAAATATGATGGTTTGCAGCTCTCCTGCACAATTTCTTTCATCCCCTTTCCCCTTGATACCCTACTTCCCTCCCCCTGCTCCTCGTTTCCATTTCTCTTTTCTGTTTTACTTTTGAATCTGTGTTTTGGATCGCGATTAAGACCCTGCAATCCATAGACACAGAGTGCATGAAGACTCCTCCAACCATCCCCAGGTCCGTCCTCTCTTTCCTCTCCACCATCCCCACATTCCCTGGTCCGCCCCTTCTCCCCTCACTTCATTTGTATATATCTTTCATATTTGTCATTTGGTTTGTACACATTGAAGGGTCTAGAACCTGAAATGCGTTGTGTGGAAATAAAGGATCTTTTTGTTTGGATGGTTTTTCTTCTTCATCTGACATTACAATCAGTCGGAGAAACTCCTGAGAGAGTATCAAGAAATCGTGTTGTTTTTCTTTCGAAGTTGGTCATCTCAGCCATAGGTCTTGGAATATGATGAGTGAAAAGAAAAGGAAATGAAGGACAAAGGAAGGACATGAAGGAAGGACATGAAGGACAGAAAGACACGAAGGAAGGACACTACGGAAGGAAGAACACGAAGGAAGGAAGGAAGGAAGGAAGGAAGGAAGGAAGGAAGGACAGGGAGGAAGGAAGGACAGGAAGAAGGAAGGAAGGACACGGAGGAAGGAAGGAAGGAAGGAAGGAAGGAAGGAAGGAAGGAAGGAAGGACAGGAAGAAGGAAGGAAAAACACGAAGGAAGGACAGGAAGGACAGCAGGACAGGAAGAAGGAAGGAAAGGAAGGAAGGGAAAGGAAGGAAGGGAAGGAAGGGAAAGGAAGGAAGGGAAGGAAGGGAAAGGAAGGAAGGGAAGGAGGGGAAAGGAAGGAAGAAAGGAAGGAAGGAAGGAAGGAAGGACAGGGAGGAAGGACAGGGAGGAAGGAAGGACAAGAAGAAGGAAGGAAGGACACGGAGGAAGGAAGGAAGGAAGGAAGGAAGGAAGGACAGGAAGAAGGAAGGAAAAACACGAAGGAAGGACAGGAAGGACAGCAGGACAGGAAGAAGGAAAGGAAGGAAGGGAAAGGAAGGAAGGAAAGGAAGGAAGGAAGGAAGGAAAAGGAAGGAAGGACACGTCAGAAACTTGCCAAAAGGATGATATTGGAATTGTTTATATTCTTCTGGGAAAGGAATACACATATACATTGTCCTTGATGAAAAAAGGAAAATTCTATCTCTTTTTTTAAGGTGTCTTCCTATAGATCAATAGTTGGTTTTCTATCAAACCTAGAGACATTGGGGCAACAATAAGAAGTCAACAGAAGTCTGACCCTTTTCTGTCTAGATTTACGCCAAAACCTATGGTGCATGATATTTACAACATGCATATGAATGGCATATATAAAAATGACTCAATCAACAATATTTGGAAAAAGTGCACCAGTATGTGCTTGCTTTAAGCCCTTCCCGCTGCAGGGAGCTGCCAACTTTTCAGGCCACCTTATGATGTGTAGAATATAACAAGCCATGCGCGACTAGGACATCATTGGAGATGAAAAGGAAAACCAAGAGCTTTACAACGCAAATTTGTCAAGGTTTTCAGTTTTCTACACAATACATTTTATCTTGCTTTTCCTGTTTGCAATGACAAAAGCCAAGCAGTTTTTCTTGAATGTGACCCATTGTTTTTTTCCCCGAGATGTTCACTTCCTAAACAACATATCATTGTCATTCTAGAATTTTTTGAGCTGACATTTGCTGACTCGATACCGAACCATTATGGATAATAAAGTCATAATTTATTAAAAACACAGAATATGATATAAGGAAACCATTTCCAATGAGATGCTGCAAGACAACTGACTGAAAGATTTATGGAGTCTTACCGTCAGTGATTTAGTAGACGTCTTGGTTTCAGACGCATCTTTTGTAAATGGATTGGTAACATTGTATCTACTAGCCCCAAAGTAACTCTTTTTTTTCCCATTGACTTTTAATATAAATAAAAAATTATCTGGAAACATTCTCTTCTATAGTAATAGGTTGAGAGGTTCTGAGGGACTTGCTCTGTTTCTGGATTGCTAGTAGATAAAGGATCCCATTGAAGTCAATGGGAGCCTTTTTTTTCAGCGCTGAAATTCCACACCAATTTCCTCCATGTGAATGGACCCTAAGGCCACTCTTCATACATATGCCCCATTTTTAATGAAATTAGGTGACCCATGTAGAATTGGAAAATGTTAATCTATTAGGCGTAGTGTTCAGAAAGAAAATTTCTAAATATGGCCCTATATCAATGTAGATATAAGAAAAGTTTTGAAAAAACTATCAAGAATTCTTAAAAATTAAAATTAATGAATCATTAAAATTTGGTTTAAAAATAGGCCACTTTGTGGTGACAAATTCCCTTTAAGCTATTGTATCAGCACCCCTGGTTTGAGCCATTTAAGCCCCATTCAAGGATCTGAGGAAGACCACTACTGGTGACAGCTGGTCAATGGTCAACAGACACTGAATGGTCAGGCAGAAGAGTGATCAGGTATTGCCTGAGGTGAGGGCTGGAAGAGTATGTGCAAAGTCAATAAACAGGCAGCAAGTGAAGCAGATTGGACAGTTGTCACTTACCTGTACTTAGGTTAGAAAATATGTGGTTTTTCAGGTTGTTCTCATTTGCTCTAGCGCAACGTTTTGGAAGGTAGCTCCCCATAAATCAAATTCTGGTTTTCATGAAACCTAATATCATAGTTTGCAATAACTGTTACAAAAGGAAGAGGGATCATTTTGGAGGAGTTATCGCGGTTTTGGTATATTCCAGATTATGCCACTAGGTGTTATGGTTAGCAGGTTATAGTTAAAAAAATAATAAATAAACAATAACCTGCGGAGCCCACTAGGCTCTGAACCGCAGAGCACCCTGGTGTGAGCAAAGCCGACAGTTAATTACACTGCCGGGCAACTACACCATCTGGGTACAAACAGAAACTAAGTTCTCTGCCAGACAGAGCAGCCGCAACTGAATACAAAAGTCATGCAGTTACTGCAGTTACTCCACTGCAAGGCAAAAACAAGCCAAGCTATGACTGTGAGCTCCCAGTAGCTTATGGGGCCGCAGCCACTTCAGCCACCTGCTGTCACAGCACAGCCAGGTCACTGACAGCCTGTGTCAACTATGTCCTATCTAATAGCTACAGTTGTCCTAACTAATAGCTGCAATTTCACAAGGGAGACCCACTTCCACAAACATATAAGACATAGACAAAACATATAACAGTGCTGGGTCACACACAGAGCCGCAGCACATGTAACATTTGAGGTTTGCCACAGCCACCTACTAGCTAGGTAGGAATTCCCTGGTCCATTACTAGGGGAACAATTTTAAGTAAAGCCCTACCTAGCTAAGGCAGTATTCTGCCAAACTAATGTTTTGCACTGAGCAATTGAGGATTGAGGCTAGAGCACCGAGCATCCAAACCAGCCTTCTTAAATGGAGGGAAGACGGGACCGATCAGACAGCCCAGGTGCTCAAGCCAGATGCCGATAGGCTGACACCAGTGTCAGTCAGCAGACTGAACACACCTATCGGCTGCAAGGGGATTAACCCCATGCATGCTGGACTAAAAAGTTACAGCAGAAGAGGCTGCGACCTTGATACTCTGGCCGCACCTGCTGCACTAGGTCTCTTGAAATCCAGGCATTGATCTATAGGCACTTACCTTCCAAAAGGTGGTGCTAGTGCAAGGTCCTTTTTTCCACCAACAAAGTATTATTTGCATATGCGTTACCCAGCATCCTTAGCAGGGCATGCAAAGTTGAATAAGTCCCTGTACCCTTCACGGCAGTATTTCCCTAAAGGGACATAGTACCTATCCTGACCAAACAATTCTGAAAAGGTCCTATAACTTTAAGGTTCACTCATAAGTTGTGCAATTTTACCCCCACTTGCACATGTCTCTTTGGACCCCTGGTCTCCATTTTCTTTGTTTGGAGGAAGAAAAACCTTCTGAACTTTGTAAATTATACGTTGAATTCTGTGTTCTACATCACAGTTCGGAGAATACAGAATGTGTAGGTGCAGAACGTTTACGAGATGAATTGCCCTAGCTTGAAGTTACTTACTAAGTAGCAAGGAGGAGGTTTGTATGTACAATATATTGATGCATTTCCTTTGTAAATATAATAGCTTGTCATGAGCTGACAAATAGCTTGCGGTTCATATCTGAAACAGGAATCGAGGGTGGCTAAAACCGAATAAACAATTCAAGGAGCCGAATGAAATCAATAAAACAAAGTCTTCTAACCACATAAACATTTGTAATTAGATCAATCTAAAGGCTACATGGAGGGATTTTGACATTTTAAGACAGAAATAGTCTTTTTCTTTCCCCTCTAGAGGTCCTCGAAACAATCAATGTTAATAGAACACATATACTTGTGAGTCTGATTTCCATCGCGGAGTCTGACATCATGGAAGTATGTCTGCTGGATATTGCGGGTCATGACTCCCATTATCCAAAGTAACATTATTAAATTTCAGTGAATTAAAAGACTTGGTCTCGACCAAGAAACATACACAGACAATGGAAACTCGATACACGGATTAGGTATCTGACATATTTCTATGAATGTGCTGACTTTGGACAAATGTTAACAACGCAGTTTTTGTTAGATTTCCGATATAGTAAAAAAAAAAAACCTTTAATCCACAGTCTTTAATGATATAGAAGTGAGCAAACCCAGTGTTAAGACACTAGTTAAAGAGGTTTTCATCATGTGGATAGCTTACCAGTATGTGATCTGTCAGGGTCCAAAACTTGGACCCCACACAGATCAGCTGTTCTGGCAGCCTCTAGGTGAGGGAGTTGATTATGTCTGAGTTCTAACCTCTCGTTCACATCTGCGTTTGTATTCCGTTCGGGGGAGTCCCCTGAACGGAATACCAAACGCATTTGCAAGTGGTGTGCAGTAGAAGTACATGGATCCCCATAGACTGTAATGGGGTCCATGTGCTTGCCACCAGATCTCCACAGGGAACATGCGGAAGGGAAAGGAGTTCCTGTCTGCATGATTTGTGCGCGGCAAGCCCCATTATAGTCTATGGCAGGGGTGCCCAATACGTCGATCGCGATCTACCGGTCGATCGCAATGGATGTATGGGTCGATCACAGGATGCAGACAGGGATCCCCGGTGTCTGCTTGTTCACAGTGCAGGCTGAGAGTTGACTCTCAGCTTGCGCTGTGAACAAGCACTCCGGACACTTGCAGGCCGCTCTTAGGGATGGAGGGGGCCGGGGTGCTGCTTGTTCACAGCGCAGGCTGATAGTCATCTACGGACACTGGCAGGCAGGACTGCTGCAGCCCCAGCCTGCCAGTGTCCAGAAATAACTCTCAGCCTGCGCTGTGAACAAGCAGCACCCCGGCCCCCTCCATCCCTAAGAGCGGCCTCCCAGAGCGGAATCCCTGGGTGGCCACAGAACGCCGCTGTCTCCTGCTCTCATGCTCCGCCCGGCCCGCCCACATGCCCGCCCACATACACGCCCCATCCTGCCCACAGGCCCGACCCGGCCCCACCCACAAGAAGTGGGTAATAGATCTTTTGACTAGGTCATGTTATAAAGTAGCTCACATGCTGACAAAGTGTGAGCACCCCTGGTCTATGGGGTTCATGTACTTGCCACCAGATCTCCACAGGGAACATGCGGATGGGAAAGTAGTTCCTGTCTGCATGATTTGTGTGGGCAGTGCGCGGCAAGCACATGGACCCCATTATAGTCTATGGGGTCCGTGTGCTTTCTCTGCACGCACTGCTCGCAAAGCATTTGTTATTCCATTTGAGGGGTCCCCATGCGGACTTCCTGAATGAATTACCAAACGCAGATGTGAATAAGGGGTGAGGCACATCCTCCGACAGACTACGGACCTGGCGTGAAATCTGTACCAGCTCATAGCACAATTTAATTACATATATATGACAATGACCCTTCCCCCAGAACACTCCTATAATGTAACCTTTTTTGGTGAAGTGGGGAAAGCAGTGCAATGGCTCCATTCATCTTGTATATCAGAAATGAAGGAGTTTAGATTGTGTTATTTTAATAGCCAGATCACTAGCTCTAGGAGGATATATTGAATCCCATTTAGACAGGCAAGGGTGGTGGCCTCATGTCCAAATACATAGTGGGTTCCATTCCAGACTTGTCATTAACACTAGAGATCCAGGGGTACAAGAGCCATAAAACCTATAATAAAGTGGGGAGCTATAGCCTTCAATGACCTACCACTCTCTGTCTTATAGGGCACATGCCCCACCACAAACAGACTATCAGTATGACATTGCAGGGAACACAAGGATGCCATATGCACTGGGACGTTGAATTCATGTCTTTGGATCCAGGCAAGATAGTAAATTATGTGTAAGGAAAAGGTGGTTAGGGAGCTAGAGAAAGGAGTAGTGAAAAATGTGTTTGCTGTGAACTTTACAGAGAGGAGTTGTGGTTGGAAGTAGGGTTCGGAAAAGATCGGATTCCAATCGGTGATCGAGAAAATTCCAGAATTCCGAACATGATTTTTTTAGGTGGGATCGAGATCGGTGATTATTTCCCACAATGCTTTGCTACTGGCCAAGCATTGTGGGAAAAGCTAACAATGTTAGCCTTCACACTGAGTATATGCTCTACTCATTCTGAGCGGAGTGTATACTCAGTGTAAAGGCTTCGCTGCGGTTCCATAGGAATGAATGGAAGCAGCCGACACACAGCCTTAACCCCCTGCGTGCCAGCTGCGTCCATTCATTCTAATGGGAGACTAGCTAACATCTCTAGTAGCTACTTACCTGCTGAGATGGCTGGTCCGGTGCCCGGTGTTCTCGTTCTTCTTCACCTCGCTGCCCCGGCCTCCCAGGTTAGTGTTAAAGAGCTAGGAAGGCGGGGCTTGTGGCTTAGGAGAGTGTTGGCATGTACAGGGCGGGGAGACCTGACATCTCCCCTCCCAATACCCGCCAACACTCTACAAACCCGCCCACTCTCCTAACCTGGGAGGCGGGGGCAGCGAGGCGAAGAAGAATGAAAACACCGGGCACCGGACCAGCCATCTCTGCAGGTAAGTGGACACCAGGGGGGACTAGGTAGCCAGAGGATTAAAAAAAAATCCTCTGGCTACTTAGTGATTTAAAAAAAATCACTACACAGCGTGGATTCTAACAATTAAAGCGTTCAATTGTTAGATTCCATGCTGTATAGTGAATAGGATTGTTTTTAAAATCTCCGATTAGTAAAAAAAATCCCATTGACTTGCATCGGGATCGCAATTGGGATTGAGATCGGGTTCGAATGAAAAATGATCGGAAATCGGATTTCAAAACGATCCTTAAAAGTCATGATCGGCTCAACCCTAGTTGGAAGTCATCATGGTGATCTGGGCAAGATGGACAAAATGGGAAACAATGCAAACAAGAAGAAACCATACAATTAACTTAAGGTGGAGGTGATCTGTGACTTATAGAAAGCAGAGGTATATAAACTTCTAGGGACGTGCTGTGCTTTGGGGAGTCTGGGATGTCTTTAGGGGAATAGACATCTGAAAGTTTGACCTCAACCATGGTCTTAACTTTTCCAGAATCCTCCATTTTACAAATCTTTTGGAGTTTGTTTTTCTACAGGATGACTCAGGGAGACTCCTATCACTGAGAATCAAGCACCTACCTCAATTCTTCTCCTACCTTTAGATGTCTTCTCCGCACCGCCATTCGGTAGAAATCCGGGTTTTCTTTATTATGTGAATGAGTTCGCTTGCAGCACTGGGGGCGTCCCCAATGTTGCGAGAGAACTCTCCAGTGATGTCTCTATCTTCTTCTGGAACGCCCTCTTCCTGTGTCTTCTTCCGTCTTGGGTTTCAATCTTGTAGGCCTCAGGCAGAGCTGACGGTGCATGCCCGGGCCACAAGAAAATGGCCGCTTACACAGTACTCAAAATGGTGGTGCTAAAAGCTAAATCTACTATAGGAAATCTCATTTATATCACACAGTCCACTCCATTCAGATTTTTTTCCTGCTCCCTATAACACTGTATAAAATATTAAAGGATTCTATGATGAAGTCCAATCTGTCCTGTATATGGTTCTGTTAAAGCAAAGAGAAAAAAGTTATGGCTTTTGGATGGTGTAGAGGGAACAAAAAGAAAAAATGAAAAAAAAAAAGGCTGTAGCAGGAAGGGGTTAAACACGAGGGCTTTACAGTGTTTCCTTTTCAGTGGTGAATCGACGCCAAAATACACAATATACCCTGTTACTAAACATCGGTATCTGAAGTATTAACACTGTATAAGCTATACAAAGAGCAAATAACAGAATGTATATGTACTCATTAGAGATGAGCGAACAGTAAAATATTCGATATTCGAACTAATATCGAACCCCATTATAGTCTATGGGGAAAAATGCTTCGCTTCAGGGGATCCCACCATCCAACTCAGGAGAGTCACCAAGTCCACTATGACACCCCAGCAAATGATGCCAACACCTCTGCAATGCAACTGGGACAGCAGGGGAAGCATGTCTGGGGGCATCTAACATGCCTAAGTCACTGTATTACGTTGGGATCCCTGTCAGCTTGCAATATGTGGGAGCTGACTTTTTCCCATAGGAATGCATTGACCAGCATTGATTGGCCGAATGCCATACAGAGTACAGCAGAGGCAGAGTCTAATATCGGACCAGAATGGAGACTGCTGTGGACCGATCTTAGACTCCGACTTCTCCGGCAGAACCAGCGTTGATTGGCTGAATGCTGTTCTCTGTATGGCATTCGGCCAATCAATGCTGGTCAATGCATCCCTATGCCAAGATGTAGCATTGCTGGCCGTGCACTCAGCTCAGTTACTCCGAAGATGCAGTCGAGCTCAGCGCACAGCCAGCACTGCTACATTGGAGATGAAGCAGAGCTGGCCATGCGCTGAGCTTGGCTACTCCGGAGATGCAGCCGAGCTGAGTGTGCAGCAGGTTTCAACGCATACTCATCACTGCTACATCTGAGATGCAGCAGAGCTGAGTGTGCGTTGAACCCTGCTGCACACTCAGCACTGCTACATCTCAGATGCAGCAGAGCTGAGTGTGTGTTGAACCCTGCTGCACAATCAGCTCTGCTGCATCTCTGTGTAGCAGAGCTGTGTCAGCACTGCTACATCTGAGATCGGACCACAATGGAAAATGCTGTGGACCGATCTTAGACTCCGCCTCCTCCAGCTGTACCAGCGTTGATTGGCCAAATGCTGTACTCTATATGGAATTCGGCCAATCAACGCTGGTCAATGCATTCCTATGGGAAAAAGTCAGCTCGCGCATATCGCAAGCTGACAGGGATCCCGACCAGATAGAGCCCCAAAGAGCTGGGTGAGTAACATTCCAACCTAAATAAAGGTAATCCCTAGCCAACCCTTCCTGTACATCTATCCCACAGTCACATAGTTCACAGTCTCAAATTAATCGAATGTTAAATCCACTATTCGTATAAATTGGGGTCACCTGATTTAGCCAGCCAATTACTATTTCCGATTTTTTTTCGATGCCTTCGTTGTTGTAGTTCCTGTCCCACCTCCCCTGCGCAGTTATAGGTGCAAAAAAAGCGCCAGGGGAGGTGGGAGGGGATATGAATTTTTATTTTGTTTGCCTCGTGGTATTCAATTCCAATCGAATACCCTGAACGGCCTGATATTCGATGTATTTGATCGAACAGTGTTCACTCATCTCTAGTACTCATTCCAAGAACACATAACCATCATCATCCCGTCAATGTGTTTGTTGAACTCTGCCCTCCATTGGAATCCAACGTTACATATCTCACAATATACTCAGCTAATGATCAGAACATAAGGTGCACATTATTTCTTACTGAGACGGTCGTCTTAATGTACTTTACTGCATTCTCAGAAAACATTACGAAGAAGTCAATACATTTTCTATAACAGACCATCAGACTGAATTTTTATTACAATTTTATGTAAGTAAATATTAGGTTTTATACAATGAAAAGCCATTCGACATTCTGATACATACTTTAGGGAGAAGAGAACCCGAGCATTACATCAGATTTCATTTTCAAATTTCATTTTCAAAAAGTTTTTTGAAGAAGGAGAACCTAAATCTGATCTCTCGAGACTCCCTTAGCAACAGCTTTAGGTTGAGGCCCCACATTGTGGACAAGTTGCTTTTTTCTGCAGATTTTGTTGAGTTTTTTAAAATCAAAGTTAGAAGTGGATTGAGTAGAAAGGAGAAGTATAAGAACATCCTTTATACTTTCCATTTCTATTGAAGATACTCCAGCTTACTTTGGCTAAAAATAAATAAATAAATAAATAAAATAGGTTTTCCACAGCGTGGGGCATTACTCTTAAAAGGAGTTTCCACATAAACATAATTACACAATAAACACAAACACAATAACACATGTAATGTCACCTCCTGATAACCAGCCATGATGTCCTTATTGTGGTCGGGTTATCTTCTCATACATGTAGTGTCCTCCTGATAACCGAGCCATGATGTCCTTATTGTGGTCAGGTTATCTTCTCATATATGTAGTGTCCTCCTAATAACCAGCCATGATCTCCTTATTGTGGTCAGGTTATCTTCTCATACATGTAGTGTCCTCCTAATAACCAGCCATGATCTCCTTATTGTGGTCAGGTTATCTTCTCATACATCTAGTTTCCTCCTGATAACCAGCCATCATGTCCTTATTGTGGTTGGATTATCTTCTCATACATGTAGTGTCCTCCTGATAACCAGCCATGATGTCCTTATTGTGGTCAGGTTATCTTCTCATACATGTAGTGTCCTCCTGATAACCATCCATGATGTCCTTATTGTGATCAAGTTATCTTGTCATACATATAGTGTCCTCCTGATAACCAGCCATGATGTCCTTATTGTGGTCAGGTTGTCTTCTCATACATGTAGTGTCCTCCTGATAACCAGCCATGATGTCCTTATTGTGGTCAGGTTATCTTCTCATACATGTAGTGTCCTCCTGATAACCAGCCATGATCTCCTTATTGTGGTCAGGTTATCTTCGCATACATCTAGTTTCCTCCTGATAACCAGCCATCATGTCCTTATTGTGGTTGGATTATCTTCTCATACATGTAGTGTCCCCTCCTGATAACCACAATAATGTTCTTATTGTGGTCGGGTTATCTTCTCATACATGTAGTGTCCTCCTGATAACCATCCATGATGTCCTTATTGTGATCAAGTTATCTTGTCATACATGTAGTGTCCTCCTGATAACCAGCCATGATGTCCTTATTGTGGTCAGGTTGTCTTCTCATACATGTAGTGTCCTCCTGATAACCAGCTATGATGTCCTTATTGTGGTCAGGTTATCTTCTCATACATCTAGTTTCCTCCAGATAACCAGCCATCATGTCCTTATTGTGGTTGGATTATCTTCTCATACATGTAGTGTCCCCTCCTGATAACCACAATAATGTCCTTATTGTGGTTGGATTATCTTCTCATACATGTAGTGTCCCCTCCTGATAACCACAATAATGTCCTTATTGTGGTCAGGTTATCTTCTCATACATGTAGTGTCCTCCTGATAACCAGCCATGATGCCCTTATTGTGGTCAGGTTACCTTCTCATACATGTAATGTCCCCTCCTGATGACCAGCCATGATGTCCTTATAGTGGTCAGGTTATCTTCTCATACATGTAGTGTCCTCCTGATAACCAGCCATGATGTCCTTATTGTGGTCAGGTTATCTTCTCATACATGTAGTGTCCTCCTGATAACCAGCCATGATGTCCTTATTGTGGTCAGGTTGTCTTCTCATACATGTAGTGTCCTCCTGATAACCAGCCATGATCTCCTTCTCATGACTAGGTTACCTTCTCATACATGTAATGTCCCCTCCTGATAAGGGCTCGTTCACATCTGTGCCCAGGTGTCCGTTATGCAGGTTTCCGTTTCCTGCATAAAACAGAGCAGGAAACGGAAACCTGCAGGAGTCTTTCTCACCCATTCATTTGAATGGGTGAGAAAGCTGTCCGGCCATGAGCGGCGGTGAGCGTTTTACGCTCTCTGCCGTGAAACCGGGTTTTTTAATCCGGACACAGAGTCGGACATGCAGTACTCTGTGTCCAAATTTAAAAAAACGGTTTCGCGGCGGAGAGAATAAAATGCTCACTGCCACTCACGGCCAGACCCGGTCTGTGCTTTCCGTCTTCTTGCATGTAGAAGACGGAAAGCACAGAATGGAGGGCTGAACGCAGGTGTGAACCTAGCATAAACAGCCATGATGTCCTTATTGTGGTTGGGTTATCTTCTCATACATGTAGTGTCCTCCTGATAACCAGCCATGATGTCCTTATTGTGGTCAGGTTATCTTCTCATACATGTAGTGTCCTCCTGATAACCAGCCATGATGTCCTTATTGTGGTCAGGTTATCTTCTCATACATGTAGTGTCCTCCTGATAACCAGCCATGATGTCCTTATTGTGGTCAAGGTTATCTTCTCATACATGTAGTGTCCTCCTGATAACCATCCATGATGTCCTTATTGTGGTCAGGTTATCTTCTCATACATGTAGTGTCCTCCTGATAACCAGCCATGATGTCCTTATTGTGGTCAGGTTATCTTCTCATACATGTAGTGTCCCTTCCTGATAACCAGCCACATTGACCTGTCTTGTAAATTGGTCATCAGTATAAATATTCAATTTTGGGTGTAATGCACTTTATAAGGTGAAGGTTTCCACACTTTGTACCTCTACAAAATCATTACTCTCTTGTAGAGATGGGTGGCATATTCTTTGAAGAAGCCACTCATGTCCATTGAGCGCGGTTCAAGTGCTTTGAGCCCAACCAATCACTAAGATAAATATCACACTTGGTTGACTCATCAACGATAATTCCTGACAATTTGGCCATGTGTACCAAGTGTTACCTAGTAAAACAATTTGTGGCGGTGATCAGGTCGTGCAGTGATCGTTGAGGGTCACGGTGGTCGCTCCTACTCCAGTTGGTTATTGATGGGATATCCTTGTCCTACGCCACTAATTTCTATTCCTCCGGTCTAATATTGTAGACATCGTTGCTTCCTCAATTCCCAAAAGTCCACTTGAGGTTCATTAAAATGTTACATTTTTTTACAAGTTTACTAATTTGTTCCAGTTTTAATTGACTTCACAATATAAAGTGTTTCCCTAATTGTATATCTCTGAGCATAAATATTATGTTCGCTGTGGCTAGAAATGTCATTAGAAAGGTTCCAAAAAAAATATGGTAAGGTTAGAAGCCCACGCTGCACTGCATGTCCCATGGCATGGCTGTCAACTAATTAAATTGTATTACCTCAAATAAGTGCGTTAATCCTGACTGACAGCGAGCGTTGCGAAGGCTTGATACCTAACCTGCCAGCTGTTCCGACTGACATTCTTTCACCTGTACAATTCAGATTTGCAGATCACGTATTCCAACTCAATTAAAAAAGGCGACTTCGTAACCGAGTCCAAAAATTAGCCAAAAAAATCTCATTCCTGTTTCAAGTGTATTTGAATGTAATCTACATAGATAGGAAATGACTCTGTATAGATATAACTAGTATTTTTTTAATGCATGGGTTATGCAATGAAGATTATTTGGGGTAAATTGATACAAATTAATCTAAGATTAAGAACCGGATCATTCATTATGATTTTTGTTGTGATCCAAAGTTATGGAGACACCCGAATAAATGGAAAATAGTAGTTGAGAAGGCTAATCCTGAGTATGGTAGGATGCTAAGGGAAAGGTGGCAAATCTATGGCGGGTAGTGTCCAAAATAGTGGCCATTTTTAAAGCTTCCATCTTGGAACCATGAGATGATGCACTCTCTATACCGTGCAATTAATCCTGTTGACCCCTACATAAAAGTCATTATACACTGTCTACCTATAAGTTTTTGGACACCCATGCAAATGACAATATCTACGGTCGTGATGTATGTCACACTTTCTGCCGTTGAATAGGTAACAGCATTGACATTAGTCACATGCAAGATGCCAGGAAGTGCAGAGTTGTCCGATTTCGAGAAAGGGGTAATTGTGGGGTACCACAGATATGGTCAATCCTTAAGGGGCATAACAAGCAAACTGAATTACCCAAAATCAACAGTGGCTTATGTGATTATGAAGTGGAAGGTGAACGGTGATTGTCGGAATGTGCCCCAAGGCGACAGATCCCCGAAACTGGGAGATAGAGACCGAAGAGTGCTGGCCAGAGAAACCGCACCCAACCGATAGCTCACATACACCAGGAGTGTCACCAGGCATCCGGGAGTATTGTGTCAATCAATCCCATCCATAAGGAAGCCTATATGTACTTAATAATGCCCCTTAGTGCCCCTATGCAGAGTATAATGCCCCTTAGGGCCCCTTACACACAATATAATGCTCCTTATTATCCCTATACAAAACATCACATTCTCTCAGTTACTACACCGCAAAATTTCTGCAGTATTTGGTGTTGGTTTTTTTTAACACTTTATTTAATATCTCATCACAATTATATTTCGAAATCTTGTTCAAATTATTTTTTAAATCGGTCGAGAAATTTGGGTGAAACTTGTGAGATTGTTTTTGTAAATACTCATGATGTTTCCTCGCCTTTATGGGTCCGAACCAGAAATTCTATTACTACAATCTGGGCGTATAAGCGGAGCAAAATAAGTGAAGGTGAGGAAAAAATAATAAAAATTGATTTGCACTTTCCTAGATTTCTTTACCGAATTCTAGCAGTTGTCTTTGGTCCTCTTTTGGGCCTCTTCCAGTCTCATGGGTCATGTTAGGCCCTCGAGGTCACTCCTGAGGCCTTTTTTGGACGATAGCAGTCAGTAAGGAGCATCAACATCATGACGTACATCGTCAAAGTGTCATGATGTTGGCCACCCCTCCAATCACAGGCCTCGGCGGTCCCCTGGGATTAGTAATGTCACCAAGGAGGCTGGAAGAGGACTGAAGATACCCATGAAGAAGCACCAGATTTTGCAAGGGAGCCCAGGAGTGGTAACGGAAGATGATCATCAATGTTTATAGTTTTTTTTTTTTTCACCTTCCCTGGGTCTCTACAGTAATTATTATACATGAATGGGTAACCCCAAAAATCTTGGGTTCAGCCCAACCTCAAGATTTTTTTAAACTTCCAGCTTGTTAAAAGCTCATCTCTAGTTTCCATAAGTATGAATACAGGTAGTCCTCGACTTACGACGTTGATCCGTTCCTATGCGGCGTCGTAAACCGAATTTCGACGTAAGTTGGACCATACATTCATACAGTACTGTATCATAATAACAGTACTGTACTGTAAACACTTAGCCTATCCTAACACTTATCCTAAGACAGTACCCTACATCATTCTCAAGGAGACCATCTTCTTCTCCTCCAAGATCTCCTTGTAACACCTACGGGAATCCATGACTCCTCTGGCAAACCTAGTGTACCTCTCCATGTTGGGATCCTCAGCCTCAAACCTTAACAATCCTTCCTCTATCACGGCAAAACCTCCTGCCAAGCCCTGCCTTGTAAATCTCTTGGGTTCTGGGGTTGGTATGTCTTCCTCTTCCTCTATCATCAGCTTCTCCAGTTGAATAAGGTCCTCAGCAGATAACTCCTCTCCATAAGATGCCAGTAGCTCTGTGACATCATCATCCTCCACCTCCAAATTCATTGTCTTACTCATAGCAACAACGTTCTTTATGACACTAATCACTCAAGAACCCCTGTGAAATCATTCACAAACAGGGAACACAGTTTTTTCCACACACCATTCATACTAGTCTGCTTAACCTCATCCCAGGAACCAGCAATGTTCTTCTTTCTTCACAGCATCAAAAATGTTGTATGTTTTCCAAAAGTCCTATAGAGTCAAGTTCTTATTCTTTTCAGTTGCTCCTAAAGCATTACCAATGACCCTTTGGAGGTAGTAGGCCTTGAATGTAGCAATGACTCCTTGGTCCATAGGCTGTATTAGGGCAGTGGTATTAGGTGGGAGATAAACCACCTTGACCTTAGAGTGAAAGTCATCCAGATGGGAAGGGTGTCCAGGGGCATTGTCCAGAATTAGCAACACCTTAAAGGGGATATCCTTAGAGGTACAGTATCGCTCCACGCCTGGCACAAAATGGTTGGTGAACCAGTCCTCAAACACTGCAAGTGTCACCCATGCCTTCCTATTAGATTTCCAGATGACTGGTAGTTGACCCTTCGAAATGCTCTTGGATTCTCAGCCTGATACACCAGCATGGGCTTCAGTTTGTAGTCGCCAGCAGTACTGCCCCCAAGAAGCAAAGTTAGTCTCTCCTTGCTTGACTTTATGACCTGGTGCTGACTTCTCCTCCTTGGCGATGTACGTTAAGCACAGTAATCCCCCTCCATAATTATCTCAGTCAATGCTTTAGGAAACTCACTTGCTGCTTTCTCATCACCATCTTGCACTTTAATGTTATGGAACTTGGCACGATCCTTAAACCTCATAAACCAGCCCCTACTTGCCACAAACTTCGCTTTCACTTCCTTCCCCTTTTTCTCTTGTCAACACCTCAAACAATCGCCTAGCCTTCTCCTGAATAACCAAAAGGCTCACTGGGATACGGCGTTGATTTGGGTCTTCCAACCAAAGCACTAATAATCTTTCCATCTCAATAATAAGCCCACTACGCTGCTTTGTTATCACTGTCGCTTTCATAGGAGCAGATCCCTTCACATGTTCAAGGATACAATCTTTATCCTTGATGATTGTAGCGACAGTCGGACGACTAAGTCCTAATGACTGGCCAATGTCTGTCGCTGTTTCCCCCTTATCGAATCGCTTGATGATATCCAATTTCACCTCCATAGTGATGGCCTTCCTTTTCTTTGATGCACTGGCATCAGAAGAGTCTGGCTTTCGTTTGGGAGCCATCTTGAAGGGCGTTATGGCGTGCAGGAGACTCATCTTCCTCGGTTTAGAGTACATAACCGAGTACAGTATAGTACTGTACTGTATTCTTCCGCCGCTACACATAGTTCGCGTTATGACGCAAAATCACGTAAGTCGTAATAAAGCGTTGTAACCATGAAATGACGTAACTCGAGACCGTCATAACCCGAGGACTACCTGTATTAGTTCTCCTTCAGAAGGAAGAACACTGCCTATGGTCTGCCAAACCAAGGACTCCTCCAAAAAGAAGAGATACCCAAATTCTTGTTACTGGAGTATCTGGCTCATAACAGTAGCATTTCAGCTTATGGACTCAACCACTGAAAGGTGGTGACTTCCATAGTTCTATATTTCCATATATGACTCCCAAGTCCCTTAGTTTTTAAGGGGCACAGGCAGTTCCTGTTTGTACCTTCAGTATATTTTCTAAGCCATACTTTTCGTCATGGCCATTGGGTACACTGTGTAACATTTTATTACCTTGGTTTTCTTTTGTTCATCCATTACTGGTTGTAACCATAAATCTCCCTCTATAACTCAGAACACATTAGTAGTGAAGCCTTATAAAGGTTATTTTACATGGACTATAATGGTGAGATAAAATGAACAATGGTCCACATTTAGAGTCGTGTTCTCCTCATTTCATTTCAGTGTACTGTATAAGCTTGTTATATACGAGTTTATAGCTTCATTTATTTTTTTAATAATCCATTTGTAATGATTTTTTCAATTTTTTAAATATTTCCACAAACCAATTGAACACAGATTTAGATGTAAAATAATTCCAAATACACTGACAGGCTCAAGCTTCTTATTTTGCCCAATTAGGTAAGTAAGCCTTGTGCCCCTTGAACTTTTCAACCTTTTGCCACATTTCAGGCTTCAAACATAAAAATATCAAATTTAAATTTTTGGGGGAAGAATCAACAACAAGTAGGACACACTTGTGAAGTGGAATGAAATTTATTGGATATTTTAAACTTTTTTAACAAATAAAAAACTGAAAAGTGGGGCGTGCAAAATTATTTGGCCCCTTTACTTTGTGCAGCAAACTCACTCGGTTCAGTTAAGTTCAGAAAAAAGTTTAAAATGTCCAACAAATTTCGTTCCACTTCACAATTGTGTTCCACTTGTTGTTGATTCTTCCCCAAAAAATTAAAATTTGATATCTTTATGTTTGAAGCCTGAAATGTGGCAAAAGGTTGAAAAGTTCAAGGGGGCCAAATACCCTTTAGCTAGGAAGGCGTGACGTACATCACGACCGCAGATATCTTCATTTGAATAGGTGCCCATATACTTATTGGTAGACATTGTATCATTTTGTAGGAAAAGATTCCGTATAAGATTCCTTTTGCTCCTTTAAATCCCGGTTCCCTCTAGTCTTCGTTGTAAAGTGGGGACTGACGCCTTCCTCTGCATAGCTGCGGATACCGAGAGACATAAACACGCTATTAGAAGAGAAAATCTACCAATAGTCGACTCCATAAAAATATAGGATTTCCTTTCCAGCAGAATTATTTGTTATTCTTGTTATTTTGTTTTTTCCAGTTCTGCTTATTGGGTTTATTGTGGTTTTAATAAAACATTTTCGAAACAGAATGAAACATGAAAATTGCCGGCTTCTAACAAAAACAACAGAGGTGAAATGTCAATTTACAAGTCATTATAGAAACATGAGAGCGGAGTACAGCTCTTTACCCTGATTGTATTGATTTATATCCAAGGCTTTTCATTCATACACCCCCGCCCCCTCGCCCCACACCATGCATTGAGGATAAATGCTGAGCAGAAGTTTCTTACGACAGTGGAATGACTAGGATATACAGGAGATGCTTGCATATATTTTTGATTTTCCTCCTGCAGTTGATCGGTTTTAGTTATTCTATTGCTGCAGATATCTTTGAAGGAAACAATGTGGCCCCTATGATTTCTAGTGCTGATATCAATTTGTTCAAGGGGAGGGAGGGGGATCATATTGGTTGTACCCAGTGGCTTAACTACTGGGGTAGCAGCGGCACCAGCTGCCACAGGGACCGGGACATTAGAGGCCCCGCGAGAGCCGCTACCACTGCATTATTTTTCTTAATAGCAGGGGCCAGGATCGGTAAGTTACGCCGCGGGCCCCATAAACATTAATATTATACTCAGGAGTCTTTTCAGACCCCCGAGAGTAATGATCGGAGGCCCGGGAGAGGTAAGGGAATATAAAAAACACTGTTAGGGAGCCTTCACATGGAGTTTACGCTCGCTTATTCTGAACGTAAAAATCGTTCAGATTCAGAGTGAGCGGCGTAAAAAACAGATCCCATTGTCTTGAATGGGGGCCGGCATACGCGCACTCCGCATTGAAAACAATGGGAGGCTTTTTTTTACCTATTGCTTTTAATGTGATATGTGCATATGCCGGCACCTATTCAAGTCAATGAGATCTGTTTTTTACGCCACTCACTCTGAACGAGTTTTACGTTCAGAATGAGCCAGCGTAAACTCTGTGTGCAGGCTCGCTTACTTACCTCTCTGGGCACCAGACAGGCTTCAGGCCTAGTTCTGTGACGTTCCTGATGTTACATGACCAGGGCCTGTATCCCGCGTCTTGTGACATCCTGCATGCCATTGAAGATGGCTGACACCACCGAGGACTGCAGTGGAGCCAGGGATAGGTAAATAACAGTGTTTTTTATGTTCATATCTCCTCTCGGTCTCCGATTATTATACTCTGGTGTCTGAAAAGACTCCAGAGTATAATAATTGTTCATGGGTGTTCACAATGGGGGATAATACTTTGTGCAGGGGCCACTATGGGCTATAATACTTTGTGCAGGGGCCGCTATGGGGCATAATACTGTGTGCAGGGTGAGGTGGCACTACTGCTTGCATATTATGTGTTAAGATGGGTTCCTGCAGGTTTGCCTTCAGGCGTACAGCGCCACCTGCGGGCCAACCCAACTCTCGCCCTCGACATCTCACAGTGAGGCGACTGGAGTATAAGTCCAGGTTTTTTCCCACTGAGCATGCTCAGACATTTCATAGTCGCTCAGAGGACAAGTCCCATTGTGGCCCTACTGAGCATGACCGATGAGGTCATGGCCACCGCCCCTGCGGGGCGGAGACTTCCCTTTATATGGTGTGAGTCGACACCTGCCTGGTGCTCACACTTTCTCCAAAAACACTTGAGACAGGAGGTTAGAACGGTAGCTCCAGGCTGTTTCCAGTAGCTAGGCAGGGTGCTACGCTCTCTCTGTGTGGGGTTACCTTAGCTTCTCCTGGCACTGTGAGTATAGACCTATAAGTCCTGAACTGGCAGCTCTACACTACGGTTCGGTGCAGTGGACTCTTTACCAGCTGGTGGGGCTTCCAGCAGGTTTAGTCTCTTAGCTAGGCTATCTGTCACTGTCTACATGTGTTATAGCTCCTAGCTGTGCGGAGCCATTTGTGTTGCTGAGAGGGGTGACGTTTAACCCCTGACAGCCATTGTTGCAGCCTATTCACATGGAAGCTACACAAACCCATTTACCCAGTGAGGTCAACTGGTGTAAATCCTCATTGCAGTTTATTCACACAGCAGCTGCACAAACACAGTTACCCAGTGAAGTCAACTGGTGTAAAACTTTATTGTAGCCTGTTCACACTGAAGCTGCACAAAGCTATTTACCCAATGAAGTCAACTGGTACAAACCTCGTCGCAGCCTGTGCACATTGTAGCTGCTCTAACGCATTCACCCAGTGAAGTGAACTGGTGCATGTGTATTACTCCCTGTTCAGACATACTGTTGCCTGTGGACCTCACTGCAGTGTCCTGCAATCTGGCAGTTGCAAAAAAACATTATTTTTATATATAAACACAGAACCGTAACACTATGCTATGGAAGGTCAGGGCTAAATTCCATAGACTTCACTGGTGGTGCTCACAGCAAGTAAAAAAGTCAATATACAGTCCAGAAAATAGAAAAAGCTGAGCACTCACCGTTGGAAGAGTATAAAAATATTTCAAACCTTTATTTCAAACATCCATGTAAAATACAGTACGGGAGGAGGCACGCCTGGGAGAGGCTATCGCTCTCCT
Source organism: Leptodactylus fuscus (assembly GCF_031893055.1). Taxonomy (NCBI): domain Eukaryota; kingdom Metazoa; phylum Chordata; class Amphibia; order Anura; family Leptodactylidae; genus Leptodactylus; species Leptodactylus fuscus. The sequence continues at coordinate 13,560,545 of NC_134270.1, forward strand.
CTCCCAGGCGTGCCTCCTCCCGTACTGTATTTTACACGGATGTTTGAAATAAAGGTTTGAAACCCCCAGTGATCTCTAATAAATGGAAGCATCGGCACCCCCTCCCCACCGGGTAAATGTCAGATGGGATATTGAATGGAGCGTCCATTTTAGGAGCTTAGATTTGTATGGACCAGTAATTCAGGACAATATAAAGGTCTATAAACAAATGACACATACACATGGGTTGGTGACATTATGGCAGTGACATAATCTTATATTTTGGTCTATACCGTGTACATATAGCGTAAAGTGAATAAAACCCAGGATACAAGGCAGCAATAACTCATTCTAAATATATTTTATTTATACCGTTTTTATGTGATCGATAAGCTAATAAAAAACTTATAGAAACTTCTCAACTTCAGTTTTTTCTAATCCAAATGATATTTCCAATTTTTATTTCCTAATTTATTTTTATAGTTTCACAGCCTGCGGACAAGTTAAACGTCGAACCCGGTATCAAAGCAAATTGTAAAATATTATTCTCTTTTATTGAAAAGTAATGAAAGCTCCAACAATTAATAATACAATGAAAAAGTATATAAAGAGAGGAAAGTGTTACGGGATTCTCTATTAGGGGATGGAGGTTAGAAATGACAAAAGCGTATACGCGAGTCAAATCATTGTATTGGACTGGTTAAAGATGACCTTGTGGCTTTGGGTACATATGGGGAAATCATTGGGTATCTGTACAGGTGAATGAGTCCTCTACTGTACCTCAATATACCCTTGATCTCATACATCAAAATATTGAACTTGGATCTTCCAACCCAGTGCCCTGAAGCATGGTCTCCATGGTCATGGAGTTACATGGTCTCCATGGTCATGGAGTTACATGGTCTCCATAAAGACTCCATCGCTCTGTACGTAGCAAGCAATTCACCAAAGGAACTGCCAAGGGGGCATTTAAATATTTTTTTTTCTGACGGGTTCACATTGAGTCCTCCAGTTGCCGCCACCTGAAAATAAAGTTTGATAGAGATACAGCTGAGACACAATGTATACATGTGCCCAAAGGTGTAACTGGAAGCACCTACACCCCAATGGTGTAATCCTTGGTTCCTACCAACATTGTAACTAGAGATGAGCGAACAGTAAAATGTTCGAGGTTCGATATTCGTTTCGAGTAGCCCCTCAATATTTGACTACTCGAATCGAATATCGAACCCTATTATAGTCTATGGGGGGAAATGCTCATTTCAGGGGTAGGCAACGTTCGATCAAATTATACTCACCAAGTCCACAAGTGAGGGTCGAGCTGGATCCTCCGAGAAGTCTTCTCTGTGCAGCATCCCCGCGGCGTCTTCCGGCTCTTCATTCACTCTGCCAGGCATCGGGCACTACAAGCAGACATGCGCAGTCGGCTCTGCCCAGGCCCGATGCCTGGCAGAGTGAATTCAGAGCCGGAAGACGCCGGAAGGAAGCTGCATGGAGAAGACTTCTAAAGGTAGGAGAAGAACCAGCATTGATTGGCCGACTGTATAGCATTTGGCCAATCAATGCTGGTTCTGCATCGAACTTTTACATTCGAATAGCGAGTGGTACTCGATCGAGTACGAGTAATTCGAATCCCGTAATATTCAATCGAATACCTACTCGATCGAGTACTACTCGCTCATCTCTAATTGTAACGTTAAAAGTTGTATTGAATGTATCATGAGAAAATAGAATTCTTAACCAAATTTGAGCAACATTTCGATACATCTATGGTAATCCATGGCTCAACACAGAGGTATAGTAGAGTCATGTGCATAACGTGAGGTTCACACTTGCATTCGGGTTTCCACTCTTTGGGTCCACTTGGGCACCCGAACAAATAGAAATCCAATCTGCTTAAGGCTAAGGCCCCAAGGGATGTCCCGTAGCCAAAAAGCGCTGTGGGAAAAAACACTGCGGCAAAGCATCGCAGTTCTTCCTGCAGCGATTTACAAAGAAAGTTTTCCTCCGTGGATTTTCTGTTACAATTATATCTATGGGGTAACCGCCGGCGTTTCCGGCCCATGAGGCATTTACCTGCTGACCCGGCCCATGATGCCCTGGACTAAAAAGCATTTACCTGCTGACCCCAAAGGCTATAATAGAGTCCTCCAAAAAATGCTTGCAGGACTTTTCTGTCCACATTTTTCAAGCGGATTACGGGACGGACTTCCCAAATGTACACCAGGCACAGGTGTGAACCCAACCTACGCCCTTACATAATTTACTGTTCTATTAGGGTCCATTCACACTGAGTTTTTTTGGTGAGGATTTTGGCGAATCCACTTCAGGAATTAGGAAATGGGGTTTTTTTAAGTGGTTTTTGGAGCGTTTTTTTGAGGCTTTTGAGTTTTTTTTCCTTCAGCACCGTGTACGGACCTTTAAAAAACTGCTAGCGGTTTTGGCCATCTCCGCGCCCAAATCCGCAATGCGTATTTTCCACCTCCCATTAACTGTGTTGGTTTCTGCAGTCTGAATCCAATTCCGAAAAATTCCGCGAGTGGAAAAATAAAGCAAGCAGAATCCATAGAACTCTATGGGGAGGCATTTTTGTTCCACGTGGATTCTGACGCGGATTCAAAAACTCTGTGTGAATGGACCCCAATGAAGAGTCCTGAGATCATGTAAAATAAATCGCAATTATCAAAAAAAATTCTATTTTTAACATGGACTTTGGACTCTTTTTTTTTTTTTTTTTTTACTCAATAACATTTTACTAGAACTGCCCATTAAGCAAAACCACAATTTGCTGCATTAACAATAGGAATCTGGCAAAATATGAATTATTTAGATACGCACAGAATTATAATTATTTTTAACAAATTGAGTGTGAAATTATTTTTTCCAATATAACATAGCAATGATCTGATCTGAATAATCGCATCAATAATAATAAAAAATAATCACATGCTCTATTGACTTATTGAAACTTATATTTAGCACATTTATGTTGTCTTAGTTATAATGCAGAAGTTATTCAATATGTATTCAAAGATTCCGATGTGATGGGTTTGACTAGATACAGGTTAACAAACAGGTTGTGCTGTATCCTCAGATGATAACATGTTATTTTACTAGGGGGTTTGGAGGAATCCTAAAATATTCCCCTTAATTATCATTGATCTTCTGCAGTTTATTTTTTTTCACAGCTTTGCTGTGTAGACTGGGACTGTGCCAGCTGAGTCATATAATAATTTAATTGGAGGGTAGAGGGTTTAGGGTCCATTCACACGGAGGAAGTTGGCACTGATTTTGGCGCTGAATCCATGTCAGAATCAGCGCTGGAAAAAAAAAGACTCCCATTGACTTCAATGAGTTCTGTTTTCTGCGTGGAACCCATTGAAGTCAATGGGAGGCTTATTTTTCAGCACTGATTCTGATGCGAGTTTTGCACCAGAATCAAGCCAACTTCCTCCGTGTGAATGGACCCAGAGGACCTTTCATCAGATTGGGCACAGGCAGTTCTATATACTGCTGGAAAGCCGACAGTGCGCTGAATTCAGTAAACTGTCGGTTTTCCCGATCTGTGCCCCGGGTAAAGAGCTATCGGTCCCGGTACCGTAGCTCTTTACAGTCAGAAGGGCGTTCCTGACACTCTGTCAGGAACATCCTTCTCCACAGCAGCGCCTATCGCACTGTACAGTGAGAGCGGGGAGGAACGCCCCCTCCCTCTGCTCACAGTGCACGTCCATAGATGAGTATCATCAGGAGGGGAGGGGGCGTTCCTCCCCCGCTCACACTGTACAGCGTGATAAGGCGCTGCTGTGGAGAAGGGCGTTCCTGACTTACTGTCAGAAATGCCCTTCTGACTGTATAGCACTACGGTACCGGGACCAATAGCGCTTTACCCGGGGCACAGATCGGGAAAGCCGACAGTGCGCTGAATTCAGCGCACTGTCGGCTTTCCAGCAGTATATAGAACTGCCTGTGCCCAATCTGATGAAAGGTCCTCTTTAAAGAGGTTGTCCAGGAGTAAAATTTAGCTTCCTTCTCCAGCAGTTTCGTCATGCTAGACCCAAGGGTTCCGATCTTGTTCCAAACCTCGATTATGAGATGGGAACCAGTTACTCCTCCGGGTCACTTGTCCTTCTCTCCAGTTTTAACCATTAGATACCTGTGTTATTGGGATTGTATTTACTATAGTTAGCCAGTGCCTGTTAAATCAGGAGAGGAGAGAGGAGGAAGAACAGGAGGAGGTGGAACAACTTGGAGGACGAGGGCAGGTTGCAATCACGTGGCCCAGAGTTGGAACCAGACTGTATCCCCTGGGACAAGATTTTAGGAGTATGGGGAGAAGAAGAAGGAGGTCTTGAAGGAGGAGAAGAAGGAAGAGGCCGTGTTTTATTCACACTCTTTTACAATTGGGAAACAGAAGTTCAAACCAAGATGAGAAGAAAACGTTATACAACAAAGACTAAGGGGGACTGACCATTTATTGCTATTATCTGTCATTTTATAAGAGGAGGGTGGGGGTTGAAGTACCTGTTGGTAGAAGTGCCCATTTTGGACAGTGGACCGTCTAAATGTAAGAGGGTTATAATTACATCTTCAAGAGTCAGTGGCCCAGCCATGGGTAAGAGCACTTGACGTTACTTTCATAGTACTTGAGTTTAGAGATAAAGTTGTAATAGAAAAGCTTAGAAGTAAGAATGTCAAGGAAGGAAATGGCAGTGAATGTGGTTTCTAACGTGTTTCTGGGATTGGCCGTTATTCATACTTTGCTTATAAGACCCTCAAAGACCATGAACAAACAGTTAATGTGCATATAAAACCATGAGCAAGTAATATAGTGAAAAAAAAAAAGAAGGCGGAAGGGAGCGGCATAAAATAAGACAGTAGGAGGCCATATGTATTATTAGTGGTGACAAAGTATCAAAGGAAGATACAATGGGCAAGTCTATTAAGATGGGATAAAACCTTCTTCAGGTGAATTAGTGATAGAAAGAAGAAAAACTGAGAGATTACTAAGATTAGAAATGGGAGAATGACTATATCTATGGGGATAAGACGGACTATCTGAATAGTCACTTTAGTGCAGTATTTTCAGAAGGCGGCTTTCAGAGTCTCACCCTTCTCTAGATCAGATGGTACCCCAGAATCCTTAAAGATCTCTGATCTGTGGTTTTGATTTGTTTAACCAGTCCCTCCTAACCGGAGATGTTCCTGAAGATGGAGGAATGACCAATGTTGTACCCATCCATATGAAGGACGTTGAAATGACTTAGATCAATGGGAGTCCGACACCCAGAATCCCCATGGATCAGCTATTTGTCCATCAGTCGTATGGCTACAGTGAAGTCAATGGTTCTGAGCTACAGTATCAAATACAACTTTTCCAAATGCTTCAGTCTCCTCAAACCTCAGTGCTGGACTACCAATGGATTTCAATGGATGACCAGCAGGGGTGGATCCAGGGCCGGGCGAGCCGGGCCCTGCGGTGCGGCCCGGACCTAACAAAATGGTCCCGGTCGGCATGTCCCGATTTCAACTCATCGGCGTCTGTAGGACGCCGATGAGCTGAAAACATAGGCGTTTAAAGCAGGAGCTGTCACAACTCAGCTCCTACTTTAACGCTGAGCTCCGGCATTTGTAGCCGCGATGTGATGACGTCATCACATCGCGGCTACAATATGTGTATGAGGGAGAGAGAGAGGAGAGAGCTGCGGGGGAACGAGGAAAGGTGAGCATGTGTGAGAACAGCATTACACTGGGGCAGATGGAGGGGGAGAGAACAGTATGACTCTGGGGCAGATGAACGGAGGGAGAACGGCATGACACTGGGGCAAATGAAGGGGGGGGACGGCATGACACTGGGGCAAATGAAGGGGGAGAGAACTGCATGACACTGGGGCAGATGGAGGGGGGAGAACGGCATGACACTGAGGCAGATGAAGGGGGACAGAACAGCATGACACAGGGGCAGATGAACGGAGGGAGAATGGCATGACACTGGGGAAGATAGAGGGGGTGAGAACAGCATGACGCTGGGGCAGATGGAGGCGGGAGAACGGCATGACACTGGGGCAGATGGAGGGGGGAGAACAACATGACACTGGGGCAGATGAAGGGGGGAGAATGGCATGACACTGAGGCAGATGAAGGGGGGAGAATGGCATGATACTGGGGCAGATGAAGGGGGATGGCATGACACTGGGGCAAATGAAGGGGGAGAGAATGGCATGACACTAGGGCAAATGAAGGGGGGCGAACGGCATGACACTGAGGCAGATGAAGGGGGAGATGGCATGACACTGGGGCAGATGAAGGGGGGAGAACGGTATGACACTGGGGCAGATGAAGGGGGGGAGAACGGTATGACACTGGGGCAGATGAAGGGGGGAGAATGGCATGACACTGGGGCAGAGATGGGAGGGACATGAAACTGTGGGCAGATAAAGGGGGAGAATGGCATGAAACTGGGGACAGAGATAGAGGGGGGGACATGAAACTAGGGGTAGATGAAGGGTGTATATGAAAATGGGGGAGAGATGTAGGGGGGGAGATATAATTTATGGGTGACTGTGGGAGGATTATACTGTGTGGAATCACATGAAAAATGAATGAGAATGGGCGGAGTCAACATAAAAGTGGGTGGGGCCTAACTTGCTGCGGCGCGCTGTGCGCACGTTTTGTTCCCTCTTTCTGGTCTTCAACAGTTGGGAAGTACAGGTTAGAAGTATGAGACCCCCAGTAAGTAGGGCCCCGCCAAAGTCAATTGCCCAGGGCCCCGCAAACCCTGGATCCGCCACTGATGACCAGGTCATCCATTGCTAAGCCTGGAACACCCCATTTATCATTATTACCCACTTTGCCTTGGTCTGCAATATGGGAGATGAACACAGGGGAAGATAACCTAATGAAAGAGCGCCAGAATTCAGACATACTTTGCGCCCTAAAACTGTCGGACATGCTTTACATCTCATTTTCTATGTATTTTAGACACTTTGTAACAGTTTCTGCATCTCTTCAGACAGGTGGGTGTGGCTTCTTAAAAAGGGTGGGGCTTAATGTACAAAATGCACACCAGAAAATTCTTCCAGATTCTGGACAAGTCCAAATCCAGCAGTCTCCATTGTGGTCCGATCTTAGACTCCGCCTCCTCACAGACGAGCCTGCTGCAGAACCAGCCTTGATTTTCCGCAGGCTCGTCTTTGCTAGTCCGGAGAGCTGGCAGCTTGCTGTTACGAGTGAGATGACTTTTTATCAGCGCAACTGCAAGCGCTGTGCAGTTAAAGCGCATAGACTATAATGGGGTCTGTGCACTTTAACTGCACAGCGCTCCTCCTAAACACTCTCCTCCTGCTACTTGTGGACTTGGTGACTCTCCTTTAGTTGAATAGTGGTTTCCCCTGAAATGAGCATTTTTTCCCATAGCCTATAATGGGATTCAATATTCGATCGAGTAGTCGAATATTGAGGCTCTACTCAAAACGAATATCGAATCTCGAATATTTCACTGTTCGCTCATCTCTACTTAAGACGATTTGCAAAATCTGATTATTATTATTATTATTTTACCACCTATGGTCCAATAGAATAGAGGATGCAGACGTATTTAGACCATACAGTCGTCCTAATCCTACATGTATCCAGCTGATGTTTTATATCCTCTTTCTCCTCCATTGACGCTCACTGTAGCAGCTAATAAATATTTCACAACATTTGTCTATCATTAAATTCTCTGCTGAGCTCTTCATATATGGCCAAGGTTCATAAAATGGTTGAAATGAAAGATATTGTAAGTGTTGGTTTACTGTCAAAAGATGACTTAGGGCAAGAGGTGGAATTGTGTAGTTATCTTTACTGGATATTAGTCTGGGAAAATTAGCTTTATAAAATATTGACTAACCCAGATATATGAATGTGGAAATGTACTGTTGAAAAAGAGCATCTGTCTATCTATCTATCTATCTATCTATCTATCTATCTATCTATCTATCTATCTATCCATCCACTTATACATCTCATATTTATCCATCAATCCCCATATCTATCCATCTATCTATCTATCTATCCATCCATCTATCCATCTGTAGTGTTGTAGTGAGGATGCAGGTCTTCTGGAATAACTCCACTAGGAGATGGTTACTCTTGTAGATCAGAACCCTTTATTCCATGCTCCATCATGGCTCCCTGTCTAACAACTCCTCCCCCTAAGCTCAGCTCCTCCTCCATTACTACCTCACTGTTGCTGGGCAGACAAAACAGAATAAGTAAGCAGAACAGAACTTACAGAACATACTTATAACAACATCACATCTCTCCCCTTCTTATAAAAAAAATAAAATAAAATGCAAACATTATAAATGAACAATAAATAAAAGGTCCGAACTGAAAAGAAAATTTTACTGCAGAACATAGTCCCTGAGGTGCGTTGGTGGCCTTCGACTCATCCTTGTCGGGTAGCGTTGAGACATCTCGTTATCAGAAACAGTCTGTGAATTTTCGGTATCTCTTGTTGGTGTTGCTGAACCAGTTGTACCTGGTGAAATGTCCTCATCATCTGTCTCCTCTGCACTCACACCTGGGTTGTAGCCACAAAGTTTTTTTTAAAATGGGACACATTTCGTGTGGCTTGATGACCCTGGCGTTGAGAAGTAACCAAGTAACAAAGCATGGTACTTTTGACGTGCGTGACTTGAAAGGGTTCTGGATGATAAGGGGATGATAACTTGTCACTGGGTCTCAGCCTTTTAACGAGGACCCAGTCTCCCACATCCAGCTGTTTGAAGCGACAACTTCTCTTATCTGCATATCTTTTCATCCTGCCTTTGGCAAGGGAATCATTGAGGACCAATGGAGTCTGGACGTGAACTACTGGGATGTTTGGAAGCTTAATGCGCAAAGGCCTGCTGAAAAGCGCAGTCGCTGGCGGAGTTCCTGTAGTAGAGTGTGGGGTGGCTCTGTACTGTCTAAGGAATCTGTACAATTCTTGCTGCAAATCCTTGTCTTCCATGGTAGCAATCCGAAGAGTTTTGTTGATTGATTGCATGAAGCGCTCCACTTCACCATTGGCTTGAGGCCAGTAAGGAGTTATTTTCCTGTGGTTAAAACCAAGATAAGTTGCAAAAGACTGAAAATCTGCACTATTGAAAGGTGGCCCATTGTCAGTCTTCACTGTTTCAGGTATGCCATATGCAGAGAAGATTTTGTCCAGTTTTGGTATGACAGCTCTTGCAGAGGTGGTGGAAACGGGTTCAATGACTGGAAACCTAGAAAAATCATCTATGACAACCAGTAAATAGGAATGATCTGGCAAAGTGCAGAAATCAACACTCACAGCAGTCCATGGATTGTCTGGCAGAGGTGTCATTTGTACTGGTGCTTGGCTATGGTCCACCGTAGTTGCTTGGCAAGGTATACATGTGGCAATAAGTGCTTCCACTTGTTTATCTAGTCCAGGAAACCATACTTTCTCCCTAAGTAATTGCTTTGTTTTAACTATACCTTGATGGGCCTCATGGGCCAGATCGATCACTCTACTCTGAAGTTTCTGAGGAATGACCAGGCGGTTGTCACGTAGTAGTATGTTTGAGTCAGATACAGAAAGAGAGTGTCTTGCATTAAAGAAGGCCTGTAAATATGCTGTTTGGCCCTGCGGTTGAAGACGAGTGTCAGCTAGAAAAGAGTTCCAGTTCTTAGACCGAACAGTGTCAATTACCAACTGAAGTTGGGGATCAGAATCCACCGCATGTTTAATTTCTTCGAGGGTCATTGCTCTTGGCACAGAGTGTGTAACAATGAAATTTACATGCTCCTCAGCTAAGACAGTGGCAGGCAAGTCATCTTTGGTAGACTGTGGTGAAGGGTGTCTTGAAAAATAGTCTGCAGGGTTCCCAGCTCCTGCCTCATATCTCAAGTGAAAGCGATAGTTCTGCAGGCGGAGTAGCCAGCGTTCAAGTCGTGGGGGTGGCTTTGATGAATGTTTATTGAAGATTGGAATGAGTGGTTTATGATCACTGACCACTGTGAATGGACAACCAAAGAGGTAAAGATGAAAATGAAGGCATCCCCATACAACTGTGAGCGCTTCCCTCTGTTTGAGAATAGCACTGTTCTGTTTCTGTTAAAGCCTTGCTCGCATAGGAGACTGTGGAGATACTGCCAGTTTTGGACACCTGAGTTAAAATTGCACCAAGGCCTACAGGACTGGCATCCACAGTGAGCTCAGTAGACTTTAGTGGGTCAAAATAGGCCATGACCGTGTCACTAGAAAGACTGGACTTTAGTGTGTCAAATGCTGATTGATGTAAAACTGTCCATGACCAAGGAGTATCCTTTTTAGTGAGTTGTCGTAGGGGTTCAGAAACAGTAGCCAGATCAGGTATGAATCGTCCACAGTATGTGACCAGACCAAGAAAACTTCGAACATCTGAGACATTTTGTGGCTGGCTAGCAGAGGTTATGGCTGCTACTTTCTCAGGGTCTGCAGAAACACCATTTTCAGAAAAAATGTAGCCAAAAAAGTTCAATGACGTCTTGTTGAACTCGCATTTTGATGGATTAACAGTTAAATTGCAGGTTTGCAGTCTCTGAAAGACTTGTTCTAGGTGATTGTCATGTTCCTCTTGGGTTGTGCCAAAGATAAGGATGTCATCACTAACATTGAGGACTCCAGGTATTCCTGAAAGAACCTGCCTGATAACATTCTGAAAGATTTCTGCAGCCGATGAAATGCCAAAATTCAGCCTCTTGAACCTTCTTAGACCGACATGAGTGCTAAAAGTTGTGATATATCTGGAGTCTGAATGCAATTCAAGCTGATGATAACCAGATTTTAGATCAATTTTTGAGAATACTTTTGCACCATTTAGATCTGTGAGAATATCATCAATGGTAGGCGTAATGTGCCTTTCTCTTTGAATGGCTCGATTGGCATGTCGCATATCCACACATAACCTGATTTTACCAGGCTGCTTAGGTTTAGGCGCAACAACAATTGGTGAGACCCAGGGAGTTGGGCCCTCGACACGTTCAATAACATCATCTGTCTCCAGGTCTTGTAGCTCTTTCTCCACTAGCTTGCGGACATGGAATGGGATGCGCCTGTGAGGTTGAACTGACGGCTGGACTGACTGGTCAATGTGTAATTTCAGTTGAAAGTCTTTCAGCTTTCCTATGCCTTGAAAGAGTTGAGGATATTTCTGCATAACATTTTGGACAGAAGAGTGTGTTACGCTGTTTGCCAGTTTCACTAGGCCCAGAGATACCGCACTATTGCAGCTGAGAAGAGTGTCTGCAGAACACTCCACTACATAGAAAGTGTCCGTGATGGATTTCCCTTCAGCCGTTAGTAATGCCTGAAATTTGCCACATAGGGGTAATGCAGTAGCTGAACCATAAGGATATATCTTCAGGTTAGTACATTGCAAAGCAGGTTTGTTCTTTAGCTGGCTATAAGTGGCATGACTAATAACATTGACAGACGCCCCTGTGTCTACCAGTGTCTCCACCGGAGTGCCATGTATTAAGATGACTTGTTTGGGATTAGACATTGCATGCACATTGCGAGACCCCTCAGTCACTGAGAATAAGCAGGTGCTGCTGGGCTCATCCGCAGGGGACACTGACTGCACTGCCTGAACTTTCTGTGGCAAGGCTTGTTTAGCAGAGAGAGAAGATTGTGATTTTGATCTGCAGACTTTTGCAAAGTGATTTTGTTTCCCACAGTTATGACAAGTTACTCCCTTTGCTGGGCATGGTTTCTGATGAGGATAAGGACCTCCACAGTTGTAGCAGGCTGCAGCCTGTGTGTGATGCACATGTGGCTTCTGAGTGAGCTTTGCTACAGAAGATGGCTGCTCTGGTATACAGTCTGTGTTCTCTATAAGTTTAGCTTGATTCTCTGCTGCATCATGAATACGTGCAATGTCCAGTAGCTTTGCTAAAGTCATGGTGGGATCTCTGAGTGCTTGTCTCCTTAACTTAGAGGACACACATCCTTGTATGATTTGCATCAGAATTTCCTTGTCTATATCTGCAAATTCACAGTAAGCTGCAAGTTGTCTTAAGCGGACATGATATTCATCAATGGTTTCTGTTGCTGACTGTTTTGACTGTCTAAACTTGAAAATTTCAAAAGCTGCATTTATGTATGGAGAGAAATGCTTAGTTAGTGCTGCTTTGCTTAGCTCATAGTCACTGTCCTCCCCTGTATTGGGCAGAGTTGTGAAGATATCATAGACTTGCTCCCCTGCATAGTGCAATAACATGGCTTTCTTTCTTGCATTATCAGTAATGTTCATTGCTTGCAGGAATATCTCAAAGCGTTTCAGCCATTTATTCCAGCATGCTGCTAAGTTTGCTTGGGGCTGGTGCACATCAAATACAGCAAAGGAGGGTAAGCAGGCCATGGCTGGTGCTAGGATTGCAGTCTTGTAAACAGTTTTCTGTAGCAGGGAAATACCTTTAGCTGATTATTCTTAATCCTCGTCGCCAATTGTAGTGTTGTAGTGAGGATGCAGGTCTTCTGGAATAAGTCCACTATGAGATGGTTACTCTTATAGATCAGAACACTTTATTCCATGCTCCATCATGGCTCCCTGTCTAACAACTCCTCCCCCTAAGCTCAGCTCCTCCTCCATTACTACCTCACTGTTGCTAGGCAGACAAAGCAGAATAAGTAAGCAGAACAGAACATACAGAACTTACTTATAACAACATCACACCATCTATCTCCTATCTCTCTCCAATCTATCTATCTCCTATCTATCTATCTATCTATCTATCTATCTATCTCCTATCTATCTATCTATCTATCTATCTATCTATCTATCTATCTATCTATCTATCCATCTATCTCCTATATCTATCTATCTATCTATCTATCTATCTATCTATCTATCTATCTATCTATCCATCTATCTATCCATCTATCTATCCATCTATCTCCTATATCTATCTATCTATCTATCTATCTATCTATCTATCTATCTATCTATCTATCTATCTATCTATCTCCTATCTATCTATCTATCTATCTATCTCCTATCTATCTATCTATCTATCTATCTATCTCCTATCTATCTATCTATATCTATCTATCTATCTCCTATCTATCTATCTATCTATCTATCTATCTATCTATCTATCTATCCATCCATCTATTGTCTGTGTGTCTATAATCATAACTCGAGTATATAATGAATTTGAGGTATGATGTTGGTAAATCAGACAAGCACAGGTACTGTATATTCAACAAAGCTACAAAAATCCATAAAACAAGCATACGGTAACAAACTTTGTTATATACTTTATATTATTTGAGAGAAATTGCTCATTTTCCCTTATTTAACATCTTGACTCCTTCCCTACCTGATTCCTATACTTCTTATTCCTATTCCTTCTGATTCCTATACGTCTGAATTCACTGCTAAATCCGTCTGGGAAGACAAAACAAACCTTTAAGCTTCTCATAACCTAAACTGGCAATTAGAGATAAAGGAAAATCGTGAAAACTGCGACATGGAAGTCATACAAAGGCCTAGAATCGTGGTAGGTAAATCTCAAAAGATTCAATTTTGTGAATATTAGTGATAGTCACCTGCAAGTTTGAGGAACCAGAAGTCCTAATATTATACTTTGGGGTCTATAGTTCGGGAGGTGTAAAAAAAAAGAAATAATACTCAGCTCACACTCACCTTTTCTCACCACAGCAGGGCTTTGATTCTATGACAGTGTCTTCTGACCTCTTCTGTCCTCCTGGTGACATTGGAGGCCTCTGGAGACCTAGGCCTAGAATTAAGGCTCATCAATCATCAGGGGGACATCAACATAACACTTAGACTCAAATGTCATGATATTGCTGTCACTGATGTCATCCAGGTGGCCAGAAGAGGCCAGAAAAGATCAGGAAAGAAGACTGGGCACCATGGTAGAGCCCTGGAGACATGAAAGGTAAATAGGACCTGTTTATTATATTTTTTTGCACTTTCCCGGAGTCTCTGATAATAATTTTCTGGCATCAGAAGAGATCACAGAGTGTAATAACAATTCTTAGATGATGAATCCTAAAAGAATGGAACCTAATGGAATCCAATATTTTTGGAAAACTCATAATGTACCTGTCTGTAACGGTCTGGGTCTTGTTCGGAGTCTTAAGTTGCTACTACTTGGAAGGTGACTTACTTGCAAGGCTGGCAACATAGTCAGGACCAAGCCGGTGGTCGATGCACAAGATGAGCGTCAGTGTTGGAGGAGAAGGTAACTACCATAGTCAGGAGCAAGTTGGTGGTCGATGCACAAGATGAGTGTCAGTGTTTGCAGGAGAGCCTTGCTAGATTACAGGCAGAGCACAATAATTCCACAAGGCAGGAAGTGCAAGGTTGGGTTTATATAGGAAGTTCAGAGAACAGGGTGGAGCAAACCAGAGAGGCGCAAACTGAAACTTGAGGTACCGGGAGCCCAGCTTCAGATCAGCACAGGAGTTGCCCTGGAGGCTTGAATAGCTCAATTGGAAGAGCTACAGCCTGGAACACTGATATCCCTGGGTTCAAGTCCTGATGCTGTCTTGTCATCAGCTAAGCCATTCCTTTCTAAAGAGATCCCATGACCACCTCCACAACCCCAACTCTTTGCATCCTTTAATAGTTGCAACACCATAATTATTACATTTATTGATGCATTAAACTGTGACTAACAATATAATATCCACACAACTACCTAATAATAATATTGGGAAATAGAGATTTCCATCTTGTCTGCATACAAAAGTGATATCGGTGACATCTAATGTGAGGTCCAAAATGGTTAAGATTAATCAGATGAGATCTCAATGGCTACATTCATGATCCTTGTATGGTTGTTTAGGCTAAACTGCTACAAACGTCTTGTTCCGCCTTTGTTCCTTATTAGTCACCCGGAGTCAGAGTAATAATATGATGTTGTTATGTTGCGCCACAGCCGAAAGTAACATAAGGTTCCAAAGAGATTTACTTAGGAAAGCTGAGAAGCCAAGAATAGCAACCTTTAGCAGATGGAGAGTCTTATTCCAAGAATACAACTGTCATAAAATCAGTTCATTGGGTTTGGTAACAATATACAGGCTAAGAGCACTAGCGTAATAAAATCCTTCAGATTCTATCATATTATCTTATGATATATTTATACCTATGTAGCGTATAGTGTATACCGCATGGTGTATGTTTTTGTAGATGTTCAGGAGGTGACTGTGAAGTCCTCAGCAGAAGCCTAAGATAAAAATATATTTAAGGAACTTCAGGAAATTAGGCTAGCCCAAGATGGTCGGGTCCAATTGCATTGACCCCAGGAATCACTGCTGGAGGAAAATTGTAACAAGTAACGAGATCCCATGTGGAGGAGTCTTCTTGGATATCCATGTGCCCAAATGGATAACATGGTGGAATAAAAATATTTGCATGTTTCCCATAATCCCCCAATGGTGTGAAAATGGCTTTGTAAGTCTCCATACGCCTGCAAAGGTACCCACTCCTCAAGGAGTGATATTATCCCCAGAACTTGGTCTATAAGTCTCTCATCTCAGCCAAACCAGTTTTCCCTATGTTGTGCTGATGAGATCTAAACAGATTGAAATGGCGTTGTCCACAGCTGGGATTATGTTCCTTTTGGAATAGATTTACTGGTTTGGCTAAAACCTCGCATCATAGTATTAGGCTTGTTGAAAATGTCATGCATCATGTTTAAGGGGACTGTCTCTAGAGGGCAGCATGCAGAGACACTGTTTTCCTAATTACATCCTGGAAAACAGATTTGCATATTTCCCATAATCCCCCAGTGGAGCGAAAATGGATTTGTAAGTCTCCATACGTCTGCAAAGGTACCCACTCCTCAAGGAGTGATATTATCCCCAGGAAACTTTAGGAGGTCCAGAGACTTCCTTCCTGGCTTGGTCCAGTTAACAGCTTTGGAGCACTATATAAGGTCATGCCCTCCTGACTCATATGCGGAATCTTAGCTCCGTTTGCTACCTATTCGCTTTCTACTCAAGTTTGGCTCCTGACTTTGCTTTGTCTACACCTATGGCTGTGTTCTTTGATTCCTCTTTGTCTAATATTTTTGTTCTGGCATTCCTGATTGGCTTCATTTCTGAGCCATGATTTGGTTCCTCATTCCCTTTTCCAGCTGTTGACCTGTGATCGACAACTATTCTGAGATCTCTGCTCCTGTGAGCAGGTGTCGGGATCTGTTTTTTTTTGTTTCCACTGCAGTGTATCTATTTGCAGTCTACTTTTCTGTTTTGGTGGCAAGTCTGGTTTTCAGATTCAGCTAAAGTCCGTTTCCTCTTGGGGTTGATCTTGGCTCGCAGAGGTGTGTTACGTTTAGGTCGCATTTTCTACTGCTCGCAGTTGTCAGCCCATTTCTGCTGCTGCTCTACTACAGTCTGGTACATTTCTAGCCTTGCTTTTGTAGCCTTGTATCCAAATCCTATCTGTACTGTATGACAAGCAGTATTTCCAAGCATCATGCTGTACATTTGTTCATAGACATGGCGCTGGCTCACTAACTGAGCTGGTGTCATCAGCAATGGGTATGAACCGCAACAGACAGCTGACACTCTGTTGCAACACCTCTGAGCGGCAATAACGTCAATAGTGTGTGCTTAACCCTTTAGATGCCATGCTCACATGAGGAATCTATAGGGTCCCAGGCACTTTCCCTGAAATGCTCCCCTTACCATGATGAGTGACCTCATCTAGTAGTCAGAGGGCTGTACGGACCTTACTGAGCATGCGCAGTTGGCTCTAACAGGGTCTCGCTGTCAGAGCCGACTACGCAGGCGTCAAACATGACGAAGAAAGAAGACGACAGACAAGGGGAGGAGGCAGATGAAGAAGAAGGACGCCCCCATTGCTGCCGAGACCTCATTAGCATACCGGTAAGTACCGGTATTTCTAAGGAACGGCGTGACGGAGACCTCATCTAAAGGTAGGAGACGAATAGCATTTCTTAAGGCTATTCCGAAGTGGTAATTGGAAAAAAAGTTGCTTTAATGGTAGAATCCCTTTAAGTACCCCAATAAGAAATAAAGGTCCCTTTCATAAAAACCAGCCCAGAGTATTCTGCAAGGCCGGATAGACTTGATTGTTCAGAACCTAGGTTGCAATCCCAGAATAGGGTGCCAGAATATAGGTGCACTTTCAGTTCAAGAGTTCACAGTTACAGCCAAATCACCAAGAGAAGGGTTAACCAGGAGAGACGGCCAAGATCAGTATATCAGGAATACAGCAATAAAGACGATGAAGCACCAGGAGAGGCAAACAAGAACAAAGGGAACCCAGAGGCAAGAAACAATCATAGGCAAATAAGTGCCAGAGCCAATTTTAATACCCCGCCTCAGCCATGGATTGGACAGTGTGGCAACCTTAAAGTGATAAATTCAAGTACTGTTACACTAAAATGATTGAAAATTGGAGCACAGACAATGAGATCCCTATGGGTAAGTTCAAATGGGGTTTTCACACGGAGGCCGCCTCAGGTTCTGATCCAAAACCAGGTAGCCGCGACTGAAAGCCTGTGCATTACACCGGCACTCCGCTCCGGATTAAACCCAATGAATGGGCCTAGTCCGGAGGAGGGTGTGTCTTCAGGACAAATCGGGAGGCAACATGGCCTGAAGAATGAGCACCTCACTTCTCACCTCCTGAGCAGCTCCCATTGATTTCAATGGGAGCCGTATTTTTGGTCAGGATTTTGAGGCGAATACGGCCGTGTAATCTTACTCTAAGGCTGCATTCACACGGAGTAAACGCTGGCGTTTTTTGTGTGTTTTTTGCACATAGCGCCGCGTTAACGCCGCGCTATTTAGCGGTGGCGTTGCCCGGCGTTAACGCGGCGTATACGCGGCGTTAACGCGACGCTACGCGGCGTAAACGCGGCGCTATGTGCAAAAAACACACAAAAAACGCCAGCGTTTACTCCGTGTGAATGCAGCCTAACACTACCAACCAATCTGATATAATCACTTTAAGATTCTGCTACCCAGCCAAGTCTCATCTCTTCACTGTTTACTCTCAGACACAATGATGTGCCATTGACTATAATATCTCAGATCACTGTGCCTTGTAATGGTTGGTGCATCATCTGCATGTACTTTATGTTGTATATCCATAGAAGAAGTAATACAATGTGTACAAAAGGATATAATATGGAAAATTACAGTAAATGAGACTTAGAGACCTTGGTGCAGGTACAAATGGTTTATGAAATCTGTATGTCATGAGTGCATTAGGATCAATGATACAGTATATAACTCAGTATGAATAGACATGTCATTGTGTCCTTGCTGCCTCCATACACATGATCAGAGAGACAATATAATAGCAATGAGCTAAATGGCGCCCTTCACGTAATTGCTGGGGATGGCTTTTGATCCGTATAAATCAGAATATGTGTGGGGTTGATAGACTGAGAACAAAGGACGAAAGGGATGTACAACATAATGCACATTAGGAGAACAATGAAGCTAAGTGGCTATGAAATTCACTAACTAAAACAATGTTGTTTCTGTTGATTAAAAAAAATTAATCCCATATAGTATACACTCACCGGCCACTTTATTAGGTACACCATGCTAGTAACGGGTTGGACCCCCTTTTGCCTTCAGAACTGCCTCAATTCTTCGTGGCATAGATACAACAAGGTGCTGGAAGCATTCCTCAGAGATTTTGGTCCATATTGACATGATGGCATCACACAGTTGCCGCAGATTTGTCGGCTGCACATCCATGATGCGAATCTCCCGTTCCACCACATCCCAAAGATGCTCTATTGGATTGAGATCTGGTGACTGTGGAGGCCATTGGAGTACAGTGAACTCATTGTCATGTTCAAGAAACCAGTCTGAGATGATTCCAGCTTTATGACATGGCATTGCATTATCCTGCTGAAAGTAGCCATCAGATGTTGGGTACATTGTGGTCATAAAGGGATGGACATGGTCAGCAACAATACTCAGGTAGGCTTTGGCGTTGCAACGATGCTCAATTGGTACCAAGGGGCCCAAAGAGTGCCAAGAAAATATTCCCCACAGCATGACACCACCACCACCAGCCTGAACCGTTGATACAAGGCAGGATGGATCCATGCTTTCATGTTGTTGACGCCAAATTCTGACCCTACCATCTGAATGTCGCAGCAGAAATCGAGACTCATCAGACCAGGCAACGTTTTTCCAATCTTCAATTGTCCAATTTCGATGAGCTTGTGCAAATTGTAGCCTCAGTTTCCTGTTCTTAGCTGAAAGGAGTGGCACCCGGTGTGGTCTTCTGCTGCTGTAGCCCATCTGTAGCCTCAAAGTTCGACGTACTGTGCGTTCAGAGATGCTCTTCTGGCTACCTTGGTTGTAACGGGTGGCTATTTGAGTCACTGTTGCCTTTCTATCAGCTCGAACCAGTCTGGCCATTCTCCTCTGACCTCTGGCATCAACAACGCATTTCCGCCCACAGAACTGCCGCTCACTGGATGTTTTTTCTTTTTCGGACCATTCTCTGTAAACCCTAGAGATGGTTGTGCGTGAAAATCCCAGTAGATCAGCAGTTTCTGAAATACTCAGACCAGCCCTTTTGGCACCAACAACCATGCCACGTTCAAAGGCACTCAAATCACCTTTCTTCCCCATACTGATGCTCGGTTTGAACTGCAGGAGATTGTCTTGACCATGTCTACATGCCTAAATGCACTGAGTTGCCGCCATGTGATTGGCTGATTACAAATTAAGTGTTAACGAGCAGTTGGACAGGTGTACCTAATAAAGTGGCCGGTGAGTGTATATCGATGATTGTAATACATATACAAAAATTTGTGTAATTTTTTTTTTGGTTAACTTTGAAAGGGAAACTGGCTTACAAACTAAAATTATATAGCACTATTTTCAGTTTTGGGTGGGGCTTACATTAAAGCAAGTGTGAGACACATGTCACAGTGTCTACTCCAAAACAAAAAGTTGAAGGGCCAATATCAGGCCAATAGTCTTGTACATTGCATTTCGGTTGTTTTGTAGGGGTAAAAAAAATTCTAAATTCCATAAGTTTAGGCTTGAGCGATGGGGATCAGAAAAGATCGGATCCGGATTGGTGATCGAGTAAATTTCATGATCGCGATCGAGTTCCGATCCCGCCTAAAAAAGATTGGGAACGGAATTCCGATCTTGATTGCTCAACTTACCTGTACAGATCCGCTGCCGCTTCTGCTCCCCATTCTTCTCACTTATCTTCTCTCTCATTCACATGACTTCAGAGCGCTGTGTGCTCTCCCGCCTCCCTAGGCTAGTGTTAGAGATGCTGGGAGAAGGCGGGGCTTGTGGCTTAAAAGAGTGTAAGCGGGTACTGGGAGGGGAGATGTGAGTGAAGCACTCGCGTCTCCCCGCCCTGTGCCCGCCCACACTCTTCTAAACCACAACAAGCCCCGCCTTCTCCAAGCATCTATAACACTAGCTTAGGGAGGCGTTGGCGCACACGGCGCTCTGAAGACATATGAATGAGAGAGAAGAGGAGCGAGAAGAACGGGGAACGGCAGCGGCAGCAGATCTGTGCAGGTAAGCGGAGACCAGGGGGGACTAAGTAGCCAGCAGATTTTTTTTTAATCACTACACAGCGTGGAGTCCAAAAATTGAAGCGTTCCATTTTTAGACTCCATGCTGTGTAGTGAATAGGATTGTTTTTAAAATCCAATCTTCGATCATTAAAAAAAATCCCATTGACTTGCATTGGGATCGGAATTGGGATCGGTTTCAGATGGAAAATGATCGGAAATTGGATTTTAAAAACAATCCTGAAATCTCAAGATCGGCTCAACCCTACAGCCAATCTAACTTATATGTGGCCCACAACTTTTTATTTTTTTATTTTTTCAAGATATTCTTGGAAAAAATTGTCACTAAAGCTACATTCACACAAAAAAGTGCAAAACCCGAGGGGAACCTGTTTTCACGGACCCCCCATACATTTCAGTGAAAACGGACAAAAACAGGACATGACTTATGAACTAAAATAATGGTCACGTGAATAGCCCCCATTCATTGTGGAGTTAATGCTGCCGCATGATGTCCGTTAAAAAAACAGCCCTCACATGGCCAATATCCACTGTGGTGTGAATGCAGCCTTATTCTCTATACATCCTACCGATTTCCCATTTTCCAGTTTTCATATTACAATGTTAAAAAAAGTTCTTAGGCCGAGGCCCCACGTTGCGTCCAAAAATTGCTGCATATTACAATACCTTCAAAGTACATGGGACTCTGGCTAATTCCATCCTCATATTGCAGAAAAATATCCAAAGTGGAAATGCTGCAATTCCAAAAACTGTTACGTTTTTGTAAATCGCAGCGTGTCAATTATACCTACGGAAACAATTCAATTATTTCTTGATATTTAATTTTAATTCATTGCAAATGTTTGATATTTTTGGTGTGTTTCTGCAGTTCTTTTTCTTGATACATCAAAGAATAATACATAACATTTCATTATTATTTCGGGAACTTGTGCTTTTTGTGGCCGATTTTCTTAAGAAAGCATAGGGGCTGATCACAGGCATCGGGGTGGATACTTTTACTTTCTTTTTGATTTTCAGTAATGGTGCAGCTCTCCCATGGCACAATCACAGGAGTATTCTGAAGGCTCCCAGGCCTGCCCTTTTAAATTTTCATGAAAGTATTAAAACAAATTAAAAAATATATACGTTTTGTATCATCATGATCAATCCAACTTGCAGAACAAAGCATGGAGAATGCCATAGAAATAGAACCTGTAAGAATTGAATTTTTTTCCAATTCCACCCCATTTAGAATTTTTTTTTTTTCTGCCCTATTATACAAGAATATTAAATTGTTAAATCAGTTGGAGATGGCCTTGGGTCTGGTGAGAGTTTTCATTAGCTAGAGCAGCAGCTATGTGTTTTGCTGCAGGAGTGTTGCTATAAATAAAACCTGGTGTAAAGCTGTGTATATGTCAAGACTGAAGAACCTGTGAGATTACATTGGTCCATAAGTGTCATGTGATTATGTATATCTCAGTTTGGATATCAGTGAAAAACCTGAGATCGGTTGTTATAGAAACCTGGAGTAAAGCTGTGTGTATGTGTCCTTGTGTAAAAGTGTCATCCACAGTGCCCTGTCCCTTTAAAGCTGACCTACAGCAGTGAAGAACAATGGCTGGCTTGTCATGGAAACCTGGAGTAAAACTATGTGTATGTGACCTTGTGTAACGGTGTCATCCACAGTTCCCTGCGACTTTAAAGCTGACCTACAGCAGTAAAGAAAAATGGCTGAGTTGTTGTGGAAACCTGGAGTAAAGCTGTGTGCATTTGGAGACTAACTGCCTGCAAGCTATTATTAGCTGGTAAGTGACATGTGACCATGTGTATGGCAGTTGGAATATGAGTGAAGTACTTGCAGGCTTCCATTGGCTAATGCAGGTCATTTTTTTGAATATTGTATGTCAGGAACGGTACATCATAGATATCTGAGACCTGGTGTAAAACCTTCCCAGACACCTGATGTACTTGTGTGCAAAATTTGGTGAAGATCGGTCAAGTCATTTGGTCGCGCATAAAGAACAGACATGTGGGTCCTCAACTTGACTTTTTGCAGCGTGATATCCTATGTTAGAAGACAAGTCATTGAAAATCCATTGAAAGAATCGAATATTGTCGAGCCACAGTATTCTTAACTCGTTATGTTAACCTTTGTTATATTTGTACCTGCAGCTTATTGTGATTTTTTTGGGCCATCTAATGATAATTGTGCAAAGATTTGTCATTCATAAATGAGGAACGAAGAGTCAATCTCACATAAACGTCTCAATCTAGACAGCGATGTTTCTAAAGTGTCCCTGTGAGGAGCCGTCCTGTGTATTCTCTGTGGCTGTATCATATGTCTAGTGCTGATAAATTCTATAATTGCATTAGTAAATACCCTTTTCAATATTCTTGGCTGAGAGAACAGCTACGAAAGAGTGTTGATGTTCAGGAACAGTCTGCAGATGAGCCATCTGCTGGATGGCATTATGCCTGCTTAGAAGCTAGTGCGAGCTTCTCCATTGCCAAGAAAATTATTTGAATAATCAGATTGCGTAATTTTTTCCAAAGGCCATCTGTCCGACAAAATATCCCCAATTGACATATCACAACAGCAAAGATACAAAGCCACATATGGCACGTTGTACGCGAAAGACACCTGTGAGAATGTATATGTCCATATAATACTCTCCGAGTGTAGAGAGCGGAGCAGACACGAAGCTGAAGAACGCGTCTTCAGGCATATAGTTTCATTACGGCAATGACAGATCATTAATACCAGCCTTCTCGTCTACGAGCAGGAACCTTCAGCAAAAACTAAAACCTACCAATTCATTAGGTCGGAGGTTTTCAATATGTAATAGCACAAGGACAAATCCAGACATCCGGTCCAAGCCGACATTGGTAATACAGCATTGTCGACCATTTTGCCCGCATCTACACGTCCTCTATTATGGCAAACTTTTCACAATCAACATTTTTGTTGGATTGAGTCCACATGTAAGACTAGACACAAGGAACCAGATAAATCATTATGTCGCACTCTGGTTTTCGTACTTTACTTTTTATTCTCTTTTTTTTAGATTTGATTTGTTTCAATTAAAAATTACAAGACTGTGAAATAGTGACTGTCTGTGCAGCTTGAACCCTGAGGGGCACGACATGTATGAGAAGATAACCCGACCACAATAAGGACATCATGGCTGGTTATCAGGAGAACACTACATGTATGAGAAGATAACTTGACCACTATAAGGACATCATGGCTGGTTATCAGGAGGACACTACATGTATGAGAAGATAACCTGACAACAATAAGGACATCATGGCTGGTTATCAGGAGGACACTACATGTATGAGAAGATAACCTGACCACAATAAGGACATCATGGCTGGATTATAAGAAGGGACACTACATGAATGAGAAGATAACCTGAGCACTATAAGGACATCACGGTTGGTTATCAGGAGGACACTACATGTATGAGAAGATAACCTGACAACAATAAGGACATCATGGCTGGTTATCAGGAGGACACTACATGTATGAGAAGATAACCTGACCACAATAAGGACATCATGGCTGGATTATAAGAAGGGACACTACATGAATGAGAAGATAACCTGAGCACTATAAGGACATCACGGTTGGTTATCAGGAGGACTCTACATGTATGAGAAGATAACTTGACCACTATAAGGACATCATGGCTGGTTATCAGGAGGACTCTACATGTATGAGAAGATAACTTGACCACTATAAGGACATCATGGCTGGTTATCAGGAGGACACTACATGTTTGAGAAGATAACCTAACCACAATAAGGACATCATGGCTGGTTATCAGGAGGACACTACATGTATGAGAAGATAATCCGACCACTATAAGGACATCATGGCTGGTTATCAGGAAGGCCACAATTAGGACATCATGGCTGGTTATCAGGAGGACCAGCGCCGCACCTCCCATGAGGCGACCTGAATCGACCGCTTCAGGCGGCGCTATGCCAGGGCCACAGGGAGGGCGGTATTTTTGCTGACCTAAGCCAGTCCAGGACAAGCTGTCCTGGACTGGCTTAGGGTCACCGTCACTGAGCGGTGGATTGGGGAGGCTGCTGGAGGAGCGCTGCAGGTCCTCTCCCTGCCTGCTCTCTGCCTGCTAAAGACGCTCGCTCCGCTCGGCCCCACCCCCTCTGTGTGGCCCCACCCCCTTCCACTCGGCTCCGCCCCCTCCGCTACACCCCCCTCCTCGGGGGGGGGGGGCTTTCTGACGTCCGCCTCAGGCGGCAGAAAGCCATGGTTCACCCCTGAGGAGGACACTACATGTATGAGAATATAACCCGACCACAATAAGGACATCATGGCTGGTTATCAGGAGGACACTACATGTATGAGAAGATAACCTGACCACAATAAGGTCATCATGGCTGGTTATCAGGAGGACACTACATGTATGAGAAGATAACCCGACCACAATAAGGACATCATGGCTGGTTATGAGGAGGACACTACATGTATGAGAAGATAACCTGACCACTGTAAGGACATCATGGCTGGTTATCAGGAGGACACTACATGTATGAGAAGATAACCTGACCACAATAAGGTCATCATGGCTGGTTATCAGGAGGACACTACATGTATGAGAAGATAACCCGACCACAATAAGGACATCATGGCTGGTTATGAGGAGGACACTACATGTATGAGAAGATAACCTGACCACTGTAAGGACATCATGGATGAATTTCTGTCAAGTTCCAGACTATCAAAAGTTCACGCATTCATGGTCGCATCCATTAATCAAGACAAAACTATTATGGTTAGAGAAGGTCTAGAAAACTCTACACATTTTTTGAATATTTTCATGTTTAACTCTTAATTGTCTACAAAATTAAAAATGTTCGCGTTCATAGGAAAACCTCTTTAACCAGGAGGGAACCATTGCAATAGATGGATATTACAGTTTATATTGAACACGGTACATTAGTGATTCTTCCTGGTTGCAGTATTGGAACGTGGGTAGTTATTCCATACGTTCCATATGATTATTGCTGGATCGCTACATGATCACGGAATATACTGTACAATAACAACCTTAGCTGTCTCCAAAATGAATAATGATTTATTATACGGTTTCTACGATCTTCTTAAGTTCTGCAGTAATTCTGATGAAATATCTTGTATTAGATAGTGTTCTCCTTTAACATTTTTGTAAATCTTTCGCGGAGTGTGAAATCATCTGAACTATATCACCACATGCCACTTGAAGTCTCTTTTTTTACTCTTCTTTAACGTAACCATTTCTCATACACAGCTCCTTAGGAAGAAAAACCCTGAATTCTGGACACTGACGGCTCTGCCTGTCCTATAATTATAGCTCCAGGACCTTCTTGAACTAGTGCCTTGATCTTAGGTCATTACAAATAGAGTTTGCAATTGCAGAAAATGGCAACATATAATGATTGTACTCAGTCATTAGATGTACAGTAGAAGCTAACCTCCGGTGGACACACCACCATATTTAAGATCGCTCTCGTAAGGGATCAATAGTGCTGGGCTTTGTAATGCGGCTCAAATTATATTCATGGGACTTCTAAGCCAGACTGGAGGTAGAGCGGGGAAAGCAATGGCTGATATGTGTGTGCTACATAATTATATACTCCTCCTGGTATTGTACGCATAGCACACTCCTGTTTTTCTTCTTAGATTGGATTCTACAGGCTCGCTCTAAGTATATACAGTATAATGCCTAAATAGACTTACAAGGAATATTTTAATGATATCATTGTCAGACGGGTCAGAAAGTCACATTATTGGCCCCCTGGGCGCTCAGCTTCACATAAGAATCCTGAATAAATGCATTTCTAATTCATTGGGACAGATTTACTAATCCTATCTACCACAGTAGCTAGTGTCTTAAACTACACCAGATTTATCACAGTGTCTAATGCTAAATGCCTAATATAACCTGCCCAATATAACTTTGCAACACTAAGGCCCTACTCACATCCGTGTTCAGGTTTCCGTTCAGGGGACCACCCAAACAGAAACCTATCCGCATAAAAAAGTGGTTACCTAAGGAAACCTGCAGACCCTATAGACTATAATGGGGTCCATGTGGTTTCCACTGGGTTTCCGCACGAAACATGCTGAGAGAAAACAGCTACTTGCAGGAGAATTACTGGGAGAATTAGGGCGGGTTCACATCTGCGCCCGGTCTCCGCTTTGTGGGTTTCCATCTTCTGACTGAGAAACTGGACAGGAGATGGAAACCAGCAGTCAGCGTCCAACCGTGAGCACCTGTGAGTGTCTTCTGGTCTCTGCGGAGAAACCATTTTATTTTTTTTTTTAACCGGACACAAAGCCCTGAATGTCTGACTTTGTGTCCGGTTAAAAAAACTGGTTTCACCGTGAAGAGGCAGAAGACGCTCACGGGCGGACACTTTGCAAACCCATTCAAGTGAATGGGTTTGAAAACTGACTTCCGGTTTCCGTCTCCTGTTCAGTTTCTCGGATAGAAGACGGAAACCTGCAAAGTGGAGACCAGAGCACAGGTGCTAACCCACCCTTATCAGAGTTAAGAAAAGGGCTTAAAAACTTAAGTCCTGATCAACCCCTTTAGATACAATACTGATAACTAGAGATGAGTGAGTAGTATTCGATCGAGTAGGTATTTGATCGAATACTACGGTATTCGAAATACTCGTACTCGATCAAGTACCACTCGATATTCGAATGGAAAAGTTCGACGCAGAACCAGCATTGATTGGCCGAATGCTATACAGTCTGCCAATCAACGCTGGTTCTTCTCCTACCTTTGGAAGTCTTCTCCGTGCAGCTTCCCCGCGGCGTCTTCCGGCTCTTCATTCACTCTGCCAGGCATCAGGCCTGGGCAGAGCTGACTGCGCATGTCTGCTTGTAGTGCGGGCATGCGCAGTCGGCTCTGCCCAGGCCCGATGCCTGGCAGAGTGAATTCAGAGCCGGAAGATGCCGCGGGGGTGCTGCAAGGAGAAGACTTCTCGGAGGTTCCAGCCCGACCCTCACTCGTGGACTTGGTAAGTATAATTTGATCGAACGTTGCCTACCCCTGAAACGAGCATTTTCCTCCCATAGACTATAATAGGGTTCGATATTCGATTCGAGTAGTCGAATATTGAGGGGCTACTCGAAACGAATATCAAACCTCGGACATTTTACTGTTCGCTCATCCCTAGTTATGACCTGTGATATGTGTAAGATGCTCTCTGTATAAAGCACTTTTTAAAGAGACCCCACAGTATATCAATTTACCAGTGGCAGCCATGTTGGTTCATCCATGACAAATTCCAAATTGTTCAGTTTCATTGAAAACCAAACAGCTTGGAATATTGGGATTGAATCTGGTTTATTGTGAACAGATTCACCCATCACCATAAGTTATAGAAAAAGAAAAGTCCAGTTCCTACTTGAACAAATTCATAAAACCCCTGTAACTGTGCACGGGTTTCGAAATCCGAACTGTTCCACCAAAAGAATCTCCTTACTCTAAATATACGAGGGGATATTGCAATATTGTATGCTTGACGTGAATTATTAACTCCAATCAAATTTCTTCTTTGTGATGGACAAAGATCCACTGGGGCAGATTTACTAAACTTGTCTAATTTTAAGGCAGTGCAAACTGAGGATGAGTTAACACTGAGTAAGTTTGCCTCAAAATCCTGACCAAAAAGAAGGCTCCCATTGAAATCAATGGAAGCCGCTTAGGAGATTTTTCCGGGAGCCGGCTTGTGCCAGCCCCCGGAAAAAGAAGCGAGGTGCTCATTCTTCAAGCCGTTTCGCCTCGCAATTCGGCCTGAAGACACTCCCTCCTCCTGACTAGGACCATTCATTGGGCTTAATCCAGAGTGGAGTGCATTGGCTTTCAGTCGCGGCTACGCGGCTTTTGGATCGGAACCTGAGGTGGCCTCCACCTCAGGTTCCGATCCAAAAAACCCTCTGTGAACTTACCCTTAGACTAGTCTTTCTAATCTACCAGAGTTAAATAAATTTTGCAAAATATTTAAAATCATGTACGATTAACTTGGTCCCACCGTGGCTTTTGGTCACCTGAAGAATTTGAATAACTGAACCTGAAAAAAAGATTTATCCCAATTGTCCCATGTATCGGAATTGGGCTTATAAAAATGAATTTATTTGCTAGAAAAATAACCCCATTCAGGTGAATGAAACTAATTTTAATTTTTGCAAAAAATTTGTTACCCAAACTCACGTCCATTCGTGATCATTCCTGGCATTCAGGAAAATAAACGCATTACATTATTAGTATATAATCCTCTAAACCAGAATTTGGATTTGGAAATGTCAAAATTCGAAGATCATACAAAATATTAAAATCCCCACCCTCCTTCTTCTCCCCTTCTCTCTGCCTCCCAGATTCTTTCTCCTCTGTGATCCACAGGCTAAAAAGTTGTGGGGCGCAGTAATCTCTGATTACTTTATTTTCTCAATGTCATTACCCCGCCATGTTGTTGTATTGCACTTTAATAAAACTAATAAAATTTGAATTGAAAAAAAAAAATTCTAAATTTTGACTAGAATCTGAATTTCGGAGAAAAGTCTCACAATTCTGATTTAAATGGGGTTGTCCCACCATCGTGTGCCACTTACTCACAGTGTCTGGTGACTGGGGATCACACCAATCTCAAGGACAGCAGTCCATGTATCCCATATGAACGCAACAATGGTTCCATTTAAAGGGGTTGTCAAGGATATACAGTGGTAAATTTTTCATCAGTCCTACAGACTTTAAATGAAGCATGGATGTGCAACCATGCAATGAATGATATAAGATCCCTACTCTCAAGATCACTGGGACCCTGTCACATGGATAGGCAATACATTGTTTGGACCGAACAACTCTTTTAAATCAGACTTTTGACTTTCCAATTTTTTTTTTTTTTATGTAGTCCATTTGCCTCTCAGATTTATGAATATCTCGAAACAAAGCAATCTCATAACATTCCTCATTTCCTATCATTTTAAGTAGACGCCAGTAAAAATAAATTACGAGAAAACACCCCAGCAAACCTCTAAAACTTTTTTCTTTTAATGTAGATTGTGAGCCCCACATAGAGCTCACAATGTACATTTTTTCCCTATCAGTATGTCTTTGGAATATGGGATGGAAATCCATTCAAACACAGGAAGAACATACAAACTCCTTGCAGATGGTTTTATGCCCTTGGCGGGATTTGAACACCAGCAAACCTCTAAAACTTTGCAAATGCTTGGCAGGTCTTTTTAACTGTATACAACTCTTCAAACAAGCTCATCTCCTCCAAAGTGTTCCGTTAACAAAGTTCTGCTCTTGTGTTATGCCAAACAAATTGTATCCATTAAGAACATCCCGGTCATTAAATATGCATATGGCACATCATCACTAATTAGAGAGCTGCATAAACACTTTAGATGTTATTTATATGCAAATACCCTTGTTGTTATAGATCCAACTTTGTCTTTTTTTTGTTTCCATTTTTTATTAGTTATATTTCCTCTCCTTCTTAGAATTAAGTAAAGGGCGAACGAAACGACGAGGAAAGAACCATTTCCTTTGTTTGCATTATTAATGCCCCATTTCAGATGCTTTATTGGGGGAAACTTTCTGGCTACTTCAAGCTTTTCGAGCTACAGTAATTTTGCTCACAGCATACAATGTTCTGAATGTCTTGGCAGGAAAATGAAGGATCTTAATAGGCTTCATCTGAAAAGTCATGGACAATTAAGTTGAATTAAGTGAGTCAAGTTGCTCACATCATGTATTTCTATTCAAAACTAGTTCCTCATTTGCAATATTAACAGTACTTAGAAGTCCTGTGGGTAAAATCAAGTTTCGGTGCCTTTGAGTATATTCTTACATAGTTTAGAAATCGAAACCATGAAACTTGAGGATGGAAAAGATTTGGATTTCGGTTGGACGAAGGTCGAGATCACATTGCTCTGACCACTTAAAGTGAAGCTCCAATTTCTATCCACTTAAACCATAGTCATTTATCTGTCCCATTGTTTGTATTTTTATGTTTTAAGTGGACTAGTTAGTCTTAAACTGTTCCAGATTTTTCAGTGTCTAAAAATATTTGAAATTTGGTGCAATTTTAGACTGTCTAGTCTAATTTTACAATAAATAATTTTCCAAAATTTTGGAAAAAAATTGGTACAAATGTTGCATACGAAGCCCAATTCCTTTTGCACAAGTTCTGCCTCTTTCCAAATATGCCGCACAAAGTTGGACTTTGGTCTTAATTTCCAACATAAAATTTGCCAAAATTTTGGAACATTTTTGGCGCAGTGTTGCATATGAAGCCCCATTCCTTTTGGGCAATTTCTTCCTCTTTCCAAATGTGCCCCAAAAAGGTGGACTTTGCTCTTAATATCCAATATAAAATTTACCAAAGTTTTGGAACATTTTTAGTGCAGTG
This sequence comes from Leptodactylus fuscus, assembly GCF_031893055.1. Classification (NCBI taxonomy): domain Eukaryota; kingdom Metazoa; phylum Chordata; class Amphibia; order Anura; family Leptodactylidae; genus Leptodactylus; species Leptodactylus fuscus. Next base: position 13,591,514 of record NC_134270.1, read on the forward strand.
TTGCATATGAAGACCCATTCCTTTTGGACAAGTTCTGCCTCTTTCCAAATATGCCCCACAAAGTTGGACTTTGGTTTTAATTTCCAACATAAAATTTGCCAAAATTGTGGAACATTTTTGGCACAGTGTTGCATATGAAGTCCCATTCCTTTTGGGCAAGTTCTGCCTCTTTCCAAATGTGCCCCAAAAACTTGGACTTTTCTCTTAATATCCAATATAAAATTTACCAAAAGTTTGGAACATTTTTGGTGCAGTGTTGCATATGAAGCCCCGTTCCTTTTGGGCAAGTTCTGCCTCTTTCCAAATGTGCCCCAAAAACTTGGACTTTGCTCTTAATATCCTATATAAAATTTACCAAAAGTTTGGAACATTTTTGGTGCAGAGTTGCATATGAAGCCCCACTCCTTTTTGACAAGTTGTGCTTCTTTCCAAATATACCACACAAACTTGAACTTTCCGGAAAAAAAAAAAAAGTCAAAATTTTGGAGCAGTTTTGGTCTACGATGTTGCATATTTAGCCCTACTCCTTCTTGGAAAGCCTCACCACTTTCCAAATAAGCCCCACACTTTATGAATAAGGTACAGACATTGCTGGAAAGTGTCTAAACATTTAGAAGATGTTTTTTGGGGCAAATTATGCCAGAAATTTTTACAGTATTTTTATGAAAATGGATTAAGATAGATTCCTTGTTAAAGTCAAGTTAATTTTGTAGCTGTTTTGTGTGATTGTTACATTCAGGACAATGAATTGGAACAAAATTTGCAAAAATATAGGTAAAAAATACCACACTGGTGGCATCTGTGAATCCATCCTTATGTATGGAGGTAATTGCAAAAACTAGGAAAGGTTATATTCACATATGGCAGATATAATGCAAATTTTTCATCCAGGTTTGCAGATAGAACTCCATCCAGATTTGTGTCTTCAGTGATTCCCAGCAGGGGTCCCTTGGAAACTCGTCAGATGATGGAATGCCTTCATGCAACATTATTTGCATCTTTAGGAATTTTTTTGCCTTTTGGTAACAAATATTTGGTAGGGTTGTCCCAAACCAACATTTTTGAGCCTGAAATGCTTGGGAATCACTGGTCTACAGCGTATTTCAGATCTGAGAAAGTGAATGAGATTTCAACAAATTTGTTTATGCCTGCTTTAGAAAAGAATCCACGAAGGAGATTGACCCGCAGTGCAGACTTGTGCTGTGGATTGTCAGCATGGATAATATCCTCTACAATGCCTGAAAATGAAGCCAGCAGCAAATGAATGTTTGGCGCGCTACATCTGTTTAGTTAATAAAAATAGAGACTGGTAGAAAATTGGGAAGAGTCAGAACCAGAGCCATGAAGGATCAGTGAGATAAATATAAGTGGGAGTTTTATGGTATAGATAGGTGTTGTAGTCCAACTAGTCACTTTCTGGTGACGTCTGTATAGTCAGTCCTTACTCTGATGGGTGCGGTGTTGGGCAGCGATCACCAACACAACACTTCACCCATACAGTCCAACAACACCCCTGCTGCCAGGCTAATCCCCTAGGCTCCCCAGAGGCAGAGCACCATGGAATGGCAGACACCATGTAGCGTCATATCATGTGAACGGATTTCAAAAAGTTCATCTTACCATATGGCCTCAGCCAAAGGACTGAAAGATGTTAAGTACAGTAGATCCCTTATACAGTCCCATGTGGGCACTGAGCTACACTGGTGGTCAGTGCCATATCCAATAGAGAGGGGACCTACTATACAGAGGTCACCATGAATGAACCTTGGGTTAATTTTTGCAGATTTTGTTGCCAAGCCTAGAACTGTGTATAATACTGGGATGTTCATGGTGGAGTACTTGTACAGTCTATCCCCTCTTTTAATTTTTTTGCTTTGCCTTGGTACCAGCATTCTGCCCATTTGGTCCAGGAGACTGCATAAGGGACCTACCTCCTAGCTCACAGTCCTCGGTCTGAGACCATTTGGCAAGGTGAACCTTTTGTGATCTGTTCTCATGGTGCAGTTCTGAATGATGGTGGCTATTGTTGTGGAGATGCTTCTGTGGGGTGGTGTTTCCAAGAACCTGGTGGCTTAGCCTGGCAGCAGGGGCATTGTTGAGCTGCTGGGTCAATTCCCCCTTTGGTTACTGAGCTGCAGTGGCAGTGGCCGCCATGCAGTGCCGCAACCAATAGAACAAGGATCCACTATTAGGGTTGAGCAATCGTGTTTGGAAAAGATCGGATTCCGATCGGAGATCGAGAAAATTTCACGATCGCGATTGGAATTCCGAACACAATCTTTTTAGGTGGGATCAAGATCGGTACTATTTCCCACAATGCTTTGCTTAGCCTTCACACTGAGTATATGCTACGCTCATTCTGAGGGCTCCGCTGCGGTTCCATAGGAATGAATGGAAGCAGTCGTCATACAGCCTTAACGCCCTGCGCGCCGGCTGCCTCCATTCATTCTAATGGGAAACTAAACTAACATCTCCAGTAGCTACTTACCTGCAGAGATGGCTGGTCCAGTGCCCAGTGTTCTCCTTCACCTCGCTGCCGCTCCACGCTGCTCTTCTTCGCCTCGCTGCCACCGCCTCCCAGGTTAGTGTTTAAAGAGCTAGGAAGGCAGGGCTTGTGGCTTAGGAGAGTGTGGGCGGGTACAGGGCGGGGAGACGTGATGTCTCCCCTCCCAGTACCCGCCCATACTCTCCTAATCTGGGAGGCGGGGGCAGCGAGGCAAGAAGAGCAGCGTGGAGCGGCAGCAAGGCGAAGAAGGACACTGGGCACCGGATCAGCCATCTCTGCAGGTAAGTGGACACCAGGAGGGACTAAGTAGCCAGAGGATTAAAAAAAAATTGTTAGATTGTTCAATTGTTAGATTCCATGCTGTATAGTGAATAGGATTGCTTTTCAAATCCGATCTCTGATTTATAAAAAAAAAATCCCATTGACTTGCATTGGGATCGGAATTGGGATCGAGATCGGGTTTGAATGAAAAATTATCGGAAATCGGATTTTAAAATCGATCCTGAAAAGTCAAGATCGGCTCAACCCTTTCCACTATACAGAGGTTGCCATGAAGTGACTAGTGGGCTTGTACACCTTGATCTAAATATATCCTAGAAAACTCATTTTTTTTCATGTAACAAAAACAAGAGCGTCCTATTTTTGTCTGTTTTCGAAACCAAATATGTTCCATGCAATTCAATGTGAAAATTGATGTAAAAAATTGCGTTTGTGCATTCAGGTAATTTTTTTCCGGTGGCTTAGACCTCCTTCTGTGGTGTTGTAAATGGATGTGAAAAGCAGACGACACAAAGACAGAAAATCAAGGACATATCGAGAGTGAACAGATGAAAAATGGACATTGCGAATCCGCAGGTAGATACAGATATGTAGAATAAGCATTTTTACCGCTTAATCTGGTCATCGGGGTTAGGAGGAAGACTATTTGAGTTATTAACCTTATATTACAGGAAGTTACTTCGGAAAGAAGTCACACAAGGTTTTGAGTGATTTGGTTACAAAAAAAATGGTGCAATGTACTGTAAGATAAATTGTTGTAGACCGGGAACATTCATGGAGTCGGGGCTTTATGCATATCACAATGAGATTCCTTTGTAATTTTTCTCCAGCCGTGCGCGATTACTCCACATTCACAGCTAATCTAACAAACAGATCATAAACAACCAAAGGAAGAAAAAAACAAAAGCGTTCAGCAGAGTCTTAAGATTCTGACATTAAGAAGACAAAGTGGTGGATTAAAACCTCTGCATGAGCCAAAATCTGTGTGTTCTGCCAGATGACACATTGCGATTGCTGAAGTTTCTGTAGAATTCACATAAAAACATAAGTTCCGTATACATTTTAATTAATGGGGTGTTCTCCGCTTATTTTTGTGCTGTGTTTTGCTCCGAAAGCTCGAAAGTCACAAAGTAGGAATTCTAGATTGTACAGTGTCTGAAACTTTTAGGGTAAGTTCACATGGGTTTTTTGGATCAGAACTTGAGGCGGAGGTCGCCTCAGGTTCCGATCCAAAAGCCGGGTAGCTACGACTGAAAGCCGGTGCACTGCACTGGCATCCAGCCACGCACTTCACTCCGGATTAGGCCGTAGTCCGGAGGAGGGAATGTCTTCAGGCCGAATCACGAGGCAAATCAGCCTGAAGAATGAGCACCACGCTCCTGATTTCAATGGGAGCCGTCTTTTTGGTCAGGATTTTGAGGCGAATACGGGTAAGAGGCTTCTAAGGGTCGGTTCACACTGAGTTTTTTGGCAGCAGATTTTAACGCGGAATCCGGCTCAAAATCCACTGCCAAAAATGGCTCCCATTGACTTCAATGGGAGCCACTCACTTCTTTTTTCCGTTAGTTAGTAGAGAATTGAGCTGCCCTAACTTGCCGCGGTGCGAGGTTCCTTCCCGATTAGGCCTATTCTTCTCTCCTAATCCAGAGAGCAATGGCGCAAGAGGATGCACCGGCACTGGCACATAGAAGTCTTCACACGTGAAATGCAAATGGTGAACATACCCTCAACCATGTAATAGGTGATCAAAACCCATGCCCAATACCCATACCCAATATCAAATAACACAGGGTGTTGTAAAAAGTTATGGTGCATTTATGATGACTCCACTCTTAGGTCTCATCACATGGCTGTTTCCAGAACAATGAGTGTCTACGGGTGTATTTATGAATCTGTTTTTTTAATCGGTCTAGAATAGTATCTGAGAGATAATTGGACATATCCTATTTTTGCCTTTTCTTATGGCCTGATGGACCCACTAAAAGTTATTAAGCCCTTATTCATGTTCATACTCACCTGTTGCTAATACTCCGGGGTCCTCACGGTGTTCTTCTGCTCAACGGAGTTCTGCTGAAGCCTCTGATTGGTCTCAAGGGTCATGTGACCACTGAGGACAATCAACGGACTCAACAGGACTCAAATAGAGACTGGTGATGCCACAGGTAGTGACATCACATGTTCTTTACTGATTGGCCTCAGCAGACATGTGATTGCTTCAACAGAACTTCGGAAGAGACCCATTGAGCAGAAGAACCAGAAAGCACCTGGAGGACAATGGAGCAACAGGTGACCACTGAGGACAATCAACGGCCTCAGCAGGACCAAAGTAGAGACTGGTGATGCCACAGGTAGAGACATCACATACTCTTCACTGATTGGCCTCAGTGGGTACGTGACTGCTTCAGCAGAACTCTGGAAGAGACTAGAGATGAGCGAGTAGTACTCGATCGAGTAGGTATTCAATCGAATACTACGGTATTCAAAATACTCATACTCGATCGAGTACCACTCACTATTCGAATGTAAAAGTTCGAAGCAGAACCAGCATTGATTGGCCGAATGCTATACAGTCGGCCAATCAATGCTGGTTCTTCTCCTACCTTTAGAAGTCTTCTCCGTGCAGCTTCCCCACGGCGTCTTCCGGCTCTTCATTCACTCTGCCAGGCATCGGGCCTGGGCAGAGCCGACTGCGCATGTCCGCTTGTAGTGCAGGCATGCGCAGTCGGCTCTGCCCAGGCCCGATGCCTGGCAGAGTGAATGAAGAGCCGGAAGATGCCGTGGGGACGCTGCGCGGAGAAGACTTCTCGGAGGATCCAGCCTGACCCTCACTCGTGGACTTGGTAAGTATAATTTGATTGAACGTTGCCTACCCCTGAAACGAGCATTTTCCCCCCATAGACTATAATAGGGTTCGATATTCGATTCGAGTAGTCGAATATTGAGGGGCTACTCGAAACGAATCTCGAATCTCGAACATTTTACTGTTCGCTCATCTCTAGAAGAGACCCATTGAGCAGAAGAACCAGAACGCACCTGGAGGACAATGGAGCAATAGGGATAGGTGATTATGGTTTCTTTTTTCAGCCCTTGGCTGATTTAAAAGTTAGAGGAGTCATCCACTTCTACCTGGACAACCCCTTTAAACCCAGTCTAACACTTGACGGTGATCCCCACAATGTACTAGGTATGGATATAGCTTTAGCTTCTCTGCAAGTGACACAAAGATAGTTTCATTTGTGCAATTTTGCCGTTACCATGTCCCCAGTGCTCATATCCATTGGTAATTTAATCAGTGTTTCATCATGGCAGCCTGTGGACTGGAAGCATCGTGTGGCGCCATCCTGAAGGTCCAGGCTCAGCACCAAAAATCTATTATTTCATCCAAAATTGCTTACCAGGCCAGTGGCGAGCACAAATTTTTGATAAAGTTTTATTATTTCTTTATCCTTTTCGAGCTGGGTAAATAAAAAGCAACCAAAGAAAATGATTTATATTTTTTAATAACATTTCCATAAAATATTTAAACGTTGTTTAGTTTCCGTTTTTTTTTTTTTTGTTCATTTGTTGTGCCCTCGGTAATTGCCTCTTACAATGAGAAGTGAATAAATGAAAGCCATTTAAAGTTGCGTAGATGAAGCTAAGACGCGGCCAAAAGACTCGCTTCGTGCATTTCGGGTAAGTCATTTTCCGGCGACGGAGTGAACGAGGACATGTTCTGATGTATTGTAAAGAGCAGATTTGAGAGACAGAAGACAAAACACTCCATAATAAGAGTTTAATGTCAGGAAATATTGACTGATAAGTTCCGTAGCTTAGATGAAAATGTGACATAGAAGAAGCAATGAAAAAGATTTGGTTACTGCCTCAATAACACAGATGGGTTCATAGTCAACTTTTTGCTATAGGCTAAGATAAGTGGTGTTAGATGACCAGCTTTGAAAAATAACATAGTCTTGCACTACCCAGACGGGCCAACGGAGAGATCACCTTGTCTATGGCATACTGGGAAATGGTCAAAAAGTTAAGGAAATATACAGCTACACAACGGCCTTGAATCCATTACAAAAAATCTGAATCAAGCAGCACTTTTCTCTCCGAATGTTTCGTGCGGAAGCCACGCGAACCCCATTATAGTCTATGGCAGAGGTTCCCAAACTTTTTTTTCTCGTAGACCATTTTCAAAATTTTATTGGTTTCAGTGGACCCCCTGCTGCTACATTTCTACCATATTCCCAAAACTCGTCAAAAGCTGTGAAGATTAGATCTAACGATGGAAATTTACGTTGCAAACGAGATCCCTGGGGGTCCACCTGGACCACTTTGGGAATCACTGGTTTATGGGTAGGGTTGAGCGATCGTGATCGGAAAAGATCAGATTCTAATTCCGTTCTTTTCACACGGGATCCAGGTCGGTGGTTATTTCCCACAATGCTTGGCTACTGGCCAATCATTGTTAGCTTTTCCCACAATGATTGGCCAGTAGCCAAGCATTGTGGGAATCCGATCTTTTCCGATCCCTCAACCCTATCTATGGGGTTCGCTGATTTTCTTTAGGTGACCACTTTTTAATGTGTTTAATTTTCCAATTGGTGGGTCCACAAGTGGACTCCCGGAATGGAAACCTGATCGCAGATGTGAACTAGACCTCAAATAGCTCATTTACATATTGGCAAAAACAGTGATATCTCAACAATGGAGGCACCAATTCACAAGAGGAAAACAGTGTATAGCCAGGCGTCCTTGACTAACTGATCTGTGTGGTTGGGTTCACATGCTGGGCGAAGACAGATAGTGATGAGTGAACCTTACGAGATTATTTTCGATGAATACTGGTGCAGTTTGGCCATCAAGTAGCACAAAACGTATGTGCTATTATTATACGATTGGATCTGTTTCGACCCTAGGGTATAACAGGTGGAGGCCTGATGGTGGTGCGGCAACATAACAAAGTTATGGTCACCTTGTTTTACTGATCTTGGGCACTCCTTTACGTCTGGTGGTCTGATGGCATCCTCTTTTGACCTCTTCCAGTTGAGATGTGACATCATGATGTTTTTGTGCCCCACATGACTGCTGAGGCCCTGGGAAACGTGATATCAGTTAGAGGCTGGAAGAAGATGCTGACCGTCCACAGGATGGCGCAAGATTGCCCAGGAGGGCAGAGGCAAGGTTTTCATAGCCATTTGTTATGTTTCAACACCTCCCCTTACGGTGTGGAATTTGCATTCCGCGTGTGAACATTCGCGCCGGGATGTCGGTGCAGTGCATCGGCATTCTGTTGCGGCATTCCACTCCAGATTAGGCCCAAATGAATGGGCCTTGTCGGGAGCAAGTATCGCATCGTGGACGACACGGCGGAATCAGCGGCAAGATAGGTCACCTCGCTTCTTTTTTCTGCTAGCAGTAAAAAAATACTAGCGAATAAAAAGAAGCAAGCTGCTTCCATTGAAGTCAACGGGAGCCATTTTTGGCAGCGGTTTTTGAGGTGGATTCTGCGCCAAAATCTGCTGCCAAAAAACTCCGTGTGAACTAGCCGTGAGGCCTCCCCTTATCTGAACAGACCCTAGGTCAATCGCAATGGACATATGGGTCGATCGCAGGATGCAGCGAGGGATCCCCGATGTCTGCTTGTTCACAGTGCAGGCTGAGTCGACTCTCAGCCTGCGCTGTGAACAAGCACTCCGGACACTTGCAGACCGCTCTTAGGGATGGAGGGAGGCGGGATGCTGCTTGTTCACAGTGCAGGCTGAGAGTCAGCTACGGACACTGGTAGGTGGGGCTGCCGTAGCCCCAGCCTGCCAGTGTCCAGAGATAACTCTCAGCCTGCGCTGTGAACAAGCAGACAGCGAGGATCCGTTGGCGGCCACAGAACGCCGCTGTCTCCTGCTCTCACGCTCCGCCCGCCCCCGCCCACAAGAAGTGGGTAGCACCCCTGCCCTAGATTATAATAGTGTTTCATGGACGACAAACCACAAAAGTTTCAGATTTGGGTCAAGCCCAACATTTTTTGGAAAAATTCAGGCCAACTGGTTGGCTCTCCTCCACAACAAATTCCCTTTAAGAATGATTTATCACGCGCCTATCTTCGTGAGTATAGCGTCTTCTGGAGACTTCTACTTTACTTCAATTTCGGCCTTAATGCATTTAAATTTTCTACTGAATTAAATTGTAATTGGAGGAAAGTGATTAATCCACTTTTTGGCAGTAAAAATCCTTCCCTTCGCTGCCAATGCGTCTGTAGCCACAGGGAGCTACCATCACTTTGTTTCATTTACCTGTGCGCGTGTGGGTAGACCTACGTTCTCGTAATCTGTTCTATTTTATTCTGCCAACCGCGGCCGTTACGATCAGATTCATCAAGTCAAGACAGACAATTTTTTTTTTTTTCTCGTATCTTAAATGCGGTGCCTTAATGACGGAGTAATTAATTAAGTTCATTAGAGATGGGTCACATCCTAAACTCGAGTCTTAGACATAGCTAAGTGCGTATTAATTCCAAATTGCTCAAGTCTTCGAAAATGGGAAGATGAAAAAAAAAAAAAAAAAAAAAAAAAACACCTGCAATTTTTTTTTTAAATTCTTAAATATATTATTTATAAAATCGGAATTACTGGAGGAATCCTTCTTCTTAATGAGAAAATTTTTTTGACTCCTTTCGAGAGGCTCATTTCCATGTGAATTGGTGTCATTGGTGTCAATATAGATATATATTCCTTTGTGATCATTAATTATTGATACTTTGCACCTTCTCGTAATTGCATGATTTTTTTTTTTTCCCGCGAGAATTATATAAAATGTTATTGGACCGGTTTGCTGCCATATGGCGTCTCTCTGAGCTGTACAGAAATATTCTCTTTTGAAAATCCTTCAAGAATAGGGAATCCGATGGTGGATGCTATGGATTTTTTTCCTATAAATTGGATTTTTTTGCAATTTTTTTTTTTTATTATTAAAATCAAACGAAGTGAAATCTATCCCTCTTTGATCATTTGCTTTTTTTTCAGATTTTTTTTCTATTAACTATACATAGTTATGGGGCGGCCATTTTGCCTGAGATCGGAAATGTCACCCTGAGCATATTAGTGTTTTGCCTATTCAAACCTGTTCTGCTATTCCAAAGATATAAGGCCATTTAGAGTTGATGAACATTAACCCCTCCCCGCCGATGCCATTTTTTGATTTTCGTTTTTCGTTTTTGACTCCCCTCCTTCTAAACCCCATAACTTTTTTATTTCTCTGCTCCCAGAGCCATATGAGGTCTTAATTTTTGCGGGACAAATTTTTCTTCATGTTGCCACCATTAATTATTCTGTAGAATGTACTGGGAAGCAGGAAAAAAATTCAGAATGGGGTGGATTTGAAGAAAAAATGCATTTCTGCGACTTTCTTACGGGCTTTGGTTTTACGGTGTTCAATGTGCAGCCAAAATGACATGTCCCCTGTATTCTGTGTTTTGGTACGGTTCCAGGGATACCAAATTTATATGGTTTTATTTACATTTTGACTCCTTAAAAAAAATCCAAAACTGTGTTAAAAAAATTTTTTTCTAAAAGTCGCCATATTCCGACGGCCGTAACTTTTTTATACGTCCGTGTACGGGGATGCATAGGGCGTCTTTTTTTGCGGGGCCGGGTGTACTTTTTAGTTCTACCATTTTCAGGAAATGTTATTGCTTTGATCACTTTTTACTCAAATTTTTATCAGAATCAAAACAGTGAAAAAACGGCAGTTTGGCACTTTTGACTATTTTTCCCGCTACGGCGTTTACCAAACAGGAAAAATATTTTTATAGATTTGTAGAGCGGGCGATTTCGGACGTGGGGATACCTAAAATGTATATTTTTCACAGTTTTTAACTACTTTTATATGTGTTCTAGGGAAAGGGGGTGATTTGAACTTTTAATACTTTTTATATTTTTTTAATATTTTTTTTAACTTTTTTTTTGCATTTATTAGACCCCCTAGGGGGTGTTGAACCCCAGGGGGTCTGATCACTAATGCAATGCATTACAATGCATAGACCAGCCTGCAAAAGAGAGAATTTGCAGACAAGCCTGGGAGCCTTGTACAGGCTCCCGGCTGTCATGGCAACATGACGTCGGCCCTGGAGCATGCTCCAGGAGCCGGCGATTCCGGGCAAAATGGTGCATTTTTTAAGCAGTAGACAACCGACTCTAATGCCTCCGATCGGTCCCCGGACCGATCCGAGGCATTAACCCCTCTGGCGCCTTTGACCGCGGCGCCGGAGGGGTTAATGCCTCGGATCGGTCTGGGGACCAATCGGAGGCATTAGAGCCGGTTGTCTACTGCTTAAGGCAGTAGACACCCAGCAGCTATGGCGGCCGCCATAGTTATAGACCCGACATGCGCCGTACTATTACGGCGCATGTCGGGAAGGGGTTAAAGTAGCCAAGTGGACAGTACCATTACATGATATACAGCACAGAGACCATACATCAACACTGACTGAGGGGTCTATATCTTTGGAATAGCTGAACAGATTTGGACAAACAAAATACCTAATTTCTCAGGGTGAGAGCTTAGATGATGTATGTCATTGGGCTTTTATTTGCGGGCATAGTTTAGGCAAACAAAATAAGTGCCAAAATGTTTTTGGCTACTTTTGTCTCAGTGTCGCCTCTTAAGCCTTTCCAGGTTGTCAAACAAAGTACAAAACATGTCTAAAAGAATTAAGGTCAGGGGATAATCGTACACATTAGGGAGAGTGTGTGCCTACATAGGCAGTACGGAGACTTACAAGTCATTCCTGCTCCGCTAGGGATTCTGGGTAAAACATATGCAAATCTATTCTCCAGGATGTAATTAGGAGAACAGTGCCTCTATAGATAGATTTGCATATTTTTACCCAGAATCCCTAGCGGAGCAGGAATGACTTGTAAGTCTCCGTACTGCCTATGTAGGCACACACTCTCCCTGATGTGTACGATTATCCCCTGACCCTGGTCTATAGTCTCTCACTCTGCCAAATCAGTATCCCTACGCTATACTGAGGAGGTCCAAAATACCGAAACAGCGCTGTCCATAGCTGGGAATCTGTTCCTTTTGGAATAGACCACCATATAGGTGTGTGAAGACTTGTTAAGCCTTTAGCACTCCACTTTGCAAGGAACTATGGGAAGAATATGCAAATCTGCCTTCCATGATGTAATTAGGAAGACAGTTGCTGCCTCATTGTTGCAAACCAATAGAGAGCCTCTCACCTCTACCAGGTTAGAGTCCTCTCTACATCGGGCTGAAGAGATCCAACCAGATCGAAACAGCTGTCCTCGATTGAGAGACTATACCTGGTAATAATCCCAGCGTCATTGCTAAACAAAGGCCTCTTGGAAGGTCGGGCATGAGGCTAAAGGGAGCAGCCATTATTGGGTTATTTCACTGGAATCCTGTCTTAAGACAGGCTTGCACATTCCAGTGAGCGCCCTCTATTGGTTTGCAACAATGAGGCAGCAACTGTCTTCCTAATTACATCATGGAAGGCAGATTTGCATATTCTTCCCATAGTTCCTTTTGGAATAGAAATACTGAGTTGGCAATAAACCTCGCATCATGTCAGTAGGCTTTTTAACTGAGTCATGCATGATGTTAAGTGGGCTGTCCCTAGAGGGCAGCATACAGAGGCACTGTTCTCCTAATTACATCCTGGAGAATAGATTTGCATATTTTTTACCCAGAATCCCTAGCGGAGCAGGAATGACTTGTAAGTCTCCGTACTGCCTATGTAGGCACACACTCTCCCTGATGTGTATGATTATCCCGTGACCCTGGTCTATAGTCTCTCACACTGCAAAATTAGTATCCCTGCGCTATGCTGAGGAGGTCCAAAAGACCAAAACAGCGCTGTCCATAGCTGGGAATCTGTTCCTTTTGGAATAGAAATACTAATTTAGCAATAAACCTTGTATTGTGTCAGTAGGCTTATTAACTGAGTCATGCATGATGTTAAGGGGGCTGTCCCTAGAGGGCAGCATACAGAGGCACTGTTCTCCTAATTACATCCTGGAGAATAGATTTGCATATTTTTTACCTAAAAGAATTAATGCATATAGTGCAAGGCATGCAAACCGCTTATTTTTACCCCCCCCCCCCCTTTCATCTGCTCAGATATGTTTTTTTTTCCTTTTATCCTTGCCATGACAATACTTCTCACTTCAGTTCTTCGTCTATGGTGCTTTATACGTGTAATAGCCTTTATAGGTTAGGCCAATCTAAGCTTTTAGGTTATCTATTCCAACATACAATTCATCTAGTAAATGGAAAACCTTGCCTAGCCGGTAATGTAAGTTACTGCGATTCCGTCCTCTGGTGTGTCACGGTAGCTTTTGTGATGTTCGGTATAAAACTATCTACAAAGTAAATGTCTTTCTGTTTTATTATTTACTTAGCATATTGTACAGACAGGATATATGGAGCGGCATCACTTTATCGCTGCACCAAATTAGGCTCTAAAAAGCGGCTCCATTGTACAGTCGGCTTATTTTTGGAAACAAAAAAAACAAAAAAAAACAGATAAAATGCTTTCATTCCATTTCCTTCTGTGCAAATAAAGAAAGGAACTAATGAATATATCAAACAATGTGTCGACGGAATCTAGTAAATAAAATGTATCTCATCTAGTCTGCGAATTCTACAGAGACTGTACACTTTGCAATTCACCCCAATTTCTAGTTATTGAAGAAAAAAATATCTGCTAGGGGACGGGAAATGGTTTGCTCAGCTACAGTTATACCTATAGGGAAACCGTCAGCATCTCCGTAGGTATAATTGACATGCTGCGATTTCCAAAACCGCGTGTATGTTTCCATAAAGTGAGGATGGGATTCGCTAGAATGCCACATTTCTTTAAGCAAATAGTGGACTTTACGCCTTGCGGGGTCCCGGCCTTAAAGAGTTTATCCACCTTTGCAAAATTGAAAGTGTATCCTTAAAGGGATTCTACCATTAAAGCTATTTTTTTCTAATTACCACGTCGGAATAGCCTTAAGAAAGGCTATTCGTCTCCTACCTTTAGATGTGGTCTCCGTCGCTCCATTCCTTAGAAATACCGGTACTTACCGGTATGCTAATGAGGTCTCGGCAGCAATGAGGGCGTCCTTCTTCATCTGCCTCCTCCCCTTGTCTGTCGTCTTCTTTCTTCGTCATGTCTGACGCCTGCGCAGTCAGCGGCTGGTGGCCATATTTCCAAGGCTGCAATTGCTTGCATGCGCAGTACGCTCCTCACATCTTCGCCAAACTGAGTGCACAGTGTACGACACGCGAGTGAACTCATCCAGACGTCAGAGGGCTGTACAGACCTTATTGAGCATGTGCAGTACACTCTGTTTGGCGAAGATGTGAGGAGCGTATTGCGCATGCGCACAATTGCAGCCTTGGAAATATGGCCGCTGGCCGGCATGCGCAGTCGGCTCTAACAGGGTTTCGCTGTCAGAACCGACTGCGCAGGCGTCAGACATGACGAAGAAAGAAGACGACAGACAAGGGGAGGAGGCAGATGAAGAAGAAGGACGCCCTCATTGCTGCCGAGAACCTCATTAGCATACCGGTAAGTACCGGTATTTCTAAGGAACGGCGCGACGGAGACCACATCTAAAGGTAGGAGACGAATAGCCTTTCTTAATGCTATTCCAACGTGGTAATTAGAAAAAAAGTTGCTTTAATGGTAGAATCCCTTTAAGACAGATTATACTCTGTCTACCAATAAGTATTTGAACCCCTGTGATAGAATACAAAAACAACATTTCATCCTATCCAATAGTTGGTAGACCCCAGCAGATACTTCCTTACAGATGGGATTGAGCGAGACAATACTCCCGGATGCCTGGTGACACTCCTGGTGTATGTGAGCCATCGGTTGGGTGCGGTTTCTCTGGCCAGCATTCGTCGCTCTCGGTCTCCCAGTTTCGGGGGTCTGCCAACTCGGGGCACATTCTGACAATCACCGTTCACCTTCCACTTCGTAATCACATAATCCACTATCGACTTTGAGTAATTCAGTTCACTTGCTATGTCCCTTAAGGATCGACCATTTCTGTGGTTCCCCACAATTACCCCTTTCTTGAAATCGGACAACTCTGCACTTCGTGGCATCTTGCCTGCGACTAATACCAATGCTGTTTCCTATTTAACGGCGGAAGGCATGACGTACATCACGACCGCAGATAACTTCATTTGCATGGGTGTCCAAATACTTATTGGTAGACAGTCTATGTAAGAGCATAAACCTCCAATTTGCCTCACTAGTAACTGACTCCCATACAAGAGTCCAATGAAAACCCAAAAACAAAGTAAGAAATAAAAATATTATAAAATAAAAATAAATTATAATACAAATATTTAATATAAATTCATATCAATACAAAATAGATAAAAATACAAGCGGCTAGAGGGTCACGCCATCAGGCAGGAAACATCTTAAGACCGGGGCCTAATGTGGCTCAAACGTGGAAACGTGGCATTTTACAGGCAAGGCAAAATGGGATGGGATTCTAGCAAATCCCAGCACATACATGCAGCAGACACACTGCGATTTGCAAAACCGTTGCAATTTTGGAAATCAATTCTAAAAAACAGAAACCCCAGTGGTTTCCCCATAGGTATAATGGAAGCAGAAAGTCCACAGAGGGAACTGCTGCAGAGTTTCTGTGAAAAGCACTGCAGGAACAAATGTGATGTGCTGCTGCCGTGGATTTTCCCGCGACGTGTTTCGGCTGTGGAACACTACGTGAGCCTTAACCTAAAGCACATTTTTAAGGGGTTACCCTCTTTGGCAAAATTGTCAGCCTATCATTAAGACAGGCCACCAATATTGGTTCTACAAAGGCTTGGGACCCCACAGATCAGTGTTTACGGGACGGTGCGGCATAACCGTGAATAACAATGAAATAGTCCCTGTTATTTTCATAAATTTTACATAAATAAATATTACAGACAGTTGTAAGAAACCTTATCATACATCTTCTAAGATAGAAAAATCACTGCACTCCCTAGTATTACAGGTCACACGACTCATAGAAGTGTATGGAAAGGGAAGAAAAAAAAAAAAAAAAAAAAAAGTGTGAATAGGGTTCGGGGGGATATTGTCACTCCTTAGGGAGAGACCACCATATAGGTGTGTGGAGACTTGTTAAGCCTTTAGCACTCCACTTTGCAAGGAACTATGGGAAGAATATGCAAATCTGCCTTCCATGATGTAATTAGGAAGACAGTTGCTGCCTCAGTATTGCAAACCAATAGAGGGCGCTCACTGGAATGTGCAAGCCTGTCTTAAGACAGGATTCCAGTGAAATAACCCAATAATGGCTGCTCCCTTTAGCCTCATGCCCGACCTTCCAAGAGGCCTTTGTTTAGCAATGACGCTGGGATTATTACCAGGTATAGTCTCTCAATCAAGGACAGCTGTTTCGATCTGGTTGGATCTCTTCAGCCCGAGCGCCCTCTATTGGTTTGCAATACTGAGGCAGCAACTGTCTTCCTAATTACATCATGGAAGGCAGATTTGCATATTCTTCCCATAGTTCCTTGCAAAGTGGAGTGCTAAAGGCTTAACAAGTCTCCACACACCTATATGGTGGTCTCTCCCTAAGGAGTGACAATATCCCCCGAACCCTGTCTAAGCCTCTCACCTCTACCAGGTTATAGTCCTCTCTACATCGGGCTGAAGAGATCCAACCAGATTGAAACAGCTGTCCTTGATTGAGAGACTATACCTGGTAATAATCCCAGCGTTATTGCTAAACAAAGGCCTCTTGGAAGGTCGGGCATGAGGCTAAAGGGAGCAGCCTTTATTGGGTTATTTCACTGGAATCCTGTCTTAAGACAGGCTTGCACATTTCAGTGAGCGCCCTCTATTGGTTTGCAATACTGAGGCAGCAACTGTCTTCCTAATGACATCATGGAAGGCAGATTTGCATATTCTTCCCATGGTTCCTTGCAAAGTGGAGTGCTAAAGGCTTAACAAGTCTCCACACACCTATATGGTGGTCTCTCCCTAAGGAATGACAATATCCCCAGAAGTGTGAATAGGAAGTGCAGGAGGTAACACAAGAAACTCAGATATAATTTGGTGCTAGGAGCTAAAAATTATGTTCTTAGCACAACCAAAGTAGTTTCCTCGCATTGGTATATGACAGTACTTCTCTATATATGTCCTGCATATATAGGGTAGACTCTCCTCTACTTACTGTATGCAGTATGTGGCAGCTCAGGGAGAACTACACATTACAGATAGAGCACACGGATGGGGAAAACTGCTAAATAATGGAATATATAGGTCATACAACAACTGGAAGTAATGTTACTCCTCGTGTATACTCATGGCTGCAAATTCTGAAACGACAGGTGAACTTCAAGGGTAGACACAACCGTATTTCCAAGTCTTTGTTCCTATATACTCTGCCCACCTTCATGTCTGCCTTTCGAGCACTCTTCTAATTCCTCTTCCTCTTTGTCTCTTTGTAAGGCACGGCTAATAGAAGAGACTTCATAAATAACTCATTATGTAGACGGCATTTTTCAGAACTCATTAAAATGACATCCCGTACCTTCAGCAATGAAGAAGTCAATGAACCCGCTCATATTAGTGAATACTAAATTGTTGTGATACTTTCCTTTTTTTCACCTCTCCATAATGCTTAATGTACCAGACCTTTCTTATGACTGCAATTAAATGCCTTATTACCATCCCAGCCCAACGCCGTGCATAGGAACAGATGGAGAGAAGAGAAGCCGAAACGTAGCATTGTACCTAGTATCCGAACAGCTCTACCTGTGTCAAGAAAAGCATATGGCGCTAGGTTTATTTGCATCATTTCCTAGTATTCATAGCTGTATGGAGACGATGAAGGAGAGAACCCAAACAGACGACGACAGTAACAAGGCGGCTCACACGTGGACAGAATGTTATCGGCTCCGACTCACCAGTCTCTGTAATAACAATGTATCACTGGAGATGAATGAGATGGTTCGGAATGAACAAGATTCCACCAAAATTTGCCAAAATTTTCAGATTCAACCGAAACCCCCCAAAATTAAGGAGTTTGTCGAGAATCAGAAGCCAAATTATTATATTCTTGGGTATAGTTGCATTTACATTGTGACATCAAAATTCCTCATGGGACCCCCGGGGAGTGTAACGACACCCAGGTGGCCGGAAGAGAGCCTTGAAGGAGCACTGGAGTCTGTGAGGATGCCCGATGGAAGTACGGGGAGGTGAGTAGAACTGTTTATTAGGTTGTCACACCTCACCTATGTATCATCAATGTTTTAATCTCGTATATATATATAAAACTCAAATCCGCCTCCAAATCCTGACCAAAAAGATGGTTCCCATTGAAATCAATGGGAGACGGTCAGTTCTTTTTTCCGGGAGCCGTTTTGTTCCGGCTCCTGGAAAAAGAAGCGTGATGTTCATTCTTCAGGCTGTTTCGCCTTGCGGCATCCACCTGCAGACACTTCCTCCCAACTAGGCTCATTCACACCAACTATTCACGGGCCCATGTAGCCCAATCACAGGTCCAGTCGCAGCTAGCCGTATTTTGGACCGTTTCAGGTTCCAGTCCAAAAAACCCCATGTGAACTTATCCAAAATAAAGCACAAGGTCAATCACTTAAAGTAGCCGGCAGTAATTTGGAGAACCTGCGTTTCTCACATGGACAGTGGTACGTTGCTTGCTCTAGAGGGGGTAACCCCAAAAAGCTTTTCATATACAGGTATGTACCTGAAGGTAAAACTGGAAACATTGTTACCAAAAAGCTCCACAATAGAGAGTTGTGTAACTGTAACCAATGTTACTCTTTGGTCCGTGAACTACTTATAGATGACACTGGAGGATGGGGGAGGGCTGCACTATATTGTTAATTGGGTGTAATTGTTTTATATGTTTGTTTTAGGGGCAGAAATTTTAATTTTTGATAAAAAGAAATAGTTCAAAAAATTGTTGTAATAGTTTATACTACATAATATGAATTGAATATGTAAAATCAATAAAAACATTGAAATTAAGGAAAAAGTTGCTGTTCACATCAATGTCACGACAAATTAGTAAAATGACAAAATAAAAACTTAAGTGCAAAATAAAATTTACTGCAGCTCTGAAAATGTCAATTTCAGTGTGACACTGACAATTTTACTTTAGCATAACCAACAATTTAACATATTTTACGCGAGCGAAGCCGCAGGTATTCTACTAGTATATTTATAAAAATCAGAGTGGAATTTGTCACATTTGTCATTGCAGATTTTTTTTAATAAAAAAAAAAAATCTATATTCGGTTCATGATTATAGGGCGTCCATCTTGCCTGAGCTTCTCTGCCCTGTTAATGGTACTTGGTGATATGATTTGCAGCACAGTCACGGCCATAGACAGTAATAGTCTGAGGTGTATGGGAGAGTTTTCCAGACATGCATTGTGCAGGGAGGGGGAGGAGCTAAGATTAGAGATGAGCGAACACTAAAATGTTCGAGGTTCGAAATTCGATTCGAACAGCCGCTCACTGTTCGTGTGTTCGAACGGGTTTCGAACCCCATTATAGTCTATGGGGAACAGATACTCGTTAAGGGGGAAACCCAAATCCGTGTCTGGAGGGTCACCAAGTCCACTATGACACCCCAGGAAATGATGCCAACACCTCTGGAATGACACTGGGACAGCAGGGGGCGCATGTCTGGGGGCATCTAACACACCAAAGACCCTCTATTACCCCAACATCACAGCCTAACAACTACACACTTTACACACTCAATACCACCTCTATCAAAGTGGGAAAATACCTGGAAACCTTCTTTACTCCCCAAATGGATGGACACAAACCCCAATTTAAGCTCAACAAACAGTAACAACCACCCCTTTAAATCACGTTCCCCATGACAACCACAAATGGAATAGGCAATGGGAATTCCGAGAGAGAGAGAGAGAGAGAGAGAGAGAGAGAGAGAGAGAGAGAGAGAGAGAGAGAGAGAGAGAGAGAGAGAGAGAGAGAGAGAGAGAGAGAGAGAGAGAGAGAGAGAGAGAGAGAGAGAGAGAGAGAGAGAGAGAGAGAGAGAGAGAGAGAGAGAGAGAGAGAGAGAGAGAGAGAGAGTGTGGGGTGTGGTGTGGTGTGGTGTGGTGTGGTGTGGTGTGGTGTGGTGTGGTGTGGTGTGGTGTGGTGTGGTGTGGTGTGGTGTGGTGTGGTAAGACCTTCCAAAATTCACTTTTCTAGCCCTTAACATGAGCCCTTCCAAACAAAGTTACAGGACCTTAAGCTGAGCTACCAGCAGAGATTGAGGCCCTTGGCATGAGTAGAGCCTTGCACCAGCAGTGTTTTTGGCACTTAGGGTGAGTTGAGCCTTGTACCAGCGTGTGTCCCTTAACATCAGGCGGGCCCTAAGTTCTGCGCTTTGCACAAAAGTTCCACATTAACTAGGCTGAATGGTACAAAGATTAGTAGGCCCGAGAACCAGGAACAGGTCTTGCAATGGCTGTCGGATAACGCTTAAAGCACATTGTCCACCAGCCAGTCAGCCTCTACCTCCTCTTACCCAACAGTCTTGTCCTCCTTCCACCCAAAATTCCCAATCTTCCCAGAACAATAACCCCAACTGTCCCTGCTCCCCAGAGCTGTTCTCCCTTCCTTTGACTGTACCGCAACCTGCCCCTCCATTTCGCGATTCCACGGACCTAACAGACGAGTATCTGTGTCCAGATGCTCAAACACTAGAGTCTCCTCCATTCCATCTCCAGTCGATTTGGTGGCGGATGACCAGCAACCCACCCTCATCGACGACGATGAGACGCAGTTGCTGTCAGGGCAGCCAGTTGACATGCGCATTGTGCAGGAGGAAGAGGCGAGACAGGAGTTGGAAGAGGAGGTGGTGGACGACGAGGACACCGACCCCACCTGGACAAGGCGGATGTCAAGCTGGGAAAGTAGTGTGGATGTTGAGGCAGGTGCAGCACCAAAAAGGGTAGCTAGAGGCAGAGACATGTCCAGAGGCAGAGGTCAGCTGCTTTGCCGAAGCCAGGCCAGACCCGGAATGTCCGAAGATGTTCCCTTTTGTACCCAGCCCAGAAAAACTCCCCCATCGAGGGCACGTTTCTTGAAGGTGTAGAGTTTTTTCAAGGAATGCGCCGAGGACAGATATAGTGTCGTCTACACAATTTGCCTCTCGAAATCGAGTAGGGGCCCTGAGAAGAGCAACCTGTCCACCACTTCAATGCACCGTCATTTGGAATCCAAGCAATGGAATCAGTGGCAGGCAGCAACGGCAGGACAAACGTCGCCCGCCGCTCATGCCACTGCCTCTGCTCACAGTGCTGGCGATGCACTCCAGAGGACGAGCCAGGACATCACTTCATCTGCCTCCGCCACTTTGTTGACTTCTCCCTCATCCTCCCCTGTTTCTGTCTTATCTCCTTCTCCTGCACCATCAAAGGCACCATCAGGCGCTTCTTTACAACAACCCACCATCTCTCAGACATTGGAGCTCCGGCAGAAATACACCGCTAACCACCCACCCACGCAAGCCTAGAACGCCAACATCGCTAAACTGCTGGCCCAGGAGAGGTTGGCGTTCCGGCTTGTTGAAACTCCCGCCTTCCCGGACCTGATGGCAACTGTGGCACCTCACTATGCCGTCCCTAGCCATCTCAACTTCTCCCGGTGTGGCGTCCCCGCCTTGCACCAGCACGTGTCACTCAACATCAGGTGGGCCCTTAGTTCCGCGCTTTGCTGCAAGGTCCACTTGACCACCGACACTTGGACAAGCGCCTGTGGTCAGGGATGCTGCAGTGCTTATCTTTAATGACAGGCAGGGTGAATGTGGTGGAGTCTGTTCCCCGGGTGCAAACTGGGGTGGCCTATCTCCTCTCCCAGGCCAAAATTCATGGCAGGAGTAGACTGAAACCCTACGACGCTGCAACCTCCACCACAGCTACTAGCGGCAAACGCTAAAACACTGGTGTGGGGAGACGTCAGCAGGCGGTGCTGAAGCTCATCAGCTTGGGGGACAGACAGCACAGTGCCTCCGAGGTCAGGGATGCCATCCTGGCTGAGATGGCATTTTTTTTTCCCTGCTACACCTGGGGCCTGGCATTTTTGCGCCTGTGATAATGGCTGGAACCTGGTAGCGGCTCTGGAGCTTGCCAGCCTCCAACACGTTCCATGTTTGGCCCACGTCTAACCTAGTGGTGCAAAGTTTTTTAAAAACATACCCAAATGTACCGAAGCTACTGTTGAAAATGCGGCGCTTGTGCGCCCACTTTTGCAAGTGCATAGGAGTCGCTGCTAGCCTAAAAACACTCTAGCAAGGCCTACATCTGTCCAAACACAGGCTGTTGTCCGTCATTCACACACGCTGAAACCCTACAATACCATATCTTGAGCAGGGTGTGTGAGCTGCATAGACCTTTGATGGAGTTCCATCTACAAAACCCAAGGGTTCCTCAAAGTCAGCTCCCAAAGTTTCTGCACCATGAGTTTCCAGGGGTGGCAGAGTTATGGCTAGGGGCAGAGGCATGGATAGGGATGATGTCTAGGGGCAAAAGCAGTGTGGATGTGGAGGCAAGCTAAGCAGGAAAAACTGGGGGTACAAGCTAAGGCATGGACTGGGGTGATGTCTAGGGGCAAAAGCAGTGTGGATGTGGAGGCAAGCTAAGCAGGAAAAACTGGGGGTACAAGCTAAGGCATGGACTGGGGTGATGTCTAGGGGCAAAAGCAATGTGGATGTGGAGGCAAGCTAAGCAGGAAAAACTGGGGGTACAAGCTAAGGCATGGACTGGGGTGATGTCTAGGGGCAAAAGCAGTATGGATGTGGAGGCAAGCTAAGCAGGAAAAACTGGGGGTACAAGCTAAGGCATGGACTGGGGTGATGTCTAGGGGCAAAAGCAGTGTGGATGTGGAGGCAAGCAAAGCAGGGAAAATGGTGGCTAGAGGCAAAGGGATGTCCATAGGCAGCAAGGGCAAAGATGCAAAACTCTCCCGTTTCAAGAATTTTCCTGACTTGTCTCCCCACAAAACATTCCTGGGAGGAGGGCTGAAACACCACCCTCCTCCTCCTCCGCTGTTAGATTGACCCCAGCTACGAGCTGAAAACGCTGCAACACTGGTGTGGGGAGACGTCAGCAGGCTGGGCTGAAGCTCATCAGCTTGGGAGACGGACAGCACACTGCCTCTGAGGTCAGGGATGCCATCCTGGATGAGATGGCAATTTGTTTATCCCCGCTGCCCCTGGGGCCAGGCTTTTTTGTCTTGTTGGAGGGCTCTGGAGCTTGCCAGCCTCCAACACGTTCCATGCCTGGCCCACGTGTTCAATGTAGTGGTGCAATGATTTTTAAAAACATACCCCAAATTAGCTGAGCTAAGGGTGAAAGTGCGGCACTTGGACACCCACTTTCCCAAGTCTACAGTACCTGGAGCTAGCCGCAATACACTCCAGCAAGGCCTACATCTGCCTGAAGCACCTACTGTTGTGAGAGGTCACCACACGCTCTAACCCTAGATACCGTATGTTCAGCAGGGTGTGTGAGCAGCAGAGACCTTTGATGGAGTACCAGCTACAAAACCCAAGGGTTCCTCAGAGTCAGCTCCCTCACTTTCTGCACCATGAGTTTCCATGGGTGGCAGACTTATGGCTAGAGGCACAGGCACGGATAGGGGTGATGTGTAGGGGCAAAAGCAGTGTGGATGTGGAGGCAAGCTAAGCAGCAAAAACTGGGGGTACAAGCAGCCGGTGGCATCATCACTGACAAGCACAGCTGTCTGTCAGCTGACAGGCTGACTTTCACCAAAATGAACAGATAATGGATAGACTCATCATATACATGTCAGTTACATGACAAATTTAGTGCAATTTGCAAGTCCAAGAAGGTTTGGAGATCTGCGGAGAGGAATCTCACCACCTCTTGCGGGTGCCATCATTTGGAAGGCAAGCCCTGGGCTCAGTGGATGAGAGCAAGCGCAGGATAATCGTCGTTTGGCCTGGCGGCCACTGCCTCTCCCACTGTTGACAGGGCTGGCGCTGCAGTCCAGACCAGCAGCCAGGACACCTCCACATCTGCCTCTGACACTTTGGGGAGTTCACCCTTATCCTCACCTTTTTCTGCCATTTCTCCTTTTGCCCGCGCCATCATGCGCCTCTTCCCAGCAACTCCCCATCTCCCAAGCCTTTCATTTCATGCTAAAGTACAGCGCAACCCACCCACATGCCCAAGGCTTCAACGGCCTCATCTCAAGAAATCTTGCCCAGGAGATGTTGGAATCCCGGCTGGGGGACACTCTGCCCTTTTTGGGCAGAGTGTCTACTGCGCCACCGCACTGTGCCGTCCACACCAGCACTTTCCCCCAAACATGAGGCGGTCCCTAAATTCAGCGCTTAGCCCTAAAGTTCCATGTGACCAGTTACGAATGGACAAGTGCATGCGGACAGGGACGCTACCTTTCAATTTGGGCACAGTGGTTGAATGTAGTTGAGGCGTGGACCGGGTCGCAAAATGTGGTGGCCTGACTTGTCTCCCCACACAACATTCCTGGGAGGAGGGCTGAAACACCACCCTCCTCCGCTGTTAAATTGACCCCAGCTACGAGCTGGAAACGCTGCAACACTGGTGTGGGGAGACGTCAGCGGGCCGTGCTGAAGCTCATCAGCTTGGGGGCCAGACAGCACACTGCCTACAAAGTGAGTCATGCCATCCTCGATGAGACGGCAATGTGGTTTTTGCCACTGCACCTGGGCCCAGGCATGTTGTCATGTGTGATAATGGCCGTAACCTGGGATTGGCTCTGTAGCTTGGCAGCCTGCAACATATTCCATGCCTGGGCCACGTTTTTAACTCATTGCTGCTAATCTTTTGAAAAAGGTACCCCAATGTTCCTGAGCTACTGGTGAAAATGTGGCGCTTGTGCGGATAGTTTTTAAAGTCTATAGTTGCCGCTGCTAGCCTCTATGCACTCCTACAACGCCTGTACCTGCTGGAACAACGGCTGTTGTGCGACGTCTCCACACTGCTGGCACTAAACATATCGTGTTGAGCAGAGTGTGTGAGCAGCACAGACCTTTGATGTAGTTCCAACTCCAAAACCCTCGGGTTCGTCAAAGTCAACTCGCTCAGTTGCTCAACCATGAGTGGCCATGGGTGGCAGACTTATGTGAAATCCCATCCCATCCATTGCACTGGACACGAAACATTAGCATGCGCTCAGCACAACTTCGGATATGGCAGCTGCGTTAAGCAGGGTGCAGGGTACAACACAGACCAGGCCCGAGCACCAGGAACAGGTGTTAGAAATACTGCAGCATCTGCCATTTCCTTCCAATTTTGGGGTTTTGGACCCGCCACCGACTTGTCTGGACCTAAGTGGGGATCATGAGACACAGTTGCCATCAAGGCAAGCTGTGGTCATGTGCGGTTTGCAGTAAGGGGGCAGTGCGCAATTGGAAGAGGAGTTGGTGGATGACGAGGCCACCGACCCCACATGGACAGGGGTGATGTCTAGGGGCTAAAGCAGTGTAGATGTAGAGGGAAGCTAAATCAACAAAAAACCTGGGTAGAAGCAAAGGCATAAACTGGGGTGATGTTTAGGGGCTAAAGCAGTGTAGATGTGGAGGGAAGCTAATTCAACAAAAAAAACAGGGTAGAAACAAAGGCATAAACTGGGGTGATGTTTAGGGGTGAAAGCAGTGTAGATGTGGAGGGAAGCTAAGCAGCAAATACAGTGGGTAGAAGCAAAGGCATGCAAAACTCTACCCTGTTGGAAGACTTATTCCTAGGTCTGGAACACGTTAATGGCCCCCCTGGACAAATTACTGCCACTCAGGGGCCTAGTGTCACCAGGAGGGACAAGTATAGGCGCATGTTGTGGGAATACCTGGCCGACACCAGCTCTGTCCTCTCCGATCCCTCTGTGCTCTACAGCCTACACTTATTTTCTCATCTTTTTTTCTGCACTGCACATCTCTTGCCTGCTTCCTTTGGGATCTTACAAGTGGTGGTCCACTTCCACAGATGGTAACTTCAATAGACAGTGTAACGGGAGTAGCTGAGGGATCGCTGTCTTAACCACTTTTTGGCACAAAATTAACTTCCAAAGCCAAATATGGTGCAAGTGTATGATGCAAGGACACCTACACACCTATCTCTGACACATTGGGGAGTTCACCCTCATGCGCCCTTTTGGCCTGCACCATCATGCGCCTCTTCCCAGCCACTCCACATTTCCCAAGCTTTTCATTGAAGGCAGAAGTACAACACAACCCACCCCCATGCCCAAGCCTTTAACAGCCTCATCGATAAACTGCTGGCCCTGGAGATGTTGGTGTTTGTTTATGCTTCTGGAGACCCAGGCCTTCCGTCAGCAGATGGCAGCTGGGGCACCTCCCTATGCTGGGCCTAGCCGTTACTACTTCTCTTGGTGTGCTGTCCCTGCCTTGCGCCTGCATGTGTCCCATAACATCAGTCGGGCCCAGAGCTCTGCGCTTTGCTGCAAGGTCCACTTGACCACCGACACATGGACAAGCGCCTGTGGTCAGGGATGCTGCAGTGCTTATCTTTAATGACAGGCAGGGTGAATGTGGTGGAGTCTGTTCCCCGGGTGCAAACTGGGGTGGCCTATCTCCTCTCCCAGGCCATGGCAGGAGTAGACTGAAACCCTACGACGCTGCAACCTCCACCACAGCTACTAGCGGCAAACGCTAAAACACTGGCGTGGGGAGACGTCAGCAGGCGGTGCTGAAGCTCATCAGCTTGGGGGACAGACAGCACAGTGCCTCTGAGGTCAGGGATGCCATCCTGGCTGAGATGGCTTTTTTTTTTCCCTGCTACACCTGGGGCCTGGCATTTTTGCGCCTGTGATAATGGCTGGAACCTGGTAGCAGATCTGGAGCTTGCCAGACTCAAACACGGTCCACGCATGGCCCACGTTTTCCAACTTGTTGGTGCCATGTTTCTTTGAAACCTACACCATTGTGCCTGATATACAGGTCAAAGTGGGGCCATTTTCGTAAGTGAGAACTAGCCTCTGCTAGGCAGAAAACATTCAGAGCACACTCCTCTCATCTTCGCACCGTTGGCTGGCGGAGGAAGACGAGGGGGTTGGAGTGGCATCTGATGTCCCTATCCCACACGAGGCTAGAGGGTGCACTTCAGTGCATCCCATTGCTTCACCACAAATGGTGTGAAGGGGAGTGGAAAATGGAGGAAATGGAGAGTGACCCTTACAGTTGGGGCCAGCAAAGGCATGCCAAGTAACACACTGGCACACATGGCTGACTTCATCTTGGGTTGCTTTTCAACACATATTTCACATCATGAAGAACAAATAATACTGGATTTTTACAAGCCTCGAACCCCGGTCTAGGTCTAATGTCTGTTCCTTTCTTATATTAGGGGAGAGGGAAAAAAAATTACTTCAGTGATACGTTTAGCGTACATAGACTGACTATTAATGTGTATCCCACTTAGTGTTGTTAGGGTTACACACCGTCACAACCTGGCTAAAGCTTCTATAGCTGTTAATAAAGTCAACATAACTTTACGGTATCCAAAAAGACAGCTGGTACCGACAGAGAGCAAGACAAATGTCAACCAAAGCTGTGAGCTCTGAACACCCACAGTGACTTTGGCGTCATCATCATTATAAGGGAGCGGGTGGTAATAAATAACTTGGCAGTGCCTAAAACCCAAAAAGCTTATACAACTATATTTACATTAAGATACACAAATGACACTTTTCAGTAGCATGTCATGAGACAAGCTGATAAGCTCTTCCTTTGTGCAGTGCTATTTGAAAGTTAAACGCTGCCTTTATTTTAATTCTGGAGAAGGTGCAGACATTAGATTTAGAACATGTTGTCTTCATTGTCCAAATCCTCTATATAGGTAACGTGTTTTTCGGGCCGAGCTGTCTGGGAACGAGCTGGTGCAGCACTGACAACCTGGGTGAATATGGCAAGAGCCTGAGATGTAGGGTGAATGAATCCCCAAATTATTTGTGGAATTCCCAGTGAGACAATGGCACTATCTACCAGTAGCAAAAATTGTGGGTGCACGTAACCCCCATATATTCTTTGAATTCCCAGTCAGACAATGGCACTATATACCAGTAGCAAAAATTGTGGGTGCACGTAACCCCAATATATTCTTTGAATTCCCAGTGAGACAATGGCACTGTATAGCAGTAGCAAAAATTGTGGGTGCACGTAACCCCAATATATTCTTTGAATTCCCAGTCAGACAATGGCACTGTATACCAGTAGTAAAAATTGTGGGTGCACATAACCCCAATATATTCTTTGAATTCCCAGTGAGACAATGGCACTGTATAGCAGTAGCAAAAATTGTGGGTGCACATAACCCCAATATATTCTTTGAATTCCCAGTGAGACAATGGCACTGTATAGCAGTAGCAAAAATTGTGGGTGCACGTAACCCCCATATATTCTTTAAATTCCCAGTCAGACAATGGAACTGTATACCAGTAGTAAAAATTGTGGGTGCACATAACCCCAATATATTCTTTGAATTCCCAGTGAGACAATGGCACTGTATAGCAGTAGCAAAAATTGTGGGTGCACGTAACCCCCATATATTCTTTAAATTCCCAGTCAGACAATGGCACTATATACCAGTAGTAAAAATTGTGGGTGCACGTAACCCCAATATATTCTTTGAATTCCCAGTGAGACAATGGCACTATATAGCAGTAGCAAAAATTTGGGTGCACGTAACCCCAATATATTCTTTGAATTCCCAGTGAGACAATGGCACTATATAGCAGTAGCAAAAATTGTGGGTGTATATAGCCCCAATTCTATTGCTAGGGGACTTGCAGGGTATTTCTGGGGTGAAGGTGGGGGGGCACACCGTTGGAACGGGTATCGGGGGTATATATCGGGTATACGGGAATACACTGTCAGTGTATTCCATTCAGGATCCGCGGAAAGCTGGGTTGCGGCGATTGAGCCCGTCAGTGCCACGTTACACTGACAAGCTTCTCCCTGGAATTTAGCTCTTACAAGAGCTGTTGGTTGTCTTCTCCTTCCTATCCTAGCCTGTCCCTGCCTACCCAGAATCTAAGCCCTAGCTAACTGGACGGAAACCTCCGTCCCCGGTGAATTGCAAGCTCAGAATGACGCGAAGCTGGGCGTCGCTGTTCTTTTAAATTAGAGGTCACATGTTTTCGGCAGCCAATGGGTTTTGCCTACTTTTTTCAACGTCACCGGTGTCGTAGTTCCTGTCCCACCTACCCAGCGCTGTTATTGGAGCAAAAAAGGCGCCAGGGAAGGTGGGAGGGGAATCGAGTAATGGCGCACTTTACCACGCGGTGTTCGATTCGATTCGAACATGCCGAACAGCCTAATATCCGATCGAACATGAGTTCGATAGAACACTGTTCGCTTATCTTTAGCTAAGATGTGACAATCTATTGTCAGTAGTGATGTAATGATGGGTCAGTGTTTTTATCTACAAAGGTGTTATCTTATATTGTAATACTGTCTGTGATTAAAATAAGTTGACAGATGGAGAGAAGAATGGGCATGTGTTAGCCCATCATTAGGCTTAGTTGCCAGAGTGAAAATTGCAGGATATACTATTTATAAATAAATAGATAGATGATAGATATGAGATAGATAGATAGATAGATAGATAGATAGATAGATAGATAGATAGGAGATAGATAGATAGATAGATAGATAGATAGATAGATAGATAGATAGGAGATAGATAGATAGATAGATAGATAGATAGATAGATAGGCGCAGTGGCGTAACTAGGAATGGCGGGGCCCCGTGGCGAACCTTTGACATGGGCCCCCCCCCGGCTGACATCGAAAACCCCGACCAACGCCGAAAACCCCGCACGACCCCACCCCCCGCATTCCTACGCACACTATTACGCTCCATAGTGGTCCCTGCACACATTATTATACCCCATAGTGGCCCCTGCACACAGTATTATACCCCATAGTGGCCCCTGCACACAGTATTATACCCCATAGTGGCCCCTGCACACAGTATTATACCCTATAGTGGCCCCTGCACACAGTATTATACCCCATAGTGGCCCCTGCACACAGTATTATACCCCATAGTGGCCCCTGCACACAGTATTATCCCCCATAGTGGCCCCTGCACACAGTATTATCCCCCATAGTGGCCCCTGCACACACTATTATGCACCATAGTGGCCCCTGCACACAGTATTATCCCCCATAGTGGCCCCTGCACACAGTATTATACCCCATAGTGGCCCCTGCACACAGTATTATACCCCATAGTGGCCCCTGCACACAGTATTATGCCCCATAGAGTCCCCTGCACACAGTATTATGCTCCATAGTGGCCCCTGCACACAGTATTATACCCCATAGTGGCCCCTGCACACAGTATTATGCCCCATAGTGTCCCCTGCACACAGTATTATGCCCCATAGTGGCCCCTGCACACAGTATTATACCCCATAGTGGCCCCTGCACACACTATTATGCACCATAGTGGCCCTGCACACAGTATTATACCCCATAGTGGCCCTGCACACAGTATTATACCCCATAGTGGCCCCTGCACACAGTATTATGTCCCATAGTGGCCCTGCACACAGTATTATACCCCATAGTGGCCCTGCACACAGTATTATACCCCATAGTGTCCCCTGCACACAGTATTATGCACCATAGTGGCCCCTGCACACACTATTATGCCCCATTGTGGCCCCTACACACAGTATTATGCCCCATTGTGGCCCCTGCACACACTATTATGCGCCGTTGTGGACACCTATTAACAATTATTATACTCTGGGGTCTTTTCAGACCCCAGAGTATAATAATCAGAGACCCAGGGGAAGAACAACATAAAAAAAAAAAAACACTGTAACTTACCTGTCTCCCGACTCCCCACTGGCGGCCATCTTCAATGACGTCAGGGACGTCATGTGACCGGGAGCCTGCGTCGCGACGCATAAGGACGCAGGCCCCGATCATGTGACGTCTGAGACGTCACACAAGTAGGCCGAAGCCTGCGCGGAGCCTGGAGAGGTAAGTAACACAGTTTTTTATGTTCAGTTCAGTTATGTCTCCTTCACTTCCGATCATTATACTCGACTAAGACCCCCGAGTATAATAGTGCTTGTGGGGCCCGCAGTGTCACTTACCGATCCCGGCCCCTGCCAGGATCGGTAAGTATATAGGGCCCGTTGGCGGCTGGAGTAACTCCAGCCGGTAATGGCCTATTAAAAAAAAAAAAAACGCAGCGGTAGCGGCTGCCACCGGGCCCCCAATGTCCCGGGCCCTGTGGCAGCTGCTACTGCTGCTACCACGGTAGTTACGCCACTGGATAGGCGATAGATAGATAGATAGATAGATAGATAGATAGGAGATAGATAGATAGATAGATAGATAGATAGATAGAAGATAGATAGATAGATAGATAGATAGATAGATAGAGAGGAGATAGATAGATAGATAGATAGATAGATAGATAGATAGATAGGAGAGAGATAGATAGATAGATAGATAGATAGATAGATAGATAGATAGATAGGAGATAGATAGATAGATAGATAGATAGATAGATAGGAGATAGATAGATAGATAGATAGATAGATAGATAGATAGATAGATAGATAGGACATAGATAGATATATATATAGATAGATAGATAGGAGATAGATAGATAGATGATAGATAGATAGATAGATAGATAGATAGATAGGAGATAGATAGATAGATAGATAGATAGATAGATAGATAGATAGATAGATAGGAGATAGATAGGAGATAGATATATAGATAGGAGATAGATAGATAGATAGATAGATAGATAGATAGATAGATAGATAGATAGATAGGAGATAGATAGATAGATAGATAGATAGATAGATAGGAGATAGATAGATAGATAGATAGATAGATAGATAGATAGATAGATAGATAGGAGATAGATAGGAGATAGATATATAGATAGGAGATAGATAGATAGATAGATAGATAGATAGATAGATAGATAGATAGATAGGAGATAGATAGGAGATAGATATATAGATAGGAGATAGATAGATAGATAGATAGATAGATAGATAGATAGATAGGAGATAGATAGATAGATAGATAGATAGATAGATAGATAGGACATAGATAGATAGATAGATAGATAGATAGATAGATAGATAGATAGGAGATAGATAGATAGATAGATAGATAGATAGATAGATAGATGATAGATAGATGATAGATGATAGGAGATAGATAGGAGATAGATAGATAGATAGATAGATAGATAGATAGATAGATAGATAGATAGATAGATAGATAGATAGGAGATAGATAGATAGATAGATAGATAGATAGATAGATAGATAAGAGATAGATAGATAGATAGATAGATAGATAGATAGATAGATAATTAAAAAGAAGAACTTGGTGTACAAGCATGGACAATCTTTGCTGACATTCCCTGTACTTCCAGTGTTATTATATGATGTATCAGTCTGATAATAACATTGTGCTGTCACTAATCTCAGTCTCATCTCAGGTATTTGCTTCCTATGCTCCGCTGTGCAGTCCTGGACTCTGGGGTTTTCTTTGTGATTCTTGGTTTGCTTTCTGGACCTGTGACCTCGCTTCTCTTTCAGTTTTCTGTACTAGAGCGCTGCTTTGTCTGACCCTCTCCTCATACACATGTATACTCAGCAGGGAGAGCGCTGTAACCTGCTGCCAGACACCTAATATTTGGTCCTGGAAGTGATAATCCGGCCCCCACAGATATAGCCCTGATCTCATCATCATCCAGTCTGTCTGGGATGACATGAAGAGACAGAAGGACTGGAGCAAGAAACATCCACAGAAGATCTGCACCCCTAATAACCTTCTAAAACAGAAACATAATGTGCGGCGCAACAATGTTCTAAAAACGGATGCGTGAAAAACATTTAAAAAATGTCATGGCGGTGTGCATGCGACCTGACGTTTGTGTCTACCACTATTCTTTCCTGGGTTCAGTATATACTCCATGTACACACCTGGTTGGTGCTTTGGTTCTAAGTATTTTCAGGATTGCTGTAACTTAAAGGGGTTGTGCAGGATTTGAAGACATGGCTGTATTCTTGTTTAATCTTCTCAGGTAGTGACACCACATTTGTTGGTCACAGGGCATCCCCTGTGCTGTCCGAAGACTCTCCAGCAACGCCTCCTTTTTCTTCTCCCGACTGCCTCTTTGCCACATCATCGACTGCGTCTTCAGCCGAAAGAGCCAACTGCGCATGTCCGTCAGCCATTTTCCTGTGGCCTCTTACAGGAGTGTCCATTTGGTCACAGGAAATTGGCCGACGAACATGCGCAGACTGCTCTTTTGGCTGAAGGTGCCGCCGATGATGCGGCAAAGAGGTGGTTGGGAGAAGAAGATGCAGATTCTACAGACAACATAGGCGACACCCCCTGCGCTTTCTGAAGATTCATTTCCATATGGCGAAGAAATGAAATACGGCGGCACGGATCAGAATAATAAAGGTAGGAGAAGAATAGCCTTTCTTAAAGGGATTCTACCATTAAAGCAACTTTTTTTTCTAATTACCACGTCGGAATAGCCTTAAGAAAGGCTATTCGTCTCCTACCTTTAGATGAGGTCTCCGTCGCGCCGTTCCTTAGAAATACCAGTACTTACCAGCAGGGCCGCCGATAGGCCAGTACTACTGCTACTGGCGTCAGGGGCCCGGCCAAATTTAAAAATGGGGGGGGCCCGGGCCCCCTGGCGCCGGCAGCAGTCATTGTATGTCCTGTTTGTTTCAACTCAGATCTGCGTCCAGAGGACGCAGATCTGAGTTGAACACATAAGCGGCTGAAGCGAGGAGCTGACCTGTGTTAGCTCCTCGCTTTGCCACTGCGGCCTCTCTCACTGACACATATGCGTCTGGCTCAGCCGCATATGTGTCAGCGAGAGAGGCGGCAGCGGCAAAGCGAGGAGCTGACACAGGTCAGCTCCTCGCTTCAGCTGCATATGTGTCAGCATCAGCGAGAGAGGCGCCAGCGGCAAAGCGAGGAGCTGACACAGGTCACATCGCGTCTACAACTGTGCGCCAGTAAGAGAGAGAGGCGCGCAGAGAGCAGCGGGGGAACAAGGAAAAGGTAAGTGTAATGTGGATTATGTGGAACGTGAAACTGGGGGCAGATGAAGGAGAGGACGGCATGACACTGGGGGCAGAGATGGAGGGACATGATTCTGGGGGCAGAGATGGGGGGCATGAATCTGGGGGCAGAGATGGGGGGCATGAATCTGGGGGCAGAGATGTGGAGACATGAATCTGGGGGCAGAGATGGAGAGGACATGAATCTGGGGGCAGAGATGGGGGGACATGAATCTGGGGGCAGAGATGTGGGGACATGAATCTGTGGGCAGAAATGGAGGGGACATGAATCTGGGGGCAGAGATGGAGGGGACATGAATCTGGGGGCAGAGATGTGGGGACATGAATCTGGGGCAGAGATGGAGGGGACATGAATCTGGGGGCAGAGATGGAGGGACATGAATCTGTGGGCAGAAATGGAGGGGACATGAATCTGGGGGCAGAGATGGGGGACATGAATCTGGGGGCAGAGATGGAGGGGACATGAATCTGGGGGCAGATGAAGAGTGTATATGAAGCTGGGGGAGAGACGGAGGGGGGGCATATAATTTACGGGTGACTGTAGGAGGATTATACTGTGTGCGGGCACATGAAAAATTAATGAGTGGGCGGAGTCGACATAACAGTGGGTGGGGCTAAATTTCCCACGGCGCGCAAATCGGGTGTGCGGCACTACGGAGAGGGAACTGGGGCAATAATATATAATATATACGTTTTTAGCTGGAGAATAATAATGATGTAGGCTGATATGTTACTAGCATAGCAGCCTGTTTGGGGGTGGGACTTTCACTTTAAAGGAGTGTTCACATTGTGTTTTTGGCCTCCCTTGCCGGGATATGTTGGTAAACAGTCACAATCAGCTCCCCACTTATCCCTGCACGGAGAACTGCAGGCCCCCCTTTTTTTTAATGGCCAGTTCTTCGTGCAGGGATAAGTTGACAGCTGATTCTGACTGGTTACCAACGGATCCTGGCAAGGGAGGCCAAAAACGCAATGTGAATAAGCCCTGAGGATTTATTAGGAGGCTCTTATACATGGTGTTGGCTCTCTATAGGCGCTGTCACACGTAGCAGATTGTACCTGCAAATAGAATCTGATTAAGCCTTGTAATGCTGCTAAATAAAGGGAAATGTAATACAGAATTGGTATGACGCAAAATAAGGTCGTTTTAAAATGGCGGGGGGGGGGCAAAACGGGGGGGGGGGGGCAGACACTTAGGCTGTATGGGGCCCCAAAATTCCTGATGGCGGCCCTGCTTACCGGTATGCTAATGAGGTCTGGGCAGCAATGGGGGCGGCCTTCTTCTTCATCTGCCTCCTTCCCTTGTCTGTCGTCTTCTTTCTTCGTCATGTCTGACGCCTGCGCAGTTGGCTCTGACAGCAGAGACCCTGTAAGAGCTGACTGCGCATGCTCAGTAAGGTCCGTACAGCCCTCCAAGTGAACTCATCCAGGCGTCGGAGGGCTGTATGGACCTTACTGAGCATGTGCACTTGGCTCTAACAGGGTCTTGCTGTCAGAACCGACTGCGCAGGCGTCAGACATGACCAAGAAAGAAGACGACAGACAAGGGGAGGAGGCAGATGAAGAAGAAGGACGCCCCCATCGCTGCCGAGACCTCATTAGCATACCGGTAAGTACCGGTATTTCTAAGGAACGGCGCGATGGAGACCACATCTAAAGGTAGGAGACGAATAGCCTTTCTTAAGGCTATTCTGACGTGGTAATTAGAAAAAAAGTTGCTTTAATGGTAGAATCCTTTTAAGGCTATTCCGATACGGTCTTAGTTCAAAATGGGATAGAATCCCTTTAAAATGAATGGGACTGAGCTGCGGCACAACCATGTGACCAACACATGTGATGTCACTTCCTGTCCAGAAATCAGCCATGTTTTTTTTAATCCTGCACAACCCCTTTATTAGGTGGGTCTGGTTGGACTGAAGTCCAGGTGTTCTTGGTAATACCTGAAGTGGCTCCTGTATACCCTAGACTTCAAGGCTTGTATATGAAAGGCTCGGTCTTCCTCTTCCAGCCACTGATGTCTTCTGCGTTTCCTTTTTAATTGCTGCAGCATTTGACAAACTGGATCTCTTTCTTCTTCGAATATTGCTGCAGTTTGAGATTGGAGATGAATCATTTTTTGTTTGCATTCATCTTGGGTTTTCATCTATCATACTATACGGAAAATGCATTCAGCTCTAAAGCCTATCCGCTAATGAGTGCCGCACGTGGAAGTGCGCGCCGCTCCCCGCCACTACACGTTCAAGGAACTTCAAGGATGTGATTGATAGTAAATAACAGCCGAATGAAAAACACATTTTCCATGTAATGCCTAAGAAGTTGAGTATCATTTACATAGATTTCAAAAGCAATTTAGCAACATTAATAAATTTCACATCACTTTAATGCGCGTCTTACGCCGCGATATCCATCAAGTTCGCTCTCGTTTTAAAGGCGGCCGCTAAGCCATTAAATAGTCCTTTATTAACCAAAATCCCAAGTTAATTAAGATAATAATAAATGTCTTAATTCTATTAAAAGAGGCATTAATAAATGTTAACATAATAAAACGTTCCGCCGGAATCTCCGACCGTGAAAGTCGTTTGCCGAAACGTTTTAATTAACCTCCTTACTGGTGTAAGGCGCAAAAATATTAGAGCTGATTTTCTTCTTTTTTGTAGCAATTAGATCTTATTAGAAATAAAACAGACAAGTTTCCTTTAACCACTTCCGGACCGCCCATAGACTTTATACATCCGGGAAGTGGTTGCCTAGTTCTGACAGGACGTACCGGTACATCCGGTCAGAACACAGCAGCTGCAAGGAGGTCGTGCAGCTGCTGATACTGGGCGCTGGCTGTAACTTCAGCCGGAGCTCCCAGAGAGATGGCAAGGAAGATTTATTACCTTTCCTGCCATCTCGATCACTGTGTATACAATGAACGCTGTATACACAGCTACGGACGCTGCCATGATGCGGCCGCCCTC
Organism: Leptodactylus fuscus; assembly: GCF_031893055.1. Classification (NCBI taxonomy): domain Eukaryota; kingdom Metazoa; phylum Chordata; class Amphibia; order Anura; family Leptodactylidae; genus Leptodactylus; species Leptodactylus fuscus. The sequence goes on from NC_134270.1 coordinate 13,628,390, forward strand.
TGACCCGGCGGTCATGTGATCCGCTGGGAGCAGAGTCTTGTAAGAGCTGCTGGGTCCTACAGGACCCAGATCAGCTCTGTATACTGTGTATACAGCGTGCAGGAGGCTGTATTCCTCCTGCAACTGGGGCTAAATGTACCAGCCTCAGTTATAGGAGAAATCGGCCTCCAGATGTCCCCAAAGGTCTCTTATCACCTTATGGGGACACAATCTGAAAAAAATAAAAATAAATAAAAATATAATAAAAAAGTTAAAAAAAATTTTTTAAAAAGTAAATAAAATAATAATAAAAAAAATAAATAATACGCTAATAAAACGCCGTCATTAAAGGTTATACCCCCACCCCCGACGACACCATACAAAATAAAAATTACCGTAACAGAGAGGAAAAACTATATTATAAAGCTTTTCAATGACACTTTGTGTTATTAAATTTAAAAAAAAAAAAATTTGAAAACCAGACACAATTTCCCTCCTATTATGTTTATATTTTCCCGGATATAAAAAAAAATTAAAACACATTTGAAAATAAAAACAACATACAAATAAAGCCCTAGATGTCCCCGAAAAAAAGAGGCAAAAATTAGTTGACTGAGACATACGAGAAAAATGTTACAGCCCTCAAAACCGCACATACAAAAAAAAACCGAAAATGTGTCTGGTCCTGGAGCACAAATTGGCCCGGTACTGAAGTGGTTAAATGAGTAGAAAGCCAAGAAAGCCAAGCAAGTAGCCAGTTAGGATCTAAAAAAAAAAAAAAAAAAAAAACCTTTTACGGATCTGCAACATTTTTTAGCTAACAATTAGGTTCGCCGACTGATTATTTTTGTTTTTTCGGAAAAAAAAATCTGATATGGACTGATAGAGTTTCTAATAATGGAGATGTAAGAATAGATATGGCGTCCTCATGGCGTCTGACCGTCTCTCAGCATCCTCTTCAGGTCTCTTCCGGCCTCTAGCTGATGGTATGTCCATCAGGTTCTCGGCTGAGGTTCAATGTGGGGCATGACAACATCACAACACCAACAAGAAAGGGTACATTAAAAATTTTCCCCCAATTTGGCTTATCCTGACTCTACTCCAGTCCATCTACCCAGTTTTGCCTTAAACATCTTGCTGATCTTGGCTTGTCCAGTCTCTGCTCTGGTCTATCCATCCCGATCTGCTTTATACCTAATACTCAGGGGCGTAACTATAGGCGTTGCAGAGGTAGCAGTCGCTTTAGGGCCCAGGAACCTGAGGGATCCCCAAAGGTCACGTAATATATACCATTATTCGAAATACTACATTGGGGTCCCATTACACAATCTGCATTGGGGCCCAGGGACTTCGAGCCACGCCTCTACTGCTACCAACTCCTTGCCTCATCCTATCACTCCCTTTGCTTCTGCAAACCGGAATCTGTCTGATCCTTGGTCAGCTGCTACTTATCCCAGGACCACTCCGAGAAGTACTAATCTTGTAGCCTCCTGCGGCGAAGACCACAACTGTTTTATAGGGTTTAAAGGATGAAGAAAAAGGGGGTGCTTATAATGTCCCCATCCAGCTAATCCACAGTTCAATGTCCTCTTATGGCTACCCCCACAGTTTAATGTCTTTCTCCAGCTGCTCCCACAGTTTTAATGTCCCCCTACAGCTGCCCCTTAATCTTGCCTCACTTCTCCTGGGCATCCTCGTGGTGTCCAGTGATCTATCAGCATCTTGGGGCAAGGTCATTGCTGAGGCTGGACCTGGATGCCTTTCTTGAAGAGAACAATATTACGGGTTATGGATTCCAGATTTTATGGACATGTTGATCCAGGGTTTTTTTTACTGTGCCAGATTGAAGTCGGGAAGAATTTTTTTCCCCTGAAATGGGGCAATTGGCATGAGCCTCATGGGGTTTTTTGCCTTCCCCTGGATCAACACTATGTTACGGTTCTGTGTATATATAAAAATAATATTTTTTAAATGACAGAACCTCTAGTCTACAGAACACTGCAGCGAGGTTCGCAGGCCCAGTAGGCAGCTGTATGTCTGAACTTAATTGTGAACAGGGTGCAATAAACACTGGACGAGGTGCGGCGCGGTACTCACTGTGAACAGAGTGCAACAAACACCGCCAGTTAAGCTCACTGGCCAGGTGCACCAGTACTGCTGAATACAACAAGGCTGCCAAGGGTTACCTCACCCCAGGTCAGCAAACACACATGCTCCTGCAACAGCTAGGCGTTACCAAGGAAGTTTGCATGCTCCTGCAACAACTAGGAGCCACCACGGAAGTTTGAACATGCTCCTGCAACAGCTAGGAGTTACCCATGAAGTTTGACAGTTTAAATAAGGCTATCTCAGAGACCAAACCTGCTGCAGCTCCATAGGCTGGAACAGTGTCTACCGCTCCTAGCCCTGGTGTAGAGCTGACAGTTCATGGTTTTACAGGAACCCCACACAGAGGCCTGGTCTGACAACCTGCCTGAATACTGGAGCCTATCCCTGAAAGTACTGTCATCAACAAACTTCTGTGGAGCTTAATCGATCTTTAGTCAAACATTAGTCAAAGTGTGAGCACCCAGCGGGCGTTGGCTCACACTATTTAAAAGGAAGACCCCGCCCAATAGGGCGGTGGTCATGACCTCACCGCTCATGCTCAGTAAGGGAAAAATGACAGCTTGTGAGCATCTCCAAAAGTCTGAGCATGCTCAGTAGGGTGAAAGCTGGACTTAGACTGACCCGCAGGTGGCGCTGTGCGCCGGGAGAGCAACATGCGGGACCCAATACTAACACACTATAGGGGATTGTAGGGATACAGGTTGGACTTGATGTACTGATGTCTTTATCCAACCTCATCTACAATGTAACTATCTAACATGACATCAACAAAATGACCTTACCTCATCCTATCACTCCCGTTGGATCTGCACACTGGAATCTGCCTGATCTTTGGCCAGCTGATACCTACCCCAGGACCACTCTAGGGTACTAACCTTGGAACCTTCCGCGGTGAAGACCACATCCACATACGGTGTTTAAAGTGTCAAGAACATTGGATACATAGATAATGCCCTTTGGGGTGACCCAACGCCAAACCTGTTGCGTCCAACAGTGGGTTCACAATCCATTCCTAGTTTTTGTGAAAGAGTTGCTATATTACTATCAATGTATCTGACCTGTACAAAAATATCCCGCGTTTCAGCATTCCATTATGCCGGCAATAAGATAGTCTGGATAAAACCTGGAATGAATGCCGCCATCTGATGCATTATTAACCAATGCAAAATTAAAGACTCGCTATTAAGTGCACTGGATCTTTTTAGTTTTCCTTCCAAACCATCAAAGTTAAACCTTCACAGGGAGAAGGCAATTACCTGACAGGCATTAATAGCTCGTACAAATTAACTTGCGGCATCAATGTTGTCTTTAGATTTATTATAGAAACATCACAAAAATGATAACGTATCCAAGTTGGCAGCGGTATAAATTATCATCCGCGCTAATGTGCTAACTCTAAAATGTAATTAAGACGTGTGGGTGGAACTCAGTAAATAATATTAAACTGTTGGTACACATGTATACATTCAGGCTCAAGTGCAATTAATTTGCAGGCTTGTTATTAATTACTAGAAAATGTATCAGAAAAATAGACTTTGAGCCGAAAAAGAAAAAAAACGCGACGTGAATAATCTCTGCTTACATTTCTGTGGCCGAACGTAAATAATTTCCTAACAAACCTCCGCTAAATGGAGCAAATTTGTTAGTTAATTAAACAAATCAAATGTACAAAGATAATTGGCCACTACGGTTTGGCAGGGTTTCTATGGAAGGATAGGAAATTGCAGAAAGGAGAAGAGACAGCGCTGACCGTTGCCGGAACCTGCCAACGGACGGAGAACTTCGAGGTTACATTGTAACGTCGTTCTGTGTGACGCTTCCAAGCTGTGTCCGGCCGGACTGAAAGTCTCGCTTACGGCGCAGGCGATGTCACTGCTCTTATTTTAGACAAAAGATTTCGAAAATGGTGAAAAAGGAAATGTCAAAAAACGTTATTGTAGGAAAAAAATTAAAAAGTATCAACTCAAATGAAAATGGAATTTATAAAGAATATCTGTCGGCTCTCCTGACGCTTCGGTTTTCTATTCTGTTCTCCATGGAATAACTTTTAGACCATTTAGGGCCCACACGGGCACAGAGGGGGCAGATTATGGCGCGTAATCCACGTCATCATCTGCCCCCTCACAATGGTGGTCTATGGAGACCGCCAGGCTATATTTTTCAGTGAGCAGCATGTTGCCGTTCATGGATCAGGCGGATTCCGTGGCTCATTGAGCCGCGGCGTACGCCTCGTGGCAGCTCCCTCCGGAGTGAGCCCATTCATTTCAGCCTACTCTTGAGGGGGAAGCCTCAACAGTGGCAGGTGGGTTTTGACCCGAGAATAACGCGGCTCCCCTCGTAAATCTTGTTGCCAAAATCCGCGCTTCCGCTCCCTGTGTGAAATAACCCATAGGGAGACATTTATGAAGGGTCTTGCACTAATTTCCTGGTGTAAAAAAATGGCAAATTTTAGGGTACACCATTTGGGCACCCTTGCACCTATTTGCACCACGTCTTGTAATGGGAGTTGATCATTAGAGATGAGCGAGTAGTACTCGATCGAGTAGGTATTCAATCGAATACTATGGTATTCGAAATACTCGTACTCGATCGAGTACCACTCGCTGTTCGAATGTAAAAGTTCGATAGCAGAACCAGCTTTGATTGGCCGAATGCTATACAGTCAATGCTGGTTCTTCTCCTACCTTTAGAAGTCTTCTCCATGCAGCTTCCCTGTGGCATCTTCTGGCTCTTAATTCACTCTGCCAGGCATCGGGCCTGGGCAGAGCCGACTGCGCATGTCCGCTTGTCCGCTTGAAGAGCCAGAAGACGCCGCGGGGACGCTGCATGGAGAAGACTTCTCGGAGGATCCTGCCCGACCCTCACTCGTGGACTTGGTAAGTGTAATTTGATCGAACGTTGCCTACCCTGAAACGAGCATTTTTCCCCCCATAGAGTATAATAGGGTTCGATATTCGATTCGAGTAGTCGAATATTGAGGGGCTACTCGAAACGAATATCGAACCTCGGACATTTTACTGTTCGCTCATCTCTACTGATCATTCCAATTCAATGACATCACTAATCCTACCTAAGCGGAAAGGGCAGTCCTCTCAGAGCTGAAGGCCCACCCCCAGTGCACCAATTGTCTCAGAAGGCCCGCCCCTAGTGCACCAACTGTCTCAGAAGGCCCACACCAGTGCACTAACTGTCTCATTTTAATAAAAATATTTTTTTTACAAATCTACAAAAAGAAAAAACAAACATAACAAGGACAGGCAACTAATCCATAGTACTAAATGTAGCATTAAAGAGAGGAATGGTTTATGGGGATGTCCAGGAATTGGACAAATCCCAGAGGAGGATGAGGAAGGTGTAACATGAAAAAAAAAATTGTACTCATATGACCGTAGTACTCAGTTGTCCACCATCGCTGTCTTTTTAAGTGCACATCCTGCTTCTGTGCCGGCGATCTACAACAAAATGGCAGCACTCATGCACCTCCACAAAAATGGCGAATCAGTCAACTTTGGCCAATGCGCAAAAGGCCTTAATGCCTGTGGTCCATGCCGGCACTGAACATAGGTATTAGTGCTAGGTCTCTGCTGTATAATATATAATCCCCAGGGGCAACATGGTGGCTCAGTGGTTAGCACTGCAGACTTGAAGTGCTGGAGCCCTGGGTTTGAAGGACAATATCTGCAAGGAGTTTGTATGTTCTCCCCATGTTTGTGTGGGGCTCATAATCTACATTTTAAAAAAAATTAGCTCCATCTTACTCTGCCTTCTCCCAAATACTCATCGGTAGTTACCTGTGCAATAGAGGCGGCAGACTATAGTAACTACCTGTGAAAACAGGAGAGAAGGTGGAATAAACATGAGGTCAAAATTGGCCCAAAACCCAAGGGTCAAGCATGAAAATATCCCTGGACAACTCCTTTCAGTCTAATCTGCAGTCACATGTTATAGAGCAGGAAAAGCGGAACAAATGGAGTTTACTTTTTATTTTATTTCTGTAAATGTATTAATGTTATAGGCTTAGGAGTCCAGTGGGCGGGTCTGAGCACTGGTAACCATTTCTGTAACAATACTAATACAGGGAAGGCTGTCAGAAAACCTAAAGTCACATGTACTGGAGGCATTACAGAAACCTGAAGGCCACAGGTAGCGGAGGTAATGCAGAAGCCCAAAGGTAGTCTACAGAAACTGAGAGGTCACAGAATGGAAAGCCATATATCCAAACATGGCAGACAGAGACTAGGATTAGGGTGGAGCCGATCTTGAGATTTTAGGATCGATTTTAAAATCAGATTTCCGATCATTTTCCAGCCAATCCCGATCCCGATCGTGAAATTTGCTCGATCGCCGATCGGGATCTGATCTTTTCCGATCCCGATCGCTCAACCCTAATTGTACATTATATATACCAGGGGTGCCCAATACGTCGATCGCGATCTACCGGTCGATCGCAATGGGCATATGGGTCGATCGTGGGATGATTGTGCTGTGAACAAGCACTCCGGACACTTGCAGGCTGGGCAGCAGTAGCTCCGGGGGATGACGCGCTCCCCGCTCTTAGGGATGGAGGGGGCCGGGGTGCTGCTTGTTCACAGTGCAGGCTGAGAGTCATCTACGGACACTGGCTGCCGCAGCCCCAGCCTCCCAGTGTTCATAGATAACTCTCAGCCTGTGCTGTGAACAAGCAGACAGCGGGGATCCCTGGGCGGCCACAGAACGCCACTGTCTCCTGCTCTCACGCTCTGCCCGACCCCCCACAGACATGCCCCGCCCTGACCACAGACATGACCTGCCCACAGGTCCTCCCTGGCCCGCCCACAATAAGTGGGTAGTAGATCTTTGGACTTGGACATGTTACAAAGTAGCTCACATGCTGAAAAAGTGTGAGCACCCCTGATATATACAGTAGGGCTGAGCTGATGTTGAGATTTCAAAATCCGATTTCCGATCATTTTCCAGCAAATCCCAATCCCAATTGTGAAATTTGCTCGATCGCGATCGGGATCTGATCTTTTCCGATCCCGATCACTCAACCCTAACTGGGATATGGTTCAGACATAGCAGATGGAAGGACATGCAGCCAAACAAGATGGACAAGAGCCTAGGACAGAAGGACATGCGTCCAAATGGGGCAAACGAGGAGTCCAGCTTCGGACAGAAGAGGAGCATGCATCCAAACAGATCATGAAAAGGTAATCAAGACACTGAAAAGACAGGGTGTGGTTAGAGAGGAAGCCTTGTATGCTGAAAGACAGATTAACACTAATCCTTAAAGAAACAGTATGAGGTAGCGAGGTGGCCGGGTCCTCTGGGATAGGTAGTACGAGGCAAGCCCAGAGCCCTGGCAATACCCAAACGACCCCTATCTATAGCTGTATCCTGCAGTCATGTTACTCTCTTACATCACCAGGCTCAGATGTGACCTTAGCCATAGATGACACATCCCCTTTAAGTATATGCAGATAAATATTCTCCAGCTTCTTATGCAGATGGCGTTAGAATGTTAGTAAATAACCCTCAGACCTCGAGTCCTTCCGATGATCTATTCATTATTCAGGTAATGTTCCCGTCACAGCTCGCGTCCTGTAAATGACTATGGATGTCGGGGTGTTTATCATAAAACATTTTCCGTATTTCCCTATTTCCACTTGTGACTGCGAATATGTTTGTGTCTGTTTGTTCCTCGCAGAGATAAAAGGGACACGGGAAATGCGTAGACCTTTCAAGGATTAAGAACTAATGCACAACAGATGGCAAACTGGTTACCAGCAGAAATGCTTAGTAGGCTTTTATAATACTAAACACAAAAAATAGGTCATTGCCGCAACCGTGGCGAGTACACAAGGTTGTCAACCGTCATTGGGTTCTATTATATCAAATATTATATCCCGTAGAAGCGCGGAAAATTATTACACGGCTAAAGCAACATTTACACTACAAAGAGGCCGTTTTTAGGGCCAATTCACACACAATGTTTTTGTTTATTTTTTTATTTTTTATTTTTGTTTTTTTTCAGCTCTTTGTTTATTTTTTTTATTTTTTATTCTTGTTTTTTTTCCAGCTCTTTGTTTATTTTTTATTTTTGTTTTTTTCCAGCTTTTTTTTATTTTTTATTCTTGTTTTTTTTGCCAGCTCTTTGTTTATTTTTTATTTTATTTTTTTTTCCAGTTTTGTTTATTTTTTATTTTTGTTTTTTCCAGCGCTTTGTTTATTTTTTTTATTTTTTGTTTTTTCCAGCGCTTTCTTTATTTTTTTTATTTTTTATTTTTGTTTTTTTTCCAGCTTTGTTTATTTTTAATTTTTGTTTTTTCCAGCTCTTTGTTTATTTTTTTTATTTTTGTTTTTTTCCAGTGCTTTATTTTTTTTATTTTTTATTTTTGTTTTTTTTTTCCAGCTTTGTTTATTTTTTATTTTTGTTTTTTCCAGCTCTTTGTTTATTTTTTTTATTTTTGTTTTTTTCCAGTGCTTTGTTTATTTTTTTATTTTTGTTTTTGTTCTTTTCAGCTCTTTGTTTTGTTTTGTTTTTTATGGAAAAGTTGCTTTTTTTTTTTTTTTTTTTTTCCAGATTTTGCTATTTTTAAGCCAAAGCCAGAAGTGGTTGCAAAAGGAATGGGACATATAACGGCAGCGCCTTGGCTAAAGTTGGGTTCACACTGGGATTTTTGGACCGGATCTTGACACGGAATCTGCCTCAGAATCCGGTCCAAAAAAACGTCTCCCATTGACTTCAATGGGAGCCATTCACTTCTTGTTTCTGGTAGCGGTTTTGTATGGAGCAGAATGGATACGGGATGCCGGTGCACTGCCATTTTTTGGACTGGATTCTGAGGCGGCTTTCGCGTCAAAAATTCCCGTGTGAACCCAACTTAAGACTTTTTGCCGCAGTTTCTTGAACCAAACCCAGGAGTGGATTAAGAAGAAGGTAGTCTACAGAGGAAACCTCTGGGGACTGCAAGATAAACCGCTATGCATTGCCGATGTGGTTTTTCATACAGCACTTTTTTTGCTGTGGTTCACTACGTGGGGCCTTAACCTAAGGGCTTCATCACACAACCAAAAAAAAACAGCCATCACACAGTTTTGACCACTCATTGAAATCATTGTACTTTATGTGACAGTGAAAGCACATGGATCCCATAGACTATAATGGGGTCCATGTACTTGCCGTGCACTGCCATGTGGACAGGAATGCAGATTGTGAACAACTTCCTGTCCGCATGTTCCCTGCGTACATCTGGCGGCAAGCACACGGACCCCATTATAGTCTAAGGGGTCCGTGTGCTTTCACTAGCACACCACTTGCAGTTGCGTTCAGTATTCCATTGGGGGGGGGTGGGGGGGGGGTCTTCATGCGGTTTCCCCAGGACAGAATACCAACACAGATGTAGATGAGGACTAAGGCCATTCAAAACAAAGCCATTTTCCCTACAGACCAATATGAGAGAGACAAGATCACGTAACGCAATGGGAAAAAAATTGTCATTTGATTAGCCCCTGATCAGCCATTTTTCACACAAATGTAGCTAACCCCTCGTTCACATCTGCGTTTAGTAATCCTATACCGAATGCATTGACAAGCGGGGTGTGCAGTGAAAGCCCTCGGACCCCATAGACTATAATGGGGTCTGTGTGCTCTCCACGTGATGCTCGCACGAATTATGCGATCAGGAATGTAAATCACGTATTACTTTTCTGTCTGTATGTTCTGTGCGGACACCGTGCAGAGAGCACACGGACCCCATCATAGCCTATGGGGTCCGTGTGCTTTTACTGCATACTGCTTGCCAATGCGTTCAGTAGTCTGTTTGAAAGGGTAGGGTCACCATGCGGACTCCCCAAACGGATTACCAATGCAGATGTGAATGCATACGTCTTACCTTACTGCCTATAGCCCCGGCGGAGTTGTCATTCATATCTAAGTAATTATTATATTAATTAGGTTATTTTGAGTATTTTAAAGGAATAATTAGCTTAAGCCATAACCCTCCATCCCCAGACTCTTATTTGTGAGCCTTCAGTCATTATTTTTAATGGAGAAAAATGCATCACTAGGACAAACATCCTGCTGTGTATCTAAGATCTGGAGAGCGGCTTAATGTGTTTGAAGCTCGCATTTTATTCTCTGGCCTATAATATATTTATAGATCTTTAGAAGAGTCCATGGATGCTTTTAGAAGGTCGGCTTCCCTCGGAATGCTCAGTAGGTGCAGCTTCTTATAATCACAAATTACCACCTTCACACTCCTACCAATGTATCTTTAATGACTCCAAAAATAATCTTCTACCTCTTACTAGTTACAAATACGTTGGCAATCCTTCCAAACCGGTTTCTTAACCACTTCATGACCAGGGCGCCTCTGGCTCGGGGTGACCTGTTCATTCTCACTTGAGGAAGGGCTTTTAGTTGGCCCGAAACGCATCGCGCTTCTCTGTTTTTGTTCATCACTAGAGATGAGCGAGTAGTACACGATCGAGTAGGTATTCGGTCGAATACTACGGTATTCAAAATTCTCGTACTCGATCGAGTACCGCTTGCTATTCGAATGGAAAAGTTCGATGCAGAACCAGCATTGATTGGCCGAATGCTATACAGTCGGCCAATCAACGCTGGTTCTTCTCCTACCTTTAGAAGTCTTCTCCGTGCAGCTTCCCCGCGGCGTCTTCCGGCTCTTCATTCACTCTGCCAGGCATCGGGCCTGGGCCGAGCCGACTGCGCATGTCTGCTTGTAGTGCGGGCATGTGCAGTCGGCTCTGCCCAGGCCCGATGCCTGGCAGAGTGAATTCAGAGCCGGAAGACGCCGCGGGGACACTGCAAGGAGAAGACTTCTCGGAGGATCCAGCCCGACCTTCACTCGTGAACTTGGTAAGAATAATTTGATTGAACGTTGCCTACCCCTGAAACGAGCATTTTCCCCCATAGACTATAATAGGGTTCGATATTCGATTCAAGGACCTCATTATAGTCTATGGGGACCATGCGCTTTAACTGCACAGTACTTGCAGTTGCGCTGATAAAAAGTCATCTCGCTCGTAACAGCAAGCTGGCAGCTTTCTAGCAGATTCTGTGTCCTATTTACATATTCATAATAGCTCTAATCATGCGTGTGCTGTAAGTGAGGTGATTGCTGCAAAGAAATCTTCTACAGAAAAGAGGAAGCCTCAGCATATTATTTGGCTTAGTGGCCAGAGTCAGAATTGCAGGATTTAACTTTTAAAAACATAAATCCTAAAAATCTCACCAAAAATTCTTTACACGTGTTACATTAAAATGCAAGACCTTTTCTGGGCAACCCATTCCCTTTAAGACTTCCATGGGTGATAAAATCCTAATGATCCCTACTACATCTCGATGACTTTATTGGGCTCCATCAGGTTCCCATTTTTTCTTTTGACTGGTGCCTATGAGTTTAACATTGTTGTAAAAACGACGCTCCCCCCCCCCCCCCGACATGAGATCATAAATATACATAATAACATATAAGATAATATACATAATATACCCATCAATAACCGCTGCACCTCTGCGCTGTGTCCTTGAGCTCGGTGACGCACATACGGTGTATTCAGGGATAAATTGACTGGAGGAGATTAGATTGCAGTTTGTGATGGAGCCGAGTTCTTCTAGTTCTTTTTATTAGATTACTATAAAGACTACACTCAATACCGTAATGCGCATCAACATGGCAAGTTTTGACAGATACACAAAGCTTCGAGCTACGGTGCGAGCCTACAAAGTACCGAACAGATGAGAACAAATCTATAGGAATGACCGGAGATAAGTAAAGCTTTTATTTATCTCTATCGTTACATGTGCTAGCTATAATAATGGTGCCTTCTAGAGATGAGCGAGTAGTGTTCGATCGAGTAGGTGTTCGATTGAATACTACGGTATCCGAAATACTCGTACTCGATCGAACACTACTAGCTGTTCGAAGTTTAAGGTTCGATGCAGAACCAGCGTTGATTGGCAGAATGCTATACATTCTGCCAATCAACGCTGGTTCCTCTCTTACCTTTAGAATTCACTCTGCCTAGGCATCCGGCCTAGGCAGAGCCGACTGCGCATGCGCGAGCATGCCCTCGCATGCGCAGTCAGCTCTGCTCAGGCATCGGGCCGGGCAGAGCCAACCGCGCATGCGCAGTCGGCTCTGCCTAGGCCCCGATGCCTAGGCAGAGTGAATTCCAGCCGGAAGACGCCGCGGGGGCGCTGCGCCGGGAGAAGACTTCAAGGAGAATCCAGCCCGACCGTCACTCGTGGACTTGATAAGTATAATGTTATCGAATTTTGCCTACCCCTGAAACGAGCATTTCCCCCCATAGACTATAATGGGGTTCGAAATCCGTTCGAACAGTCGAACAGTGTGCGGCTGTTCAAATCGGATTTCGAACCTCGGCCATTTTAGTGTTCGCTCATCTCTAGTGCCTTCTTATACCATAGAGAAGCTTTTGGGTTCCCCAAGGCAGGGATGTAACTACTGCGGTAGTGGCTGCCACATGGCCCGGGCCCCTACAAACACCACTATCATTACACTCGGGGGTCTCAAAAGTATAACGATTGGAGGGCTAAGAGAGGTGAGGGAACATAATAAACTGTTACTTACCTCTCCTAGCTTTGGAAGGTCAAGGAACTCCTTAGTGACGTCACTGGGGCCGGGCATGCGCCCTGATGTGTTGTGACACATGCTAGACTCAAGTGACGTCTGGTCCATCATCGACAATGGCCGATATCAACGGGGAGTGCGCCGGAGCCCAGGATAGGTAAGTAACAATGTTTTTTATGTTTGTATCTTCCCCTGGGTCTCCGATTATTAAACTCTGGGTCCCCTGCCAGTCCTAGTTACACCACTGCTCTAAGGCATGGACATGTCGCTGATTGCTGCCCCCATATAACAATACAAGTGACACAATATCAGCCATTCTTATAATATCTGTCTATGACAAATAAAATGGTCAAATCTTACCTAATCTTTTAATATATTTTGCAAACTCAATAGTCCATGGGAAATAATACAATTTCTAGTTATTATATAACTCATATTCCGCAATTTGAGCAGTGTTATCCTCTACAGGCGCTGTCTGTAGTTTGCAGTTCTCCCTGAGCTGCCACAGTAAGTAGAGGAGAATCTGCTTTGTAACTATCTTTTGTCTCTATCTCACGCTGAAAAATCTCCAGGACGGTGCAGGACATATGTAGAGAAGTACTGACATGTACTAACACTTTGAAGAGTTTTATAGATTGTCTCTTAGTGGTGACATCTGTCTCGATCAGTTGCCGATGGACACAACCATGATTGCACTCAGCCTCAAGTTCGTCTCGGTACTTGCACATCGTTTAGAAAGAAACTCAGCAGGGAGGTTGTTCCCGTCGCCATCTTGGAGAACTAAGAACAGATCTTCTATGGATGTAGGCTTGCTCCAATCCATCTGTCTCTTCATGTCATCCCAGACAGACTGGATGATGTTCAGATCAGGGCTATATCTGTGGGGACACCACCAAAGGGTAAAGGTCACGCCAAATATGGATGGGATTTACCTTTCTCTTTTCTTCATTTGCTACATTTTGTATATTGACAAGAATAAAGCGTTAACCCTTCTATTTCTGCCATCCTTCTTACCACGCAGCATGTTTCACCTACCTAACACTTTTGCACATGGCTGTATTTGTAAGCAGTAATGGGATATGTTATACCTGGTATTATCCTATTAGGGTTAATGTCTAGAATCCAGTGATTTGCTATTTAGCTTAGTTGCACACAGGGTATATATATATCCGGTAATGGGATGTGTTATACCTGGTATTATCCTATTACAGTTAATGGATATATTATAGTGCTATGTTATTTAGTTTGGTTTTATAAAAGGGTATATTTATATCCAGTAATGGCCTATACTATGTGGATATAATATAGTAATATATTATGTTGTATTTTAGATGGAAACGCCATGGTGAAAAGTGCAGTCCCTACAAAGTGGATGGGATTCTGGTGAGTCCCATCCACACATTGCAGAAAAGCAAGCACAGGGGCATTACTGAGATTTCCAAAACCATTGCATTTTTGGAAATAGCAGCGTGGGCCATAGCCCACGAATCTCCCTTGGGCTTACACTTAATATACTCTGGAGTCACAATAATGATTCAGGGATGATGAACCATAAATGTTTCAGGTTCGGGTTGAATCTGAAACTTTTGGAAAATTCCGTTCAAATTTGGTTTCATCTGGTCGATTTGGTTTTGCTCATTTTACCCATGAGCCTACGCAATGCTGTGTGGAAGCTGCCCGCCCTCTCGTCACTGCATTCCCGAGTCCCCACTTCCAGGTCTTGGGAGGCAGGCCGGAACATCAGTGCAATGTGCAGGGGTTGCCGGTGTCCTCCTGAGCCAGACGGGGGACTTCAAGTTTTGTCTCACAGCGGACTGAAGCCTATTTAAGGGGGGTTCTGGATCCAGACTGCCTCTGGCTATTCGGTTGTACTTCTTGACCTGGTAGTAAGCATTCTCTAGTTATCCAGTTGCCTGTGTTTCTTATCCCTTGCCTGACCTTTGACCTTGCCTTTGCCTCCTGATTTTGTACTGTGTCTATTCCTGTTTATGACCCCGGCTTGCCTCTCGTCCTCTGCTTCCTGATCACTGTTTTGTACTTCGCTACCGCTCCTGTTTCTGACTCGGCTTGCCTGACGTTCCCTTTGGATATACCACTGTACTGCATTGCCCTCTTGTTGAGGACCCGGACCAAACGACTACGATTTACTCTCTGCTGCAACCTGCCAACCACCCTCTTCAGCCTTCTGCATCCTTGGACCTTCACCGCTTCCCGAAACATCTGCTAGTAAGAGATCTCAATGTCTGGTTTACCGTGATTTGTGGTACGCTGTGTGTTTGGCATTTCCCGATCCATGCCAAGTCCATCTCTACCATCTGGGGCTCTGGTGAACACCATAGTGGGGTTGGAGTTGGTATGGCTCAGGAGGTGTTGGACACACAGCACCATGTTGACCATTTATATCGGTGTATCTAGTACTGGTTCTCACTTTTGGCTGTATCCTAACAGTAAACCCATTAGATAAACTTCTTCTGTACATGACTCAGACGAGTGACCAATTTAGATAACAGGTCTACCACTTTGGTTCATTTCCTATAAAGCTACCCGCTAGGTCCTAGACATCAAACGATGGTAATAATAAATAAAATGGCGTGATACTTCTAATAACACAAAATCTGCTGCATAAAAGCGGCAGACGGCACCACGCTGTATACTTTTATTTCGGCTCAATTTTACATAATAAAGACATTTCTTAAAAAAAACATGATGTTGTCTCCTTGGGGAGATTGCCACATTATAATAATAAAAGCAATCCAATGAAGCAAAACCACTAATTACAGGGATTTGAGAGCATTAATGATGTGGCGTCCAGAAAAACAGCTCGCCCGTTCCCAAAGGGAAAGAAAGGACTTTGTCAAAGACAGTTGTAGTCGAGCCCTTTCTCTATGTGACTGCCATCTCAATCCAACTGCCAGTAATAATAGGATCCTACTCGCTTCTTTCACATTGCTGAGATGTTATGCTGGATATTAAAGAGGTATCCAGGATTAGAATAGAGAGAAAGTGGTCTCTGGATGGTGTGAGCTTAAAGAGGACACTTCACCACCTCCTCCAAGTCCACTTCTTAGCATCTGTTAATAGCCACCCCTCCACTGATTCTGGAACTGTTTGAATTTTTTAATCTAGCCCCCACCATTCCTGAGCAATCAATGCTGATACATTTGTTGTCTGATATACTATTTAGCGCAACGTCTCTTCCTGTTCGGGTCTCTGCGCCACCCTCCGCTCACATGGTGGACCAAGTTAATAAAAACCGCAAACAACAACGAAGCCCTAGAAATTCCAGGAAGGGTTTGGCCAAAATCTGAGCTGAAGGACAAATGGGAGAAAAAAAGGGGGTAAAGTAGGAGAGAGGAAGATAGAAAAAAAAGGGGGGAGAGGGAAAAGCAAGGAGGGAGCAGACCAAAGACAGATCAACCAAGAAGGAGTCCATGCATGAAGAGCCACACGTTTGATACCGGGGAATAAAGTCAACAGAGCAGTCGGAGCAAGGGTGCTTGTATCCGTCGCAACCTCCAGTAGAGTATACCTCACATGTCTACTCCTGCAACTTGTTTCTGGCTATTTTGATTCTATCCTGTGTCTTTGTCATCGCTAGATCCCTACTTTCTCTTACTATTGTACTACTGAGCTCTGGACATTGGATTCCCTTGTGACTACTCTTGGATTACGATTTTGTACTGCTTTGTCTCTCTGGTTTTGACCCTTGCTTGCTGACTTTGCTTCTGTGTTGTTTTGTTCTGTGTGATACTTATTTCAGAGAAGGGACTGTCGCCAAGTTGCTCCTGTCATTAGGACAGTTGTATCGATTAGGTAGGGACGGGGGCTGGGTCGAGTTTAGGGCTCACTGTCTCTGTCTTTCCCTTCTTGCATTGTTCCAGCAGCAGCGCTGGGGAATTGCACAATTGGCTTTCCCTTACATTTAGGCTCTGTATTGTCAGGTGGACAGTGTCAGCAATAGATATGAGGATTAAGGACTTTATTAGAGATGACGCATTTAGGGGGCTTGGTGATTATCCAAAATACCACCCCTTCATCAGCTCTGTATTTGTTGACGTGATCCAGCATGCTCTACCTATTGCTAACATACGCATGCATGGACAATCCAAGCATGCATGTGAATGGATAGGCCAGAAGGAATAGCTGTTGGCCACGGAAACACTCGACTGACCAGCACTGGAGACGTAAAAGCCCTTTAAGAACCCGTTTGCTCAAATCTTGTTACCTAATACTTTGACATTGATCAATAAAATTGTTTATCCGGTTGGAGTGTTGGATTTACCGTCACCACTCTATCGAAAGTGACTGAATGTATGTCTCTTACTTGGCAGAGAGATAACGAAATTTAGCTACCAGAGGTAAATCGTGTATCACAGAAGATCCATATGAATAGGTGCCAATGAAAACATCTGAACTTGTTGCCAAGATCAAAAAACTGATATTTGGATAATGTCAAGTAGAAACGGCAACCAAATACTCCATGCTGGGTAATAATAGGTGTAACATATGCTGAGCTACAGCATTGACAAAACTACTCGAAAAATCACAAAGCAATCGCTTGAAACGCGGCCAAAGTTATATTTTAGGTGTGTGATATCCCGTAAGAAGGGAAAAACCTAAACACACAGATCTGGAAAACCCGCTCTAATCCCCAAATCAATTCTCATTTGACCTTTAGAAAGTCTTTATCTATCTGTGCCCCAGGCATCAAAACTAAGACCGAGATTTCTACGAGCAGATGAATCAGCACGTACGTCGCAATGTTCTGGTGCGCCCGAGTTAAAGGGAAGAAAACGCGTCGATATAATTAATTCAGTCCATAGGAAGTTTAGAAGGAACTGATTATATTAAGATAAAACTTCTCTATACAGACAGAGATAGGCTGAGATATATTAATAGATGGATTTTAATGGAAATAATCACTTTTCTCATGTCAAATCCTAATCTGGAAATTAAAAAAATAACATTTTATCTCCCAGTTAAAAAAAAATACATATTTTTAATGTATTTTTTAAATTATATTTTTACTAGAGATGAACGAACACTAAAATGTCCAAGGTTCGAAATCCGATTTGAACAGCCGCACACTGTTCGACTGTTCGAACAGATTTCGAACCCCATTATAGTCTATGGGGGGAAATGCTTGTTTCAGGGGTAGCCAAAATTCGATAAAATTATACTTACCAAGTCCACAAGTGACGGTCGGGCTGGATTCTCTTTGAAGTCTTCTCCGGGCGCAGTGTCCCCGTGTCTTCTTCCGGCTGGAATTCACTCTGCCTAGGCATCGGGGCCTAGGCAGAGCCGACTGCGCATGCGAGGGCATGCCCACGCATGCGCAGTCGGCTCTGCCTAGGCCGGATGCCTAGGCAGAGTGAATTCCAGCCGGAAGACGCCGCGGGAACGCTGCACGGAGAAGACTTCTAAAGGTAAGAGAAGAACCAGCGTTGATTGGCAGAATGTATAGCATTCTGCCAATCAACGCTGGTTCTGCATCGAACCTTAAACTTCGAACAGCTAGTAGTGTTCAATCGAGTACGAGTATTTTGAATACCATAGTATTCGATCGAACACCTACTCGATCGAACACTACTCGCTCATCTCTAATTTTTACGTTTAGAATTTAAAGGGGATGTCCGTTATCGATATTTCTAATCTAAGCTATTCACCCCAAACCCCCCCACCCCCACCTACCTTCTAAACTACTTAGGTTACCAAAAATCTTTACCTAGATTGCCGTCGGTCATGTGACCACCCCAGGCACATTTTCTAAATTTCCAGTGACATTCCGTTTCCAGGTGGGGAAAACAATATGGCACCTATGCCAAACCTCCTCCCCTCCAACCCATAATACATACTTGTCTTCCGGTCCAGATCTTCTGGGTATTGGACATCACTTTTTCTGGACCTTCTTGACACTGGACACCACTTCTTCTGGGCGGCCAGAACAGCCTCTTCTTGACATCTACTGGCCACCCACGCCTGCGCAGTAGAGCTAGAGTGCTGGTATGCCTAGTATCCAGCACTCCAGCCTTATTGCTCAGGCATTGTTGGCCGATAGATGTCAAGAAGAGGATGTTCCAGCCACCCAGAAGAAGTGGTGTCCAGTGCATAGAAAGTCTAGATTTTGTGAAGTTATTTGTGTGTCTTTTTCAGCTCCCTTCTCCTCTTCCCTCTTTCTGTCTCCATAGACTTCTATATATGAATGAACTCTGATACATTCTCTAAGTGGAGAAGGAAATAGATTTTTTTCATAAGATACATTACAAAGTTTCTTTTATCCCTGCGCTATGCTGAGGAGGTCCAAAAGACCGAAACAGCGCTGTCCATAGCTGGGAATCTGTTCCTTTTGGAATAGAAATACTAATTCGGCAATTAAATCCGCATCATGTTAGTAGGCTTATTAACTGAGTCATGCATGATGTTAAGGGGGCTGCCCTCTAGAGGGCGACATACAGAGGCACTGTTCTCCTAATTACATCCTGGAGAATAGATTTGCATATTTTTTACCCAAAGTTTCTTTTATTCATTTATGAAAATATGTTTTATCATTTGAGGTTCACTTTAAGGAATTTTTCATGAATACGATGTAACACTGCAAAAAAAACCCCAAACTCTTGAAAGCCAATTCTCAACAATTCAATGGGGGGATTTATCAACCGGGTTTCTGGCATAGATGGGTATAATTGTAGCGCATCTTTGATGGATTGCCCGTTCTAGCACCAAAGATTCGCCAAATTCCTCATTTTGTGCCTTGCTGTTAATTTTTGTGAAAGTGGGTGGAGCCGAGTTGACTACTATGGGGACTCCTTGGAGCGACATATTTATTAAAATTGTCATAAGTTATACAGGAAATCTTTTCTAGTTTTCACATGGCATATACATATTTTTTGGTGCACAGACATGAACCTGAAGTATTAAGAGGACATAACCTAATTCAATCACGCCTTGTCTGAGTATAGGAAATTCCAGTCTTAATAAAGTCCCCCATTGACTCAACAAGACACATATAGGTTAGAGACCATAAGACTTTGTGACATTATATCAGGCTAATCTCATGACATTTGTACCTGGACATATCAAGCCAAGAAGAAAGGAAAGGAAGGGCCCATTAACATTAGGGTTGAGCGATCGGGATCGGGAAAGATCAGATCCCGATCGGCGATCCAGCAAATTTCACGATCGGGATCGGCTGGAATGAAAATCAGATTTTAAAGACGATCCTGAAATCTCAAGATCGGCTCAACCCTAATTAGTATGCAACATGTACTGTAGACGCATGCCAAAAACATGGGTATAGCGATTGGTTTCCATTGGTTTTAGTACATGTGTGTTTTATATGTTGTTAATACGCTAGTGTGGGTATTTTCTATGTTTCTTTAGTCCTGTATGGTAATACATTATACTCTTGTTGGGACAACACGGTGGCTCAGTGGTTAACACTGCATCGCTGGAGTCCTGGGTTCGAATCCTGCCAAGGACAACATCCAAAAGGAGTTTGTATTTTCTCCCCGTTTTGCATGAATTTCCTCCCATACTCCAAAGACATACTGATATATGGGGCTCACTATCTACATAAAACAAAAACTTTATACTCTTCTCACTAT
Organism: Leptodactylus fuscus; assembly: GCF_031893055.1. NCBI lineage: Eukaryota > Metazoa > Chordata > Amphibia > Anura > Leptodactylidae > Leptodactylus > Leptodactylus fuscus. Next base: position 13,648,680 of record NC_134270.1, read on the forward strand.
GACCTTGGCTTCTGTTGGCGCCAGGGAAGGCTGTGTCTTGATCAGAGACGGTACACCCTTTCATCATGTCTTAGACAAGGATTGCCAAAATCAAAGAATTAAGAGCTGGGATCGGAACATGTAAGACTGGTCTAAGAATCTGACCCATTAGCTACGTCTTGGTCTTAGACCAGTAGCGTTCATTGAAATGTTCCCTCATCCTCCTACTACAACGATGCCAAGTCACTAGGGTAAGGACCTACACCGGCCCCATCAAAAGAGAGGTCGTGGCCCTTTAGGCGTTAAATGTATATGTTAAAGGAATCGGCTCATTCATTATGGAGGAACCTGCTGTGCGTGTTGATGGTCGTCTGATCTACGAGAAGTTATTTAGTATGGTAAAGTACTCAGGCTCGATAGTGAACACACATCTAATTGCTAGACCCATGAAGAGCACATCATCATCTCCGGTGCAGTGTCTGGCAGTACGTTGTATAATGAGGAGGATTCTTCATCTGTATGGACATTAGAATGGAGCACTAATTGCAGAAACAATAACACCTGATGCTACGGAACGTCCTCGATGGCGATGGAAATGACAACTGCACTTTTGTTTCATGTCAGTTCTACAATTTTTCTCCCAAGTCCAATGAAAAAAAAATGTCCAATGGGAGAGAAAAACAAGTCGATCCCGATGGATTAAATTATAAGTGCAGCGATGAGTGGCAGTCGTACATAGAAGAGCTGGATGGAGGAAATATTCAGAGAACAGCTTCTAGGAGACAGCACACTATGGTAATGCATTGGAAAAAAAAAAAACATGGCTGGCGTCTTCACTGGGACCGATCTGATTTGTTTCAATGTGTTTTAAATGAATTCCAAATGTTCATGTTGGCAATCTATGATAGAAATACAGCAGGCCGTGTCCTCAATTGTATCAGGGAAAAATGGATCGATGTAAGAGAGATAGATAGATAGATAGATAGATAGATAGATAGATAGATAGATAGATGATAGATAGATAGATAGATAGATAGATAGATAGGAGATAGATAGATAGATAGATAGATAGATAGATGATAGATAGATAGATAGATAGATAGATAGATAGATAGGAGATAGATAGATAGATAGATAGATAGATAGATAGATAGATAGATAGGAGATAGATAGATAGATAGATAGATAGGGGATAGATAGATAGATAGATAGATAGATAGATAGGAGATAGATAGATAGATAGATAGATAGATAGATAGATAGGAGATAGATAGATAGATAGATAGATAGATGATAGATAGATAGATAGATAGATAGATAGATAGATAGATAGGAGATAGATGGATAGATAGATAGATGATAGATAGATAGATAGATAGATAGATAGATAGATAGATAGGAGATAGATAGATAGATAGATAGATAGATAGATAGATGATAGATAGATAGATAGATAGATAGATAGATAGATAGGAGATAGATAGATAGATAGATAGATAGATAGATAGGGGATAGATAGATAGATAGATAGATAGATAGGAGATAGATAGATAGATAGATAGGAGATAGATAGATAGATAGATAGATAGATAGGAGATAGATAGATGATAGATAGGAGATAGATAGATAGATAGATAGATAGATAGATAGATAGATAGATAGATAGATAGATAGGAGATAGATAGATAGATAGATAGAGGATAGATAGATAGATAGATAGATAGATAGAGTTGGCCAAAAGTATTGGCACCCCTGCAATTCTGTCAGATAATACTCATTTTCTTCCAGAAAATGATTGCAATCACAAATTCTTTGGTATTATTATCTTCATTTAATTTGTCTTCAATGGAAAAACACAAAAAGAATTGTCAAAAAGCCAAATTGGATATAATTCCACACCAAACATAAAAAAGGGGGGTGGACAAAAGTATTGGCACTGTTTGAAAAATCATGTGATGCTTCTCTAATTTGTGTAATTAACAGCACCTGTTACTTCCGTGAGGCACCTAACAGGTGGTGGCAATAACTAAATCACACTTGCAGCCAGTTGAAATGGATTAAAGTTGACTCAACCTCTGTCCTGTGTCCTTGTGTGACCACATTGAGCATGGAGAAAAGAAAGAAGACCAAAGAACTGTCTGAGGACTTGAGAAGCAAAATTGTGAGGAAGCATGAGCAATCTCAAGGCTACAAGTCCATCTCCAAAGACCTGAATGTTCCTGTGTCTACCGTGCGCAGTGTCATCAAGAAGTGTAAAGCCCATGGCCCTGTGGCTAACCTCCCTAGATGTGGATTCTGGAAGAAAGTTCTCTGGTCAGAGGAGACAAAAGTAGGAAAAGGCCTCAACATAGAGATTACAGGGAAAAAAGAGGCCTTCAAAGAAAAGAAGACGCCCCCTACAGTCAGACATGGCGGAGGTCCCTGATGGTTTGGGGTTGCTTTGCTGCCTCTGGCACTGGACTGCTTGACCGTGTGCATGGCATTATGAAGTCTGAAGATGACCAACACATTGTGCAGCATCATGTAGGGCCCAGTGTGAGAAAGCCGGGTCTCCCTCAGAGGTCAGGGGTCTTCCAGCAGGACAATGACCCAAAACACACTTCAGGTCAGCACTAGAAAATGGTGGTGAGAGAAAGCACTGGAGACTTGTAAAGTGGCAGCAATGAGTCCAGCCCTGAATCCCATAGAACACCTGTGGGGGAGGGGGAGAGATCTCTTGGTGGCAGTTTGGAGAAGGCCTCCTTCACATCTCAGGGGGGACCGCGAGCAGTTTGCCAAAGAAGAATGGTCTAAGATTCCAGCAGAGCCTTGTAAGAAACTCATTGCTGGTTACCGGGAGCGGTTGTGCGCAGTTATTGTGTCTAAAGGTTGTGCTACCAAGTATTAGGCTGAGGGCGCCAATACTTCTGTCCGCACCATTGTTGGAGTTTTGTGTAAAATGATCAATGATGTGACTTTTTTTTCATTCTCTTTTGTGTTTTTTCATTGCAAGCAAAATAAATGAAGATATTACCAAAGAGTTTGTGTTTGTGCTTTTATTTTGTCTACGTTCTTGTTACATTTCTTATATATTTATAAGTATATCCTATAGTATTTATAATTTTAAAGCCATTTACAAATGTGTCAGTCTTGATAACAGTGTAAGGGTTGGTTCACATTTGCGTTTGTATCCCGTCCCAGGGAGTCCGCATGGGGACTCCCCTAAATGGAATACCAAACGCAATTGCAAGCGCTGTACAGTGAAAGCACATGGACTCCATAGATTATAATGGGGTCTGTGTTCTTGCTGCCAGATCTCCACAGGGATCATGAAGGCAGGAAAGTAGTTCACAATCTACTTTCCTGTCTGCCTAATTTGTGCGGGCAGCGCACGGCAACCACATGGACCCCATTATAATCTATGGGGTCCGTGTGCTCACACTGCAATTATGTTTGGTATTTCATTTGGGGGAGTCTGCATGGGGACTCCCCCGGATGGAATAAAAATGCAGATGTGAATGAGGGGTAAGCCATAGGGATATGCAATATCTAACAAACTACAGAAATCCTACACTGGTCTATAATCTAATCTGTAATATAATGATTTTTAGAATTTACAAATCAGCCTGGTCTAGTAAGTATCATTTTGCCTTTTGGGGGTTATGATATTGTATGTGTGTGTGTGTGTGTGTGTGTGTGTATGTATTTTATATATATATATATATACTAGCTGGTACCCGGGACTTCGTCTGCGGTGATTGTAGCAGTGGGTATATACAGGCGCGGGTAAGGTTTTCGTAGTGTGTATAAGGGATGGGATATGCAATGTAACTTTGTATCTTGTTGTTTCTGTAATTCAGAGAATACGTGAGACTTTTGTGTTGAAGTTACTTTGTATTTGAGCTGCTATATATACGGTGTTGTGAGAAACTTTACATAGTGACTTTGGGACAGAGGGATTTGAAGTTAACCCTTTCCCGCCGATGGCATTTTTCGTTTTTGACTCCCCTCCTTCTAAACCCCATAACTTTTTTATTTCTCCGCTCCCAGAGCCATATGAAGTCTTAATTTTTCTGGGACAAATTTTTCTTCATGATGCCACTATTATTTATTCTATATAATGTACTGGCGAAAATGGACCGGACAAACCGAGGATCACTGCGCTCAATCCGTTGTTCTCTTGAAAACTCACTTTATTTAGGAAAAGTACACACAACGCGTTTCGGGCCAACCGCCCTTTTTCAAGTGTATAGACTTATGACTAGTGTCGAGCTGGATGCTTCCAGAAGCATCCAGCTCGACACTAGTCATAAGTCTATACACTTGAAAAAGGGCGGTTGGCCCGAAACGCGTTGTGTGTACTTTTCCTAAATAAAGTGAGTTTTCAAGAGAACAACGGATTGAGCGCAGTGATCCTCGGTTTGTCCGGTCCATTTTCGCCATTACCTACCCCTAGGGTGACGTGGATTCTGCTGGCTCTCCTCCAGGGGTACAAGACCTCCCCTCCCCAAGTGGTCTATATACTGCTAAAAAGGTTGTGATCACAACCTTTCAAGGTGAGGAGTATTCTTGTCATATTAACCTCCGTATTTTACGGTACTTCACTATGTGCAGCTCGGTGCTGTTTTTTGTCTATCTGCATATAATGTACTGGGAAGCAGGGAAAAAATTCAGAATGGGGTGGATTTGAAGAAAAAATGCATTTCTGCGACTTTCTTACGGGCTTTGGTTTTACGGCGTTCACTGTGCAGCCAAAATGACATGTCCCCTGTATTCTGTGTTTCGTTATGATTCCGGGGATACCAAATTTATATGGTTTTATTTACATTTTGACCCCTTAAAAAAATCCAAAACTATGTTAAAAAATTTTTTTTTGAAAAGTCACCATATTCCGACACCCGTAACTTTTTTATACGTCCGTGTACGGGGATGTATAGGGCGTCTTTTTTTGCGGGGTCGGGTGTACTTTGTAGTTCTAACATTTTTGGGAAATGTTATTGCTTTGATCACTTTTTATTCAAATTTTTATCAGAATCAAAACAGTGAAAAAACGGCAGTTTGGTACTTTTGACCATTTTTCCCGCTACGGCGTTTACCAAACAGGAAAAATATTTTTATAGCTTTGTAGAGCGGGCGATTTCGGACGCGGGGATACCTAACATGTATGTGTTTCACAGTTTTTAACTACTTTTATATGTGTTCTAGGGAAAGGGGGGTGATTTGAATTTTTAATCCTTTTTATTTGTTTTTATATTTTTTTTTACTTTTTTTTAAACTTTTTTTTTTGCATTTATTAGACCGCCTAGGGGTATTGACATGGGTGGGTGGTGTCGCAGATTGTCAGAGCGGTGGGGGTCGGCAAACATGGCTGCTCTGAAGCGTTAAAGAGAACCTCCTGGAGTATCGTTAAGGTGAGGGGCAAAGTGGTAAAGTATATGTATATGTGATTGTGTGGGGTTAGGGGCGAGGCTGTAGAGGGCAATATGAATTTTGTGGCTTGCTATGGTCCAAAGTGTGTGAGATTGCAGAGATGGTGGTGTGAGTTTGGGTTTTGTGTGGGTCCTGGCACAAACGTATGTGCGCTATTGTTACGAAAAGTAGCCTATTGCGCAATCGGGTGTATTAACTATGTTTGTGGAAAATTTCAGCCAAATCGGTCGAGCGGGTATTGTGTGATTGAGGAACAAACATCCGAACATCCAAACTCACAAACCCACAAACTTTCACATTTATAATATTAATAGGATATATATATATATATATATATATATATATATATATATATATATATATATATATATATATATGTGTGTGTATATGTATATTTATTTTTTTTTGTCTCAAACAGCCTGCACAAGTAGTGTACATTGTATCTCACATGTGATATGTATCTGTATCCGAGCCCCTCTGTAGAAAACCAATCTATTCAACGGCCCCAAATTAATTAATATGTAAAACCGGCCTGCACTCGAACATCGGATCCAGCAAGGGAAATGCACAACTTTGTGCGTTGCTTCAAACCTATTGATCTATTTGACAAGCCCGGCAATAATTGCCCTGCACACACTTGACGCGATATGAACAAGGCTCATCTATCGGTAAGAGACATTTGTTTCTGTGGAGGAATCTTATATTATATACACCGGCTGAATACAAAACAGCCGTACACCTCGGTACACGGGAAGAGCCTCCGACTCGGGGTAATGTATCGGCTCTTAATAATTTTATCACATGTGACTAAATCTTCATTTGGGGGTCTAATCTTAGAACGTTGCGAATGGTAGCATTGGATGTAAAGTTAAAGCGTCCGAATCTATATCTAGAAAGTGTAACATCTTTTAGAACAAATTAACTTGTGTAGTCGCAGTTAATCCTGGGTGTCAAGCCGCGCTGCCTTTTTCCTAAGTAATTTAAAAGATAATTTCCCTCCGGACTCTCCAGCATTTAAATATGCTGCTCAGATTGCCAGCGGATCTACTTCTGAATGAAGAATGCCGCAACGCGCGCTTCAAATAATTTACTAGAAAAGACAATGCGAAGGCTTCTTTGTTTCATATTGGAACCGCTGAAAGATTTGTATTGGATTAAGAAAGCTCTCATTAGAACCGTCGCCTACATAAGTGCTCGCAGAGTTGTTGTCACTTGGACCGAGCTCCTCCGCTAATGAAGAAATAAAATAAGTAAAAAAAAAAAATAGACTTAAAACAAAGAAAAGGAAGTTAAAAAATGAAGTTAATTAAGCCAAAGATAAGGTGAAATTATGTTAAAATTATGTTATCGTTCATAGAGTTATAAAGAAGTTAAAGAACTCTTAGCGGTGGATGTTGAAACTAATAAAATGAAGATACGTTTTAAGTTAATTAGGCGAAAGATACGATAAAATTCAATTATAAATTCAAATAATTTATTATAAATCGGCCAAAGTATAAAAACGGTAAATTATAATGCAAAGAAATTATTATATAGAATTCAAAGTATAAAATCTGTAAATTGTAATATGCAATTGTAGGCCATGTTGTTGGATATACCATTGGCATTCAGAACAGGCATATACTTATTTTTTGTGGGATGTTCTTCTATTAGAAAGCTTGCTTTGATGTATTAAAAGACTGTTCATTATAACCCATTATAACATATAAGTGCTGGCATAGTTGTCACATAGATTAAGAAATAAGTCAAATAACTCTTGCCAGTAGATGTTAACCACTTCAGTACCGGGCCAATTATTTATTTTATTTTATTTTGTATGTGCGGTTTTGAGGGCTGTAACATTTTTCTCGTGAGTCTCAGTCAACTAATTTTTGCGTCTTTTTTCGGGGACACGTAGGTTTTTATTTTTATGTTGTTTTTATTTTCAAATGTGTTTTAATTTTTTTTATATCCGGGAAAATATAAACATAATAGGAGGGAAATTGTGTCTGGTTTTCAATTTATTATTATTTTTTAATTCAATAACACAAAGTGTCACTGAAAAACTTTATAAAATAGTTTTTCCTCTCCGTTACGGTAATTTTTATTTTGTATGATGTCGTCGGGGGTGGGGCTATAACCTTTAATAACGGCGTTTTATTAGCGTATTATTAATTTTTATTATTATTATTTTATTTACATTTTTTAAAAACTTTTTTATTATATTTTTATTTTATTTAGTTTTTCAGACTGTGTCCCCATAAGGTGATAAGAGACCCTTGGGGACATCTGATCACTTTTTTTTTTTTTTGTACTGGAGGCTGATTTCCCCTATAACTGGGGCTGCTACATTTAGCCCCAGTTGCAGGAGAAATCCAGCCTCCTGCACACTGTATATACAGCTTACTGAGCTGATCTGAGTCCTGTAGGACCCAGCAGCTTTTGCAAGACGCTGCTCCTGGCGGATCACGTGACCGGCGGGTCAGAGGGCAGCTGAATTATGGCAGCGTCCATAGCTGTGTATACAGCGCTCATTGAGCACTGTATACACAGCGATCGAGAAGGCAGGGGAGAAATAAATCTTCCCTGCCATCTCTCTGGGAGCTCCAGCTGAAGTTACAGCCAGCTCCCAGTATCAGCAGCTGCACGATTTCCGTGCATCTACTGTGTTCTGACTGGACGTACCAGTACGTCCTATCAGAACTAGGCAACCACTTCTCGGACGTATAAAGTCTATGGGCGGTCCCAAAGTGGTTAAAACTAATAAAATTAAGATACATTTTAAGTTAATTAAAGATAAGTTAAAATTAATTTTGATAAAAATTATAATGCAAATCATTTATTATAAATATTCCAAAGTGTAAAATTGGTGCCATATACTAGGCGTATAATGTAACTTGTACACAACTATACGCCGTGATGCTGGACATATCATTGGCATTGAGAACAAGTATATACTTATTTTTTTGTGCTATTAGAAACTGTGTTGTATTGGATTAAATTTACTATAACATTTGCATACATAAGTGATTCCATAGTTGTCACTTAGATCAAGCTTCTCTGATCATTAAGAAATAAGGCGTAGAAATCTTAGTAGTGGTTGTTAAAGCTAATAAAAGTTTAAAATAAATAAATCAGATAATAAAATAAAATTAAAAAATAAAGTTAAGCTAAAGAGGTAAAAATGGTAAACTAATACATTTTATTATAAATAAGTAAAAAATTCTTAGTGTACACTGAACGAATAAAATTAAGTTAAAAGTTAAGTTAATTATTCTCTAGGTAGGTTAAAATTATAATGTAATTTCTATTATTATAAATAAGTATATGAAGTCTTAGAAGTGTATATAAAAACTAATAAAATTAAGTGACATCACATCTCCCCGCCCTGTACCCGCCCACACTCTCCTAAGCCACAAGCCCCACCTTCTTCCTAGGTCTGTAACACTAACCTGGGAGGTGAGAAGAGGAGCGAGAAAAGCGGGGACAAGACCAGCGGCAGCGCTTCTGTGCAGGTAAGTGGACACCAAGGGGGACTAAGTAGCCAGAGGATTTTTTTTAATCACTACACAGCGTGGAGTCTAACAATTAAAGCATTCAATTTTTAGACTCCATGCTGTGTAGTGAATAGGATAGTTTTTAAAATCCGATCTTTGATTATTAAAAAAAATCCCATTGACTTGCATCGGGATCGGAACTGGAATCGGGATCGGGTTCGAATGGAAAATGATCAGAAATCGGATTTTAAAAATGATCCTGATATCTCAAGATCGGCTCAACCCTAATCCTGAGATGACTGACATGAGATGAGCAGCTTTTCAAAATATCCTAATTTTTTTAAGATGTGATATTCTATCATAAGAGGTCTACCCTATAGGTGTTTATGTAAGACCACCAGGGGTGGTCATGTAGATAGCAATTTATTAAGGATTTTCTTTAAAAAGAGTCTTTTCTGGTAGTTTTGGGGGCTTCTTCTGAAGTGGGGGTATAAGTGGTATTACCCCACAAAATAAATGACCTGATTTAAAATTACCATTAAAATAGAACTTTTTCCCCCCCACAAAACACCTCAGAACCCATAAAGCCATGTCAATGGAAAAGTAAAAAATGGCATCACTGTTGGAAGGTGAGAATACAAAAAATAAGGCGGAAAAAAAAACTTGCCTCAACACCAAGGGGTTAATCAATAAGTACTAATGTGTGTTCTGTTTTATTCATTTATGTAGAGTGTGAGCCCCATATAGGGATCACAATGTACTTTTTTTTTTCCTATCAGTATGTCTTTGTAGAATGGGAGGAAATCCATGAAAACACAGGGAGAACATACAAACTCCCTGCAGATGTTGTTCCTGGCGGGATTTGAATCTACGACTCCAGTGCTGCAAGGCTGCAGTGCTAACCACTGAGCCACCGTGTTGCCGCTGTGTGTTCTGTTATTTTATAACATGCCTTTCATTGTCTGTATATGAAGAAGTTACAGCAATAACAGTAAGAGAACATTGAACCCTCAGTCATTCTTACTTGTAGTTACTGTGCTGTTCAATATTATCTTACTGTGCTGAGAACTCACCGGAAATTGTCTGCCTCCAAGATAACTACTTCATCTAGAAGACGGTCAGGTCAGAGAACCGTGAGAAACATTCAAGGAAAATGATAGCTCAAGATATACGAGGTTGATAGATAGATAGATAGATAGATAGATAGATAGATAGATAGATAGATAGATAGGAGATAGATAGATAGATAGATAGATAGATAGATAGATAGATAGATAGATAGGAGATAGAGAGATAGAAAGATAGATAGATAGATAGATAGATAGATAGATAGATAAATAGATAGATTATAGAAGATAGATAGATAGATAGATTATAGGAGATGATAGATAGATAGATAGATAGATAGATAGATAGATAGATAGATAGATAGATAGATTATAGAAGATAGATAGATAGATAGATAGATAGATAGGAGATAGATAGATAGATAGATAGATAGATAGATAGATAGGAGATGAATAGATAGATAGATAGATAGATAGATAGATAGATAGATAGGAGATAGAGAGATAGAGATAGATAGATAGATAGATAGATAGATAGATAGATAGATAGATAGATAGATAGGAGATAGATAGATAGATGATAGATGATAGTAGATAGATAGATAGATAGATAGATAGATAGATAGATAGATAGATAGATAGGAGATAGATAGACATGAGATAGATAGATAGTTAGATAGAGATAGATAGATAGATAGATAGATAGATAGATAGATGATAGATAGATAGATAGATAGATAGATAGATGATAGGAGATAGATAGATAGATAGATAGATAGATAGATAGATAGATAGGAGATAGATAGACATGAGATAGATAGATAGATAGATAGATAGATAGATGATAGATAGATAGATAGATAGATAGATAGATAGATGATAGATAGATAGATAGATAGATAGATAGATAGATAGATGATAGGAGATAGATAGATAGATAGATAGATAGATAGATAGATATGAGATAGATAGATAGATAGATAGATAGATAGATAGAAAGATAAATAGATAGGAGATAGATAAATAGATACAAAGATATATAGATAGAAGATAGATAGATAGATAGATAGATAGATAGATAGATAGATAGAAGATAGATAGATAGATATGAGATAGATAGATAGATAGATAGATAGATAGATAGATAGATAGGAGATAGATAGATAGATAGATAGATAGATGATAGGAGATAGATAGATAGATAGATAGATAGATAGATAGGATATAGATAGATAGGAGATAGATAGATAGATAGATAGATAGATAGATAGATAACTAGTTGGATAGATAATAGATAGATAGATAGATAGATAGATAGATAGATAGATAGATAGGAGATAGATAGACATGAGATAGATAGTTAGAGATAGATAGATAGATAGATAGATAGATAGATAGATAGATAGATAGATAGGATATAGATAGATATGAGATAGATAGATAGATAGATAGATAGATAGATAGATAGATAGATAGATAGGAGATAGATAGATGATAGATAGATGATAGGAGATAGATAGATAGATAGATAGATAGATAGATAGATAGATAGATAGGATATAGATAGATATGAGATAGATAGATAGATAGATAGATAGATAGATAGATAGATAGATAGATAGATAGATAGGAGATAGATAGATGATAGATAGATGATAGGAGATAGATAGATAGATAGATAGATAGATAGATAGATAGATAGATAGATAGATAGGAGATAGATAGACATGAGATAGATAGTTAGAGATAGATAGATAGATAGATAGATAGATAGATAGATAGATAGATAGATAGGATATAGATAGATAGGAGATAGATAGATAGATAGATAGATAGATAGGAGATAGATAGATAGATAGATAGATAGATAGATAGATAGATAGATAACTAGTTGGATAGATAGTATATAGATAGATATAAGAGCCGCACAGTGTTTATTTAACCATTTCTATGCACTCTTGTATCTTCAGCAGTTCCTCCCTGTACAGTATTACAAGCCTTCACACCATCTCAGGGTTATAGCTCAGATTTTCCATAACTTTCCGCCGTTTCTTGCCATCACACATCTCCCATAAGGGCGGCCGATAGCTGAAAGCAGACACAAATTTAAAGTTTTAGTTTAAAAGCTATAAAACCCGAGATTTTAATAACAGATTGTGCAAATTGCTTCATAAATCATGCGGGGATTGAGTCACACAGTAGTTCACAGCAAAAAGAGAGTGTTAGGAAAAAAATACACACAAAACCTAACAATCGCAACCCAGGTAGAATATCAATGGAATGAATTGCTCGGAGTGAACACTCCTTAAATCTTAGAGTACAGGCACATCTTATGCCGCATGTCAGACACCGGCAGTCTCATGGCGAGACAGCAACCTCTAAGGATTCGCCAAGGAATAACGTTATTGCTGCTCCCGGTAATCGCTGTTTGTTATCGCTCAGTACACTGATCACACATTCTCATGTTCTCTTGTCTACACTGTTTCCTAACAAAGTACCAGGGAAAGTTTTTGTGCAGAATCAGTAAGAATTGGGTTTTCCTCAATGGAAACATTTTTGGGAATCATTAGAGTGTCATAGATTCCTTGTCCATGCTGACCCAGGTTGTGACCCCAAACCATCCCCTAAACTTGATCATTGTATAGTTGAATATGAATGTTTGTAAGGGGGTAATGCTGCCCCCTTATGGTAAAGAGACTGTTTTTTACTATGTGCTATGTTAGCCTTGTGTCCACTTTCTCCCAAAAGTCAAGGCCACTGGGTTACCTTTCATAGTCACCAGCACCTATGTGATCAGCATGTTGACTCTGGTACCACTGGCGCCCCCATCTGCTGTGCATGAGATCCTCCTCTACCTCCTCTTGATCTTCAGCTATTTCCCCTTCTTAAAGGGCCATTGGCCACACTCTCTACTGTGTCCTGTCCAATCCTTAAAGGGATCCAAGCATTGGAATCCCATTTTTTCTCCCTAACACATAGGAATAGCCTTAAGAAAAGCTATTCTTGTCCTACCTTTAGATGTCTTCTCTGCGCCGCCATTCGGTAGAAATCCCAATTTTCTTCTGTATGCAAATGAGTTCTCTTGGGTGTCAGACTTTACTAATTCAATGTTGATGGTCCATCCAAAGAATAGGTCATCGATAGGTCATCATTTAAGTGTCTTATTGTTAGGAGACTGACTTCTAGAACCCCTGACCCATGAGAATTGAGGTCACCAAACACCCCATGTGAACATAGTGGTGATTAGTAGAGATGAGCGAGTAGTACTCGATCGAGTAAGTATTCAATTGAATACTATGGTATTCGAAATACTCGTACTCGATCGAGTACCACTTGCTGTTTGAATGGAAAAGTTCGATGCAGAACCAGCATTGATTGGCCGAATGCTATACAGTCGGCCAATCAATGCTGGTTCTTCTCCTACCTTTAGAAGTCTTCTCCGTGCAGCTTCCCCGCGGTGTCTTCCGGCTCTTCAGTCACTCTGCTTAGGCATCGGGCCTGGGTATAGCCGACTGTGCATGTCTGCTTGTAGTGCGGGCATGCGCAGTCAGCTCTGCCCAAGCCCGATGCCCGGCAAAGTGAATTCAGAGCCGAAAGATGCCGCGGGGACGCTGCACGGAAAAGACTTCTCGGAGGATCCAGCCCGACTCTCACTTTTGGACTTGGTAAGTATAATTTGATCGAATGTTGCCTACCCCTGAAACGAGCATTTTCCCCCCATAGACTATAATAGGGTTCGATATTCGATTCGAGTAGTCGAATATTGAGGGGCTACTCGAAACGAATATCAAACCTCGGACATTTTACTGTTCGCTCATCTCTAATTATCCCCTATCCTGTAGACAGAAGAGAAGTATTATTAGTGGGAAACCATTATAACACTGGTCATGATATCCATATCAACCTTGTATGTTGTAAACGTGTTGTATACTTCTCTCCTCATATATATGGTGATCTCTACATTCCCCATATATTAAATGGTTATCATTTGTGGTGGGGTGCCGATGACAACCTAATCAGACTAGAACATTCCAGGGGTCAGAGATCGATCTGAATAGATAGTATCTGAGTACAATGTAACAGAATGATTTATTGGCAACTACAGATTAAAAATAACAGAAGAAAAGAAAACGGGGAATAGAAATGCGTCGCCGGCTGGAATCAATTGTATTCTTACTATATGGTGATACAGGAGCTTAAAGGGTTCTCGATCCTATGGACATAAAGCCTGGTTAAGGTCATGGTACATGGTCACCTGACTGAAGCTGTGTTTTCCTCTTGTGAATTGGTCCTCTATTGTCAAGAGATCACTGTTTTTGTAAATATGCAAATGTGCTCTTTGGTGCAATGAGGACATTACCGTTGCTCCGAAGAGATGAGCTGCCATAGCAGACCCCAGAGTATAATACTCAATGAACCACAAGAAATCATACCTTTCTTGATATTAGTCACAGTGTTCAGTTTACTTTTCCAGGTTTCTCTTGAGTCTCCCATCCTCTATGGCCCCAGGTCTCCTTGAGACCTGTGATGGAGTCTCACCAGTTCCATGGGGGGCAACAAATCAATGTCATGACACCTTTTTTCCTAAACAATTGTGGGTGAACCTTGGGAATATTCAAAAACAAATCTCATGTTAACCCATCCCCAGTTACAAAGGCAAACTCTTTAGACTCATTCACTGATAAGAAAAAATTCCTGACACATTTGTGCTGAAGCTCCGGGGACATCTGCGTGAATAACTAAAGGGATAGAAACAGAGTATCTCTCAATTCTGCTGATCAGTGGAGTTCCTAAAGTTTTGAGACACACAACTTTGATTTCAGAGACCACCCGTGAGCCCATGGAGCTGTCCATACCCTGCTTGTTTCACTGAAAATGTGGTCATGTCTCCATCCCTTTAGAACCTCACTGTCTCTGGAGGATTGTGTTTCACATGCTGGGCAGCACATAATACAAGTCAATCAGCAACAGAATACAATGTTATTCCCACCCACAGCAAGCCTTGGTAGCTTCAAAACAAAGGTGCTGTACAAGAAAATGAAAGTAAATATCTACTTGGCATCATCTGTTGAGCGTTCCGACTTATTTAGTTACTTTTCTGTATTTATTATAAGCTCAGAAAATGCCTTTAAAATGACATGAACAAAATATCTTCATCTGTTCTCTACTAAAACACAGAACAATTACAGTAGAAATATTCCATGCATACATTGATTATGCTTCGTAGTATTATAAAACCACATAGGAAGAAAATCAATGCCTATAAATTCATCATCACAATAAATAAATAAATAAGTAAGCCACTATACACATATATGTGGGTGTCCGAGGATGAGTGTGTCATCACATTATAAATTACTTCAATTAATTATTAAAAATTTAAGACCCGTGAGATTTGCTCAGTTACATTTTTTTTTCATGGTTGAAATTCATGAAGAAACCTTTAACCATTCATGGAGAACATTCTCTACAACTTCTAGTGGTGTCGAACTTGTGAGTTCTGTGACTGATCGATACTGAGTTCTGGGCAAACCTTACAAGACTCATGTCACAAATATTTGTGAGGTCTAACCAACAGTTCCGTTTCGGGCCGAACTTGTTCTCTTCAGACCCCAGAGTATAACAAGCAGAAGTAAGTGTGTATACAAGACAAGCCATCTTGTTCACCTCTCCTGGGCTCTTTTCCAGAATCTGATGTGGGTTCTCATATTTTTCCAACCTCAAGTTGGAACCACTGAGGTCTGTGATTGGGCAACTTGCAGCTAAGCATTAGGATAAGTGTCATGACATCAGCACTTCCCACATATCCTCAGAGGTCATTGACGTGATTTAGTAGGCCAAAACTGGCCCACAGATGACAGAGACTAGCACCAGACACCACAATCAAGCCCAGGAGAGGTGACTTAGACTGTTATGTTTCTGCACCTCTGCTTGTTATACTCGGGGTCTGAAATGTTTGGAAAACTTGTAATGAATCTGGGTCTTAAAGGGGTCTTCCCATGATGCTTGTTCACTAACCTGCAGGCTGTTGTGCTCTCTTCACTTCCTGCTTTTCTCGGCACATTGGTGGGCAGGGTTTCACTTGCACGGGTTTGGTTGCAAATGAATTACCACAGTGTGAAGCTGATGTAGCAGAGCTGGATTTGAGTCAGTTTGCATTACATACAGAGGTCTCCCTATCTCAGCCCTTATCAGCCAAATTCAATTAAACCGACTGATAAGAGCTCAGAAATGCCAGAGCTCTCACCTCCCCTATCTGAGAAGCTCCACTACTTAAAAGACACAAACAGCTCAGCGCTGCTCCCAGCCCCTCCCTCCCCCTCAGAGAGCAAGCAGCTACATCACTTGACAAATGAGCAGATAATCCCAAGGGCCATAGAAACGGAGTGTATCAAAGCAGTTTTGATAAAGCAATGCATTTAGGAAAAGTCTTAAATCCACATAAACTAGCAGTATAGATAGGATCCTTGTGATGGGACAACCCCTTTAATGAATCTATTTTCTATTGTGTAGCTTTCACCTTCTGATATATGATCTATGTTCTATTGTGTAACTTTCACCTTCTGATATATGATCTTTCTTCTATTGTGTAACTTTCACCTTCTGATATATGATCTATGTTCTATTGTGTAACTTTCACCTTCTGATATGTGATCAATGTTCTATTGTGTAACTTTCACCTTCTGATATGTGATCTATGTTCTATTGTGTAACTTTCACCTTCTGATATGTGATCTATGTTCTATTGTGTAACTTTCACCTGATATCTGATCTGTTTGTTTTTTTTTGTTTTTTTTTTGTAGTTTGTGAGCCCCACATAGAGCTCACAATGTACCTTTTTTCCCTATCAGTATGTCTTTTTTGGAATATGGGTTGGAAATCCATGCAAACATGAGGAGAATATATAAACTCCTTGCAGATGTTTTTTTGCACTTGGCGGGATTTGAATACCAGGACTCCAGTGCTGCAACGCTGCAGTGCTAACCACTGAGCCACCGTGTGGCCCCATGATCTCTGTTCTATTGTGTAACTTTCAACTTCTGATATGTGATCTATGTTCTACTGTATAAGCTTCACCTTCTGATATGTGTTCTATTGTGTAACTTTCACCTTCTGATATGTGTTCTATTGTGTATGAACTATGGATAGATTAGATTTCAAAATTATTAATAATAATTTTTATTTTCTTGACATTTTACATAGTAGACCAATGGGATCCCTGTCAGCTTGCGATATGCGCGAGCTGACTTTTTCCCATAGGAATGCATTGACCAGCGTTGATTGACCGAATGCCATACAGATTACAGCATTTGGCCAGCGTTGATTGGCCAAATGCTGTACTTTGTATGGAATTCGGCCAATCAACGCTGGTCAATGCATTTCTATAGGAAAAAGACAGCTCGCGCATATCGCAAGCTGACAGGGATCCCAACGTAATACAGTGACTTGGGCATGTTAGATGCCCACAGACATGCTTCCCCTGGTGTCCCAGTTGCATTCCAGGGTGTTGGCATCATTTCCTGGGGTGTCATAGTGGACTTGGTGACCCTCCTGAGTCAAGTAGTTGATGTTCGATCGAGCAGTCGAGTATTGAGCGGCTACTCGAATCGAACTTTGAACATTTCACTGTTCCCTCATCGCTAATAAATAACATTTCTATGAAAATGAACAAATGAAAGTCAGACATTACTTTTCATTTCAACAGAATTTTTTTTTTTTTAAATAAACCTCATGACACAGCCTGGACATAAATGACGGTTCCTGTAACTTAATATTTTGTTGCACAATCTTTTGAGGCAATCGCTGTGATCAGACGATTCCTGTAACTGTCAATGAGACTTCTGCACCTCTCAGCAGGGATTTTGGCCCACTCCTCATGAACAAACCGCTCCACTCATCTCAGGTGTGAAGGGGCCTTTTCCAGACGGCATGTTTCAGCTCCTTCCAAAGATGATCAATAGGATTTAGGTCAGGGCTCATAGAAGGCCACTTCAGAATAGTCCAATGTATTCCTCTTAGGTGTTTTTTTCTGTGTGTTTTGGGTCATTATCTTGTTGCAAAACCCATGACCTGTGACTGAGATCAAGCTTTCTGACACTGGGCAGCACATTTCTCTCTAGAATCTCTTGATAGCCTTGAGATTTCACTGTACCCTGCACAGATTCAAGACACCCTTTGCCAGATGCAGCAAAGTATCTCCAGATTATAACAGAGCCTCCTCCATGTGTCACAGTAGGGACATTGTTCTTTTCAAGATATGCTTAATTTTTCCGTCTGTGAACATAGAGCTGATGTATCTTGAAAAAATTTAGATTTTTGTCTCATCTGTCCATAGGACATTCTCCCAGAAGCTTTGTGGCTTGTCAACAATTTTTTATTTATTACTTTTGTCAGATTCAAGTTATTTCTGTGACCAATTTTGGGTTTTTCTTTCATTAAATGAGGAGTGCCAACAATTTTGCCCACGTGTATATATGTTACTGTGAGAAATGTGGGTAGTATGCATAATAACCGGGTATTATACATAATAACCAATGAAATTATCCAATGTAATAAATATATTATAGTTTCATTACTCACAGCAACGTGTTATTATGAATAATATCCAACACTCTCTGGTTTTAACAAAATGGAGACTCGTTTTAATTGCATTTCATTGAATGTTAATGTCACACTTATGCAGGTGTGTGAGTTTCAACCCGTCTTAGTTGCACCTGGCATCTGATTGCTTGCTTCCATGTCAGTCGAGATTGAGTCTTCATTGAGTGTCGATGCCTTGTGTGATCTGGAGGAAGAACAAGAAATTTGAAACAGCTGCAGAATAAATTTTTAAAAAATCAGCCGAGGACTAAGTTAAGGTAAAAATGTACTTGACATGATGTGAAACGTGTGAAAAGAAATCGAAAGTGGCAAAAATCGGATTGGTAGTGCATCCCATGACTTCTAAGGAGATGAATTGAAGATGTCAGGTTGATATAATTGACATGCAGAGTCAGCCTGACTACAACTATAAATTCATCCTCGTTTACCATGATCATGTTACGAAATTTGCACGGTTGCGGCCTTTGAAAAGTAAAAGAGCAAAAGAAGTTGCACATCACCTTCTTGATACTTCTTGATAATGGCCGTGAATTCTGGAGTCACATCATTCAAGAAGTGAGTAATGTGGAGTGAACTGAAGACAGTTCATGGAAATCTGAGACATAGCCAGTCGCAAGGCTCTGCAGAGCGCGCAAATCAGGACATTGAAAACATAGAATAAATCCCATCCCATGTATGAGACCTTGACAGTAGAGATGAGCAAATATACTCGTTCGATTACCTCCCGGTGCATAAACACTTCCAGGGCATCAAATTTTTACTGCCCCTGCCACCTTAACTGGTGTCGGGAGCTATGCGTCGGAGGTATTCGATTGAGTATATTCACTCATCTCTACTTGACGGCACTTGGCAGCACGGTTAAGTTACAAGTTACATAATACATCAGACCAAGCGAAGATCACTCTGCACAGGGAACTAAATGATCCTGAAGTCTTCTTTATTTCTTTTCTTCCTTAGCTGCTATGGATTCCTAGTATTTTTTTCAGCTTATGTGTCTCCTTCTGTAATATGTTACTATTTATTATCCTGTATCTGTATTACTAGGCTGCTGTAACGCACTGAAATTTCCCCATGGTGGGACTATTAAAGGATTATCTTATCTTAATACCTGGTTATTATGCATACTAACACATTCATGAAAGTAACAGTAACACATATATAGCAAATTCTTAATACATAGAGAGAACCATCCAAGAGGGTCCCTGGGGTCAGGATACCATCAATCATACATTGTTGGACTATTCTAAGCATTGAGGATTTTGGAAAGCCGTTCCATGAGAAGTATTGTAAAGAATTCAAAATTGTAACCTAATTTCCCTAGAAATTGCAAATTTTCATGGAATCTTTCCTAATAAGGATTACACTTGTGCATTTGCGGAGACGCGTTCTTTGGAACTACGACTAATAATGGAAAGAAGTTATTAGCTGTAAATGAAGGAGCAGAGACATTGGAGCAAATATTTACCGCTCATTAGACTGTATAACACTCAGAACAACAGTCCGATACTATTATAATCCTATGGGGATAAACACCAGAGAGTTTCGCTGAGTGACATATTTTCCAATATGGCTTAATAAAATAGACAGATCATTTTCGAAGGTCACAAATATATATTTCAGCTTCTATGCATATCATTAGCAACGGCGCAATATGTGATTGGTAGAAACCTTGTGGTTGGCCTGGATTTGTATATTTCAAAAAGAAAGATGAAGGAATTGATATTATTGGACAAGAACTACTATTATATACCCTGTATCTACTATCTACTGTATCTACGTGTTCCATTATCGATTGTAACGAAGTGATGGATAACATTTTTAGGTGGGTGACCATAGATGGCCATATACAGTCCTATGAAAAAGTTTGGGCACCCCTATTAATCTTAATCATTTTTAGTTCTAAATATTTTGGTATTTGCAACAGCCATTTCAGTTTGATATATCTAATAACTGATGGACACAGTAATATTTCAGGATTGAAATGAGGTTTATTGTACTAACAGAAAATGTGCAATATGCATTAAACCAAAATTTGACCGGTGCAAAAGTATGGGCACCTCAACAGAAAAGTGACATTAATATTTAGTAGATCCTCCTTTTGCAAAGATAACAGCCTCTAGTCGCTTCCTGTAGCTTTTAATCAGTTCCTGGATCCTGGATAAAGGTATTTTGGACAAACAATTCAAGTTCAGTTAAGTTAGATGGTCGCCGAGCATGGACAGCCCACTTCAAATCATCCCACAGATGTTCAATGATATTCAGGTCTGGGGACTGGGATGGCCATTCCAGAACATTGTCATTGTTCCTCTGCATGAATGCCTGAGTCGATTTGGAGCGGTGTTTTGGATCATTGTCTTGCTGAAATATCCATCCCCGGCGTAACTTCAACTTCGTCACTGATTCTTGAACATTATTCTCAAGAATCTGCTGATACTGAGTGGAATCCATGCGACCCTCAACTTTAACAAGATTCCCGATGCCGGCATTGGCCACACAGCCCCAAAGCATGATGGAACCTCCACCAAATTTTACAGTGGGTAGCATGTGTTTTTCTTGGAATGCTGTTTCTTTTTGGACGCCATGCATAACGCCTTTTTTTTATAACCAAACAACTCAATTTTTGTTTCCAAAATGAAGCTGCCTTGTCCAAATGTGCTTTTTCATACCTCAGGCAACTCTATTTGTGGCGTACGTGCAGAAACGGCTTCTTTCTCATCACTCTCCCATACAGCTTCTATTTGTGCAAAGTGCGCTGTATAGTTGACCGATGCACAGTGACACCATCTGCAGCAAGATGATGCTGCAGCTCTTTGGAGGTGGTCTGTGGATTGTCCTTGACTGTTCTCACCATTCTTCTTCTCTGCCTTTCTGATATTTTTCTTGGCCTGCCACTTCTGGGCTTAACAAGAACTGTCCCTGTGGTCTTCCATTTCCTTACTATGTCCCTCACATGGAAACTGACAGGTTAAATCTCTGAGACAACTTTTTGTATCCTTCCCCTGAACAACTATGTTGAACAATCTTTGTTTTCAGATCATTTGAGAGTTGTTTTGAGTAGCCCATGATGCCACTCTTCAGTGGAGATTCAAATAGGAGAACAACTTGCAATTGGCCACCTTAAATACCTTTTCTTATGATTGGATACATCTGGCTATGAAGTTCAAAGCTCACTGAGGTTACAAAACCAATTATGTGCTTCAGTAAGTCAGTAAAAAGTAGTTAGGGGAATTCAAATCAATAAAATGATAAGGGTGCCCATACTTTTGCACCAGTCAAATTTTGGTTTAATGCATATTGCACATTTTCTGTTAGTACAATAAACCTCATTTCAATCCTGAAATATTACTGTGTCCATCAGTTATTAGATATATCAAACTGAAATGGCTGTTGCAAACACCAAAATATTTAGAACAAAAAATGATTAAGATTAATAGGGGTGCCCAAACTTTTTCATAGGACTGTAGAGTGTGCCTACCTACCCAAGTCAGGTCAGCAACCCGTATTCACAAGTATTTACCTACACTATGGGCCTAGCATAAAACCCACCTTTACAGTAGAGGTAACATCAGTGAAAACAGGAGAGAAATTTACTTGGTTGCTCCAATCACATGACCCATAGTCAATTCCAACCTGAAAAAACAGGGTTTAGAACTCCGAAAAGTAAGTTTAGAATGAGCTTGTCATCAGAAAACAGCTTATCATTAGAGATGAGTGAGTAGTATTCAATCGAGTAGGTATTCGATCGAATACTGCGGTATTCGAAATACTCATACTCGATCGAATACTACTCGCTATTCAAATGGCAAAATTTGATGCAGAACCAGTGTTGATTGGCCGAATGCTATACAGTCGGCCAATCAACGCCGATTCTTCTCCTACCTTTAGAAGTCTTCTCCTTGCTGCGTCCCCGCGGCGTCTTCCGGCTCTGAATTCACTCTGCTAGGCATCGGGCCTGGGCAGAGCCGACTGTGCATGCCTGCACTACAAGAAAATGGCCGCTTTGACTATAAGTGGCCATTTTCTTGTAGTGCGGGCATGCGCAGTTGGCTCTGCCCAGGCCCGATGCCTAGCAGAGTGAATTCATTGCCAGATGACGACGCGGGGACACTGCGTGGAGAAGACTTCTCGGAGAATCCAGCCCGACCCTCACTCGTGGACTTGGTAAGTTCAGTTTGATCGAATGTTGCCTAACCCTGAAATGAGCATTTTTCCCCCCATAGACTATAATAGGATTCGATATTCGATTTGAGTAGTCGAATATTGAGCGGCTACTCGAAACAAATATCGAATATCGAGTATTTAACTACTCTCTCATCTCTACTGATCACCCCAGCACTGCAGATAGATAGGTTACGGTCACATCCATTGACCTTTTTTGACAAGTTAATGAGTTATTTAGCGTAATGGATTTTTTGAGCAATCCCAATGTCCTCAGATTAGGAAACTGATGCAACAATAATCACTGTAAGCCTTGGGCAACTAGAATCCCCAAGCACTAAGGCAAAAACAGTCCTGGGTGTGCTACACTCTCCTAACTGGAGCAAAACCAGGCCCAAGAGTTCTTCACCAGAGCTCCTGATGGTGGAGTTGGACTTGGTAAAAGTCCAGGCCTAGATCCGCAGCCGCCCAAAGAGCGACACACACCCAGCGAACCCCAAGAAGGAGGACCATGAAAAACACAGACACTAACCTCAGTGGATGAAGTTCAGGAGAGCAGGTCAACTTGGAGAAACAGATTCACAGGGCACGTAGGCAATCCAGGGGAGACAAAGCTGGGTCCAATGGAAACCAAACTGTAGTCAAACAAGCCGAGTTGGTGCACAGGAGAGGCAGAAGCGTAGTCAGGAGCACCGGGTCATACACAGAAATTTTGCAGAGTAGCCAAATCAGTATCCAGATAAGGCAGGTCAGGAAGAAGCCAAAGGTCATGCAAATGAGGTCAGAAAGGTGCCAAATCAGTAGATCACGAAGGAGACATCTGTTAAGCAAGCTGGGTCATATACATGCAGAGTATATAAGAGAGGCCGGGACAGGAGACAGGCAAGGAGAATTCTAGGGAGCTCATGCCGCTGAAAAAACGAATAACCAGCGGCGAGCCAGGGCCAGAATGAGGCCTAAAAAGCCGTTGGCCTGCCAATGACCTCTCCAACCCCGAAGTGCTAGTCCTGGCACTGGGGGGAAAACTGGAACCTCCGTGTTCTCAAGTGGAGGCTGCTGACCTATCCCGCGCCAGGGCCTGCTGCGCCATTCCGGCGCTGGATACTTAGCACAGCGGAGACCCCGGCCCTTCCTAACACCTCATTGCTCCAAAAAGCTGAATTACATATTGCTAAAACAGTGATATCTCGGGAATGGAGGTAACGATTCACAAGAAGGAAAGAACATTTGATTCAGGAGAACGTAACCTATCTATCTGTAAGGATAACCTTTGGGGTTCTGGACAAGACCATTAAAATATTGGCCTGATTTCACGGATACACCAACTTTTGCCAAGATGATTTAGACTTTAGTTTAATTCCTTCTTCCCCAGCCACTGGTATAACACAGAGCATGAAATATGTGAAATATCTGCCGCGATTTTAGGATTCTGTTGTCTTGACTCTGATGAAATTACCAAAGTGAGCTCTGAGTTATATATCTTTCATACTGTGATATGAATTGGCTGTAAAAATAAAACTAAAACAAACAGAAGAAAAACATATGGAACTTTACTTTCCAACACCAATCTAAATGTCAGACTTTGTACTTTAGAAATATAAATGGGAAGCTTTATGTGGTGACATCTGTGGAATGGGTGCTATTAAACCGTGAATGAAGATTTTCAGGTAATATATGCAAATTTTGTGCAACGATAAATTTCACAATAACACTTTGTAACCGTAGGTACTTACTACTCAAGATCACACATCCAGCCTTACATAACCATAAATTCCTTTTTTACTATAATACCAATATGTGTATTCATGAACAGCAGTTGTCATTTATTGTAACCTCGTTGGATCATGCGGATGACAATCTACGCACAATCTCGCACCCGGTAATTTATCACGGAAAGTCTTTATCCAGGACGAGATCGAAAAGAGAATTACGGAATCTGTATCATCAGTGAGACATGAACTTCCGCGAATTAATTCATCACATTATTCTTACATGGAACTTGATATGACAAATTAATCTTAAAGCAAATTTTAGTTTTTATTTTACCAGATCCACCAACTCTAGTTTTTTCACCTGATAATAGATGCAGCTCCACTGGTTCCGGTACAGTTGTAATGGATTTCTCTAGTCCCCGCCATTCCTAAGTGATTGATGCTGTTAGTTTTGGTGTCCAATGTGATAACTAGATTCTCTACTGTAAAGAGGGTGGAGTCAGACAGGGGCAGAAAATGGGGTGTAACTCTGAGGCTCCGTTCCCACAGAGTAAAGATCAAAACAGATCCCATTGACTTCAATGGGTGCCGGTTTAAGCGCACTACACATTGAAATCAATGGGTTGTAAAGCCTCCCATTGATTCCAATGTGTAGCGCGCGTAAACCGGCACCCATTGAAGTCAATGGGATCTGTTTTGAAGCACCTCGCTCTGACACGTTTTTACGTGTCTAAATGAGCATCGCGTTACTCCGTGGGAATGGAGACTGACACTGTTCCCATCTGATTGGATGGCGCTCTGAATCACACAGCCTGAGGGCGGGTTCACACCTGTGCCCGATCTCCGTTTTGCAGGTTTCCGTTTCCTGCCCGAGAAATTGGACAGGAGACGGAAAAAGGCAGGCAGTTTTAAAACCCATCCATCTGAATGTGTTTACAAAGTGTCCGCCCGTGAGCGCCTATGAGCGTCTTCTGCTCCCTGCGGCGAAACAGTTTTTTTTTTACCAGACACGGACATGCAGGACTTTGTGTCCGGTTAAAAAAAATGGTTTCGCCACGGAGAGCAAAAGATGTACACGGGTGCTCATGGGCGGACACTGAATGCCAGGTTTCCGTCTTCTGCTAATAGAAAAATGAAACCTGCAAAACGGAGATCGGTCACTGGTGTGAACCCGCCCTTACCTGCTTCTACCTGACACCACCCACTTGATATTAGAGAATCTAATTAGCATATTGAACACCAAAGCTAACAACACCGGAAAAATTGCAACTGCATAAGAACTATTGGAGTGGCATCAGCTGTGGCTCCATTCCCATTCTCCATGCTCACACTCATCAGCTTGCACGACGGAGACCACATCTAAAGGTAGGAGATGAATAGCCTTTCTTAAAGCTATTCCGATGTGGTAATTAGAAAAAAAGTTGCTTTAATGGTAGAATCCCTTTAAAGTATCATACATTGGTTGACCCCATGTGACTGCTGAGCCCCAATCACAGTTTTTTGTGGTGAACCTGTTGTGCATGACTTTACCCAGGAGGCCAGAAGATGCCAAAAGAAAACCACAAGGGAGTGACACATGCCACAAGGATGTCCAGGAGAGGTAAGGACAGGTGAGCATATTATGTATTTCAATATTAAGTTTCCACACCTTTCCTGGGCCTCCAATTGTTATAGTCTGGGGTCTCTAGAGTATAAGGGGGTGTCCACTCTTAGGAATTTGACACTGAATTTGAGGCAGAATTTGCCTCAAAATCTGCCTGAAATTTGCCTCCCAGCCATTTCAGGGTTAGTTTATACTGAGTTTTTTGGTGAGGACTTTGACGCTGAATCTGCCTCAAAACCAGCCTTCAAAATAAACCTACCAATAGAGTGTTCAATGACGCTAAGTATCCTTCAGGTTCTTCAGGCAGATTCCACCTGAGGACTACAAATGAAATGAATTGGAGACAGAAAATACACTATAAAATTTGAAACTAAATTTGTCAAAATCCTCTTGCAAAATTTGGCCCTGCCCAATAAAGGTAAAATAGTCAAAATACAAATTCTCCAAATTCCGCTTCAAATTCAGTGTCAAAATCTGCATCGGATATTGTCAAACAGAAAAAGTCTGCTTCAAATTTCCAAAGCAGAAACAATCCCTAAGACTGGGTTCACATGGGGTTTTTTGGACTGGATTTTGACACGGAATCTACCTCAGAATCCGGCTCAAAAAAACGCCTTTTATTGACTTCAATGGGAGCTGTTCACTTTGTTTTTCCGCAAGCGGGAAGAAACCGAAGCGAGTTGCCCTTCCTTGCCAAAGATTCCGCGGTGGAATCTGCTACAGAGTCTGTGGCGCGACAATCCCCTCCCGACTAGGCTCATTCATTTGGGCTTAATCTGGAGTGGAATGCAGTGCACTGGCTAGCTTTTTTTTTGGGACCAGATTCTCCACGTCAAAATTCGGTCCTAAAATCCCGTGTGAAGCCAGCCTAATAGTTTCCTTCCAGTTCATGGGCGATGAATCCCCAAAGTTTGGTTTCAAATTGAACCCGAGACTTTTTGAAACTCGAGTCATTCACCTATAACCCGTAGATTGGAGATAAGTAATAGAGATGAGCGAACACTAAAATGTCCGAGGTTCGAAATCTGATTCGAACCGCCACACACTGTTCGACTGTTCGAACGGATTTCGAACCCCATTATAGTCTATGGGGGGAAATGCTCGTTTCAGGGGTACGCAAAATTCGATAACATTATACTTACCAAGTCCACGAGTGACGGTCGGGCTGGATTCTCCTTGAAGTCTTCTCCCGACGCAACGTCCCCGCGGCGTCTTCCGGCTGGAATTCACTCTGCCTAGGCATCGGGTCCTAGGCAGAGCTGACTGCGCATGCGCAGTCGGCTCTGCCCGGCCTGACGCCTGAACAGAGCCGACTGCGCATGCGAGGACATGCCCGCGCATGCGCAGTCGGCTCTACCTAGGCTGGATGCCTAGGCAGAGTGAACTCCAGCCGGAAGACGCCGTGGGGACGCTGCACGGAGAAGACTTCTAAAGGTAAGAGAAGAACCAGCATTGATTGGCCGGCTGTATAGCATTCTGCCAATCAACGCTGGTTCTGCATCGAACCTTAAACTTCAAACAGCTAGTAGTGTTTGATTGAGTACGAGTATTTCGAATACCGTAGTATTTGATCGAACACCTACTCGATCGAACACTACTCGCTCATCTCTAATAAGTAACAACATCTGGGTGTAGAGTTATCCGATTTTCCGAGATTTTTCGGCTGAGTCTTCTATTCCATCGCTATGTTTTAGTTGTTGACGGATCCTTAACCTCTTTGTAATTGTGTCAGTACACGAGCACTTTCTTTACTTGTCAATGTTTAGCTCATATTTCATCTCTAAGCCTGTTGATTAGGAAAGCGGAATAAATTAACACTTTAACATGCGATAACGATGATCATCCGAGGTGTAATTATTTCATTCCTTATAAATATTCGTCATGGCGACCTCTAAAGTATCAAGAGACGGGAAAAACAACAATTTCTTTCTCGCAGCTGAATTTTACTGTTTTAAGTAGGTGAATTCCAGGAGAAATACAATTATCGGGGAGTTTCTGACAAAATTCTTAATTGCTAAGAGCAAAGACTAAATAATTACCGGCTGTCAGCGAATGAGCCGGCACCACACAAACACGTCAGTCTATTCTCCTCATACACTTACAGCCTGACACTCCATATACAGTGCTGTGCAAAAGTCTTAGGGCTGGGGTGGAATAGAATTCTACTAAGTAAAAATGTTTTTGGAAATAGAAGGGGTAATAGCTAGAGATGAGCAAGTAGTACTTGATCGAGTAGGTATTCAAAATACTCGACTTAGTTCTGGGCTTAGTACTGGGCTTAGTTCTCCAAGATGGCGGCAGGAACAACCTCCCTGCTCAGTTCCACCAAAAACTGTCTGTACTATGAAGAATTTTTTTGGAAGGCAAAGGGTCACAAATATTGATAGGATTTACGTTTCTATTTTCTTCACTTCATGTCTGAAAGCATTCTTACTTTGCAGCATTTACTGTAAATGATATTCCACTGTTTGCATAGTTGCAGTGGCGTCACTACCACGATAGCAGTGGTAGCAGCTGCCACAGGACCCGACACCTTAGGGGGCGTGGGCCACCTCACTAGTTAATATGCCAAAAAAAATAAAAATAAATTTTACTTTTTGAGGCCCGAGGCCACCTAAGGTGTCGGGTTCCGGGCGGGGGAGAAGCTCAGCTTGCGTCCTGATAATGGGGGAGGAGAGGAGACATTGTGCAGGAAGAAGATAGTGCTGGGGAATGGAATGAGCAGCACTGAATGAGTGCAGACTGGTGAGTTTAACCCATGTGTGCAGGGCAAGCTGTCAGCACACAGTACTGTGCTGGCAGCTGCCTGCTGCTCTTTCTTCTGGATGGGGAAGAAGTGGTTACAATTAGAGATGAGCGAACAGTGTTCTATCGAACTCATGTTCGATCGGATATTAGGCTGTTCGGCATGTTCGAATCGAATCGAACACCGCGTGGTAAAGTGCGCCATTACTCGATTCCCCTCCCACCTTCCCTGGCGCCTTTTTTGCTCCAATAACAGCGCTGGGTAGGTGGGACAGGAACTACGACACCGGTGACGTTGAAAAAAGTAGGCAAAACCCATTGGCTGCCGAAAACATGTGACCTCTAATTTAAAAGAACAGCGACGCCCAGCTTCGCGTCATTCTGAGCTTGCAATTCACCGAGGACGGAGGTTTCCGTCCAGCTAGCTAGGGCTTAGATTCTGGGTAGGCAGGGACAGGCTAGGATAGGAAGGAGAAGACAACCAACAGCTCTTGTAAGAGCTAAATTCCAGGGAGAAGCTTGTCAGTGTAACGTGGCACTGACGGGCTCAATCGCCGCAACCCAGCTTTCCCAGGATCCTGAATGGAATACACTGTCAGTGTATTCCCGTATACCCGATATATACCCCGATACCCGTTCCAACGGTGTGCCCCCCCACCTTCACCCCAGAAATACCCTGCAAGTCCCCTAGCAATAGAATTGGGGCTATATACACCCACAATTTTTACTACTGGTATACAGTGCCATTGTCTGACTGGGAATTCAAAGAATATATTGGGATTACAAATACCCTCATTTCTTGCTACTGCCATATAGTGCCAGTTTCTGACTGGGAATTCAAAGAATATATTGGGGTTACGTGCACCCACAATTTTTACTACTGGTATACAGTGCCATTGTCTGACTGGGAATTCAAAGAATATATTGGGGTTATAAATACCCTCATTTCTTGCTACTGCCATATAGTGCCAGTTTCTGACTGGTAATTCAAAGAATATATTGGGGTTACGTGCACCCACAATTTTTACTACTGGTATACAGTGCCATTGTCTGACTGGGAATTCAAAGAGTATATTGGGAATACAAATACCCTCATTTCTTGCTACTGCCATATAGTGCCAGTTTCTGACTGGGAATTCAAAGAATATATTGGGGTTACGTGCACCCACAATTTTTACTACTGGTATACAGTGCCATTGTCTGACTGGGAATTCAAAGAATATATTGGGGTTATAAATACCCTCATTTCTTGCTACTGCCATATAGTGCCAGTTTCTGACTGGTAATTCAAAGAATATATTGGGGTTACGTGCACCCACAATTTTTACTACTGGTATACAGTGCCATTGTCTGACTGGGAATTCAAAGAGTATATTGGGAATACAAATACCCTCATTTCTTGCTACTGCCATATAGTGCCAGTTTCTGACTGGGAATTCAAAGAATATATTGGGGTTACGTGCACCCACAATTTTTACTACTGGTATACAGTGCCATTGTCTGACTGGGAATTCAAAGAATATATTGGGGTTATAAATACCCTCATTTCTTGCTACTGCCATATAGTGCCAGTTTCTGACTGGTAATTCAAAGAATATATTGGGGTTACGTGCACCCACAATTTTTACTACTGGTATACAGTGCCATTGTCTGACTGGGAATTCAAAGAGTATATTGGGAATACAAATACCCTCATTTCTTGCTACTGCCATATAGTGCCAGTTTCTGACTGGGAATTCAAAGAATATATTGGGGTTACGTGCACCCACAATTTTTACTACTGGTATACAGTGCCATTGTCTGACTGGGAATTCAAAGAATATATTGGGGTTATAAATACCCTCATTTCTTGCTACTGCCATATAGTGCCAGTTTCTGACTGGTAATTCAAAGAATATATTGGGGTTACGTGCACCCACAATTTTTACTACTGGTATACAGTGCCATTGTCTGACTGGGAATTCAAAGAGTATATTGGGAATACAAATACCCTCATTTCTTGCTACTGCCATATAGTGCCAGTTTCTGACTGGGAATTCAAAGAATATATTGGGGTTACGTGCACCCACAATTTTTACTACTGGTATACAGTGCCATTGTCTGACTGGGAATTCAAAGAATATATTGGGAATACAAATACCCTCATTTCTTGCTACTGCCATATAGTGCCAGTTTCTGACTGGTAATTCAAAGAATATATTGGGGTTACGTGCACCCACAATTTTTACTACTGGTATACAGTGCCATTGTCTGACTGGGAATTCAAAGAGTATATTGGGAATACAAATACCCTCATTTCTTGCTACTGCCATATAGTGCCAGTTTCTGACTGGGAATTCAAAGAATATATTGGGGTTACGTGCACCCACAATTTTTACTACTGGTATACAGTGCCATTGTCTGACTGGGAATTCAAAGAATATATTGGGAATACAAATACCCTCATTTCTTGCTACTGCCATATAGTGCCAGTTTCTGACTGGGAATTCAAAGAATATATTGGGGTTACGTGCACCCACAATTTTTACTACTGGTATACAGTGCCAATTTCTAACTAGGAATTCAAAATGCGCAAGGCTCCCGGAAAGGGACGTGGACGAGGCCGTGGGCGAGGTCGGGGGAATGGTTCTGGGGAGCAAGGTAGCAGTGAAGCCACAGGGCGTCCCGTGCCTACTCCTGTGGGGCAGCAAGCATTGCGCCACTCCACAGTGCCAGGGTTGCTTGCCACATTAACTAAACTGCAGGGTACAAACCTTAGTAGGCCCGAGAACCAGGAACAGGTCTTGCAATGGCTGTCAGAGAACGCTTACAGCACATTGTCCAGCAGCCAGTCAGACTCTGCCTCCTCTCCTCCTATTACCCAACAGTCTTGTCTTCCTTCCTCCCAAAATTCCGAAGCTTTACAGAACAATAACCCAAACTGTCCCTGCTCCCCAGAGCTGTTCTCCGCTCCTTTCATTGTCCCTCAACCTGCCTCTCCACGTCACGATTCCACGAACCTAACAGAGGAGCATCTGTGTCCAGATGCTCAAACACTAGAGTCTCCTCCATCTCCGTTCGATTTGGTGGTGGATGACCAGCAACCCACCCTCATCGACGATGATGTGACGCAGTTGCCGTCAGGGCATCCAGTTGACCGGCGCATTGTGCGGGAGGAGGAGATGAGACAGGAGTTGGAAGAGGAAGTGGTGGATGATGAGGACACTGACCCGACCTGGACAGGGGGGATGTCAAGCGGGGAAAGTAGTGTGGATGTTGAGGCAGGTGCAGCACCAAAAAGGGTAGCTAGAGGCAGAGGCAGAGGTCAGCAGCTTAGGCGAAGCCAGGCCACACCCGGAATCTCCCAAGATGTTCCAGTTCGTACCCAGCCCCGAAAAACTCCCACCTCGAGGGCACGTTTCTCGAAGGTGTGGAGTTTTTTCAAGGAATGCGCCGAGGACAGATATAGTGTTGTCTGCACAATTTGCCTCTCGAAATTGATTAGGGGCTCTGAGAAGAGCAACCTGTCCACCACTTCAATGCGCCGTCATTTGGAATCCAAGCACTGGAATCAGTGGCAGGCAGCAACGGCAGGACAAAGGCCGCCTGCCGTTCACGCCACTGCCACTGCCTCTGCCACTGCCTCTGCCTCTGCCACTGCCACTGCTGACTGTGCTGGCGATGCACTCCAGAGGACGAGCCAGGACACCACTTCATCTGCCTCCGCCACTTTGTTGACTTCTACCTCATCCTCCCCTGGTCCTGTCTTATCTCCTTCTCCTGCACCATCAAAGGCACCATCAGGCGTTTCTTTACAACAACCCACCATCTCTCAGACATTGGAGCGGCGGCAGAAATACACTGCTAACCACCCACACGCGCAAGCCTTGAACGCCAACATCGCTAAACTGCTGGCCCAGGAGATGTTGGCGTTCCGGCTTGTTGAAACTCCCGCCTTCCTGGACCTGATGGCAACTGCGGCACCTCGCTATGCCGTCCCTAGCCGTCACTACTTCTCCCGGTGTGCCGTCCCCGCCTTGCACCAGCACGTGTCACTCAACATCAGGCGGGCCCTTAGTTCCGCGCTTTGCACAAAGGTCCACTTGACCACCGACGCGTGGACAAGTGCATGCGGACAGGGACGCTACATTTCACTGACGGCACACTGGGTGAATGTAGTTGAGGCTGGGACTGCTTCCCAAACTGGCCCGGTGTACCTCGTCTCCCCGCCTAACATTCCTGGCAGGGACACGAGAAGAACACCCCCCTCCTCCTCCTCCTCTACCGCCTCCTCCTCCGCCACCGCCTCCTCCTCCGCCACCGCCTCCTCCTCCGCTGTTAGATTGACCCCAGCTACGAGTTGGAAACGTTGCAGCACTGGCGTTGGTAGACGTCAGCAGGCTGTGCTGAAGCTGATCAGCTTGGGGGACAGACAGCACACTGCCTCCGAGGTGAGGGATGCCCTCCTCGATGAGACGGCAATATGGTTTGAGCCGCTGCACCTGGGCCCAGGCATGGTCGTTTGTGATAACGGCCGGAACCTGGTAGCAGCTCTGGAGCTTGCCGGACTCCAACATGTTCCATGCCTGGCCCACGTCTTCAACCTAGTGGTGCAACGTTTCCTAAAGAGCTACCCCAATGTTCCAGAGCTACTGGTGAAAGTGCGGCGCATGTGCGCCCACTTTCGCAAGTCGACAGTAGCCGCTGCTAGCTTAAAATCTCTCCAGCAACGCCTGCATGTGCCACAACACCGGCTTTTGTGCGACGTCCCCACACGCTGGAACTCAACGTTTCAGATGTTGAATAGAGTGGTTGAGCAGCAGAGACCTTTGATGGAATACCAGCTACAAAACCCTAGGGTGCCACAAAGTCAGCTGCCTCAGTTTCACATCCATGAGTGGCCATGGATGAGAGACCTTTGTGACATCCTACGGGTCTTTGAGGAGTCCACAAGGAGGGTGAGCTCTGAGGATGCGATGGTGAGCCTTACAATCCCGCTCTTGTGTGTTCTGAGAGAATCCCTGATTGACATCAGGGATAACTCAGATCACACAGAGGAGTTAGGGATAGCATCCGATCCGTCACAGCTGGAGAGTAGGTCCACACATCTGTCCGCTTCACTGCGTTTAATGGAGGAGGAGGAGGAGGAGGAGGAGGAAGAAGAGTTGTCCGATGATGTGATGGTGATACAGGAGGCTTCCGGGCAACTTTGAATCGTCCCATTGTTGCAGCGCGGATGGGTAGACATGGAGGATGAGGAGGAAATGGAGATTGAACTTTCCGGTGGGGCCAGAGGAGTCATGCCAACTAACACTGTGGCAGACATGGCTGAGTTCATGTTGGGGTGCTTTACAACCGACAAGCGTATTGTCAAAATCATGGAGGACAACCAGTACTGGATCTTTGCTATCCTTGACCCCCGGTATAAAAACAACATCTCGTCTTTTATTCCGGTAGAGGGGAGGGCCAATCGCATCAATGCTTGCCACAGGCAATTGGTGCAGAATATGATGGAGATGTTTCCAGCA
The DNA here is from genome assembly GCF_031893055.1 of Leptodactylus fuscus. NCBI lineage: Eukaryota > Metazoa > Chordata > Amphibia > Anura > Leptodactylidae > Leptodactylus > Leptodactylus fuscus. The sequence continues at coordinate 13,682,937 of NC_134270.1, forward strand.
TGTGACGTTGGCGGCAGGGAGGGCAGTTCCTCCAGTAGGCAACCAAGTTCTCACCGGTCCACACAAACGAGGGGCACACTGTCTAAGGTCTGGGACACCTTGATGGCACCCCCTCGCCAAAGTGCCGCCACGGAGGGTCCTAGTGTCACCAGGCGTGAGAAGTATAGGCGCATGTTGCGGGAATACCTTTCCGACCACAGCCCTGTCCTCTCCGACCCCTCTGCGCCCTACACGTATTGGGTGTCGAAGTTGGACCTGTGGCTTGAACTTGCCCTATATGCCTTGGAGGTGCTGTCCTGTCCTGCCGCCAGCGTCCTATCTGAGAGGGTGTTCAGTGCAGCCGGTGGCATCATCACTGACAAGCGCACCCGTCTGTCAGCTGAGAGTGCCGACCGGCTCACTTTGATAAAAATGAACCACCACTGGGTAGAGCCGTCATTTTTGTGCCCACCTGTGTAAAGCACCCCAACATGAAACTCCATGTCTGTACTCAACCTCTCCAATTCCTCCGCATCCTCATACTCATCCACCATAAGCGTTGCACAATTCTGCTAATACTAGGCTCCCTCCAACATGATTTCCCCCAACTCTGCTGGTTAGAGGCTCCCTCCACCCTGATTTCCACCAACTCTGCTGGTTAGAGGCTCCCTCCACCCTGCTTTCCCACAACTCTGCTGGTTAGAGGCTCCCTCCACCCTGATTTCCACCAACTCTGCTGGTTAGAGGCTCCCTCCACCCTGATTTCCCCCAACTCTGCTGGTTAGAGGCTCCCTCCACCCTGATTTCCACCAACTCTGCTGGTTAGAGGCTCCCTCCACCATGAATTTGCCCAAACTGGGCTGTTTAGAGGCTCCCTCCACCATGAATTGGTCCAAACTGGGGTTTTTAGAGGCTCCCTCCACCATAAATTGGTCCAAACTGGGCTGGTTAGAGGCTCCCTCCACCATGAATTTCCCAAAACTTAGCTGTTTAGAGGCTCCCTCCACCATTAATTGGTCCAAACTGGGCTGGTTAGAGGCTCCCTCCACCATGAATTTGCCCAAACTGGGGTGGTTAGAGGCTCCCTCCACCATTAATTGGTCCAAACTGGGCTGGTTAGAGGCTCCCTCCACAATTAATTGGTCCAAACTGGGCTAATTAGAGGCTCCCTCCACCATGAATTGGTCCAAACTGGGCTGGTTAGAGGCTCCCTCCACCATGAATTGGTCCAAACTGGGGTGGTTAGAGGCTCCCTCCACCATTAATTGGTCCAAACTGGGCAGGTTAGAGGCTCCCTCCACCATTAATTGGTCCAAACTGGGGTGGTTAGAGGCTCCCTCCACCATTAATTGGTCCAAACTGGGCTGGTTAGAGGCTCCCTCCACAATTAATTGGTCCAAACTGGGCTAATTAGAGGCTCCCTCCACCATGAATTGGTCCAAACTGGGTTTTTTAGAGGCTCCCTCCACCATGAATTTGCCCAAACTGGGCTGGTTAGAGGCTCCCTCCACCATGAATTGGTCCAAACTGGGGTTTTTAGAGGCTCCCTCCACCATGAATTGGTCCAAACTTGGCTGTTTAGAGGCTCCCTCCACCATGAATTGGTCCAAACTGGGGTGGTTAGAGGCTCCCTCCACCATTAATTGGTCCAAACTGGGCTGGTTAGAGGCTCCCTCCACCATGAATTTCCCAAAACTTGGCTGTTTAGAGGCTCCCTCCACCATTAATTGGTCCAAACTGGGCTGGTTAGAGGCTCCCTCCACCATGAATTTGCCCAAACTGGGCTGTTTAGAGGCTCCCTCCACCATGAATTTGCCCAAACTGGGCTGTTTAGAGGCTCCCTCCACCATGAATTGGTCCAAACTGGGCTGGTTAGAGGCTCCCTCCACCATGAATTTCCCAAAACTTGGCTGTTTAGAGGCTCCCTCCACCATTAATTGGTCCAAACTGGGCTGGTTAGAGGCTCCCTCCACCATGAATTTGCCCAAACTGGGGTGGTTAGAGGCTCCCTCCACCATTAATTGGTCCAAACTGGGGTGGTTAGAGGCTCCCTCCACCATTAATTGGTCCAAACTGGGCTGGTTAGAGGCTCCCTCCACAATTAATTGGTCCAAACTGGGCTAATTAGAGGCTCCCTCCACCATGAATTGGTCCAAACTGGGTTTTTTAGAGGCTCCCTCCACCATGAATTTGCCCAAACTGGGCTGTTTAGAGGCTCCCTCCACCATGAATTGGTCCAAACTGGGGTGGTTAGAGGCTCCCTCCACCATGAATTGGTCCAAACTGGGCTGGTTAGAGGCTCCCTCCACCATGAATTTGCCCAAACTGGGCTGTTTAGAGGCTCCCTCCACCATGAATTTGCCCAAACTGGGCTGTTTAGAGGCTCCCTCCACCATGAATTGGTCCAAACTGGGCTGGTTAGAGGCTCCCTCCACCATGAATTTCCCAAAACTTGGCTGTTTAGAGGCTCCCTCCACCATTAATTGGTCCAAACTGGGCTGGTTAGAGGCTCCCTCCACCATGAATTTGCCCAAACTGGGGTGGTTAGAGGCTCCCTCCACCATTAATTGGTCCAAACTGGGGTGGTTAGAGGCTCCCTCCACCATTAATTGGTCCAAACTGGGCTGGTTAGAGGCTCCCTCCACAATTAATTGGTCCAAACTGGGCTAATTAGAGGCTCCCTCCACCATGAATTGGTCCAAACTGGGTTTTTTAGAGGCTCCCTCCACCATGAATTTGCCCAAACTGGGCTGTTTAGAGGCTCCCTCCACCATGAATTGGTCCAAACTGGGCTGGTTAGAGGCTCCCTCCACCATGAATTGGTCCAAACTGGGCTGGTTAGAGGCTCCCTCCACCATGAATTGGTCCAAACTGGGTTGGTTAGAGGCTCCCTCCACCATGAATTGGTCCAAACTGGGCTGGTTAGAGGCTCCCTCCACCATGAATTTGCCCAAACTGGGCTGTTTAGAGGCTCCCTCCACCATGAATTTGCCCAAACTGGGCTGGTTAGAGGCTCCCTCCACCATGAATTGGTCCAAACGGGTTTTTAGAGGCTCCCTTCACCATGAATTGGTCCAAACTTGGCTGTTTAGAGGCTCCCTCCACCATGAATTGGTCCAAACTGGGGTGGTTAGAGGCTCCCTCCACCATGAATTGGTCCAAACTGGGTTTTTTAGAGGCTCCCTCCACCATGAATTGGTCCAAACTGGGCTGGTTAGAGGCTCCCTCCACCATGAATTGGTCCAAACTGGGGTGGTTAGAGGCTCCCTCCACCATTAATTGGTCCAAACTGGGGTGGTTAGAGGCTCCCTCCACCATTAATTGGTCCAAACTGGGCTGGTTAGAGGCTCCCTCCACAATTAATTGGTCCAAACTGGGCTAATTAGAGGCTCCCTCCACCATGAATTGGTCCAAACTGGGTTTTTTAGAGGCTCCCTCCACCATGAATTTGCCCAAACTGGGCTGTTTAGAGGCTCCCTCCACCATGAATTGGTCCAAACTGGGCTGGTTAGAGGCTCCCTCCACCATGAATTGGTCCAAACTGGGCTGGTTAGAGGCTCCCTCCACCATGAATTGGTCCAAACTGGGCTGGTTAGAGGCTCCCTCCACCATGAATTGGTCCAAACTGGGCTGGTTAGAGGCTCCCTCCACCATGAATTTGCCCAAACTGGGCTGTTTAGAGGCTCCCTCCACCATGAATTTGCCCAAACTGGGCTGGTTAGAGGCTCCCTCCACCATGAATTTGCCCACACTGGGCTGGTTAGAGGCTCCCTCCACCATGAATTTCCCAAAACTTGGCTGTTTAGAGGCTCCCTCCACCATTAATTGGTCCAAATTGGGCTGGTTAGAGGCTCCCTCCACCATGAATTGGTCCAAACTTGGCTGTTTAGAGGCTCCCTCCACCATTAATTGGTCCAAACTGGGCTGGTTAGAGGCTCCCTCCACCATGAATTTCCCAAAACTTGGCTGTTTAGAGGCTCCCTCCACCATTAATTGGTCCAAACTGGGCTGGTTAGAGGCTCCCTCCACCATGAATTTGCCCAAACTGGGCTGTTTAGAGGCTCCCTCCACCATGAATTTGCCCAAACTGGGCTGGTTAGAGGCTCCCTCCACCATGAATTGGTCCAAACTGGGCTGGTTAGAGGCTCCCTCCACCATGAATTTGCCCAAACTGGGCTGTTTAGAGGCTCCCTCCACCATGAATTTGCCCAAACTGGGCTGGTTAGAGGCTCCCTCCACCATGAATTGGTCCAAACGGGTTTTTAGAGGCTCCCTTCACCATGAATTGGTCCAAACTTGGCTGTTTAGAGGCTCCCTCCACCATGAATTGGTCCAAACTGGGGTGGTTAGAGGCTCCCTCCACCATGAATTTGCCCAAACTGGGCTGTTTAGAGGCTCCCTCCACCATGAATTGGTCCAAACTGGGTTTTTTAGAGGCTCCCTCCACCATGAATTGGTCCAAACTGGGCTGGTTAGAGGCTCCCTCCACCATGAATTGGTCCAAACTGGGGTGGTTAGAGGCTCCCTCCACCATTAATTGGTCCAAACTGGGCTGGTTAGAGGCTCCCTCCACCATTAATTGGTCCAAACTGGGCTGGTTAGAGGCTCCCTCCACCATGAATTTGCCCAAACTGGGCTGGTTAGAGGCTCCCTCCACCATGAATTGGTCCAAACTGGGGTTTTTAGAGGCTCCCTCCACCATGAATTGGTCCAAACTGGGGTTTTTAGAGTCTCCCTCCACCATGAATTGGTCCAAACTGGGGTTTTTAGAGGCTCCCTCCACCATGAATTTGCCCAAACTCTGCTGGTTAGAGGCTCAATCCACCCTGATTTTCAAAACAAATGTTGGTGCCAACCTCAACTTACTACAAGGGCCAAATTCACTGCTGGTGACAAGCTCTCCTCACTGCAAGTGCCAAATACACATGTTTCAAGGTGTTTTCCTACTGTCAGAGAGGTGGTATTGAGTGTGTAAAGTGTGTAGTTGTTAGGCTGTGATGTTGGGGTAATAGAGGGTCTTTGGTGTGTTAGATGCCCCCAGACATGCTTCCCCTGCTGTCCCAGTGTCATTCCAGAGGTGTTGGCATCATTTCCTGGGGTGTCATAGTGGACTTGGTGACCCTCCAGACACGGATTTGGGTTTCCCCCTTAACGAGTATCTGTTCCCCATAGACTATAATGGGGTTCGAAACCCGTTCGAACACACGAACATTGAGCGGCTGTTCGAATCGAATTTCGAACCTCGAACATTTTAGTGTTCGCTCATCTCTAGTTACAATGCCACATTCAGTGATGTAACCCCTTCTTCCCCAAGCAGCAAACTTATTACAGTATAATGTATTAGGGCCACTATGGGGCATAATACTGTGTGTTCAGGGCCACTATGGGGGATAATACTGCGTGCAGGGGACACTATGGGGCATAATACTGTGTGTTCAGGGCCACTATGGGGGATAATACTGCGTGCAGGGGACACTATGGGGCATAATACTGTGTGCAGGGGCCACTATGGGGCATAACACTGCGTGCAGGGGCCACTATGGGGGAATAATACTGTGCGCAGGGGCCACTATGGGGCAATAATACTGTGCGCAGGGGCCATTATGGGGTATAATACTGTGTGTAGGGGCCACTATGGGACATAATACTGTGTCAAGGGCCACTATGGGACATAATACTGTGTGCAGGGGCCACTATGAGGGAATAATACTGCGTGCAGGGGTCACTAAGGGGCATAATACCATGCGCAGGGGCCACTATATGGTATAATACTGTTGTAGGGGCCACTATGGGCGATAATAGTGCGTGTGCAGGAAAGTGGAGGGGGGAGGTGTTCGGTCGGGGTCTTTAGGGCGGGGGGGCCCCATGTCAAAAATTCGCCACAGGGCCCCACCATTCCTAGTTGCGCCATTGCATAGTTCTACGGGCGGTCTTGCACTCGAGGGCCACCAATTTTCAAGGATCCCTCTTAAATTTCAGTTTATGGAGGGATCTATGAAAATGGCCAAAACCAGGTCATGACCGTTTCCCCTATTTCGGGATCCGACACATTTCCAGTTATTTTGTACATTCGCTTTTGAATGTATCATTTTTTTTCACTTTGGATTATTCAGATTATTTTCGGATCTGTTTACGGTGATATATAAACGGCTTTCTTTTTAATTTTTTTCTTGATTTCAATAACTGACAAAGTGCAAATGAAAAAAGGAGGAGAAACACTTCTGGTTTTCACATGTTTTATGTTTCATTTAATAGCACAAGGTGAAATGAAGGATTTTTTTTTAATATTTGTGACATGGGCATGGCAGTGGCATTATTATTATTATTATTATTATTTATTTATTTTTTTTAGTTTTTTTTTTTTTTTTTTTTTTTTTTTGTAGTTTTTAATACATTGTGCCCCCTATAAGGTCATAATAAACCTTTGGGGGGCATTTTAACATTACATTTGTTTTGACGATTTCCCATATAACTGGGGCTGATACATTAGGGTGAGGCCGATACATTAGTGACAGTTACAGGAGGAATAAAGGCTCCTGAGATACAATGTAGAGCTGATCTGGGTCTTCTAGGACCCAGCTGTCCACACCGTACCTGATGCCCAGAGCTGTGTCATCTGCTGGTGTAGGTCCACTGTGTTTTATCGAGACCAAAGTCAGCGCAGCGAATTTATTGAGATACACTTGTATATATATATATATATATATATATATATATATCCTCCCAGGGTAAAGGCAGGTTGCAGATGACCATAGCTGTGTTCAGTGAACGATCCATGTATTACACGAATAGCACTCTGACTCATTCATTTCAATGGACCTGTACACACGACCATGAATTTCACAGTCCCGACCACAAAATATAGAGCAGGTCCTATTCCTGTCCTATTTTGTGGCCCTCGTGACCACCATGAATCACAAATTTTGTAGAAATCAACAGACTGTTCAGAACTGACACTGATAGAGTTTTCTAAACCAATAGTGATGGTGAAGAGAAGATTGTCTGGTTCTTCATTTACCTCTCTCTTCCTCTGATCGTATCATTGTCTCAGATTACTTTACAATGAAGTCTATGGAGAGGGAGAAAGATGGAGAGCTGCTGGAGTGAGACTGAAGACAGTGAGATGTGGAATGAAGAAGAGTTGTTCTATTTTAGGGACACAATGGTTCTCCCATTATTTTAGGTCATATTTGATGGGTTGATATTCAGGACTCATGCTTCTAGGACTAGGACCGCTAGTCCATCAGCTGGCCAACAAGTGAACACTCATTGCATCTCTTAAATAGGTCAAATGTTGCCAATAATCCATTCAGCCATATGGGGGGTCAACTGATCACAGCAGAAATCACTCCACCCCAGCGCCGCACCTCCCATGAGGCGACCTGAAGCGAACGCTTCAGGTAGCGCTATGTCAGGGCCCCAGGGAGGGAGGCATTTTTGCTTACCTAAGCCAGTAGGTGGATTACCTTAGCACGGAGTGGTGGATTGGGGAGGCCGCTGAAGCAGCGCTGCTCCAGCAGCCACCCCTCACGCTCAGGCAGAGAGCAGGTCCTCTCTCTGCCTTCTCTCTGCCTACAAACGCCGCTAAGCCCCGCCCCCTTCGTTCTCCACCATGCCTCGGGGGGGGGGGGGGGGGGCGGCTTTCTGTCATTCGCCTTGGGGAGCGAAAGGGGTAGGTTCACCCCTGCTCCACCCCATTCACTTTGCATTGGCCTGTGCAAACTGTGGTTGGTGGAACGTAGTGTATTCTCATTGAGCACTCCTGGGGACCGACATCTAGTTGTTTAACACAACCTATACAGACTAAAGAGACCCATCTACAACCACAGCAAAGTTATCTAGATGGTGCAGCTTATCCTCTACTTCCCCTCTCCATAGACTTCTATTGTCTGCTGCTTAAATCTGTATAGGCTTCTATGTATGGATTTGTCAGGGGCAACAGGAGAGTATACTGTGTAAGTGGCCACAAGAAAATGGCTCAGGAATGCACAGTCCCCGCTCACACTGTACAGTGCGATAGGTGCTGCTGTGAAGAAGGACGTTCCTGACAGAGTGTCAGGAACGCCCTTCTGACTGTGAAGAGCTACGGTACCGGGAACCAAAAGCTCTTTACCTGGGGCACAGATCGGGAAAGCCCACAGTGCACTGAATTCAGTGCACTGTTGGCTTTCCATCAGTATATAGAACTGTCTGTGCCCCAAACCATGAAAGGTCCTCTTTAAGTTCCATATTCGAGGACGGATACCACATGGAGTATAACATTCTGCTATATCTGTACATGAATATGTGTATAACACATTGTTTCTGCTGTCTATATTTCACACACACCCGGTAGGTTTTCACGCCGCTGATTTAGACAGAAAGCTATTTCCAAAATATGTCAATTCCCGGCGTCTGAAAAAGATCAAAATCAATTAAATATATAAGAAAAGACACAAAAGTAGGATAAGAAACTTTGAGATTGAATAGAATAAAGAGCTCTGCAGTAGGGAGATAGTTTTCAGAAAATTGCCACAGCGCCAATCTACTTAGGAGGCTTTTACTGGCAAATTTCTGTTACGGAGGAAAATTGTTAAAAATTGTGGCTGCGGAAAAGATGTATTTTGGGTACGGGAGTGAGCGCTGTATCATGGAAGGGTGAACTTGTTTGGTAAAAATCTTCAAAGTTTAGTTCTTGTCAGGCTGCCATGGAAAGACAAAAACTAGGGGAAGAAACTGAAGCGAATGAATTACAATATGCGGCTACTGATTACAATAAAATCTCCGTGAGATTGAGCAAAGCTAAATGTAGCGACTCATTAAAATATATGGCGCTTGTCAGCTTCAATTCAGCTCAGGTTCATTAAAACAGATTTTGTGGAGCATTTTCTGTTGTATCAAATTAAAGTATTTCAATTGGACTGCGGATTGTTTCGCACGAAAACATGTAAAATTAGAGAAGTAAAAAAAAAAAAAATCAGCACTCCAATGGTATACGAATAAAATGGACATCCTCTACTCATGCCCCATCAATGGCTTCCACTTGGCAAACACCTTCTCCATCCATACAGCCAGGGTTTCTGATGCCAGTGTACAATTGTAGTGGGGAGATGGGTGACCATTGGTGGCCATGTACAGTATGTCTAGCCAAGATGGGTTATTGGTGCATACTTAGGGCTAGTTCACACGGGCAAAGAGAGGGCGGATTATGGCACTGAATCCACATCATAATCCGCACCCTCACAATGGAGGTATATGTAGACCGCAAGGCTACTTTTTTCCATGAGCGGCATGGAAAAAAGAAACGAGCTGTCCTTTCTTCAGGCGGATTCCTCAGCAGATTCGGCCCCAGTGTCCGCCTCACGGCAACACCCTCCGGAGTAGTCCTATTCATTTGAGCCTACTCCAGAGGGGGAAGTCGTGACTGCCGGAAGCCGCGACAGGCTTGGCAGACTGTTATATTTCATTGTCAAATGACCTTTAATAACCCCCTTTTTTTTGGAGTCCTGTGATGGGGAGCATTTGGAAACTCTCAATGTCATTGTGCAGGGACTCCTTATTCTACTGAAGGATTCCCTGCACTTAAGGGCCATGGGAAGATTCAGATCAAACCCTTCTTGGTACATCACAGATTTCATCACTTCCATGAGGTACTGCTGACTGCTACTCCCTGGTCACAGTGGAGGGAGGAGCAGGCATGGGGGTCCAAAAAGGGGGCTGCATTATATTATCATTATATATTGGGGAGGGGGAGAACATATGTGGCAGGGCCAATAGCCCCAGCTTCCTGTAGCAGATATACTATTTGAGCTCAAACATTTGTTATGGCCGAAATGCTATATAACTATAATATAGATGGAAACTATAATGAACATTTCTAAGGCCGGATATACTAGCTACTGGGGTTGAGCCGATCTTGAGATTTCAGGATCGATTTGAAAAATCTGATTTCCGATCATTTTCCAGCCGATCCCGATCGCGATCGTCAAATTTTCTCAATCACCGATCGGGATCCGATCTTTTCCGATCCCGATCTCTCAACCCTAATTGTATATTATATATACAGTAGGGTTGAGTCGATCTTGAGATTTCAAAATCTGATTTCTGATCATTTTCCAGCCAATCCTGATCGCAATCGTGAAATTTGCTCGATCGCCGATCTCGATCTGGTCTTTCCCGATCCCGATCACTCAACCCTACTAGCCATCCTAAGGAGCATTTGTTAAAACTCAGGGAGGTGTAGGAGGTCTCTGGGTACTTTGGCAAAATTTGTTCTGAAACTTTTGAAAAATTTGAGTTGAATTCAGTTGTGAGTCGTTTCACCCATCTCTATCCCGACCGTGGGTGTAGTGTATAGTGATGACTGTGTAGGGCTATGATGTCAATCCTGCCTTGTAAGGCTGCATTCACACAGAGTAACGTTGGCGTTTTTTGTGCTTATTTTAGCACATAGCGTGGCGTTAACGCCGCATATACACCGTTTAACGCGACCGCAAAATAGCGTGGCGCAAACGCGACGTATACACGATGTTAACGCAGCGCTATGTGCCAAAATAAGCACAAAAAAACGCCAACGTTACTCTGTCTGAATGCAGCCTAAAAGAGGTAACAATAACATAATAGCATGTTGGCTCTGGGTGTGTTCACGACAATTCATTTTGGAAAATTGTTTGCATCTTTCCAATTTTTTTACAAATCGGGCACAATATGGCATGTTTAGGATTCTGGGGCTATCCCTCTAAAGGGATTCTACCACTAAAGCAACATTTTTTCTAATTACCACGTCGGAATAGCCTTAAGAAAGGCTATTCGTCTCTTACCTTTAGACGTTTTCTCCGCAGCGCCGTTCCTTAGAAATACCGGTTTTAACCGGTATGCAAATGAGTTCTCCGCAGCAATGAGGGCGGGCCCCAGCGCTCAAACAGCAATGGGGATGTCCCCACTGCTGCCTGAGAGCTCTTTCCAGCGCCGCCTCCATCTTCAGCTGCAACCCCGCCTCTTCTGTCTTCCATCTCGGTCCAACTTCCGATGCCTGCGCAGTACGCTCCTGTATTGAACTACAAGACCAAGAGTGGCCTCCCAAAAATGGCCACCGGCCGGCAGCCGTTTTCGGGAGCCCATTCTTGCTCTTGTAGTTGGCCGCGTTCTGCGCAGGCGTCGGAAGTTGAAGACAGAAGAGGCGGGGTTGCAGCTGAAGATGGAGGCGTCGCTGGTGGAGAGCTCTCGGGCAGCAGTGGGGACATCCCTATCGCCGTTTGAGCGCTGGGGCCCGCCCCCATTGCTGCAGAGAACTCATTTGCATACCGGTTAAAACCGGTATTTCTAAGGAACGGCGCCACAGAGACCACGTCTACAGGTAAGAGACGAATAGTCTTTCTTAAAGCTATTCCGACGTGGTAATTAGATAGAATGTTGCTTTAGTGGTAGAATCCCTTTAAGACTATGAATCCATTTTGAGCATGGAAATGCCAAAGAAAAATTATATGTTATATGGAATAACTTCTTTCTATAACAAACGTGTCTAAATAGAGGGTTTATTGTCACACACAGCAGTAAAAATGCTCATCTCAGTCATTTCATTTTCCATCGCTGAAAACCTTGGATTTAATTTATTCTGTTACAAAACTTTTGATATCGGCGTCTGATATTTCGGGCTATTATTGAATAAAGACTATACAAAATCATAGTTCGCTTATGCAAAAAAATCCTCGCTCGACTGTTCAGCTTTCTATGGAAATAAGATATTCACTGAATACAAATTAAACTTTTATGCAAATGTTAAGCTTTTAGTTATTAATCTGACACCATTATTGTAGACGCTGCTTTTAAGTTTTACTTTTGCTGACAGTAATTGTGGAGTCAAAAAATACAAGTTCTCCCCTGGAATTGTTGGACTCAAAAAGTCAAGAAATCCCGACCTACAAATTATTATGTATCACCTATGTGTTTTTACTAACTAAAGCCAGATACTGATAGATATTCCATTTATTATAAACTTATTTTTATTTTCTGATGATCAACTTTTAGCAGTTCTATTTTGTACATGAGCATGGGGACGGCCATCTTGCCTTAACAGCATTTAGAGCCACGTTAACTATAAGAACATGAAGTCTATAGCTGTACATTGACTTCTGTGGGAAAGTGTTGTGAGCATGCTCTGTAACTTGTGCAGGGACTCTTTGATGGGTTTAAACATAGCCAGTGGCGTAACTTGGAATGGCGAACTCAACCAACCCCTCCTCCGCATTCCTGCATGCTCTATTATGACCCTTAGTGGCCCCTGCACATAGTATTATGCCCCTTAGTGGCCCCTTCACACAGTATTATGCCCCATAGTGGCCCCTGCACACACTATTATGTCCCTTAGTGACCCCTGCCCACAGTATTATGTCCCTTAGTGGCCCCTGCACACAGTATTATGTCCCATAGTGGCCCCTGCACACAGTATTATCCCTCATAGTGGCCCCTGCGCATAGTAATATGTTCCTTAGTGGCCCCTGCACTCAGTATTATGTCCCATAGTGGCCCCAGCACACAGTATTATCCCCCATAGTGGCCCCTGCACACAGTATTATGTCCCTTAGAGGCCCCTGCACACAGTATTATGTCCCATAGTGGCCCCTGCACACAGTATTATCCCCCATAGTGGCCCCTGCACACAGTATTATGCCCCATAGTGGCCCTTGCACACAGTATTATGCTCCATAGTGGCCCCTGCACACAGTATTATGCCCCATAGTGGCCCCTACACACAGTATTATGACCCATAGTGGCCCCTGCACACAGTATTATCCCCCATAGTGGCCCCTGCACAAAGTATTATGCCCCATAGTGACCCCTGCACACAGTATTATCCCCGATAGTGGCCCCTGCACACAGTATTATGCCCCATAGTGACCCCTGCACACAGTATTATGTCCCATAGTGGCCAATGCACACAGTATTATGTCCCTTAGTGGCCCCCTGCGCACAGTATTATGTTCCTTAGTGGCCCCTGCACACAGTATTATGTCCCATAGTGGCCCCTGCACACAGTATTATCCCTCATAGTGGCCCCTGCGCATAGTAATATGTTCCTTAGTGGCCCCTGCACTCAGTATTATGTCCAATAGTGGCCCCAGCACACAGTATTATCCCCCATAGTGGCCCCTGCACACAGTATTATGTCCTTTAGAGGCCCCTGCACACAGTATTATGTCCTTTAGAGGCCCCTGCACACAGTATTATGTCCCATAGTGGCCCCTGCACACAGTATTATGTCCTTTAGAGGCCCCTGCACACAGTATTATGTCCTTTAGAGGCCCCTGCACACAGTATTATGTCCCATAGTGGCCCCTGCACACAGTATTATCCCCCATAGTGGCCTCTGCACACAGTATTATCCCCCATAGTGGCCCCTGCACACAGTATTATGTCCCATAGTGGCCCCTGCACACAGTATTATCCCCCATAGTGGCCTCTGCACACAGTATTGTCCCATAGTGGCCCCTGCACACAGTATTATGCCCCATAGTGGCCCCTGCACACAGTATTGTCCCCCATAGTGGCCCCTGCACACAGTATTATGCCCAATAGTGGCCCCTGCACACAGTATTATCCCCCATAGTGGCCCCTGCACACAGTATTATTCCCCATAGTGGCCCCTGCACACAGTATTATGTCCCATAGTGGCCCCTGCACACAGTATTATCCCCCATAGTGGCCTCTGCACACAGTATTGTCCCATAGTGGCCCCTGCACACAGTATTATGCCCCATAGTGGCCCCTGCACACAGTATTGTCCCCCATAGTGGCCCCTGCACACAGTATTATGCCCAATAGTGGCCCCTGCACACAGTATTATCCCCCATAGTGGCCCCTGCACACAGTATTATTCCCCATAGTGGCCCCTGCACACAGTATTATCCCCCATAGTGTCCCCTGCACACAGTATTATCCCCCATAGTGGCCCCTGCACACAGTATTATACCCCATAGTGGACACCCATAAACAATTATTATACTCTGCGGTCTTTTCAGACCCCAGAGTATAATAATCGGAGACCCGGGGGAATAAAAACATAAAAAACTACTGTTATTTACCTGTCCCCCAGCTCCTATGCTGTCAGCCTCCGCCATCGTCCTTCTTCAATGACATGGGACGTCACATGACCCGGGAAGCAGGCCGGGGTCATGGGATGTCAGAGACATCAGAAAACTAGGCCGAAGTCTATCCGGAGCCTGGAGAGGTAAGTAACACAGTTTTTTATGTTTCTTACCTCTCCCAGGCCTCCAATCATTATACTCAGGAGTCTGCAAAGACCCCTGAGTATAATAATAGTCTTTGCGGGGCCCGCGGTGTCACTTACCTAGCCCTGACAGTATTCTACACTATGTTTTATAGATAGGTTCCTGGGAGCCCTGACAGTGTTATACACTATGTTTTATAGATAGGTTCCTAGGAGCCCTGACAGTATTCTACACTATGTTTTATAGAGAGGTTCCTAGGAGCCCTGACAGTGTCATACACTATGTTTTATAGAGAGGTTCCTAGGAGCCCTGACAGTGCTCTACACTATGTTTTATAGATAGGTTCCTAGGAGCCCTGACAGTGTTATACACTATGTTTTATAGATAGGTTCCTAGGAGCCCTGACAGTATTCTACACTATGTTTTATAGATAGGTTCCTAGGAGCCCTGACAGTGTTATACACTATGTTTTATAGATAGGTTCCTAGGAGCCCTGACAGTGTTATACACTATGTTTTTATAGATAGGTTCCTAGGAGCCCTGACAGTGTCATACACTATGTTTTTATAGATAGGTTCCTAGGAGCATTGACAGTGTTCTACACTATGTTTTATAGATAGGTTCCTAGGAGCATTGACAGTGTTGTACACTATGTTTTATAGATAGGTTCCTAGGAGCCCTGACAGTGTCATACACTATGTTTTTATAGATAGGTTCCTAGGAGCATTGACAGTGTTCTACACTATGTTTTATAGATAGGTTCCTAGGAGCCCTGACAGTGTCATACACTATGTTTTTATAGATAGGTTCCTAGGAGCCCTGACAGTGTCATACACTATGTTTTTATAGATAGGTTCCTAGGAGCATTGACAGTGTTGTACACTATGTTTTATAGATAGGTTCCTAGGAGCCCTGACAGTGTCATACACTATGTTTTATAGATAGGTTCCTAGGAGCATTGACAGTGTTGTACACTATGTTTTATAGATAGGTTCCTAGGAGCCCTGACAGTGTCATACACTATGTTTTTATAGATAGGTTCCTAGGACCCGTGACAGTGTTCTACACTATGTTTTATAGATAGGTTCCTAGGAGCCCTATTTATGCTGTGGTTCATTCCAAACTTGTTCAACCCAAAACAAATCTTTGGGCCAAACTACTCAAACCCATACATATCTTGAGTGGTTTGTTTATCTCTTCCCAGTTTATTACAGTTCTGTCTAGACTTTGAGAATTTGTTGTAAGTGAAGAACTATTTTATTCATTACACTTTTTAGCATTATGGTGCCTGATACAAAAAAACAGAATCTTCATTTCACATGAATTCCTTTGTACACATGCAGTAAGTGGAGACATTTTAATTATTCAGGCTCCAATCTATCCTCTACCACTGTAATGCACTTGATACGCTCGGCTCAGGCTAACTTAGAAATATTACTGTAAGGCTAAAAGTGCAGACAAATTATTAGCCATTACCTTGACAGCCCGAGCAGCCGAGGGAGAGACCTTTGATATTATAACTGACAAACTGATGAAATAATTAGTCCAACAAGACATAAGAGCGGAATTAGCCATTGACTACACCAATTGATAAAACATAGACCTGACCCCTCTGTGATAAACCAACCAGTACAAATGATTAACACTATTTGGGGCTAGAAACATATCTGTCATGGCAAGGAAAAGAGGGTTGAACATCGAGACAATGAATAACATCAAGGGAAACCTATTATGACATTGCATGGTCGACATAAAAGCATCAGACCGGCGAGTCTGACTTCTTCTTTGTACATTACTTGAAAAGTGAGACTCAAAGGGGAGCTGTAAATGATATACGCTCAAGTTGGACTTGAGTTATCAGTCCTGCTCTGTCATGGGACAGATATTATGTTTTACTGATGACCTTGTGGGTGACACAGAAAGTAAAGTATCTTTTCTGACAAAAACATAGAACTGCCACTACGTAGTAGTAAGTCAGCCAGCTCCTCCTCACTTATCCCCCCTTCTGTCTCCATAGATGTCTATGGATATGCGTTATCTGATACTGCAGAGTTGTATTCAGTGTCTCACCCCATCTTCTGGCCTCTTCTGGTCTGCAGTCCTGTCTCACACCATCTTCTGGCCTCTTCTGATTTCCAGTCCTGTCTCACACCATCTTCTGGCCTCTTCTGTTCTCCAGTCCTGTCTCACACCATCTTCTGGTCTCCCGTTCTGTCTCACACAATCTTCTGACCTCTTCTGGTCTCCAGTCCTATCACACCATCTTCTGGCCTCTTCTGGTCTCCATTCCTGTCTCACACCATCTTCTGGCCTCTTCTGATCTCCAGTCCTGTCTCACACCATCTTCTGGCCTCTTCTGATTTCCAGTCCTGTCTCACACCATCTTCTGGCCTCTTCTGGTCTGCAGTCCTGTCTCACACCATCTTCTGGCCTCTTCTGATTTCCAGTCCTGTCTCACACCATCTTCTGGCCTCTTCTGTTCTCCAGTCCTGTCTCACACCATCTTCTGGTCTCCCGTTCTGTCTCACACAATCTTCTGACCTCTTCTGGTCTCCAGTCCTATCACACCATCTTCTGGCCTCTTCTGGTCTCCATTCCTGTCTCACACCATCTTCTGGCCTCTTCTGGTCTCCAGTCCTATCACACCATCTTCTGGCCTCTTCTGGTCTCCATTCCTGTCTCACACCATCTTCTGGCCTCTTCTGATCTCCAGTCCTGTCTCACACCATCTTCTGGCCTCTTCTGGTCTGCAGTCCTGTCTCACACCATCTTCTGGCCTCTTCTGTTCTCCAGTCCTGTCTCACACCATCTTCTGGCTTCTTCTGGTCTGCAGTCCTGTCTCACACCATCTTCTGGCCTCTTCTGGTCTGCAGTCCTGTCTCACACCATCTTCTGGCCTCTTCTGATTTCCAGTCCTGTCTCACACTATCTTCTGACCTCCTGTGGTCTCCATTCCTATCTCACACCATTTTCTGGCCTCTTCTGGTCTCCATTCCTGTCTTACACCATCTTCTGACCTCTTATGGTCTCCAGTTCTGTCTCACACCATCTTCTGGCTTCTTCTGGTCTCCAGTTCTGTCTCACACCATCTTCTGGACCCTTCTGGTCTCCTGTCTCATACGATCTTCTGGCTTCTTCTGGTCTCCTGGGTGACATCACTGCCACCAGATCTTTGCTGAGGTCTATATGTGGTACATCAATGTCACAGCAATTTCATTCAAAGCGTCACGATGTTGATGTGCTCCAAGTGACCACTGGGTTTCAATCATAGACCTTAGTTAAAAACCTAGAACAGGTAATATCAGTCAGGAGGACTGAAGACAATCCAAGAGAGGATCGGACACCAAGGGGAACCCTGAAAGGTGAAAAACAGTGTTGGTTTTATTTTACCTCTCGCAAGGTTCACCCATCATTAGTATGGGAAAGATTACTTTCTAGGTAGATGTAGAACAATGGGAAAATCTTCAGAAATAGTAAATTCCTAGGATAATGTGGTGATGTACAATAGAAAAGTTTAACTTGACTTTATTTTTAGAGGTCTATGCCACAGTGTTGTTAACATGATTACCCCTCGTTCACATCTGCGTTGGTATTCCGTTCAGGGGAGTCTGCATGGGGACCCCACTGAACAGAATACCAAACGCAGATAGCAAATGGTGTGCAGTGAAAGCACACAGATTCCCATAGACTATAATGGGGTGCATGTGCTCTCCACGCACTGCCTGCACAAATCATGTGAACATAAAAGTACTTCACAATCTACTTTTCTGTCTGCATAACTTGTGCAGACAGAAAGCACACGGACCCCATTATAGTCTATGGGATCCATATGCTTTCACTGCACACTGCTTGCCATCTGCGTTTGGTATTCCCCCCGAACGGATTACCAACACAAATGTGAACCAAGGCTAACTGTTCAGGTAAACTTTGTTCCATCTGTGATCCCTACGAATAGGGATGGATAAACCTTTGAAAATTTGCCTCCATTGTATTCCTCTTTATCACGGGTATAGAGAGAGATCAGTATATGTCAGTACACTATAGACAAAGGAAAAGTAAGTCGCTTTTTGTAAATTATTCTAAAATAGTGACACAAAAACAATTCCAATAAAGTCACTTCTAATACATTTTATTAATTTAATAAAAAAAACAGACATATTTGATATCTTATATCATTTTCGTAACCTTTCGAACTCTTACAATACAGTAAACATGTTACTTATAATGGGTATAGATGCCATGAAACATGTGACAGTCGCTTCTTTTTTGCATTAAATTGTAATAAAATGTCATATGAATTGCAGTTTGTGGCTTCCAGCTTCTTCTCTCCTTCTCAGAGTATGACAGGTGCCATCATTGATAAGAAGTCACATTTATTTGTATATACACAAATCAATCTACAAAATACAGCAATACCCATGTTAATATCATTAAACCCTGCAAGGACATACATATACTGTATATATACTTCCATAGCTAAGGAGAACCTTTCACCACCTCCAACAAGTCCAGTTCTTAGCATCATTCAATAGCAGCTTCTCCACTGATTCTGGTACAGCTGGAACTTTTTCTCTAGCCCCCACCATTCCTGAGCAATCAATGCTGTTAGTTTTGGTGCCTGATATACTATTTAGTCTCTGTAATGTCAGGTGGGTGGTGTCAGGCAGGAGTAGACAAGGGGGCGTGATTCAGAGCTCTAGCAATGGCTGCCTCTGATTGGAGCTCTGAATCACACACCCCTGCCTGACACCACCCTTTTGACATTACAAAGCTTAAATAGCACATCAGGCACCAAAACTAACTGCACAATCAATGGAGCAGTGACTATTCACAGGTGCTAATGCATCTTATAGATTGTACGCCCTTGTGAACAGGACCCTCACTCCTATCTAAATGTTTTGTCACATTGTAATGTAAAATTTTTCTTTTCCCCTCTGATTTGTAAAGTGCTGCAGAATATGTTAGCACTAAATACATAAGATTATTATTATAACTTGAATTGGTGAAGGTGACGAAAGGTTCTCTGTAAGCAGCTCCAAGAAATTATGCAGCAGCAGGACCGGGGAATCGGGACACAATTACAGGAGTTGTAATGATGGGGCTCCACTTTCACCTAAGCTCACGTGTTATGATACTGGTGATATGCAGCTGGAATCCAGTAGCCAGGAAGGACAGCAGATGCCGCGGAGTAGAAGACTTGGTTGGTGGATAGCCAGGGATTGGTACACAGGCGGGTAGTCAGATGGAGCCAAAGTCGGTACACAAGTGGGTAAGCAGACAGAGCCAAGATCGGTACACAAGTGGGTAAGCAAACGGAGTCAAGGTCAGAACAGAAACGGGTAAGCTGACAGAGCCAAGGTTGGTACATAAGCGGGCAAGCAGACGGAGCCAATGTCGGTACACAAGCAGGAAAGCAGACGGAGCCAAGGTTGGTACACAAGCGGGTAGGCAGACGGAGCCAAGGTCAGCACACAAGAAGTCAAGCAGACGGAGACAATGTCGGTATACAAGCGGGCAAGCAGACGGAGCCAATGTCGGTACACAAGTGGGTAAGCAGACGGAGCCAATGTCGGTACACAAGTGGGTAAGCAGACGGAGCCAAGGTTGGTACACAAGCGAGCAAGTTGACAGAGCCAAGGTCGGTACACAAGCGGGTAAGCAGACGGAGCCAAGGTTGGTACACAAGTGAGCAAGTTGACAGAGCCAAGGTTGGTACACAAGCGAGCAAGTTGACAGAGCCAAGGTCGGTACACAAGCGGGTAAGCAGACGGAGCCAAGGTCAGTACACAAGTGGGTAAGAAGACGGAGCCAAGGTCGGTACACAAGCGGGTAGTCAGACGGAGCCAAGTTCGGTACACAAGCGGGAAAGCAGACGGAGCCAAAATAATCTGAGCAAGATATACCTCAGAGCTAGAGACTGGGAATAAACACAATACTCAAGCGTGGGTCTGAATGGGCTCTGAGTTTATATAGGCCTAAAACAGGAAGTAAGATGGCTACGGACATGAATCAATACTAGCCATCTTCATTCTGGACAAGAGCCAGGGAACAGTGGCCTCTAGTGGTGGGAGTAAAAAACACTAGAGAACAGCGGCCACTAGTGGAGATTCTTGAAACAGCATCTTTACTAAGGATTAAAGATAGCATCTAACATCACATGACCACCAGGGTTACAAACTGTATGAGCTGCTGGGTCCTAGAGGAGAATTAGGAGGCTGCATTCCTTCTGCAACTGAGGTAATGAATTATCCTACCCCTAATGTATTAGAACAAAAAAACTGATGTATATATTCCCCCAAAATTTCTATTATGACTTTGGGCATCATTATGGACACAATGTATAAAAAATAAATATATCATTAAATAAACAATAAAATATAAAAAAAAAAAACCCAATAGTTAAATATGTAAAACCGACTGGAATGGAGAGAGAAAACTAATAATAAAAAAAAATAAAAAATGAACATTTGAAAATCATATATGTCTCCCTTTTCTCGGACAGGGTTAAGGGGATATCATCACTCCTTAGAGAGAGACCACCATGTAGGTGTGTGGAGTCTTATTAAGCCATTGGCGCTCCACTGTGAGGGATCATGGGAATAATATGCAAATCTGTCCATGATGTAAATAGGAAGACAGTGCCTCAGTCATGCAGCCCACTAGGGGGTGCTCCCTTTAACATCATGCTCGACCTTCCCAGAGGCCTTTGCTGCAATGATGTGGGATTCTAACAAGTACAGTCTCTCAGCCGAGGACAGCTGTTTCAATCTATTTGGAGCTCTTCAGCCTGGCGTAGAGAAGACTGACTTGGCAGAGGTGAGAGGCTTCAGCCAAGGTTAAGGGGATATTGTCACTCCTTAGGGAGAGACCACCATATAGGTGTGTGGTGTCTTATTATCCATAGGCGCTCCACTGTGAGGGATCATGGGAAGAATATGCAAATCTGTCTTCCATGATGTAAATAGGAAAACAGTGCCTCAGTCATGCAGCCCACTAGGGGGCGCTCCCTTTAACATCATGCCCGACCTTCCTAGAGGCCTTTGCTGCAATGATGTGGGATTTTACCAAGTACAGTCTCTCAGCCGAGGACAGCTGTTTCAATCTATTTGGAGCTCTTCAGCCCGGTGTAGAGAAAACTGACTTGGCAGAGGTGAGAGGCTTCAGCCAAGGTTAAGGGGATATTGTCACTCCTTAGGGAGAGACCACCATGTAGATGTGTGGAGTCTTATTATCCATAGGGATCATGGGAAGAATATGCAAATCTGTTTTCCATGATGTAAATAGGAAGACAGTGCCTCAGTCATGTAGCCCACTAGGGGGCACTCCCTTCTTGGACAGTAAAATAAAGAAAAACCATAAAAACAACACTGGAAAAAAATGCAAAAATTAATTGAAATTTTTTTATAGCCCTCAAAACCACGTGTACAAAACAACCCCGAAAATGTGAACCAGGCAAAATGTCCTGGTCCTGAACTTGGCTTATAGAGGGATAAGGGAGCCTGGAGATGGCCCAGTCTTGATATTTTTTTCCTGTAATCTCAGCAGCACTAATAAATACCACAACACTAAACCTTATGGGGGATAATACAAGTCTGAACAGGTGCGACAACTTTCATTAGTTTGGTTTCGTCTGTTTAATCCCTGACGTCTCCTAAAGCTCCTTGATATTTACTAGTTTATTGTTTTCTTCTCCAGAAATTCCTATTTAATAAACACAGTTTTCTGTAAGAATTCTATTTTATAGATTGTTTTTTTTTGTCCTTTTTTTTTTTCGGTGACGCTTTTTTTTGTGTTACTTGGAATAAAAGTTGTCTTTATTTATACGCGGCTTGTCCCTCCCGGGGACATCACGTTCCAGATGAAACTTCTTTTCGTTTCAACTTTTGGACAGGTAGGTATGTGGTCATCTCAGAAGCTGCGGCTCTGCCGTGGTCCTATTTGAAGTGAAATGTATCAGAGAATCCTTTTGTTCCGCGCATTTAATTGTGATGCATGCTTGTATGTAGGCTCTAGACACTGAATGTCAAAAAGATTGATCATCGCTCTGTAGTTTATGATTTTGTCTGATGAAAAAAATGTCTCTAGACGTTTCTTGAGGGATTTTCAATATAATGCAAAATTTCGATGATAGTTAATCTAGCGAAGGTTTTTTCCGAGAAGTGCACTCAAGACCTCGGCTTGTCTTATCCTTTTACTTACATTTTTTTGGCTGAAATAAATGAAGGGTGTAACTGGAGAGTATAACCCCCCGGCGCCTCGATGGTGGCCAGGATGTTTTATTCTACAATGTCTCCTATTGCCAATAGAATTCCTCGCAACATGCGCCATGTATAGAAACCTTTTGAATCCGTAGATTTCTTTTGAAAGTTGTGTTTTGTATTATTTTTTAGAACCTGTATACTGTACTATACATTGTCCTGCTAATTGTGTATTCAGAGTCCAAACCCTTCGCCGTCCTTGACATTATGATAACGTCTTGTGACTAGGGTTGAGCGATCGGGATCAGAAATGATCAGATGCCGATCGTCGATCGAATATATTTCATGATTGTGATCGGAATAACGATCCCAATCTTTTCCGGCAGGATCGAGGTCTCACATTAGTTCCCACTGGTCAATCATTGTGGGAAAAGCTAACTTTAGGGTTGAGCAATCGGGATTGAGAAAGATGGGATTCCGATCGTCGATTGAGTAATTTTCACAAATTTCGATCCCAATCTTTTCCGGCGTGATCAAGATCTCACATTAGTTTCCACAATGTTTGGCTACTGGTCAATCATTGTGAGAAAAGCTAACATTAGGGTTGAGCGATCGGGATCGGGATAGATGGGATTCCGATCGTCGATCTAGTAATTTCTCGATCGCGGTCGGAATTCCAATCCCGATCTTTTTTGGAGGGATTGAGGTCTCATGCTGGTTCCCACAATGCTTGGCTACTGGTGAATCATTGTGGGAAAAGCTAACATTAGGGCTGAGTGATCGGGATTGGGAAAGATCGGATCCCGATCGGCTATCGAGCAAATTTCACGATGGGGATCGACTGGAAAATGATCGAAAATTGGATTTTAAAAACGATCCTGAAATCTCAAGATCGGCTCAACCCTACTTGTGACTTATAATAAAATTCTGACTACTCGTAGTCGCGGTTAGGGTGTGTTCACACGATGGAAAGTGGAGCATGATCTGGCACATCTACACGTGTCAGCAGTTTGCGCGCTCAAAAAGATCTGATTGATTTCAATGGGAGTTACGAGCGTATACACCACGTTGTTTTGCGCCCGTAATTTTGCGGCCGCAAATTTTGCATATTTTAATATTTTTGCATATTTTAATATGTTTTTAGACTCCTACAGGAAAATAGTTTTACGCAGTTTTTATTCTAAACACGAAACATTGGGGCAGGGTGGACTGGGATGTCTAGGGCCCACCAGTGGAATTGTTTCTATGGGCCCAGCAGATCAGTGGTACCGAAACACGACGGCTAAAGGTTCCCCGATCCTGCAAGGGGGCCACAGTGACTCACCCAAGGGAGTATGTAAATCTGGGTCCGGATCTACCTCTCCCCATAAGAATCCATCTAATATTAGTTTTCGGGATACAATTTTTGATTTTTTTTTAACCTATATTATTCCAAAAGTTATCACCTTCTCAATCAATGTTTTTGTTTTGTTTTGCCTTCCTCCGGATCCTCTTGGTCGTCTATAAGACGGACTTGATGTGTCTT
This sequence comes from Leptodactylus fuscus, assembly GCF_031893055.1. Taxonomy (NCBI): domain Eukaryota; kingdom Metazoa; phylum Chordata; class Amphibia; order Anura; family Leptodactylidae; genus Leptodactylus; species Leptodactylus fuscus. The sequence goes on from NC_134270.1 coordinate 13,706,846, forward strand.
GATCTTGATCGTGTTACTATGTTGCTGCGCTAGATTATGTTTTTACCTATATTTTTTCTGTAGTGCTTAGGTTCTGAACATTTTTGGCGAAAATTTTTTTTTTAAAAAATGAAAAAACTCTCCCCAATTTCGGAAGAAGAAAAATGAAAGCGAGAAACATATAAAGCTTTACAAGTAGTATCAGTTGTTCAGTTAAGTGGAAATTGGAGAATATATACGCGCTAACAAGATTCTTGATGTTTTCACACAAAGTATTCGCATTTCTACGAATTTCCGTATATCACCGCAGGAAGGGATTGGGAAATGTGCGGCGCATAAAAAGCGCAGCTAATAAAGACGGAGATTCTTATTTTGATTACCGTTTCCCTTTTAGCGTTATTAAGTAATATAACATGTTTGATGGGTCAGACAAGTAATAGCTGCGTCTAGATCAGACATAATGCGCAGAAACACAAGTGGGAATCTACATAAAAAGCATTCATTCAGACAAACATAAAAGAGCAAATAAATCTCATCTAACAAATCAAGATAGCAAACCTGGCAAGGGGAAAAAAAAAGAGATGGAAAATCTCCGTAGAAACATTCAGGGCATTAAAACTGTGACTGTACGCCGTAAATCTGTGATAATACCGCGCGCCGAAAACATCATGTTCTTAAGAAATAGCAAAATATCCATTTAAGGCTTTGGAAGACAGAAACCAGTATACGGTATATGTAGATAATACAGAAGAGAGGCATTGCCATTGGCTAGGCTCACGCATTGGGGGTGTTGAGTCTACACCTGAAAGGTCGACCGATACACCGGTAATGGGGTCAACTGTAATGTATTGGATGGTAAGTCTACAGAAGAGAAATAACACATGGCAAAGCTGGTCCCATAAATGCTCAAGTGGTGATAAATCTGGTGACTGGCCAATGGGCGAGCATTATCCTGCTGAAAAATGCCAGATGTCTGCCCTGCCATGAGAGATAACACACGTGGCCACAGGATGTCCTGTACAGTGGCGTAACTAGAAATGGAGGGGCCCCGTGGTGAAATTTTGACATGGGGCCCCCCAATGATCGACACTGAAGACCCCGACTGCCCCCGCTGCATTCCTGCGTGATCTATTATGCCCCATAGTGGCCCCTGCACACAATATTATCCCCCATAGTGGCCCCTGCACACAGTATTATGCTCCATAGTGGCCCCTGCACACAGTATTATACCCCATAGTGGCCCCTGCACATAGTATTATGCCCCATAGTGGCCCCTGTACACAGTATTATGCTCCATAGTGGCCCCTGCACACAGTATTATGTCCCATAGTGGCCCCTGCGCACAGTATTATGTCCCATAGTGGCCCCTGCACACAGTATTATGTCCCATAGTGGCCCCCGTACACAGTATTATGCCCCATAGTGGCCCCTGCACACAGTATTATCCCCCATAGTGGCCCCTGCACACAGTATTATGCCCCATAGTGACCCCTGCACATACTATTATGCCCCATAGTGGCCCCTGCACACTGTATTATCCCCCATAGTGGCCCCTGTACACAGTATTATGTCCCATAGTGTCCCCTGCACACAGTATTATGTCCCACTGTGAACACCCATGAACAATTATACTCTAGAGTCTTTTCAGACCCCAGAGTATAATAATCGAAGACCTAGAGGGGACACCAACATAAAAAAAAACCCTGTTACTTACCTATCCCTGGCTCTGCTGCACTCCTCGGTGGTGTCAGCCATCTTCAACTAACTATCCCGGTACTTACTCCCCTGGTCCTATATACAGTATATATCACTGAGCTGTTAGTGTCCCTCGTATCACCGCTAGGACACTACACAGTCCTCCTCCGTGTTGGCTACTTAGTATCATCTGCAAATATTGAGATTCGATTCTACTCCCAGGGATAGACTTGTTCTCTGTCCCCAACCCCCCCCCCCCCCCCCCATGTATGGACCCAGGACAAATGTTGTTTGCGCAGTTAGTAAGCAGCCCCGGCTTATTTACTCTATTTTAGATCCATTCCGTTACTTAATACACTTTGTAACCGTTTCCATCTGTCTGTTGTTTGTTTTGCCTTCAACTTTAGGTCCCTCGCCCAAACAAAAAATCCAGTTTTAATTTTCCCTGAACAAATAGACTTAACCGAGACCGAACAGGTAGTTTTCTGATTCAACACAAGACACCACAGTGGGAAATAAAAAAAAATAATACTGTTGGAGGGGCGCATCGGAGTGTTTTGACGTTTAGATGCGCGGTTACGGAGCGCTGTCAATTCAGCTGAGCAAAGATTCACTTACAAGAAGGCAAATTTATTGTCAAGGTCTCGTTCACCTGGCGGATTCCTGTCATGGGTCCCTGAGCAGAGCACTTACTATGAAATATGCTTAAAAACGTGGAAAAAAAAGAAAGTGCAGACGTGAATTTACTAAAACACTAAAGAATATATCTATATATTGCTCTTCAGACCTCATACCTAGACATGTAGCCATTGCATTGCATTACCTTCGCAGATGACACGTGTCATTGACTCTGTTGCGATACGTTACTGCGCACATGTGATACTTCTAACTTGTAACATCACATTATCTGGTGACTATAAATAAATGAAATCACGAAGGCGATAGGATTGTGAGCGCTACAAGAGAAATATCGAAATGTAAGGCGAAAGCTATGATGTCACCCACATGATAATCACAATGACTATAGATAGCTGCCACCTCGTGTTATACCGGCCATTAATTGTGCGGTCACATCAAAAATAACAATATTAATTAAAGGAGAAAAGTAGTTAAGAGCTTTGTATATCTTGTCTCTAATGATTCTAATGTGTCTTCATGGTAACAGACTACACACTACAGGGTAACAAACTATTCAGAGATACGTCCTTCCTTACCTTACCCAAGATGTGTGGCCTGAGATGAGCAGCTTTGCAACATGATTTTGTGTTACTCTTTTAGTACTTGTTTATGTTACATGTGTCTATACATGGTCACCTAGTGGTTGTGATGTGATTTACTGATCTAGAGGAAGGCAAAAAAACTCATGAGGTCACTGTCACCGACCTAAGTGTAGAGGATGTCCCCTTGTCACCGGTCTAGGTGTAGAGGACGTCCTCTGTCACTGTCATCGGCCTAGGTGTAGAGGATGTCCTCTGTCACTGTCATCGGCCTAGGTGTAGAGGACGTCCCCTTGTCACTGTCAACAGTCTAGGTGTAGGGATGTCCCCTTGTCACTGTCACTGGCCTAGGTGTAGAGGATGTCCCCTTGTCACTGTCACTGGTCTAGGTGTAGAGGACGTCCCCTTGTCACTGTCACCAGTCTAGGTGTAGAGGATGTCTCCTTGTCGCTGTCACTGGTCTAGGTGTAGAGGATGTCCCCTTGTCACTGGTCTAGGTGTAGAGGATGTCCCCTTGTCACTGTCACCAGTCTAGGTGTAGAGGACGTCCCCTTGTCACTGTCACTGGTCTAGGTGTAGAGGATGTCCCTTTGTCACTGTCACTGGCCTAGGTGTAGAGGATGTCCCCTTGTCGCTGTCACTGGTCTAGGTGTAGAGGATGTCCCCTTGTCACTGTCACTGGTCTAGGTGTAGAGGATGTCCCTTTGTCATTGTCACTGGCCTAGGTGTAGAGGATGTCCCCTTGTCGCTGTTACTAGTCTAGCTGTAGAGGATGTCCCCTTGTCACTGTCACCGGTCTAGGTGTAGAGGATGTCTTCTTGTCACTGTCACCAGTCTAGGTGTAGAGGATGTCCCCTTGTCACTGTCACTGGCCTAGGTGTAGAGGATGTCCCCTTGTCGCTGTCACTGGTCTAGGTGTAGAGGATGTCCCCTTGTCACTGTCACTGGTCTAGGTGTAGAGGATGTCCCTTTGTCATTGTCACTGGCCTAGGTGTAGAGGATGTCCCCTTGTCGCTGTTACTAGTCTAGGTGTAGAGGATGTCCCCTTGTCACTGTCACCGGTCTAGGTGTAGAGGATGTCTTCTTGTCACTGTCACCAGTCTAGGTGTAGAGGATGTCCCCTTGTCACTGTCACTGGTCTAGGTGTAGAGGATGTCCTCTTGTCACTGTCACCAGTCTAGGTGTAGAGGACGTCCCCTTGTCACTGTCACTGGTCTAGGTGTAGAGGATGTCTTCTTGTCACTGTCACCAGTCTAGGTGTAGAGGACGCCCCCTTGTCACTGTCACCAGTCTAGGTGTAGAGGATGTCTTCTTGTCACTGTCACTGGTCTAGGTGTAGAGGATGTCCTCTTGTCACTGTCACCAGTCTAGGTGTAGAGGACGTCCCCTTGTCACTGTCACTGGTCTAGGTGTAAAGGATGTCCTCTTGTCACTGTCACTGGTCTAGATGTAGAGGATGTCTTCTTGTCACTGTCACTGGCCTAGGTGTAGAGGGTGTCTCCTTGTCACTGTCACTGGCCTAGGTGTAGAGGATGTCTTCTTGTCACTGTCACTGGTCTAGGTGTAGAGGATGTCCTCTTGTCACTGTCACTGGCCTAGGTGTAGAGGATGTTTTCTTGTCACTGTCACCAGTCTAGGTGTAGAGGACGTCCCCTTGTCACTGTCACTGGTCTAGGTGTAGAGGATGTCTCCTTGTCACTGTCACTGGTCTAGGTGTAGAGGATGTCTTCTTGTCACTGTCACTGGTCTAGGTGTAGAGGATGTCTTCTTGTCACTGTCACTGGTCTAGGTGTAGAGGATGTCCCTTTGTCATTGTCACTGGCCTAGGTGTAGAGGATGTCCCCTTGTCGCTGTTACTAGTTTAGCTGTAGAGGATGTCCCCTTGTCACTGTCACCGGTCTAGGTGTAGAGGATGTCTTCTTGTCACTGTCACCAGTCTAGGCGTAGAGGACGTCCCCTTGTCACTGTCACTGGTCTAGGTGTAGAGGATGTCCTCTTGTCACTGTCACTGGTCTAGGTGTAGAGGATGTCTTCTTGTCACTGTCACCAGTCTAGGTGTAGAGGACGTCCCCTTGTCACTGTCACTGGCCTAGGTGTAGAGGGTGTCTCCTTGTCACTGTCACTGGCCTAGGTGTAGAGGATGTCTTCTTGTCACTGTCACTGGTCTAGGTGTAGAGGGTGTCTCCTTGTCACTGTCACTGGCCTAGGTGTAGAGGATGTCTTCTTGTCACTGTCACTGGTCTAGGTGTAGAGGACGTCCCCTTGTCACTGTCACTGGTCTAGGTGTAGAGGATGTCCTCTTGTCACTGTCACTGGTCTAGGTGTAGAGGATGTCCTCTTGTCACTGGTCTAGATGTAGAGGATGTCTTCTTGTCACTGTCACTGGCCTAGGTGTAGAGGGTGTCTCCTTGTCACTGTCACTGGCCTAGGTGTAGAGGATGTCTTCTTGTCACTGTCACTGGTCTAGGTGTAGAGGACGTCCCCTTGTCACTGTCACTGGTCTAGGTGTAGAGGATGTCCTCTTGTCACTGTCACTGGCCTAGGTGTAGAGGATGTTTTCTTGTCACTGTCACCAGTCTAGGTGTAGAGGATGTCCTCTTGTCACTGTCACTGGTCTAGGTGTAGAGGATGTCTTCTTGTCACTGTCACTGGTCTAGGTGTAGAGGATGTCCTCTTGTCACTGTCACTGGTCTAGGTGTAGAGGATGTCTTCTTGTCACTGTCACTGGCCTAGGTGTAAAGGATGTCCTCTTGTCACTGTCACTGGTCTAGGTGTAGAGGATGTCTTCTTGTCACTGTCACTGGTCTAGGTGTAAAGGATGTCCCCTTGTCACTGTCATTGGTCTAGGTGTAGAGGATGTCCCCTTGTCACTGTCATTGGTCTAGGTGTAGAGGATGTCCCCTTGTCACTGTCACTGGTCTAGGTATAAAGGATGTCCTCTTGTCACTGTCACTGGTCTAGGTGTAAAGGATGTCCCCTTGTCACTGTCACTGGTCTAGGTGTAAAGGATGTCCTCTTGTCACTGTCACCAGTCTAGGTGTAGAGGATGTCTTCTTGTCACTGTCACTGGTCTAGGTGTAAAGGATGTCTTCTTGTCACTGTCACCAGTCTAGATGTAGAGGATGTCCTCTTGTCACTGTCACTGGCCTAGGTGTAAAGGATGTCTTCTTGTCACTGTCACCAGTCTAGGTGTAGAGGATGTCCTCTTGTCACTGTCACTGGCCTAGGTGTAAAGGATGTCTTCTTGTCACTGTCACCAGTCTAGGTGTAGAGGACGTCCCCTTGTCACTGTCACTGGCCTAGGAGTAAAAAGATCCTTAGAAAGTTCTTTGTATTGTCCCTTCATGTATTTGTACATTGTTATTAGATCTCCCCATAGACGTCTTTTCTCTAAACTGAATAACCCCAAGTCTGTTAATCTATCGTTGTCCTCCAATCCACCCATTCCTCCTCATAATTTTCGTTGCCCTTCTTTGCCCTTTTTCTGGTTCACATATGTCTTTCTTCTATAGTGGGGCCCAAAATTGCGCACAATAGCCCAAGTATGGCCATACCAGTGATTTGTATGGAGCCATAACTATGTCCTTGTCATGAGAGTCTCGACCTCTTTTGATGCCTCCCATCATAACAAACCCCGCTCATTACAAACCGATTTGCTCCTCGCTAGTCTCGGCCACGTCTTGGGCAATCTCAGCCGTAGTTTTCCGCAACATGTGACCCCCAACCTTACACACTAACAGGTAACCCGTAGCATTTCTCATATTCCGATGTCCTTAGGGGCGACTGATCAAAGCCTTTACACATCGTATCTGGCGGACCGCTCTGCCGGCTCTAGTCAACGACCTAAATTGGGATTTACGGCTCTACATTAATCATAATTGTCGAATCCTTCTCAGCGTTTCCCAGCCTTGGTAATATCCTTATTTCACTGAGCCGTAAAAGCCGAATAAAACAATCATTTTCTTCAAAGTAAGTTTTTTTCTTCCAGTAGAGCCCTTGTTTAAGCGGTAACCTCTATTAATAAAGCCATGTCAGTCTTCGTAATACGTAACGTTGACTAAAATAACGAATCTGCCGCGTTGCGCGTAGGTGAAAGGACCTTATCTTCTAACATTAGGTGCGGCTGTCACAGGCGGCGACTCTCATTAGTTACCACTCAATGGCAGTAATGTGGGAAGTACGACCATCACAGATGGGGTTCATTACCTGCGAGATGAGAAACAGTCAAAACATCTGCTAAATAGGCGCCATTGGAGGGGATATCGCCTGTGAAAACGTACCACGGCTTTTTTTTTTACAGTGCCGGCGCAACGTTTAGCTTTAAATTTACGACTCCTAGTTACGATCATTGGGAGCGATGGATCAAAGCTGGTTATATATTAACCAGACGGTTCTGGCAGCAATGGCCAATCACAGAAATTAGGATTTACAGCCGGGGAATCGATATTAACCCACAACGAGAGCAGCGCAACGTGTCAATGCAGTGTAGAGGATGGCGGAAATTTACTGTAATTTAGAGAGCCTGGATGGAATGGCGGAGCGCTGATGTCCAATGAAATGCTAATAGGAAACAGAATTGTAGCTTGCCTGGAAGTTTAGATTTTGGAAGAAAGGAATACACCAGGTGAAGGTTGTACAGGTCAGGCGAAGCAAGTGTACATATTAGATTGATAGGTATCCTGGAATGGCAGTGTGTTACCAGACCCAGCATATCACCCCAGTCCTGCAGATAGATAGGTTAGTGTCACCAGAACCAGCATATCACCCCAGCCCTGCAGATAGATAGGTTACTGTCACCAGAACCAGCATATCACCCCAGCCCTGCAGATAGATAGGTTACTGTCACCAGAACCAGCATATCACCCCAGTCCTGCAGATAGATAGGTTAGTGTCACCAGAACCAGCATATCACCCCAGCCCTGCAGATAGATAGGTTACTGTCACCAGAACCAGTATATCACCCCAGCCCTGCAGATAGATAGGTTACTGTTACCAGAACCAGCATATCACCCCAGCCCTGCAGATAGATAGGTTACTGTCACCAGAACCAGCATATCACCCCAGCCCTGCAGATAGATAGGTTACTGTTACCAGAACCAGGATATCACCCCAGCCCTGCAGATAGATAGGTTACTGTCACCAGAACCAGCATATCACCCCAGCCCTGCAGATAGATAGGTTACTGTCACCAGAACCAGCATATCACCCCAGCCCTACAGATAGATAGGTTACTGTCACCAGAACCAGCATATCACCCAGCCCTGCAGATAGATAGGTTACTGTCACCAGACCCAACATATCACCCCAGCCCTGCAGATAGATAGGTTACTGTCACCAGAACCAGCATATCACCCCAGCCCTGCAGATAGATAGGTTACTGTCACCAGAACCAGCATATCACCCCAGCCCTGCAGATAGATAGGTTACTGTTACCAGAACCAGGATATCACCCCAGCCCTGCAGATAGATAGGTTACTGTCATCAGAACTAGTATATCACCCCAGCCCTGCAGATAGATAGGTTAGTGTCACCAGACCCAGTATATCACCCCAGCCCTGCAGATAGATAGGTTACTGTCACCAGACCCAGCATATCACCCCAGCCCTGCAGATAGATAGGTTAGTGTCACCAGAACCAGCATATCACCCCAGCCCTGCAGATAGATAGGTTACTGTCACCAGACCCAGCATATCACCCCAGCCCTGCAGATAGATAGGTTAGGGTCACCAAAACCAGAATATCACCCCAGCCCTGCAGATAGATAGGTTACTGTCACCAGAACCAGCATATCACCCCAGCCCTGCAGATAGATAGGTTACTGTTACCAGAACCAGGATATCACCCCAGCCCTGCAGATAGATAGGTTACTGTCATCAGAACTAGTATATCACCCCAGCCCTGCAGATAGATAGGTTAGTGTCACCAGACCCAGTATATCACCCCAGCCCTGCAGATAGATAGGTTACTGTCACCAGAACCAGCATATCACCCCAGCCCTGCAGATAGATAGGTTAGTGTCACCAGAACCAGCATATCACCCCAGCCCTGCAGATATATAGGTTACTGTCACCATAACCAGTATTTCACCCCAGCCCTGCAGATAGATAGGTTAGTGTCACCAGAACCAGTATATCACCCCAGCCCTGCAGATAGATAGGTTAGTGTCACCAGAACCAGTATATCACCCCAGCCCTGCAGATAGATACAGTAGGTTTGTGTCACCAGAACCATCATATGACCCCAACCCTGCAGATAGATAGGTTAGGGTCACCAGTTAGGAGTCCGCAGGAGGACACTCCCCCCTCCCCCAAACGGAATATGAGTGCATCTGCAAGCGCAGGACAGTTAAGCACACGGAACCCATAGCGTTTCGAGTAGAGCCTCAACGTACGACTACTAGATTGAATATCGAATCCCATTATAGTCTATGGGAAAAAATGCTCATTTCAGGGGAAACCACTATTCAACTAAAGGAGAGTCACCAAGTCCACAAATAGCAGGAGCAGAGTGTTTAGGAGGAGCGCTGTGCAGTTAAAGCGCACGGACCCCATTATAGTCTATGGGGTCCGTGCGCTTTAACTGCACAGCGCTTGCAGTTGCGCTGATAAAAAGTAAGCTCCCTCGTAACCGCAAGCTGCCAGCTCTCCTGACTAGCAAAGACGAGCCTGCGGCAAATCAACGCTGGAGGGATCTTACTTTTTCTCATAGGAATGAATTGACCAGCGTTGAATAGCCAGTGTACAGAATTCGGCCAATCATTGCTGGTCCTGCCGGAGGCTCGTCTGTGTGTAGGCGGAGTCTAAGATCGGACCACAATGGAGACTGCTGAACCAGCGTTGATTAGCCGGATGCTGTGCACTGGCCAATCAACGCTGGTCAATTCATTCCTATGAGAAAAAGTAAGATCCCTCGTAACAGCAAGCTGCCAGCTCTCCCGACTAGCAAGGACGAGCCTGCTGCTTCCTGCTGGTTCTAAATCTAATATTTACTGCGAATAGCGAGTAGTATTCGATCGAATACGAATATTTCGAATACCGTAGTATTATATCCAATACTTACTCGATGGAATACTACTCGCTCATCTCTATTTAATATATTTCTCAGTTTTAATTGTTCCTTGAGATAAAACAGGAGTAAACCAGGATGACATTTCGGGTAATGTTACACTTAGGCTTTTTATGCCGCTATTGATTGATTTTTAACTTTCAACCTACAAAGTCCAACAAAAATTCATTGACTTGTGCACGGCTTCATGGACTGCAGCTAGAACTCCGTGAAAATCAATCAGCAGCGCCAGAAAGAAAAAAAAAAATCCTCAGTGTAGCCTTCGCCTAGAGGAGATCGTACTGGATGTTTTTTGATTTTTTTTGTACATTTTTTATGTTGAGTGTTCCTTTGACAGCAATTCATGTTATTAAATCTGAAGCCCTTGCTTCGTGTTGAGCAGTAGTATGTGTTCTATGTATTACAAGGTATTAGGCGATATGTTTGTGTGTTTGGATCACGCCCCAAACGGCCGAACGGATTACCCTCAAGTTTGACACGTACCTAAAATGGGACCAGGAATCGACCATAGGCGCTTTAACATCCCCAAACAGAGCCGGGCTTGTACACTGTGAGCACCGAAATCACAGTCGGTGTACGCTGCAGGACCTGAGATGATGTCATCTCAGGCCCTTGCGCTGCTATACGATTGGTGCACGTCATGAAGTGGGCTGTGCTATCTATTCTCACTCCAGACACAGAACAAGCGGAAAATGGCATCACATGTGCGGGAAGCCGAGTGCTGAACATGCCGCCATCGGTGGAGCCCGCCGCATGGTGTGCATCGGTGACAGGGGTGAACCTAGGCTTTCTGCCGCCTGAAGCGGACGTCAGAAAGCCGCCCCCCCCCTCCCCCGGAGGAGGCGGGGCGGGGTTGCAAGAAAGGGGCGGGACCGAGCGGAAGGGGACGGGGACGAGCGGAAAGGGGGCGGGGCCGAGCGGGAAGGGGGCGTTCGCAGGCAGAGAGCAGGCAGGGAGAGGACCTGCTCTCTGCCTGAGTGTGAGGGGCGGCCGCTGGAGCAGCGCTGCGTCCAGCAGGGCCGCCCCAATACACCGCTCGCTTCCCGTGCCGGGCTGCAGACACGGTGACGCTAAGCCAGTCCAGGACAGCTTGTCCTGGACTGGCTTAGGTCAGTAAAAATGCCGCCCTCCCAAGGCCCTGGCATAGCGCCGCCTGAAGCGGTCGGTTCAGGTCGCCTCATGGGAGGTGCGGCGCTGATCGGTGAGTCCACGAGGGCCATGGAGGTGCGAGGGGGTCGGGTGAAGTTGGACACATTATGCCACATCGGCATCTGCCCGTCGCACCACCTGCATGGCCACGGCTGCTGCGCAACGCAGTAGGCCAGACATATACACACGTCTACACTAGCAGCACCAGCGGGCCGGGGGTGAGTAGGGGCGGATTGCACAGGTGGAGGGGGGGTTGGGGAGGGTGACCTGGGTCATGGGTAAGTGGTGGGGGAGATGGAGGAGGTGACTGTATTCTCTAAAGGGGGGGGAGGGAGAGGGGGCCGGGGGCACGGGTGGGGGGTAAGGGGGGGACCGTGGGTGAGGGGGCCGTGGTGAGAGTAGAGGGAGTCGGCGAGAAGCGGAATGTGGGCCGGGGGGTGCAGCAGTGGGGCCCCGACCCATGATGGTGTGGGAGGTGCCCGCGGCGGCTGCAAGGAAAGGGGCGTGGGGGGCCATGGGCAGCGCTGCAGGTAGTTTGCACAAGAGTGAGGGGGCCGCGGACGAAGTCGCGGGTATTGCTAGTCTAATATATAACTGGAACATGGTGGGCTTCTAATACAATATTTTGTCTGAAAGTGGCAACTATGTACAGATGTGGAACAGTCTAACTTGTTGCAGAGTGATAACATCACCACACCATGAACCCCAGCACTTTGTAGCATTTGGTCGGTGCCGTTCCCCTGATTCTGGGACGGTTGGAATTTTTGCTCTAGACCCCACCGTTCCCGAGCAATTTGTGCCGTTTCAGCGCTCGATATGCTAATTAGGTTAGCTACTGTCAAGTGGGCAGGCCCAGGCTGCGAAGACGGCCCACTTGATAAGTGGAGCAGCAACTATTGGAGGAAGAACAGCATTCAAGGTGGTGGAGATGGGGAAAGGTTCACTTTAGGTTGAGGCCCCATGTGGTGTAAATATTGGGGTGGAAATGTTGCAGAAATGTTACAATCAATATACGCAGCGATCATGCTGTGATTTACAAAACCGTTGCGGATTTGCCTTTAAGGTCGCGGTGTTTTACAGTACTTGCAAAGTGGATGGGATTCATGCGAATCCCATCCTCACTTTACGGAAAAATCGCAGCGCAGACATGCTGCGATTTCCAAAACCATTGCGGAGATGTGACATCATCTATTGTGAGCAGTGATGTAAGCAAGGGTCAGTAGTGTTATCCATAGAGGTGTTATCTTCTATAGTAAAGCTGTCTGTGACTTAAATGAGGTGACTACTGCAAAGAAAACCCCTACAGAATTGGCATGCGTCTATTCTTAGGGTTAGTGGTCAGAGTGAAAATTGCAGGGTATAGTAAAAATATACATAGTAAAACGGAATTTAAAAAAAAAAAAATCAAAAATTCTTTAAAAATATGTTAAAACATAATGACTGTTTTTAGCGCAAGGATCCAGGGATCTTCATGGCTTTGCTACTCAGACAGTCAAAGCCTTTGGATAGCATCAGATTCCAGAATAGCGTGGCCAGTGAACATGAACACGTCTGTGAGTGACACGCGGCTTTCCGTGCCAACGGTCTGAGCAGTAGAAGTGTGTCAGTGCCCGGATCGATAATGCCAATACCTTACAATGCTTCGCTTATGTCCTTTACGCTCTGGTTTTGCAAATTGTTGCTAAACATTGATTGACATTTCATGAAAGCCCGATAACTATGGAATCTGCGAGGAGCCGGGGTCCCTCAATGACCAGATTAAGAGGCGAACTGTGAATATCCTTATAGTCTGTTCATCTCAAAAGCAAAATTCTCAAGGTTCAAGGAATATAATACTCAATATAAGGGACTCCGACAGCAGCCAAGATCAGGGGGATCATTGAGAAATTACTATTTTTAATACGTCCTTACCACTTGAGTTCAATAGGTGGACGTGGACATTGCTATACACTTTGTACACCAGGTGGCGCCATATACAATATGTAAATAAATGTTATATATCTATTGGATTTTTAAAAGATTACCGCAATAAGGAGGAAACTATTTCCATTTTGTTTTTAGTACCAAATTGTGCTATTAAAAATAAAATGTAAAAATATTTTGTTTTTGTTTAAATTTTCCTGATTTTAAAAAAATGCAAAAATAAAAATATAAAAAATAAATAAATGAATAAATAATAATAATAATAATAATAATAAATTGTATTTATATAGCGCATAAATCACAAATTATCACCAAAAAATCTGCAAAAATTGTCGGAATACCCTAAACAAAAAAAAAAAAGTTACAACTAGAGATGAGCAAGTAGTATTCGATCGAATACCTCACCGCCATAGGTATGTGTGTAAGCGGCCGAACACCAAGGGGTTAAGCGTATCGAATATTCGATGCTTTTAACACTTGGTGTTCGGCCGCTTACACGCATCCCTACGGCGGCGAGGTATTCGATCGAATACTACTAGCTCATCTCTAGTTACAACTCTAAAAACTGCAGAAAAAAAATCTAAAAAGCGTCTGGTCCTGAACCAAGGAAAATGTTCCAGTCCTGAAGCATTACATTATTATTTTTAGAATGTTTCAGAATTTTTTTGTATTTTTCTACTTCCCTATCTATATTTTAGAACAATCCTGAATTTTCACTCTAGCCACTAAGCATAATAGATTGACACTTCCTGTTCTGTAGAGATCACTTCTCAGCATTTATCTAGATTATCGGCACAGGCAGCATTACAAGACCTCTATCGCACAAAGTTGAGCTTCTTCTTATGCACAGTTAGGTTGAGTGCACACGGTTTCTGGAGCAGAAAACAAGTAGCTGCGACTGGATGCCAGTTCAGTGCACCGACATCCAGCCGCCTCCAGATTAGGCCCAATGAATGGACCTAGTTGGGAGGAGGGAGTATCTTCAGGCTAATTCGCGAGGCGAAACGGCCTGAAGAATGAGCATGTCCGTTCTTTTTTCTGGGAGCCGTTTGTTCCGGCTCCCAGAAAAACGACCTGACCAGGTCCCATTGGTTTCACATCTGCGCCCGGGAATCCATTCTGCAGGTTTCCGTTTCCTGCACAAAACTGGGCAGGAGATGGAAACCTGCCGGCATCTTTCAAAGCCCTTCATTTGAATAGGTTTGAAAAGTCTCCGGCCGTGAGCGCCGGTGAGCGTTTTATGCTCTACACCGCGAAACCGTTTTTTTTTAAACCAGACACAGAGTCAGACATGCAGTACTCTGTGTCCAGTTTAAAAAAAAAAAAACGCTTTCGCCGCGGAGAGCATAAAACGCTCACCGGCGCTCACGGCCGGACTCGGTATGACAGGTTTCCGTTTTCTGCATGCAGAAGACGGAAACCTGAGAACGGTGTGAACCCAGCGTAATGTAAAAATTAGCATAAAAGAGCAGAAATATAAATAAAATAACACACACTTTTATTTTAATTTAACATTTTTTTAAATATTTTTATAGTATTTTTTGCCATAATAATAATAATAATAATAATAATAATAATACACGCTGTAGTCAGACCTATGCAATAAAACAATAAAAATAACTAAAATATCCCCGGTGAATTAAAAAATATAGACAATCGTGCGCACGCGGTTTCGTATTTTTGCTTTCTTTCGCACGCCCTTGTCTATGTGATTAAATCAGAGTCTGAAGAACCTGCAACTAAATAGGTTAATGTGGTAGAAGTAAAATGATTAGCCTGGAGGCGAGCGCGCTACACGGGGACAGAGGTATCAGGAATAATGTCACCATTACACACAGAAAGGTAAATTGCAGTAAACAAGGCGCATCCGCAGCCACGGGGGTTAATGCTTTATTCCCAGTCATTGTGGGATCCATCCTTGTACAGGAAAACCACCGGAGCATGGCATCGGATTAATGTGCTCCATTGTGTCCTGTGGAATGATGCTCTTCTCACTCCTCCATCTCTCATGTGCTGGGGAGTTTTCTGAAAAGGAGTTCTGCGGGTCAGAGGATTGGACGTAGAGACCGCAAGGTGAAGAGTAAGAAACGAAAGCAATGACTGCAGCAGCACAGTGTGTTAGTAGAAATGAAGGGCATGTTAGTAACACATAGTAGCACAATAAAGAACACTACAGAGCAGAGTATGTTAGTAATAGATGAAGTATTGTACAATAAACCGCACTATAGAGGATGGACAGGGCAGAGTATGTTAGTAATAGATGAAGTATTGTACAATAAAGAGCACTATAGAGGATGGGCAGTGCAGAGTATGTTAGTAATAGATGAAGTATTGTACAATAAACCACACTATAGAGGATGGACAGTGCAGAGTATGTTAGTAATAGATGAAGTATTGTACAATAAAGAGCACTATAGAGGATGGACAGAACAGAGTATGTTAGTAATAGATGAAGTATTGTACAATAAAGAGTAATATAGAGGATGGACAGAACAGAGTATGTTAGTAATAGATGAAGTATTGTACAATAAAGAGCACTATAGAGGATGGACAGGGCAGAGTATGTTAGTAATAGATGAAGTATTGTACAATAAAGAGCACTATAGAGGATGGACAGTGCAGAGTATGTTAGTAATAGATGAAGTATTGTACAATAAACCACACTATAGAGGATGGACAGTGCAGAGTATGTTAGTAATAGATGAAGTATTGTACAATAAAGAGCACTATAGAGGATGGACAGAACAGAGTATGTTAGTAATAGATGAAGTATTGTACAATAAAGAGTAATATAGAGGATGGACAGAACAGAGTATGTTAGTAATAGATGAAGTATTGTACAATAAAGAGCACTATAGAGGATGGACAGGGCAGAATATGTTAGTAATAGATGAAGTATTGTACAATAAACCGCACTATAGAGGACGGACAGGGCAGAATATGTTAGTAATAGATCAAGTATTGTACAATAAAGAGCGCTATAGAGTATGGACAATGCAGAGTATGTTAGTAATAGATGAAGTATTGTACAATAAACCGCACTATAGAGGGTGGACAGGGCAGAGTATGTTAGTAATAGATGAAGTATTGTACAATAAAGAGCGCTATAGAGGATGGACAGTGCACAACATGTTAGTAATAGATGAAGTATTGTACAATAAAGAGCACTATAGAGGATGGACAGTGCAGAGTATATTAGTAATAGATGAAGTATTGTACAATAAACCACACTATAGAGGATGGACAGTGCAGAGTATGTTAGTAATAGATGAAGTATTGTACAATATACAGCACTATAGAGGATGGACAGTGCAGAGTATGTTAGTAATAGATGAAATATTGTACAATAAAGAGCACTATAGAGGATGGACAGAGCAGAGTATGTTAGTAATAGATGGAGTATTGTACAATAAACCGCACTATAGAGGATGTACAGTGCAGAGTATGTTAGTAATAGATGGAGTATTGTACAATAAACCGCACTATAGAGGATGGACAGGGCAGAGTATGTTAGTAATAGATGGAGTATTGTACAATAAACCGCACTATAGAGGATGGACAGGGCAGAGTATGTTAGTAATAGATGGAGTATTGTACAATAAAGAGCGCTACAGAGGATGGACAGTGCACAAAATGTTAGTAATAGATGAAGTATTGTACAATAAACCACACTATAGAGGATGGACAGTGGAGATTATGTTAGTAATAGATGAAGTATTGTACAATAAACCACACTATAGAGGATGGACAGGGCAGAGTATGTTAGTAATAGATGAAGTATTGTACAATAAAGAGCACTATAGAGGATGGACAGTGGAGAGTATGTTAGTAATAGATGAAGTATTGTACAATAATAAGCACTATAGAGGATGGACAGGGTGCAACATGTTAGTAATAGATGAAGTATTGTACAATAAAGAGCGCTATAGAGGATGGACAGGGCAGAGTATGTTAGTAATAGATGAAGTATTGTACAATAAAGAGCACTATAGAGGATGGACAGAACAGAGTATGTTAGTAATAGATGAAGTATTGTACAATAAAGAGCACTATAGAGGATGGACAGGGCAGAATATGTTAGTAATAGATGAAGTATTGTACAATAAAGAGCACTATAGAGGATGGACAGGGCAGAGTATGTTAGTAATAGATGAAGTATTGTACAATAAAGAGCACTATAGAGGATGGACAGGGCAGAGTATGTTAGTAATAGATGAAGTATTGTACAATAAAGAGCACTATAGAGGATGGACAGTGCAGAATATGTTAGTAATAGATGAAGTATTGTACAATAAAGAGCGCTATAGAGGATGGACAGTGCAGAGTATATTAGTAATAGATGAAGTATTGTACAATAAAGAGCACTATAGAGGATGGACAGTGCAGAGTATGTTAGTAATAGATGAAGTATTGTACAATAAACAGCACTATAGAGGATGGACAATGCAGAGTATGTTAGTAATAGATGAAGTATTGTACAATAAAGAGCACTATAGAGGATGGACAGTGCAGAGTATGTTAGTAATAGATGAAGTATTGTACAATAAACCACACTATAGAGGATGGACAGTGCAGAGTATGTTAGTAATAGATGAAGTATTGTACAATAAACCACACTATAGAGTATGGACAATGCAGAGTATGTTAGTAATAGATGAAGTATTGTACAATAAACCACACTATAGAGGATGGACAGTGCAGAGTATGTTAGTAATAGATGAAGTATTGTACAATATACAGCACTATAGAGGATGGACAGGGCAGAGTATGTTAGTAATAGATGAAGTATTGTACAATAAAGAGCACTATAGAGGATGGATAGTGGAGAGTATGTTAGTAATAGATGAAGTAATGTACAACAAAGAGCACTATAGAGGATGGACAGTGCAGAGTATGTTAGTAATAGATGAAGTATTGTACAATAAACAGCAGTACAGACGATGGACAGTGGAGAGTATGTTAGTAATAGATGAAGTATTGTACAATAATAAGCACTATAGAGGATGGACAGGGCACAACATGTTAGTAATAGATGAAGTATTGTACAATAAAGAGCACTATAGAGGATGGACAGGGCAGAGTATGTTAGTAATAGATGAAGTATTGTACAATAAACCGCACTATAGAGGATGGACAGTGCAGAGTATGTTAGTAATAGATGAAGTATTGTACAATAAACCGCACTATAGAGGATGGACATTGCAGAGTATGTTAGTAATAGATGAAGTATCCTACTAATATTATAAGTGTGAAAGTTTGTGTGTTTGGATGTTTGTGAGTTTGGATGTTTGTTCCTCAATCATGCTAAAACGCCTGGACGGATTTGCGTGCAATTTTCCACAAACATAGTTTTCCTTCAGGATTGAGTCGCAGGCTACTTTTGGTGCCACTAAACAACATGGCTTCCTAGCAGGAGACTCACAAAAGCAGGACTCCTAGCCCCAGCTATAGACTCACACACACTGCCTGGCATTTCCTGCCTCAACCTGCCTGCACACTCCTTACTGTCACCTCAGGAGTCGCCCTCACTCTACTCACTCACATTTCCATATAGCTTTCCACTATATAACACATCACATTGTCTGTATCACTACATACACAATATAACACATCACATTGTAATTACATGTATCTCCTATCACTGCTATATACAGTACCTGATACATATATACTCCTGTACACAGGCTGTATATACTATATAATTACATGTATCTCCTATCACTGCTATATACAGCACCTGATACATATATACTCCTGTACACAGGCTGTATATACTATATATTACATGTATTACCTATCACTGCTATATACAGTGCCTGATACATACTGTATATACTCCTGTACACAGGCTGTATATACTATATAATTACATGTATCTCCTATCACTGTTATATACAGTGCCTGATACATATATACTCCTGTACACAGGCTGTATATACTATATATTACATGTATTACCTATCACTGCTATATACAGTGCCTGATACATATATACTCCTGTACACAGGCTGTATATACTATATAATTACATGTATCTCCTATCACTGCTATATACAGTGCCTGATACATACTGTATATACTCCTGTACACAGGCTGTATATACCATGTAATTACATGTATCTCCTATCACTGCTATATACAGTACCTGATACATATATACTCCTGTACACAGGCTGTATATACTATATATTACATGTATTACCTATCACTGCTATATACAGTGCCTGATACATATATACTCCTGTACACAGGCTGTATATACTATATAATTACATGTATCTCCTATCACTGCTATATACAGTACCTGATACATATATACTCCTGTACACAGGCTGTATATACCATATATTATATCTATAATAATAGATGAGGTATTGTACAATAAACCGCACTATAGAGGATGGACAGGACACAACATGTTAGTAATAGATGGAGTAGTGTACAATAAACCGCACTATAGAGGATGGACAGGGCAGAGTATGTTAGTAATAGATGAAGTATTGTACAATAAAGAGCACTATAGAGGATGGACAGTGCAGTGTATGTTAGTAATAGATGAAGTATTGTACAATAAACCACACTATAGAGGATGGACAGTGCAGAGTATGTTAGTAATATATGAAGTATTGTACAATAACCCGCACTATAGAGGATGTACAGTGCAGAGTATGTTAGTAATAGATGAAGTATTGTACAATAAACCGCACTATAGAGGATGGACAGGGCAGAGTATGTTAGTAATAGATGAAGTATTGTACAATAAACAGCACTATAGAGGATGGACAGGGCAGAATATGTTAGTAATATATGAAGTATTGTACAATAACCCGCACTATAGAGGATGTACAGTGCAGAGTATGTTAGTAATAGATGAAGTATTGTACAATAAACCGCACTATAGAGGATGGACAGTGAAGAGCATGTTAGTAATAGATGAAGTATTGTACAATAAACCACACTATAGAGGATGGACAGTGCACAACATGTTAGTAATAGATGAAGTATTGTACAATAAAGAGCACTATAGAGGATGGACAGTGCAGAGTATATTAGTAATAGATGAAGTATTGTACAATAAACCACACTATAGAGGATGGACAGTGCAGAGTATGTTAGTAATAGATGAAGTATTGTACAATAAACAGCACTATAGAGGATGGACAGTGCAGAGTATGTTAGTAATAGATGAAATATTGTACAATAAAGAGCACTATAGAGTATGGACAATGCAGAGTATGTTAGTAATAGATGGAGTATTGTACAATAAACCGCACTATAGAGGATGGACAGGGCAGAGTATGTTAGTAATAGATGGAGTATTGTACAATAAAGAGCGCTACAGAGGATGGACAATGCAGAGTATGTTAGTAATAGATGAAGTATTGTACAATAAACCGCACTATAGAGGATGGACAGTGAAGAGCATGTTAGTAATAGATGAAGTATTGTACAATAAACCACACTATAGAGGATGGACAGTGCACAACATGTTAGTAATAGATGAAGTATTGTACAATAAAGAGCACTATAGAGGATGGACAGTGCAGAGTATATTAGTAATAGATGAAGTATTGTACAATAAACCACACTATAGAGGATGGACAGTGCAGAGTATGTTAGTAATAGATGAAATATTGTACAATAAAGAGCACTATAGAGTATGGACAATGCAGAGTATGTTAGTAATAGATGGAGTATTGTACAATAAACCGCACTATAGAGGATGGACAGGGCAGAGTATGTTAGTAATAGATGGAGTATTGCACAATAAAGAGCGCTACAGAGGATGGACAGGGCAAAGTATGTTAGTAATAGATGGAGTATTGTACAATAAACAGCACTATAGAGGATGGACAGTGCAGAGTATGTTAGTAATAGATGAAGTATTGTACAATAAACCACACTATAGAGTATGGACAATGCAGAGTATGTTAGTAATAGATGAAGTATTGTACAATAAACCACACTATAGAGTATGGACAATGCAGAGTATGTTAGTAATAGATGAAGTATTGTACAATAAACCACACTATAGAGGATGGACAGTGCAGAGTATGTTAGTAATAGATGAAGTATTGTACAATAAACCACACTATAGAGGATGGACAGTGCAGAGTATGTTAGTAATAGATGAAGTATTGTACAATATACAGCACTATAGAGGATGGACAGGGCAGAGTATGTTAGTAATAGATGAAGTATTGTACAATAAAGAGCACTATAGAGGATGGACAGTGCAGAGTATGTTAGTAATAGATGAAGTATTGTACAATAAACAGCACTATAGAGGATGGACAATGCAGAGTATGTTAGTAATAGATGAAGTATTGTACAATAAACAGCAGTACAGACGATGGACAGTGGAGAGTATGTTAGTAATAGATGAAGTATTGTACAATAATAAGCACTATAGAGGATGGACAGGGCACAACATGTTAGTAATAGATGAAGTATTGTACAATAAAGAGCACTATAGAGGATGGACAGGGCAGAGTATGTTAGTAATAGATGAAGTATTGTACAATAAACCGCACTATAGAGGATGGACAGTGCAGAGTATGTTAGTAATAGATGAAGTATTGTACAATAAACCGCACTATAGAGGATGGACATTGCAGAGTATGTTAGTAATAGATGAAGTATCCTACTAATATTATAAGTGTGAAAGTTTGTGTGTTTGGATGTTTGTGAGTTTGGATGTTTGTTCCTCAATCATGCTAAAACGCCTGGACGGATTTGCGTGCAATTTTCCACAAACATAGTTTTCCTTCAGGATTGAGTCGCAGGCTACTTTTGGTGCCACTAAACAACATGGCTTCCTAGCAGGAGACTCACAAAAGCAGGACTCCTAGCCCCAGCTATAGACTCACACACACTGCCTGGCATTTCCTGCCTCAACCTGCCTGCACACTCCTTACTGTCACCTCAGGAGTCGCCCTCACTCTACTCACTCACATTTCCATATAGCTTTCCACTATATAACACATCACATTGTCTGTATCACTACATACACAATATAACACATCACATTGTAATTACATGTATCTCCTATCACTGCTATATACAGTACCTGATACATATATACTCCTGTACACAGGCTGTATATACTATATAATTACATGTATCTCCTATCACTGCTATATACAGCACCTGATACATATATACTCCTGTACACAGGCTGTATATACTATATATTACATGTATTACCTATCACTGCTATATACAGTGCCTGATACATACTGTATATACTCCTGTACACAGGCTGTATATACTATATAATTACATGTATCTCCTATCACTGTTATATACAGTGCCTGATACATATATACTCCTGTACACAGGCTGTATATACTATATATTACATGTATTACCTATCACTGCTATATACAGTGCCTGATACATATATACTCCTGTACACAGGCTGTATATACTATATAATTACATGTATCTCCTATCACTGCTATATACAGTGCCTGATACATACTGTATATACTCCTGTACACAGGCTGTATATACCATGTAATTACATGTATCTCCTATCACTGCTATATACAGTACCTGATACATATATACTCCTGTACACAGGCTGTATATACTATATATTACATGTATTACCTATCACTGCTATATACAGTGCCTGATACATATATACTCCTGTACACAGGCTGTATATACTATATAATTACATGTATCTCCTATCACTGCTATATACAGTACCTGATACATATATACTCCTGTACACAGGCTGTATATACTATATATTATATCTATAATAATAGATGAGGTATTGTACAATAAACCGCACTATAGAGGATGGACAGGACACAACATGTTAGTAATAGATGGAGTAGTGTACAATAAACCGCACTATAGAGGATGGACAGGGCAGAGTATGTTAGTAATAGATGAAGTATTGTACAATAAAGAGCACTATAGAGGATGGACAGTGCAGTGTATGTTAGTAATAGATGAAGTATTGTACAATAAACCACACTATAGAGGATGGACAGTGCAGAGTATGTTAGTAATATATGAAGTATTGTACAATAACCCGCACTATAGAGGATGTACAGTGCAGAGTATGTTAGTAATAGATGAAGTATTGTACAATAAACCGCACTATAGAGGATGGACAGGGCAGAGTATGTTAGTAATAGATGAAGTATTGTACAATAAAGAGCACTATAGAGGATGGACAGGGCAGAATATGTTAGTAATATATGAAGTATTGTACAATAACCCGCACTATAGAGGATGTACAGTGCAGAGTATGTTAGTAATAGATGAAGTATTGTACAATAAACCGCACTATAGAGGATGGACAGTGAAGAGCATGTTAGTAATAGATGAAGTATTGTACAATAAACCACACTATAGAGGATGGACAGTGCAGAGTATGTTAGTAATAGATGAAGTATTGTACAATAAACAGCACTATAGAGGATGGACAGTGCAGAGTATGTTAGTAATAGATGAAATATTGTACAATAAAGAGCACTATAGAGTATGGACAATGCAGAGTATGTTAGTAATAGATGGAGTATTGTACAATAAACCGCACTATAGAGGATGGACAGGGCAGAGTATGTTAGTAATAGATGGAGTATTGTACAATAAAGAGCGCTACAGAGGATGGACAATGCAGAGTATGTTAGTAATAGATGAAGTATTGTACAATAAACCACACTATAGAGGATGGACAGTGCACAACATGTTAGTAATAGATGAAGTATTGTACAATAAAGAGCATTATAGAGGATGGACAGTGCAGAGTATATTAGTAATAGATGAAGTATTGTACAATAAACCACACTATAGAGGATGGACAGTGCAGAGTATATTAGTAATAGATGAAGTATTGTACAATAAACCACACTATAGAGGATGGACAGTGCAGAGTATGTTAGTAATAGATGAAATATTGTACAATAAAGAGCACTATAGAGTATGGACAATGCAGAGTATGTTAGTAATAGATGGAGTATTGTACAATAAACCGCACTATAGAGGATGGACAGGGCAGAGTATGTTAGTAATAGATGGAGTATTGCACAATAAAGAGCACTATAGAGGATGGACAGTGCAGAGTATGTTAGTAATAGATGAAGTATTGTACAATAAACAGCACTATAGAGGATGGACAGTGCAGAGTATGTTAGTAATAGATGAAGTATTGTACAATAAACCACACTATAGAGGATGGACAGTGCAGAGTATGTTAGTAATAGATGAAGTATTGTACAATAAACCACACTATAGAGTATGGACAATGCAGAGTATGTTAGTAATAGATGAAGTATTGTACAATAAACCACACTATAGAGGATGGACAGTGCAGAGTATGTTAGTAATAGGTGAAGTATTGTACAATATACAGCACTATAGAGGATGGACAGGGCAGAGTATGTTAGTAATAGATGAAGTATTGTACAATAAAGAGCACTATAGAGGATGGATAGTGGAGAGTATGTTAGTAATAGATGAAGTAATGTACAACAAAGAGCACTATAGAGGATGGACAGTGCAGAGTATGTTAGTAATAGATGAAGTATTGTACAATAATAAGCACTATAGAGGATGGACAGGGTGCAACATGTTAGTAATAGATGAAGTATTGTACAATAAACCACACTATAGAGGATGGACAGTGCAGAGTATGTTAGTAATAGATGAAGTATTGTACAATAAACCACACTATAGAGGATGGACAGTGCAGAGTATGTTAGTAATAGATGAAGTATTGTACAATAAACCACACTATAGAGTATGGACAATGCAGAGTATGTTAGTAATAGATGAAGTATTGTACAATACACCACACTATAGAGGATGGACAGTGCAGAGTATGTTAGTAATAGATGAAGTATTGTACAATATACAGCACTATAGAGGATGGACAGGGCAGAGTATGTTAGTAATAGATGAAGTATTGTACAATAAACAGCAGTACAGACGATGGACAGTGGAGAGTATGTTAGTAATAGATGAAGTATTGTACAATAATAAGCACTATAGAGGATGGATAGTGGAGAGTATGTTAGTAATAGATGAAGTAATGTACAACAAAGAGCACTATAGAGGATGGACAGTGCAGAGTATGTTAGTAATAGATGAAGTATTGTACAATAAACAGCACTATAGAGGATGGACAATGCAGAGTATGTTAGTAATAGATGAAGTATTGTACAATAAACAGCAGTACAGACGATGGACAGTGGAGAGTATGTTAGTAATAGATGAAGTATTGTACAATAATAAGCACTATAGAGGATGGACAGGGTGCAACATGTTAGTAATAGATGAAGTATTGTACAATAAAGAGCACTATAGAGGATGGATAGTGGAGAGTATGTTAGTAATAGATGAAGTAATGTACAACAAAGAGCACTATAGAGGATGGACAATGCAGAGTATGTTAGTAATAGATGAAGTATTGTACAATAAACAGCACTATAGAGGATGGACAGGGCAGAGTATGTTAGTAATAGATGAAGTATTGTACAATAAACTGCACTATAGAGGATGGACATTGCAGAGTATGTTAGTAATCGATGAAGTATCCTACTAATATTATAAGTGTGAAAGTTTGTGTGTTTGGATGTTTGTGAGTTTGGATGTTTGTTCCTCAATCACGCTAAAACGCCTGGACGGATTTGCGTGCAATTTTCCACAAACATAGTTTTCCCTCAGGATTGAGTCACAGGCTACTTTTGGTGCCACTAAACAACATGGCTTCTTAGCAGGAGACTCACAAAAGCAGGACTCCTAGCCCCAGCTATAGACTCACACACACTGCCTGGCATTTCCTGCCTCAACCTGCCTGCACACTCCTTACTGTCACCTCAGGAGTCGCCCTCACTCTACTCACTCACATTTCCATATAGCTTTCCACTATATAACACATCACATTGTCTGTATCACGACATACACAATACAACACATCACATTGTAATTACATGTATCTCCTATCACTGCTATATACAGTACCTGATACATATATACTCCTGTACACAGGCTGTATATACTATATAATTACATGTATCTCCTATCACTGCTATATACAGCACCTGATACATATATACTCCTGTACACAGGCTGTATATACTATATATTACATGTATCTCCTATCACTGTTATATACAGTGCCTGATACATATATACTCCTGTACACAGGCTGTATATACTATATATTACATGTATTACCTATCACTGCTATATACAGTGCCTGATACATACTGTATATACTCCTGTACACAGGCTGTATATACTATATAATTACATGTATCTCCTATCACTGTTATATACAGTGCCTGATACATATATACTCCTGTACACAGGCTGTATATACTATATATTACATGTATTACCTATCACTGCTATATACAGTGCCTGATACATATATACTCCTGTACACAGGATGTATATACTATATAATTACATGTATCTCCTATCACTGCTATATACAGTGCCTGATACATATATACTCCTGTACACAGGCTGTATATACCATGTAATTACATGTATCTCCTATCACTGCTATATACAGTACCTGATACATATATACTCCTGTACACAGGCTGTATATACTATATATTACATGTATTACCTATCACTGCTATATACAGTGCCTGATACATATATACTCCTGTACACAGGCTGTATATACTATATAATTACATGTATCTCCTATCACTGCTATATACAGTACCTGATACATATATACTCCTGTACACAGGCTGTATATACTATATATTACATGTATTACCTATCACTGCTATATACAGTGCCTGATACATACTGTATATACTCCTGTACACAGGCTGTATATACTATATAATTACATGTATCTCCTATCACTGCTATATACAGTACCTGATACATATATACTACTGTACACAGGCTGTATATACTATATATTACATGTATTACCTATCACTGCTATATACAGTGCCTGATACATATATACTCCTGTACACAGGCTGTATAACACATCACATTGTCTGTATCACAACATACACAATATAACACATCAAATCACATTTGCTAGCCCACCAAACTTTTTAAAGCACTTTTACAGTTTCACACGTCTGTGTCCGCCCAATACTCAACTCACCGCAGACGAAGTCGCGGGTAAAAGCTAGTTGTACAATAAAGAGCACTATAGAGGATGGACAATGCAGAGTATGTTAGTAATAGATGAAGTATTGTACAATAAAGAGCACTATAGAGGATGGACAGTACAGAGTATGTTAGTAATAGATGAAGTATTGTACAATAAAGAGCACTATAGAGGATGGACAGTGCAGAGTATGTTAGTAATAGATGAAGTATTGTACAATAAAGAGCACTATAGAGGATGGACAGTACAGAGTATGTTAGTAATAGATGAAGTATTGTACAATAAAGAGCACTATAGAGGATGGACAGGGCAGAGTATGTTAGTAATAGATGAAGTATTATACAATAGCACTATAGAGGATGGATAGTGATTGACGCCTGTAACTATGATGGCATTACTAAGTAAATAAATATATAACTCTGCAGCGCCTACTAGTGGCTGGAGAATATCATAGATGAAGCCCTATTTACAGAGGGCCCTTCACGTCCTTAGACATATATGGTTTTATATACTGCTAGATAGCAGACAGTGTGCTGAATTCAGAGTACTGTCAGCTTTCCTGTTATGTGCCTTGGGACTGTGGGGAACGCCCCCCTGACAGTACTTGTCCATAGACTACAACTGGAGTGGGACGTTTCTCACAGCCTAGCGTCATTGCTGGACGGTAAGGGACGCCCCCTCTGACAGTACAGGGCTATGGACCAGCTCACAGCCCAGCTAGACTGTCAGGAACACCTTTCTGACAGTGGGCAGAGGTCGGTGCTGTTATAACGGCACCAATATCTCCAGCCTGGGGGCACATAATGGGAAAGCCAAATTCAGCGCACTGCCGGCTTTCTAGCGGTCTATGAAACCACAAGTGCCTGAGAACGTCAGGTCCTCACTGAGCCACCATAGGATACGTAGTGCAGAGGCTGGTAGTGACTGGAGAGTGGAGAGATGATGAAGGAGAATGGAAAGCACTTGAGATGATTGACAGATAAGAGCATGTTCGTTTCTGACGAATAGCACAGGAGATGTCAGTAAATGGAGAGACCTGTATACAGCGTATACAGTGCCGTCTGCATTAACCACTAGAGAACAGCACAGGTGACTCAGCCAGTGCGATACACTGCAAGCTGCAATATACAATACAATGACCAGCTGCACAATACAGAAAGGTGGTGAGTACATACAGCATAGCAGAGCGGTGTAAATCATATACTGTAGTGGCAGAGCATCATGGGAGGCAAGTCCTGCACATCAGCATAGTAAATACTGAGCAGCACAGAGGAGGTATACAGGTGCAGAGCTGTATACTGGCTGCAGATAAGTGCAGTGTATACTAGATTAGCAGAGATGAAAGGCAGAGCATTGTAGTAAATAGCAAAGAACTGTAATGTCCAGGACATGTGTGACTGGGTGAGGAATACACAGCTTGTGCTGCAGGCAGAGCCATATACAGTGAGTGCAGAGCATTGTAGTAGATGAAGAACTGCACACGGCTGTTTAGTGTATGCAGTGATGAGGAAAGTGCTGAACATTTCAGTCACTGGAGATACAGTATATACAGACAGACAGGAAGATGCACAGACCATGTGGAGTGCAGGACAGAAAGAGAATACAGAGCAGGCTGGAGAGAGTTACTGGAGTGCAGGGTGTGAGGCAAAGCAAGAGAGAGTGCAGAGCAGGCTGAAGAGAGTTACTGGACTGCAGGGTGTGCAGCAGAGCAAGAGAGAGTGCAGAGCGGGCTGGAGAGAGTTACTGGAGTGCAGCAGAGCAAGAGAGAGTGCAGAGCGGGCTGGAGAGAGTTACTGGACTGCAGGGTGTGCAGCAGAGCAACAGAAAGAGCAGAGCAGGCTGGAGAGAGTTACTGGACTGCAGGGTGTGCAGCAGAGCAACAGAAAGTGCAGAGCAGGCTGGAGAGAGTTACTGGAGTGCAGGGTGTGCAGCAGAGCAACAGAAAGTGCAGAGCATGTTGGAGAGAGTTACTGGAGTGCAGCAAAGTAAGAGAGAGTGCAGAGCGGGCTGGAGAGAGTTACTGGACTGCAGGGTGTGCAGCAGAGCAACAGAAAGTGCAGAGCATGTTGGAGAGAGTTACTGGAGTGCAGCAAAGCAAGAGAGAGTGCAGAGCAGGCTGGAGAGAGTTACTGGACTGCAGGGTGTACAGCAGAGCAACAGAAAGAGCAGATCAGGCTGAAGAGAGTTACTGGAGTGCAGTGTGTGCAGCAGAGCAACAGAGAGTGCAGAGCATACTGGAGAGAGTTACTGGAGTTCAGGGTGTGCAGCAGAGCAACAGAGAGTGCGGAGCAGGCTGGAGAGAGTTACTGGAGTGCAGCAGAGCAACAGACTAGGCTGTAGAGAGTTATTGGACTGCAGGGTGTGCAGAAGAGCAACAGAGAGTGCAGAGCAGGCTAGAGAGAGTTACTGGAGTGTAGAAAAGCAACAGAGAGTTCAGAGCAGGCTGGAGAGAGTTACTGGAGTGCAGGTTGTGCATCAGAGCAACAGAAAGTGCAGAGCAGGCTGGAGAGAGTTACTGGAGTGCTGGTTATGCAGCAGAGCAACAGAAAGTGCGGATCAGGCTGGAGAGAGTTACTGGAGTGCAGCAGAGCAACAGAGTGCAGAGCAGGCTGGAGAGAGTTACTGGAGTGCAGTGTGTGCAGCAGAGCAACAGTGAGTGCAGAGCAGGCTGGAGAGAGTTACTGGAGTGCAAGGTGTGCAACAGAGCAACAGAAAGTGCAGAGCAGGCTGAAGAGAGTTACTGGAGTGCAGGTTGTGCAACAGAGCAACAGAAAGTGCAGAGCAGGCTGGAGAGAGTTACTGGAGTGCAGGGTGTGCAGCAGAGCAACAGAGAATACAGAGCAGGCTGGAGAGAGTTACTGGAGTATAGGGTGTGCAACAGAGAGTGCAGAGCAGGCTGGAGAGAGTTACTGGAGTACAGAAAGTGCAGCAGGGCAACAGAAATTGCAGAGCAGGTTGGAGAGAGTTACTAGAGTACAGAGAGTGCAGCAGAGCAAAAGAAAATGCAGAGCGGGCTGGAGAGAGTTACTAGAGGGCAGGGTGTGCAAGAGTGTGCAGCAGAGCAACAGAGAGTGCAGAGCATGCAAGTAGCTGCAGATAAGAGGATCTCAGCACAGATGAAGAATAGTGTAAAGTATCTCAGATACAGTACAGAGAAAAACATTACCAACTGCAGAACACTACACAACAGTCTAGTGACAGCTGATATAGTAGAGTGCAGAGCAGTCTGGTGACAACTGATCTAATACAGTAGAGAGCAGTCTAGCTGATACAATGCAGAGCTGTCTAATGACAAATGATATAGTACAGTACAGAGCAGTCCAGTGACAGCTGATACAGTACAGTGCAGAATAGTCTAGTGACAGCTGATAGTAGAGTGCAGAGCAGTCTAGTGACAGTTGGTATAGTATAATGCACAAAAGTCTAGTGACAGCTGATATAGTACAGTGCAGAGCAGTCTAGTGACAGTTAGTATAGTACAATGCAGAGCAGTATAGAGACAGCTGATATAATACAGTGCAATGCAGTCTAGTGACAGCTGATACAGTAGAGTACAGAGCAGTCTAGTGACAGCAGATACAGCAGAGTGTAGACTGTTGTCACTAGACTGCTCTGCACTGTATTATATCAGCTGTCTCTATACTGCTCTGCACTCTACTGTATCTGCTGTCTCCTCTAGTGACATATGATATAGTACAGGACTCAGATACAGATATTTCCCAGCAGCAGTGGTCTCTCTCCTCTCCCATCCCCAGCAGCCTCTTCAGCCTCCCCACACCTTGCACTAGACTGGAGCTTTGCGTTGCGCCAATTAGACTCCCCGCATCAGTGCCGGGCGGCGCCCCCTAGCTGCGGCCGAGCAGAGCGCACCCTGTGAAGGTGGTGACAGGCGCGCATGAGCGGTAACTCTCCCGTTAATCTGCTCGGTGTGCTGATGTGCGAGGCTGGAGCGCACTGCCCTGACATCCTGCAGCTGCTAAAGACCCCGCCGGGCCCCCGGGGGCCACAGACAGGGCAGGAGGCAGCAGCAAGCACCCAGGAGCTCAGGTAAGTTCACAAGATCTGGGCATGGGGCATGAGACAGACTGCATGTAACTAGCCCTAGTCCTGGGAGAAGGGGGGCAATAAAGTGGTCCATGCCCTAATCTACTCCTCTAATAGCCCCGGGCCCCCTGATCCTGGGGCCCTACCTGTGTGCACAGTGTATTATTGTCATGCTTCCCTGCCAGTCTGTAATCCACTGTATATAGGGACGAGGAGTATATAGGAGAGCACCTGAATTCTTTAGGATGGACCCTTCAAGCACTATCTCAGGAGTAAGTGGTATTCCAGCGCCCCCTAGCGCCCAACCTGGGAGAGACAGTCTGCAGAAACGAGAAAGCATTCAATGCCATCTGCAGCAGTCAGTCACATAGCATCACACTGCTCCTAGATTCTCGATTTCTATCTCTTCCATCCTTATTCTTTCTCCTTCTACTACAGGAAGAATAAAAACTAGTCCGGGATGTCCACGGGAAACTCCTCTGTCTGGATAAAGTAAAAGCTTGTAATGTCCATCCTCGGGGAACGACTTCATGGATAATGATCTTGCTGGTCCACTAGTCATTTAGCTCCGTCTTGCCGCCCATCTCTGGCTCTGGAGATTACCTTCGTTTCTTTCTTGCCTTGGCTTTTTATTTTTTGCTTTTTTTTTTATTATCTTGTGTGTTGTTTCCTTTTTTCGCTTTCATGGGGAGAACGGAATCGAGTTAAGATCCTTGGTTGGAATTTTTTTATTTCTTTATTTTTGGACATGTGTAAACATATTTGGAAAATCCCTTCAGGCATTGAGGAGCCGTCGCTGAACCGTTGGGAAGTGTTGTATTGATCGTTCCTCCGAGTGATGCAGGTGGTATGAAAATCATAGAATGGAAATTGTTTGGGAGGTGTTTTTTTTCCTTCAAGCAAATTTCATCGTTTGCATGTCAGGTAGGGGCGCAATCCAATTTTTCTAAAAAAAAATATATATATCTATATCCTAAGAGTTTAGGCAGCCCTTCCCTTGAGCAATACACTTGTTAAAGGGATGAGAAGAGTCGCTGGCACTTAAAGGATCGTATTCCGAGTCCCAGATTCCTTGTCTAAGTGGATAGGCTGGGCTGCCTAAATATACTGTGTGTTGTTATAGGGGTCTGGGGGGGGGGGTAAAAGTCCTGCAAGTTAAACAATGGGAGAAACCCTTTAACCCTTTCCCAAAATATGGGCAGGAAAAGTTTTAAAGGGCGCCTATAGGAATGATACAATGTTGCAATCCAAACACAATATTGATATCCTATGGATTGATACCATATACTGCAACATTGTGTCAAGTTATATAATACCAATCTAATATGGAATGATACAAGTACTGCAACATTGTGTCTCCTTATACAATACTAATCTATAGAATGATACAAATATTACAACATTGTGTCACCTTATACAATACTAATCTATGGAATGATACAACTACTGCAACATTGTGTCTCCTTATACAATACTAATCTATGGAATGATACAAATATTACAACATTGTGTCACCTTATACAATACTAATCTATGGAATGATACAAGTATTGCAACATTGTGTCACCTTATACAATACTAATCTATGGAATGATACAAATACTGCAACATTGTGTCTCCTTATACAATACTAATCTATGGAATGATACAAGTACTGCAACATTGTGTCTCCTTATACAATACTGATCTATGGAATGATACAAATACTGCAACATTGTGTCACCTTATACAATCCTAATGATACATTGCTGTAATCTTCTCTGGTTGTCTATGATCATTGAGTTGTTTGTACGTACAGTATGCTGCCATATACAGTTCCATAATGGTCCGTGGGATTCACTGTTTTGTCCTTTATGGACTCTCTAAACCCTGAGTCGAGTTTCAGGTTCAAATGTTAGTCTATGACTAAAATGCAAAAGGCTTCTGCAGCTCCCACCCAAAACAGTAGGGTGTCATTTTCAGAATTATTACTACAACTCCCTGGATTCTCATAGTACAAGTCGTATGCAGTGGGTGAATGCAGCTGCCACCCTGGAGATAGTCAAAATTGTGATAGGATTAGAATGCAGTGGCCACCCTAGAGATGATAATAGGAGGTAAGAAGGACTACAGTTCCCAGGATACAAAAGATTTATCAAGCCCTCACCCTAGAGATACTCAAAATCGTAGGGTCTCCATGTTTAGAATCAGGACTACAGTGTCCAGGATGCTCATGGCACTATTAGAATGCAATGGGTTTATCCAGATCCCACCCAAAATTGTAGGGTCTCCATAGTAAGGAATACAACTACAACTCCCAGGATCCTTATAGTACAACTACAATGTATTTCCAGCTCCCACCCTGGGTATAGTACAGTACCAATGACAACTACAACTCCCAGGATCCTCATAGTACAACTCCCACCCTGGGTATAGTACAGTACCAATTACAACTCCAACTCTAAGGATTCTCATACTACTACTAGAATGCAATGGGTTTATGTAGTTCCTACCCAAAATGATAGGGTGTCAGGGTAAGAATTACGACTACAACTCCCAGGATCCTTGTGCTAGGACTTAATAAATGAATTGGATTAACAAGCACCAAATAGTTGGCTTTGCTCCAAGACTGGGGATGAGTGGTATTAGAGTTTTTAGTTATTTCAACTGAGCTTCATTGCCAAAGGGGATGGAGCTGCACTGAATTGTACATGGTGTGCTCTCATAAAGGGAGTGGATTAGGAGAGCTTTGGCTGATAGGGTGCGCATTGTGCTGCAATTCTGTGCAATTGGGATATGCAAGTGATGAAAGATCTGAAGTGGAAGAAAAAAATCTATAATTTATTTATTATGTATTTATTAAATATTATTTATTCTATGTGTGTCATATGTTATTTATTAAGTATGTATTAGATGTGATTTATTCTCCATTATATTATATGTATTAATTATTACATGTTACATATTATATATTTATTATTTTATATATATATATATATATATATATATATATATATATATATATATATATATTTATTCTATATTATATGCATTTATTATTCTATTATTTATTATATATCTATTATATGTTCTATTTTACATCTTTATTATTATAGGCTATTTATTATTATATAGCTATTCTATATTATATTATATTTATTATTTATTATTATATGTTATATATTACATATTTTTTTTTATTATTATTATTATTATTAGTTATTTAATCTATATTTATTCTATATTATATTTATTATTATATGTTATATATTGAATATTTATTATTATATAGTATTTATTCTATATTTATTATTATATGTTATGAGTTACATACTTATTATTACATGCTATTTATTACATACTCAGAGGTTTATTTGTAGATTTTTCGATACCAGGCTGACTTTCTCGTGTTCCAGCTGGGATTGGCTGCTTGCAGGGCATATCTAGTGCAGGCATAGCTTACTGATTGTAATGCAGCTTTCCATCACTCCTCCACTGTCACTTACTTAATCACTGATACACTCTATCATTCACTCACTGACACACTGTCACGACAAAGGGGGGGGGGGGGGAGCCTTGCACAGTGCTCCCCTTGTAAAGACACTGCCTTCTGCTTCTAGGTCACTGGATACATATGTTAAGCATTGCACTGCTATGATTATGGCCCATCTGTGCAGCCAATATGGAATTTTGCAGCTCGGTATCATTGAGACATCACCAGAAAACACGATTTATTTTCCTGTCTGACCTGAATGTAAATCATTTCGCTTTTGTTTCTGTTTGAGATTCCAAATAGCTATTTCATGTAAAAACGTAAAATAGAAAAAAAAATTGTATTTTCCTGGTTTCCCACTAGTGGCATCCATTAGGGTCAACGCACACAGAGTTTTTGGGCGCGGATTCTGATGCGGAATCCGCGTCGGAATCCGCACGGAGAGAAAGCCTCCCATTGACTTCAATGGGAGGTTTCTTTTACGCACGGATTCCGCGTCAGAATCCGCGCCCAAAAACTCTGTGTGCGTTGACCCTTACCCTTCCCATAGGGATTAGTTATTTGTCACTTCTGCTCACTCAAGGAATTTTGCCTCCATTATAGTCTAGAAAAAAAATCCCTTTAAGGTTAATCCCTTTAAGGCCATGTGGCGTCCCGCAGCAAAAACGTGTCGTGGAGAATAACCGTGGCAGCAACGCATCGTGGTTCTTCCTGCAATGCTTTAGACAGAAAGTTCGTAGAGGTTTTTGGAAATCGCCATGTGTCCGTATTGCGATTTTTATTGCTAGAATCCCATCCACTTTGCTCTGACTTTATGCCACGTGGTGCCCTGGCCTATAGGATACCTATGTCTTCATCAAAAGTTGTAATATCTGCAGTGTCTTGATGTTCTCTGACTGTATAATCCTTCACACGCAGTGTCCTATCAGTTTTCCGTTGCTGATAGCCCCATTATGGCTGCAGCATATTTTGCATTTCTCTCTGAGCTAGGGGGCTTGTATGGAACAGAGCAGTCTGTCCCCATCCATTATTACTAGGTTAACGATAAGATATTAGAACATAGCTGAGAAAATCCCAAGTGACCATAATATAGGAGATCCAAGGACACTGGACTGCAAATACAGGTTATTATGCAGCTATAAAAGGTCCCTGAAACAGGAGAGAAGAAAATCAGAGCATAATCAGGAAAGCTTCTCACTGTCTATGACTAACTTCCCATCAGCAATATCACAAGCAGCTAGTCAGAAGTAGTCAGACTCTCTTTACACTCACTGTGAGTTGTGAGAAGCTTCAGACTCATCTCTGAACAGTGTACAGGCAGGGAGTGCAAAACAGCAGAGCTGTGTGTAAATAAGCAGAGGATGTGAAGAGCGACCTGCCCCTCCTCCTCCATCTTGAGATTACAGGTTTCTAAAGAAGTACCTTCCCTAGTGACAAGGAGTGAACTGCAAATTAACAAGAAGGGAGACACCTAGTGGCAGGAATGTCACTGAAGCTATTCAGGTAGAAAACAGCAACATTTTGATGCAGAATCACACCCTCTCACCTGTCCCCTAAATCACATGACAAGTCTCCTCACCTGTCCCTTAAAAAACCTTATTCTACAAACCTAAATGTGAACAGTGCTGCCATATCTCTGCAGTAGATATCATAGCCCCAGACAACCCCTTTAAGGCCTCCACAATGGAGTCAAGTCATTTGAACATGACGTTCTTGTATATGGAGACTTCTTGACTCCCCCCCGATGGGAAAGAACTATTGGACATGTCGATTTCCAATGTCCAGCCTAACCCTTGTCTTAGAAACATGTCAGGGAAGGAAGAATCAGACATGTTGAATTTGTGTCCAGTTCTTATCTTCTCAAAGGAGTTACCCACTGATGCCTGATAGCGGTCTACCCTCCTCTTTGTGTTGGCGAGACTGAGTGTGCATGTGCGTGTGGGAGTAGGGAAGAATGGCCATTGGCTAACAGCTATTGACGATTTATGGAAAATTTAAAGGGAATGTGTAACCAGAAATTGACCTTTGTCTTTAAGTTTTTCTGTTAAACATATATTTAAGTTTTTTAAAATTTTCCATGACTCTGACTCTACAAGGCTTACATGATACGTACCCAGCGCCACACCTCCCATGAGGCGACCTGAAGCGACCACTTCAGGCAGCGCTATGCCGGGGCCCCAGGGGAGGGTGGCATTTTTTCTGACCTACAGTCCTATGAAAAAGTTTGGGCACCCCTATTAATCTTAATCATTTTTTGTTCTAAATATTTGGTGTTTGCAACAGCCATTTCAGTTTGATATATCTAATAACTGATGGACACAGTAATATTTCAGGATTGAAATGAGGTTTATTGTACTAACAGAAAATGTGCAATATGCATTAAACCAAAATTTGACCGGTGCAAAAGTATGGGCACCCTTATCATTTTATTGATTTGAATTCCCCTAACTACTTTTTACTGACTTACTGAAGCACAAAATTGGTTTTGTAACCTCAGTGAGCTTTGAACTTCATAGCCAGATGTATCCAATCATAAGAAAAGGTATTTAAGGTGGCCAATTGCAAGTTGTTCTCCTATTTGAATCTCCTCTGAAGAGTGGCATCATGGGCTACTCAAAACAACTCTCAAATGATCTGAAAACAAAGATTGTTCAACATAGTTGTTCAGGGGAAGGATACAAAAAGTTGTCTCAGAGATTTAACCTGTCAGTTTCCACTGTGAGGAACATAGTAAGGAAATGGAAGACCACAGGGACAGTTCTTGTTAAGCCCAGAAGTGGCAGGCCAAGAAAAATATCAGAAAGGCAGAGAAGAAGAATGGTGAGAACAGTCAAGGACAATCCACAGACCACCTCCAAAGAGCTGCAGCATCATCTTGCTGCAGATGGTGTCACTGTGCATTGGTCAACTATACAGCGCACTTTGCACAAATAGAAGCTGTATGGGAGAGTGATGAGAAAGAAGCCGTTTCTGCACGTACGCCACAAATAGAGTTGCCTGAGGTATGAAAAAGCACATTTGGACAAGGCAGCTTCATTTTGGAAACAAAAATTGAGTTGTTTGGTTATAAAAAAAGGCGTTATGCATGGCGTCCAAAAAGAAACAGCATTCCAAGAAAAACACATGCTACCCACTGTAAAATTTGGTGGAGTTTCCATCATGCTTTGGGGCTGTGTGGCCAATGCCGGCATCGGGAATCTTGTTAAAGTTGAGAGTCGCATGGATTCCACTCAGTATCAGCAGATTCTTGAGAATAATGTTCAAGAATCAGTGACGAAGTTGAAGTTACGCCGGGGATGGATATTTCAGCAAGACAATGATCCAAAACACCGCTCCAAATCCTCAGGCATTCATGCAGAGGAACAATTACAATGTTCTGGAATGGCCATCCCAGTCCCCAGACCTGAATATCATTGAACATCTGTGGGATGATTTGAAGCGGGCTGTCCATGCTCGGCGACCATCTAACTTAACTGAACTTGAATTGTTTGTCCAAAATACCTTTATCCAGGATCCAGGAACTGATTAAAAGCTACAGGAAGCGACTAGAGGCTGTTATCTTTGCAAAAGGAGGATCTACTAAATATTAATGTCACTTTTCTGTTGAGGTGCCCATACTTTTGCACCGGTCAAATTTTGGTTTAATGCATATTGCACATTTTCTGTTAGTACAATAAACCTCATTTCAATCCTGAAATATTACTGTGTCCATCAGTTATTAGATATATCAAACTGAAATGGCTGTTATAAACACCAAAATATTTAGAACTAAAAATGATTAAGATTAATAGGGGTGCCCAAACTTTTTCATAGGACTGTAAGCTTGTGCTGGACTGGCTTAGCGTCACCGTCACCGAGCGGTGGATTGGGGCGGCCCTGTGGACGCAGCGTTGCTCCAGCCGCCGCCTCAGACAGAGAGCAGGTCCTCTCCCTGCCTGCTCTCTGCCTGCTAACGACGCTCCCTCCGCTCGGCCCCACCTCCTCCGCTCGGACCGGCCCTCCTCCGGGTGGGGGGGGCGGCTTTCTGACGTCCGCCTCAAGTGGCAGAAACCCTAGGTTCACCCATGTACGTACCATAAGGAGATTCAGCCTGGCCGATGGACGACCTACACTTGTTGACTTCCTTCCAAAAACTATACATTCAGGACATAAATATTTTGGATTTTTGATATTTCTTTTCTGGGTTCAAACTGTTGGCTATTGATCTCAGTAAAGGCCATCAATCTCAGACTCTTGGTGCCCAAACCAGCTACTACCCCAGTTCAGACCAGGACTGGGCCACAACTAAGTCCTAGCAGCAAACCTACCTGTAAAAAAAGTGGAACTGGACTCTTGAAGGCTAACGTGATACAAACCACAAGGACATCCAGACTTGCCGAACGACAACCTGGCCTTGTTGACGTTCTACCTAAAAACTATACGTGAAAGATATTCAGAAATATTTTTTGTTATAGATATTTTTTTTGTGATTAAAGGGA
This sequence comes from Leptodactylus fuscus, assembly GCF_031893055.1. Taxonomy (NCBI): domain Eukaryota; kingdom Metazoa; phylum Chordata; class Amphibia; order Anura; family Leptodactylidae; genus Leptodactylus; species Leptodactylus fuscus. The sequence goes on from NC_134270.1 coordinate 13,745,987, forward strand.
TTTAATGGGTTCAAAATATTTGATATCAGTCTCAGTATTGGCCATCCATATCAGATCATTGGCAGTCTGAGGTTATGGTTAGAGATCAGTTCGCAATGAGCTGGATTTTATCTGAATGTTCCAAATAGTTGGATTTTTACAGAAAGCAAAAAATTTTAAATTTGTTGTGGACTAACGAAACTGGCTGGTAAATTATAACCTGGAATCTCTTCAGACCCCAGAGTATAATAGCTTGGTTCTGAAGAGACTCCAGGTAACATTCTTCCGTTACCTCTTCTGGGCCTTCTCGAATACGGTGCTCCGTGTCTTCTTCTTTGCAACGTCTAGCACTCCTTTGTGACATCATGCACCTGGGGTCACCACTTACTCCCATTTCTAGAATACAGATGTTTCCAGAAATCTATTTTTTGTGATGTGAATGTTTTTAATCACAATACACAATGGCCCAGTTTTACCGCTGTAGCTTTATAAATGTGGATGCAACGTACATAGACACGTCTCTGTATGTGTTACGCGTTTGGGTTGCCATTGTCCCATGTGGACCCAAGAGACGGAGAAGTGGTCTGCTTAAAAGTGGTTACCAATGGACCCCATAGACTATAATTGGGTCCGATGGGTTTCCACTGGTTTTATACTGAAGGCCTCCTTGCAGAACTTTCCTCTCTACTGATTTTAAGAAGATTCTATGGTGGAGTCTCCAACGCAGGTGTGAATCCAGCCTCGGATGCATCTAGTTTGAGCTAAAATTTTTACAACTTTTTGGACATGGGAGAGCACCTTCTAAGCTTAAAGGCACCAAGGTTTGTAAAATTCTGGCTTAAACTAAGCCAACTATAAGATGATATAAATTCAACTAGATGGTGTCTTTATCCTCCAGTATCAGTCACTGGTGCATTTTTGGGCTGCCTGAGTTTATAGTTATAATTTCCAGATTTAGCAATAAATCTGGGCCAACGTTCTCCAATTAAAGGGATTTTCCATAACGACATGTCACTGCCACTCTATGGTCACTGGTGGTCAACCTCTGGGAGCCCCTGCCATTCACTCGAATGGAAATTTCTTACAGTTGTCCACTCAATGGATAGACAGGAGCATCGCTGAACAGCAAAAAGGCCGAAGGGTATTCAAGTCCAGGGTCCTGGATCTCCAGTAATCATGGAGTGACAGAAATTTACTGTCACGTCTCATTATGGGAATACTGCTACGTAGCACCGCGTCCATTTTATTTGGCGGATCATGGGGGGATGGGCACAATCAGACCCCTATCAATCAGGATTGTTAACCTGTTTAATTTCTAACTGTGGTCTAGTTTACATGATAGAATATGAGTAAAGGAATACGGGGCAGATATACGGCCGTTACTGATCACCGATCTATAAACATGGCTGCATCTCTATTTATTTCCAGCATCGACTTCAGTAAACATTATTATAGGGAAGATAAGTGTGATCGGGGAAGATAAAGTGCGAAGCTTCCCAGCATTGACCGGGGATGTAGTCATATGATAAATGGAGATGTTTCGTTGTAAGACCAAATGGGAACGGTTTCATTAATTACCGGGGAATTGATTCATGTAGGACACAGAATCCGCTCGGCCTCAGATAAGGATTCACTGCACGCCAGTGGACGCTAAAAAAAATCTGTATGTCTACATGTAAGAAAATGGCCAAGGGAATGGGAAATGGTTCCATATTAGAACGTAGGAGAGTTTGATTGTATATCAGATGTTACATCTACGAGAAGAGATTTAGGGAAAATTAGGTAATTCTTAATATTTTATAGGATTTTATTTGATTATTAGTGTGAATTATTTAGTGCTATCATGTGTAGGTCTATATTATAATGCAGTAAAATAGAAGGACGAAACACAATTAGGGTTGAGCCGATCTTGACTTTTCAGGATCGATTTTAAAATCCGATTTCTGATCATTTTTCATTCGAACCCGATCTCGATCCCAATTCCGATCCCAATGCAAGTCAATGGGATTTTTTTATTAATCGGAGATCGGATTTTAAAAGCAATCCTATTCACTATACAGCATGGAATCGAACAATTGAACGCTTTCATTGTTAGAACCCACGCTGTGTAGTGAATCACTAAGTAGCCAGACGATTTATTTTTTTTTAGTCCCCCCTGGTGTCCACTTACCTTCAGAGATGGCTGCTCCGGTGTTCTTCTTCGCCTCGCTGCTGCTCCACGCTGTTCTTCTCGCCTCGCTGCCCCCTGCCTCCCAGGTTAGGAAAGTGTGGGCGGGTTAGGAGAGTGTGGGCGGGTACTATAGTCTTCCATTAGAATGAATGGAGGCAGCCGGCGCGCAGGGGGTTAAGGCTGTGTGCCGGCTGCTTCCATTCATTCCTATGGAACCGCAGCAGAGCCTTCACACTGAGTATACACTATATACTCAGTGTGAAGGCTAAGCAAAGCATTGTGGGAAATATTAACGATCTTGATCCCACTTAAAAAGATCGTGTTCGGAATTCCGATCGCGATCATGAAATTTTCTCGATCGCCGATCGGAATCCGATCTTTTCCGAACACGATCGCTCAACCCTAAACACAATACAAATACAAATAGATAATATTATCGCGCTAATTCAGGCACAAGTTACAATAGAAAAAACACAGAAATAAGAAGTCATGTGTACAGTTACCAACTCATCGGCAACAGGAACCAGCTTGTGTCTCCTCCAAGAAGAGAAATTTCTTGAAGCCCGTCTCTGGATGGCATACTGGTTGTACACAGTGTGTATAGTACACCTTATATACACTCTGGATGGAAGGACTAAGGAGAGACTTTACAACCAGTTGTCTCTTACAAAAATTTTATGCAAATGCTCTACTGCACAATCGTGTCAACAAGTGAAACTACTGTTATACGTTAAGGAAAAAGTGAAGGAGCAATTTAAGATATTTGTGTGGTCGTAAGTGTTGAATTTGTAAGCCGTTTTTAAGGGTTAGGAGACGTTCACACTACTTTTAGTTAGTGTCCGTTGCTAACCTCTATCAGAAAATGTTCACAACAGACACTAATCCGTTAAAAATCCCATTGATTGCAATGGGATTCGATCTGTTGTCCATTTTTGTAAAGGAACCTATCAGGACGGACATCCAATGGTAGTGTGAACACCCCCTTGGGATAAACATTCAGGCTTGGATCATAATGGGTGAAAAGTGAAAGGTCTCCTCTTTTACAAAAACTACGTCAACAAAACCTGAAAGTGAGTCCTTACCCCAAAGGATTGCAAAGTAAGAAAGGGAGATAGAATTCTAGAAGAGCAGAGAGAAGTACGTGAGAAATCCTAGATCAAAACCAAAGGCTGCCCTACGTTATCTCTCCACCCTATAGATATAGAGAGATGTGATAAGACATTATGGGGGTGCGAGGTACTGACAAACATAATGGGTCATAGTAAGACTATATACACAGTAGATGATCAACGATGATGTGGACGATCCTTCAATGATGGGACCATTTGCATGGATGGGAACATCAAAAATAACAACTAATCTGCTTGATCAGGAGGGGCAAATTGCCAAATTTGGTCAAGCATGACCAACACATTTATTTTCGGCCAACCGACTGGAAAAAATTTTAACACAGCGGAAAATTTGCCAAAGTCGGCAATCAGTTGTTGAGATCTGCATTATTTTTTTTCTTTTAATGATCGTTGGACGAAGTGGCCAAAAGTGGGCATTTCATGGATTTAGTATGGCCACCTTAAAACCATGGGAAGAATATGCAAATCTGCCTTCCATGATGTAATTAGGAAGACAGTTGCTGCCTCAGTATTGCAAACCAATAGAGGGCGCTCACTGGAATGTGCAAGCCTGTCTTAAGACAGGATTCCAGTGAAATAACCCAATAATGGCTGCTCCCTTTAGCCTCATGCCCGACCTTCCAAGAGGCCTTTGTTTAGCAATGACGCTGGGGTTATTACCAGGTATAGTCTCTCAATCGAGGACAGCTGTTTCAATCTGGTTGGATCTCTTCAGCCCGATGTAGAGAGGACTATAACCTGATAGAGGTGAGAGGCTTAGACAGGGTTCTGGGGACATTGTCACTCCTTAGGGAGAGACCACCATATAGGTGTGTGGAGACTTGTTAAGCCTTTAGCACTCCACTTTGCAAGGAACTAAAACCAAGATGTTGGATAGCTAAGGAGAAGAGGAAGGAAGGTAACATGACAGGGTTAAGAAAGAAACAAAAATGAGATAACCTCATATCTAGCCAGTTATAGTAAAATGGAGACATTTTCCGTAAAATAGATAAGGATGACTGTTTCAGTGAAAATAGGAGATTGGATGAAGGACGTAAGGTGTCCATAAGGTGACTGTCTTACTCTCAGTGCGAAGCAAGGTACTGGGAGGAAGGTCATAAATATGGGTCAGAAGCGAAATTATGGATACTGTACGGGGTTTACAGAGACTTTTTGGGCCATACCATTCCTCTGTTAAGGAGTCTGTTAAAGAATATGTAAATAGGAAAAGGAAATATGAAGGAAAAGGGGGAGCTTGCTCTAGCGCCACCTTTTGGAAAGTAGCCTCTTATAGACCAATGCTTGGCTTTCCTGAAACCTAGCTGTCTATGGATGGGTCTGTCTTCCCTTTGGAGGAGATATTGTTGAGTGGCTTTATTCCCAGACCATACCACTATGGACAGTCCCTCAGTTGCCAATATTCATAGATTTCTAAGAGGAATAGCATCTCCGAAATTGTTGTTATATTTACTGAACAAGACAAGCTCCTGTCCTGTCCAGCCTGTTAATAGACAAGCTCCTGTCCTGCCCAGCCTGTTAATAGACAAGCTCCTGTCCTGTCCAGCCTGTTAATAAACAAGCTCCTGTCCTGTCCAGCCTGTTAATAGCCAAGCTCCTGTCCTGCCCAGCCTCTTAATAGCCAAGCTCCTGTCCTGCCCAGCCTCTTAATAGACAAGCTCCTGTCCTGCCCAGCCTTTTAATAGACAAGCTCCTGTCCTGCCCAGCCTGTTGATAGACAAGCTCCTGTCCTGTCCAGCCTCTTAATAGACAATCCCTTGCCTGGCACAGGCTGTTCCATAGTAATGTGCTCTCATGGCCGGGTTACACATGTGGTTTGGGTGTAATAGTTTTCGCCTCTGGAATTATACCAATAGCTTTCCTTTCACACGAGCATCTCCGCGACTTCCTGCATTGCCGATTGCCTTTGTAGATGGATTTGTCTTTTCATCACAGATGACAGGGCTCATTTCATCATTGTGAAGAGTATTTTTCTTGAGAATAACCATAAAAACGAGATGTACATTTCCTATGGCTCCTTATATAGACAGAATATACACACACGTCATAACCTCATTGTTCGGTGATTGCTCATGAAATAGCTCTCAGATTGCTCTGAAACACCAAGACCTGAGCACAAATGAGAAATATATTGCAGCTTGTTCATATTTTATGGTAAATTTTGAAATAGCATGTAGTGACAAGAATGGGGGTTTTATGATGGACACGTTACCGGCATTCCATTGTACATTGTAGCAATAAGAGGTAAGGAACACTGAGCGTTAGATACAAAAGAAATATTGTCTTAAGTGGTCAAGACGTTAGATCCTTGTTAGCAAAACTTGTAAGGGCCGGCCTACGAGGGTAAGAGGAGGCCGACAGCTATTCCAATACACGTTTCGGGCATGATGGGGGATAAGGGAATAAACCTCTGCCAGACTTTTCTGGATGTTATCTCCTCGAAGAACAAAAGGATTGGGCATGTTGAACTTCAGCATGTGCCATCAGCATGCCTTGGCCTTGGAATCAGGCTGCAAAAAAGTTAAACAATCTGTTCCCGGCGGAGGCTTGTAGAATTCTACTGCCCATACGGTAAAAACTCCTTTCCATAGTATAAATCCTCTTATCCTGTTGCAGTGGATAACTCCTTATAGGCCTTGGTATGAAAAGATCTTTCAGTAGATGTGTCTACATATAGATTGGGTCAGCCTTAAAGGGGTTGTCCATGATTTTTTTAGCGCCTAATCTTAGAATAGGACAGTAATATTTGATTGGATTGGGGTAGACAACTGGCCCCTGCACGGATTAGCTGTTTGGGCTACATCTAGACCCTATATTATAGTCTGGCCCTGTACTATATAGTCCATGGAGGTGGAAGCAGATAGCTCTGTACACTGTATACTGGACATGTGCCATTACTGACATCAAGGGGAGCTGAGAAGTAGTGACACAACGGGGTCATTACACAGTATACAGAGCTATCTGCTTCTGGAAGCATGGACTGTATAGTACAGACTCTGGACACATCCCCAGGCTGCTGATCTGTGCAGGTCCTGGCAGTTGAACCCCCACTGATCAGATATTTATGGCCTATACTTAGAACATGGCCAACCCCTTTAACTAAATAACTATTGCACTATTGCACAAGTCATTCTCAGGGTATGTTCACATTGTGGCATATCTGCCGACATAAATCCCGACAAAATCAGTTGTATTTTCATCAGTTGTTTCTTGGGGGGTTTTTTGCTGCCGCATTGCAGATTTCATCACTTGCTGCACATTCACATAGATTTATGAACTGACAATATGTAACTGAAAGCCCAGACGTTAGTCGAAGAATTTTTTTTACAGATTTCACTAAAAATTCACAATGGGTTGACATTGGTATAGCACAAAAATTTACCAATGGACCTTTATACTGTATATGTACACAATATTTTACAGCTGATCTAACGAGTGTTTATGGAAGGGTGAGCTGAGCTCTTGTTTAATGTATCACATGGTCTTTTTGGCCTTGGCAGCAGCTGACTGGCATTGGTTGCCAGGATCATTTTGTCTTTGAGCGTGTACTCTTACAGCTTTATCAATATTTAATGACTATGTAACCTGGAAGGCCCAATGTACATGGGGGAAACCATATTGGGAAGCCCAATCTAGACAGTGGTGGGGAATCCCTGCCTTCCGGCGGCTCGACTGTCTTGTATTGTGTATATTATGGACAGTAGAGCCACGAGGATGAGGCAGATACTCCTAGCATCATAGATCATAGAGCCCCGGTCTCCTGGTTGGGTTTAGACCTGACAATCTTGCCAATGTACCAACTGGATTTTCTGGCTCGGATCCCCGGTATGCATGGGGCCTAAGGGAATTCATCTCCATTCAACATCATTTGTCACTTCTCCACCCACGTCTTTGACTTCTGTACATCTTCTGTACTGATATATGACTGCACTAATAAATTTATTAGTTCACCCAATTCACAACTATTTTGGAAAAATTTTTACCAATTTTTTTTTTGCTTTGTGTGTAACCGAGTCTTAATTTTTAATGATATAATAGGCAATCACAAATTGGAGCTCGCTAAACGTTCCCAATTTTCCTGTCGATCTCTCTGTCTCTATAGTCTATGTGACAGTACGTCTCTGTGTAGGATGACAGGTACAGAGATTGGCTCAGGAAATCCAATTCTTCGCCTAGGGCTTGTTGACCTAGCATCTTGGCACTTTTCACAGACAGTTCTTTCTACATCCTTAAAGAAATTGCTTGAGACATGTCCATTAAGCTTAAAAATAGCTATCATGAACACATTCCTATCACCACTAAATCCCTACCTCCCCCACTCCTTAAAAAGCAATTTTCGGTAAACCAACAAACCGTCTAAGACTAAGATGATATTTTGGAAAAAAGAATAATAAAAAGTGCAAATTCAGCAGTTTCAAGGCCGCCTGGGTTCCTGGAGGGTTCCTAATCTGATCCAAGGCATGTACAGGTAGAAAATGACACGTACATTTGTCCCACCTACTATAGCATACGCCCCCGAGAAAAGGTAACATAAACAAGTATTGCATATTCAATAGCAGAAACATACCGTCATCAGGAATTCCCCCAGTGGAGCAAAAATGGCTTGTGAGTTTCCATACGCCTGTGAAGGTGCACAGTCCCTAAGGAGTGTTATTGTCCCATAAAATAGTAAGGGAGATATCAAAATTGTTTGCCTGTCAATACCATTGGTCATCAATTTAAGACCATCGTTGGTCCAACTATTGGGATCACCACACATCGGCATGTGACATCACCCAGGAGGTCACTATACGTAGCCCAGGAGAGGTGAGGGAAGGTGAATCTCAGGGTTTATTACTCTGACCACACAATACTGTCATCTCTAGTTTGCAAACAGTGAAAAAGGTCAACTGGCCTCCATGGAGTGAACCCCAAACGGGACTCAGGGTGAGCAGTTGCAGCTCTTACCCAGACACCAAGCTAATTAGGTTCTACCAATATCCCAGGTTTTTTTCTTTGTTTTTTCAATCTCTAGTTTGCAGTTGACTAACACCCAAACTTTCGGGTGGTTTAGCCCAAGGACTTCCCTCACCTCTCTTAGACATCCTCATGGCATCTGGCCCTCCTTTGGGGTCGTCTTCTGGGCTCCAGGTTGACATCACATGCCCCGAAGTCCTCACTGAGGACTGTGTGATAAAGTGTAACGATGCTGGTGCTCCATGTGGCCACTGAGGCCCAATTACAGGTCTCAGCGGTGGCCCCTGGGCACGTGATGTCACCCCAGAGGCCAGAAGAGGGTGCTCAGGAGAGGTGAGTATCATATGTTTCCGAACACTCATGGGCCTTCACTTGTTATACTCTGAGGTCCAACACAGTATAAAAATTTCACTTCTGGTTCGTGGCTTTGGAAAATTTGGATTGAATTTGATTCAATGTGAAGCGGTTCGTTTATCTCTAATGTATGTCACTTGTTATGCTTGGCTTCGCTATACTAACATAGGTTTGCAGACATAAAAGCCCCTCTTGCTACAATCCAAGAGATCAAACCTTGGCGAGTCAAAAATAACCACAAGCAGGTGTCGTGATAAACAAAACGTATTTTTCCGGTCCCATCGAGCCTTATTATGTGCCATGATATTGATATTAAAGTTGTTTCTTCGTAACGTGATCCTTCTCCCCAAGTTATACGCACAACACAATCCTTTATTATTTCCAGGCCCTTTTAGCTTTAGAAATGGTTTCCATCCGTCTTCCTTTTCTCGTCGTCCCTTTCATTTTGCTGATGCTCGGTGGCCTCCAGTTCCATCACGTCTTCCTTCATTGCATTGTGTAGCGCACAGATGTATTTGCACACTCTTCATATGTATCCAGCTCTTTCTCAGCGGTGAGTTTAGGAGAATGGGTTGAATCTGGCGATTTCTGTAAAAATAAAATCTTCCCGCTACTGACAGCAGGTTCATAGTCTGAACCCGATCATGGATATCTTCTGATAAGTGACAATGTCATGGAGAAGTCTATCACAATTCTAGCAACGTAGCAGAGGACCGGCTCAGATATTCAGTGACTCCCGCACATGTATAACCCGATAATACCCAAGGCCATCGCTACGTTCATGACCCTGCAGGCAATGGATTGATGGTCCTGGGGCAATATGATTCTCCGTATAGGAAGACTGCTTTGTCTAAAAGTGTCCATGCATCTTAAGTAGCTCAAGGCAGGTTTGTCAGACAGCAATTCTTCTCCTTCCTCATCCAAGGTTTTGTCACACTTTATGGAAAAGCTGTTTATTGTTGCAGAATTTGAGTTTTCGGGGTTTTTGGGGTTGAGTGGCTTCAAAATGAATAGATAAGGAGCTCTTACACTTCTTCCATTGCTAAATCCACTTTTGGCGCGGACTCAAAAACTTCTACAGAAAACTCTGGTTTTCTGCAACATATGGACAAAAAGGTTTTCCAGTAGGTTAGTACTGATTACTGAAGATGGGCGAACCGACTTGCCCCGAGCCGGGTTCAACCCAAATATTCTGAATTGTTTGTGTTTTTCTGAAACCAAGCAAATGGAGATTCTCGGATGAACTACAATGGCCGCCACATTGTACTCTGGGGTCTATTCAGGCCCCAGAGTGTAATAGGTGGAGGCCTAAGGGAGGTGACAAAATAAAAAAAAATATATTCATACTCACCTCCCATTACCTTTTTTGGGTCATCTTGCATTGTCTGGTGCTCTCTAGTGACATCATGTGCCTGAGGTCACCACAGAAGCCTCAGCAGTCACATGGGAATGCCAAATGTCATGACTTCCTGATACTTACAGTGCTCATGTCACCATCGAATCACAGGCTTCAGCGATGACCCCAGGTGTATTGCATCACAGAAGTGCGACATCTGTCATCGAGGAAGCAGAGGCAGAGCACTGGAAGCCATAGGAATGCCCGAAAGGCAACTATGAATTAGGACATAACTTCAGCTGTGTTTGGAAATAGGTTCCTAGGAGTGCTGACAGTGTTCACTATGTTTTATAGATAGGTTCCTAGGAGCCCTGACAGTGTTATACACTATGTTTTATAGATAGGTTCCTAGGAGTGCTGACAGTGTTCTACACTATGTTTTATAGATAGGTTCCTAGGAGCCCTGACAGTGTTATACACTATGTTTTATAGATAGGTTCCTAGGAGCCCTGACAGTGTTATACACTATGTTTTATAGATAGGTTCCTAGGAGCCCTGACAGTGTTATACACTATGTTTTATAGATAGGTTCCTAGGAGCCCTGACAGTGTTATACACTATGTTTTATAGATAGGTTCCTAGGAGTGCTGACAGTGTTCTACACTATGTTTTATAGATAGGTTCCTAGGAGACCTGACAGTGTTATACACTATGTTTTATAGATAGGTTCCTAGGAGTCCTGACAGTGTTCACTATGTTTTATAGATAGGTTCCTAGGAGCCCTGACAGTGTTATACACTATGTTTTATAGATAGGTTCCTAGGAGCCCTGACAGTGTTATACACTATGTTTTATAGATAGGTTCCTAGGAGTGCTGACAGTGTTCTACACTATGTTTTATAGATAGGTTCCTAGGAGCCCTGACAGTGTTATACATTATGCTTTATAGATAGGTTCCTAGGAGCCCTGACAGTGTTCACTATGTTTTATAGATAGGTTCCTAGGACCCTGACAGCGTTATACACTATGTTTTATAGATAGGTTCCTAGGAGTCCTGACAGTGTTCACTATGTTTTATAGATAGGTTCCTAGGAGCCCTGACAGCGTTATACACTATGTTTTATAGATAGGTTCCTAGGAGACCTGACAGTGTTATACACTATGTTTTATAGATAGGTTCCTAGGAGTCCTGACAGTGTTCACTATGTTTTATAGATAGGTTCCTAGGAGCCCTGACAGTGTTATACACTATGTTTTATAGATAGGTTCCTAGGAGCCCTGACAGTGTTATACACTATGTTTTATAGATAGGTTCCTAGGAGTGCTGACAGTGTTCTACACTATGTTTTATAGATAGGTTCCTAGGAGCCCTGACAGTGTTATACACTATGTTTTATAGATAGGTTCCTAGGAGTGCTGACAGTGTTCTACACTATGTTTTATAGATAGGTTCCTAGGAGCCCTGACAGTGTTATACACTATGTTTTATAGATAGGTTCCTAGGAGCCCTGACAGTGTTCTACACTATGTTTTATAGATAGGTTCCTAGGAGCCCTGACAGTGTTCTACACTATGTTTTATAGATAGGTTCCTAGGAGCCCTGACTCTATTCTACACTATGTTTTATAGATAGGTTCCTAGGAGCCCTGACAGTGTTCTACACTATGTTTTATAGATAGGTTCCTAGGAGCCCTGATAGTGTCATACACTATGTTTTATAGATAGGTTCCTAGGAGCCCTGACAGTGTTCTACACTATGTTTTATAGATAGGTTTCTAGGATAAAATTTTACGGCCTCTTCGAATAGCTTATTGGTGAGGGTGTTAGGAGTCACTCCCTCATGGATCTGATATTGATCGCTTATCCTAAGGATGCCATAGTCCTGGAAAACCCCTTCAATGCACTAGATCTAAAGTAATTCCCAACACCTGCAGGTATAAGTTTGCACCATAGAGGATTCTCTCTTTTCTCTTCTACACCATGAGATTCAAGAAGAGTTGTAGGAATCACTTAGTATCCATTGCAGAATTTCTGCAAGAAAATTGTATGCAGAGAGTATGATGAACATCTAGAAATAAAATCACGCGTACTTCTCTTTGTCCACCACTTATATGTTGACATGGGGGTGGTAAGTGGCTATAACTTTTTTTGGTCAAGGTACACAACATGTCGAAACATGTCAACATGATGAAAATCAAATTTTAAGCCATAGATCGTTTGGTGCACTGGGGGCGTGGCCTCATCTGATAGATCACCTGTAAGAGGTATGAGATTTTACGATGAAAGTCTGATTTATGTAATCTACCAGTTAAAGGATTTGGATTTAATGAATTCAGTAAATTCAAGACAAATAGAATATTTTAAGACTTGATCTAGATAACAGATGGTATGAATATTTAGTTGCTATCACAGTAAACATACTGTGTTAAGAAGAAAAAATAACTCACAAAGTAGAGCTTAGAAGATGGAATAATGGTCATGACGAGAGGTTGTCTAACGAAGCCGACGAGTTTTTAATGCATAGGGCTTTATTACGGAGTTTGCAAAAATTTTGGGTTTGACCAAACCTAAAATCTTTGGGTGCTTTGCTGTGCACAAATCCTTGCGGTCTCTTCAGGCCACAGAGTGGTATAAGCAGAGGCCCAGAAGGGGTGCAGAGGAATAATAAATACCTCTCCTGGGCAAAGACCTCAATGTTTTACAGTCACTGCAAAGTCGATGGGATTGTAACGAAGCGGCCTGTCAATTATACTATGGAAACGCTGGTAGTCGGTGCGGGAAAACCTGCAATGCGTTTCCACTGCATTTTTCCCACTGGTCCGCTACATGGGGCCTTAGCCTAGAAGAGGTCTTCTCTAATAACATATAGGAACAAAATCTGCAACAGAAAAAGCAGCTTTTCAGCAACGTGGGGCCTTATTCTTAAAGGGGGTTTCTTCTGCAGACATTCTCCTTCAATTATATCTATAGGGAAACCATTGGCATTTCTGTAGGCAGTTTTAGAAATCGCCACATGTCAGCACCGCATATTCTACCGCAAAGTGGGCATGGGTTTCGCTAGAATCCCATCCAATGTTGTAAATATCAAAGTAGCAATGGTATCCGCTGCCAAAGGGCCCAGGACATTAGGGGGATTTTTTTCCCTCTTTTTTAAAGGGATCCTATCATTAGAATCCCTTTTTTTCTAACTAACACGTAGAAATAGCCTTAAGAAAGGTTATTCTACTCCTACCTATAGATGTCTTCTCCGCGCCGCCGTTTTCTAGATATGCCATTTTACGTCGTTATGCAAATGAGTTCTCTCACAGCACTGGCGGCGGGCCCCAGCGCTCAAACAGCACTGGGGGCGTCCCAAATGCTGCAAGAGAACTCTCCAGCACCGCCTCCATCTTCTTCAGGAAGTAGCCTCTATGCATCGTCTTCCGGCCTGGCTTTCAATCTTCTACGCATGCGCAATGCGTGAGCTCTTGTAGTAAGTGGCCACAAAAAAATGGCCGTGCACAGGTACAGTTGGGTCTGCCGAGGTCCACTGACAGAGCCGTTTGCGCACGCGTAGAAGATTGAAAGCCAAGCCAGAAGATGATGAGTATAGGCCGGCTCCTGAAGAAGATGGAAGTAGCGCTGGAGAGTTCTCTCACAGCATTGGGGACACAGCTGTTTGAGCGCCGGGGCCTGCCCCCAGTGCTGCAAGAGAACTTATTTGCATAAAGACGAAAAACGGAATATCTACCAAATGGCGGCGTGGAGAAGACATCTAAAGGTAGGAGAAGAATAGCCTTTCTTAAGGCTATTTCTACGTGGTAGTTAGAGAGAAAAGGGATGATTGGATCCCTTTAATAGGCCATTTTACTTACCAATCCCCACTCCTGCTCACGGCCATCTGCGCTTCCCCTTCTGTGGAGGCAATTGTGATCAGGAGCGGGGTTCAGTAAGTGAGGCCACGGTCCTGAGAACCCCAACAAACACTGCTATCATTATACTCTGAGGTCTTTTCAGACCCAGGAGTATAATGATCGGAGGCCTAGGGTAGTTGAGGGAACATAAAAAACACTGTTACTTACCTCTCCTGCACTCCATGTCAAATGTTCGCCATTCCTAATTACGCCACTGATCCCATTACACAATGACTGTAGACATAGGGCCCTCGGCCTTAAGTCTACTAGTTGGCAACCAAATGTATATTTTTGGACAATTTTTGTTATTTCTGTTAGTATATTTCATATTTAGGTCAATTTTTGAGAATAAAATTCAGTATTGGATGGGATGATAAATAATAAGGAACAAACCTATTGGAAACCAGTCAAAATCACATCACAAACCCTGGATATCAGAGGACATTAGAAAATCACAAAGATGGAATCATCCATTTAAAATTCGACGAAGAAACAAATAGTACGAAATGATAGAAATGACTCAATGTATAATATTATAAAAATCCTTGGACGATAAGATTTACTTAAATTTGGATGAGCGAAGAGAATAAATTCATTTTCCTTCCGAATCTTCTACAGTGACAGATACCGACTGACATTGGGAACACTTATGGGTAAACTGGAGTATATTTTTCTTAAATAATTAGAATCCGGCAAATGTTCCAGTACGTTCTTGGAAGAACTCGGAATTATAATTAGGCCAGTGATGAGAAAATTCATTTTTTTTAGGATTTTAGTATTCACTAGGTTTCCTCTTCCAAAATGTAACAAGCATTATAAACATAATCTAATTTCTCTGCTCTTCGTTATTACCGGAATCTCCAGCTTGTTAGGACATTTTTTTGGGGTAATGAGCATAACACAGAATTTTTTACCAAAAAGTTCCATAAAATAATAAAATGTCGGAGCTTTGCCTTATCAATGGCCAAGTCAAGCGATTACAATATTTGTTTACTCCGATCAAGCTTAGGGCGGGTTCACATCTGCGCCTGGATCTCCGCTTTAGACAATCCGGAGGGTTTCTGTCTTCTGCCCCGAGAAACTGGACAGGGGACGGAGACGCGACTCGTCCTGCATGTCCAACTTTGTGTCTGGTTAAAAAAAAACGGTTTCACCGTGGACAGACAGGAGACGCACACCATTCAAGTGAATGGGTTTGAAAACTGACCGCCGGGTTTCCGTCCCCTGTGCAGTTTCTCGAGACGGAAACCTGCTGGATAGGCTAAAGTGGAGACCGGACGCAGATATGAACCCCCCCTTATTGGCTGTTTCTAAGTTCATATCTACAAGGGCAGAGCTGCTACCCCTGATCATTGCTTAGCTATGGTGGCTACCAGTGGCGTAACTACCGCCATAGCAGCAGAGGTAGCTGCCACAGGGCCCGGGACATTAGGGGCCTGGAGACAGCTGCTACCGCTGCTATCATTATACTCGGGAGTCTTTTCGGACGTCCAACGTCATTGAAGAGGGAGGGCAGTGGAGAAGACAGCGTAGGAGCCAGGGACAGGTAAGAAACAGTAGGTTTTTTATGTTTTTATTCCCCCGGGTCTCCAATTATAATTGTTTATGGGTGTCCACAGTGGGACATAATACTGTGTACAGGGGCTACTATGGGGTATAATACTGTGCGCAGGGGCCACTATGGGGAATAATACTGTGTGCAGGGGCCACTATGGGGCATAATACTGTGTGCAGGGGACACGATGGGGGATAATACTGTGTGCAGGGGCCACTATTGGGGATAATACTGTGTGCAGGGGCCACTATGGGGGATAATACTGTGTGCAGGGGCTACTATGGGGTATAATACTGTGTGCAGGGGCCACTATGGGGCATAATACTGTGTGCAGGGGCCACTATGGGGCATAATACTGTGTGCAGGGGACACGATGGGGGATAATACTGTGTGCAGGGGCCACTATTGGGGATAATACTGTGTGCAGGGGCCACTATGGGGGATAATACTGTGTGCAGGGGCCACTATGGGACATAATACTGTGTGCAGGGGCCACTATGGGACATAATACTGTGTGCAGGGGCCACTATGGGGGATAATACTGTGTGCAGGGGCCACTATGGGACATAATACTGTGTGCAGGGGCCATTATGGGGGATAATACTGTGTGCAGGGGTCACTATGGGGTATAATACTGTGTGCAGGGGCCACTATGGGGGATAATACTGTGTGTAGGGGTCACTATGGGGTATAATACTGTGTGCAGGGGCCACTATGGGGGATAATACTGTGTGCAGGGGTCACTATGGGGTATAATACTGTGTGCAGGGGCCGCTATGGGGGATAATACTGTGTGCAGGGGCCACTATGGGGGATAATACTGTGTGTAGGGGTCACTATGGGGATAATACTGTGTGCAGGGGCCACTATGGGGCATAATACTATGTGCTGGGGCCACTACGGAGCATAATACTGTGTGTAGGGGTCACTATGGGGGATAATACTGTGTGCAGGGGACACTATGGGACATAATACTGTGTGTAGGGGTCACTATGGGACATAATACTGTGTGCAGGGGCCACTATGGGGGATAATACTGTGTGCAGGGGACACTATGGGGATAATACTGTGTGCAGGGGCCACTATGGGGCATAATACTGTGTGTAGGGGTCACTATGGGACATAATACTGTGTGCAGGGGCCACTATGGGGGATAATACTGTGTGCAGGGGACACTATGGGGCATACTGTGTGTAGGGGCCACTATGGGGGATAATACTGTGTGCAGGGACCACTAAGGGGCATAATACTGTGTGCAGGGGCCACTATGGGGCATAATACTGTGTGCAGGGGCCACTATTGAGGATAATACTGTGTGCAGGGGCCACTATTGTGGATACTACTGTGTGCAGGGGCCACTATGGAACATAATACTGTGTGCAGGGGCCACTATGGGGCATAATACTGTGTGCAGGGGCCACTGTGGGGGATAATACTGTGTGCAGGGGCCACTATGGGACATAATACTGTGTGCAGGGGACACTATGGGGATAATACTGTGTGCAGGGGCCACTATGGGGTACAATACTGTGTGTAGGGGTCACTATGGGACATAATACTGTGTGCAGGGGCCACTATGGGGGATAATACTGTGTGTAGGGGCCACTATGGGGGATAATACTGTGTGCAGGGGCCACTATGGGGCATAATACTGTGTGCAGGGGCCACTATTGAGGATAATACTGTGTGCAGGGGCCACTATGGGGCATAATACTGTGTGCAGGGGCCACTATTGAGGATAATACTGTGTGCAGGGGCCACTATTGAGGATAATACTGTGTGCAGGGGCCACTATGGGGGATAATACTGTGTGCAGGGGCTACTATGGGGGATAATACTGTGTGCAGGGGCCACTATTGAGGATAATACTGTGTGTAGGGGCCACTATGGGGGATAATACTTTGTGCAGGGGCCACTATGGGGCATAATACTGTGTGCAGGGGCCACTATTGAGGATAATACTGTGTGCAGGGGCCACTATGGGGCATAATATTGTGTGCAGGGGCCACTATGGGGGATAATACTGTGTGCAGGGGCCACTATGGGGGATAATACTGTGTGCAGGGGCCACCATGGGGGATAATAGAACGCGCAGGAATGCGTAGGAGGGGGTCGGTCGAGGGCGTCGGTGTTGGTCGGGGGGGGCCATGTCAAAAGTTCGCCACGGGGCCCCGCCATTCCTGGTTGCGCCACTGGTGGCTACTATGAGTCTCCTTGGGCTTGCTCCTCATTGGTTCAGCTTGCTGCTTTCTCCTTCCTGTAGCTCTGCCTTCTCTGATTGGCTGGTCTGTATAAGCACAAGCCCTTCACTGTCTCTACAGGAAGTTAATGCCTGAAAATTTATGTAAGGAAGACAGGTCTTGTAATGGGAAACGGCGTGATTTCTGTTGGTTTGGTTGTTAAGAATGTGTCCGGGTGTCTAGGGGTTCATAAGTTCTGCGTGCGTCATGCTAGTCGACTCATCTGACACATCTACTTTGGTTTGTTACTATCATTGAATTGCAATTTATGTTGGGCGTTGATGCGCACGACATATGAGTTCCCCGAGATAGACCTGACAAGTGACTGATAAATGACTACTTATATTGTGTTTGTTCACGTATTATATGCCAGTCATCATCACCAGAGCACATTGTTCATCTGACTGCTGTTTTTCCATATTATTTAGTAAAGTTTCTGTGGTTTCGCGGATATTATTGGCATCTTGCATCCTTGTTTTCACCATAGAAAAAGAAATACTGCAGCTGCATCCCCCTCCCCCCCCCCCCATCCCTATGTAGTATTTACTGTGCCTTATTACTTTAGGATGTGGACCAACTGGGGCACCTAATCAGCTTGACTTTGGGACAAGCACAAAGGCGTAGTAGTCTCGTTGGTGGCAGAGGCCACACACGAATAAACAGATGGAAGACAGAAACTCTCGCAAGAAGCAGCCAGGCTAAGGACCTATATTGCTCAAGACATGCTGAGAGCAGAGCAACTATAAGAATACCAGAGAATTCTGGGACTGGCTTAGAAGTACACAGGTATACATGTTAACCCTCAAATTGCTGAGAAGGAGAGGCCACCACACACCTTACAAGAAAGCCCAAGTGCATCAGGATCAGCAAGATGGCTACACGGAGAAGCGCAGGCTGCATAAGAGAAACCAGTATAACAAGGGGAGAAGGTCTGCGGGGAGAAGTAGTACGGCTGATAGCACAGAGCCCCAGGGTTACAAGGAGTTTAGAGTGGAGAAGGAGGGTTGTGAACAAGCTGAAGAGTCTTACAAGCAATGCTACATGGGAAAAAATATGCAAATTGGCTGAAGAAAAAAAATGTTTTAGTGTTTTCTTAGGTCTGGAGGAGAATTTTTATCCATTCCGGTGTACAATGTGCGTAAAAATTATAAGTAGTGAAAGGGCCGGCAGTAAGGGTAGTTTTTAAGACTTTGTGTAAATCTCGAGGAACCTTGGTATATTTTTTTTCAGTTTTTAATATGAAACCCACAATGATGAAGTCTTAGGGATAAAAATGTTTTATGAAGTCAGCGGAAGAAAACCGAAATATCAATCCCATCAATATTTGCCTTTCCTAAGTACAGACAGTTTTGGGCAGAACTTGGCAGGGAGGTTGTTCCCGCCGCCATCTTGGAAAACTAAGCACAGATCTTCTATGGATATAGGCTTGCTCCAATCCGTCTGTCTCTTCCTGTCATCCCAGACAGACTGGATGATGTTGAAAATCAGGGCTATATCATATCATCACTGGTAGGACTCCTCCTCCAAAGGGCAAAGGTCACCCCAAATCTTAACAGGATTCACATTTCTCTTCATTCCATTGGTTTTGCACAGCATTATTTGCCTAAAACTTTTGCACAATACTGTAGGTCTTAAAGCTAGCGGTTAATATCGACCGACTATCGCTCCTACTGCTGATGTGAAAATAGGTTAAATGCATCATAACAGGTAATGTTACACGAGCTGTTTATATATTTTACAGTGCTAACCTGCTATGTAACATTCATCTACGATCCGTACACCTTGAGGTATATATACCGCATTCACTGCCAAGGTGTTAATATGGGGCTGTTAGCAGTTTGGGTGCTTAAAGGGAAGGTGTTGCCTGAAAATTGCATATTTTTTATCAACTTTTTTGTTAGTGAGGTTTTCAAAAACTTTCCATGTGATTATCTTGCATTTAGCTTATTTTTGCAGAAATCTTGCAGCTCTGACTCTAGCCACTAAGCCAAATAATAGGCTGATACTTCCCATTTCCTGTAGGACATTTCTTTGCAGCAGTTGCCTCACTTACAAAATACTGGTGATCACGGGAAGTCACAACTATTTTAGTGTTAGTGGCAAGAAATAGAATTGCAACATTTTTAGGATTTTTTAATATAGATATAAAATTATTATAATATAATGTGGAGTGATATCTCTATTTTTTTATGTGGGTATGGCATAGGCCACGATTTGCAACTTTTTTAGGGTATATCATCAGATCTTATTTATTTTGCAGATATTAAAGAAAACGTTCCACCACTTCTAAGGCTACATTCACACGAAGGAAGTCTAAGACAGATGTCAAAAATGGCCATTTTGAATTTAAGGGGTATCTGTTGTCATGGATCCCTCATATATTTGAGCGTATTGAAGGATCCTTGAAAATGGCCAAAATTAGAAAGTCCATCAAACATGTGAATTGGATTTAAGGCCATTAAAAAAATTTCCGTCTGATTATTACTGTCTGATGAATGCAGCTTATCTCTTTACACCTTTTATTAGGCTCCGATTCACTGATTCCAACGCAGTTGGAATTTTTTCTCTAGCCCCCACCATTCCTGAGCAATCATTTCTGTACAGTTCACACCCAATATACTAGTTAGGTGGGCGGTCCTAGAGTATCTGTTCCCGCCCAGGACCGCCCACAAACAGTAGAAAGGCCAAAGGATGATGAAAGTAACAGAACTGATTGCTTGGGAATGGTGAGGGCTAGAGAGAAAATTCCAACTGTTCCGGAATCAGTGGAGGAGATCCTATCGAATCATGCAAGAAAGTGGAGTTGGTTTAGGTAGTAAAAGATCCCCTTTAACTGTATTTTGATAATAGCCCTGTTACTGACTTTAGACTAGCCTTGTATGTTACGGTTATTATATATTACTCCTATTATATACTATTAGTCTATGGTTTTGTATGACATTGAAGATCATGTTACGGCCGGATGATGGATATAGCTCTACTTCCATATCAATTATTTATTTGTGGTAAAGTCCTTTGAAGCTTGAGGGAGCGCCGTCCATTATATAGTCCATTCAATTAATTGCAACTATTATTCAGGAGGATTTAGATAATCGTTGGTAATGGGTTGTCTAGTGACAGATGTATTTTAATGTAGATAAATGCACATCTAGGCATTCGGGTAGTAAACCTAAGTAGGTTAAATAAATGTCAAGCGATGCAGTCAGGTCGATCCATTGAAGGGACGGCTCTGATAATACATTAATGAATACATATTGACCATACGTGCAGTGCCGTTCTCAAGTGGTGGCTGGGATCGTACCATATCCTTGGCCTAAAGGGGTCGTCAATATCAATAATTGGAATTTAGGATATATTAGGATGTAATTTGTTTCCGTTCTAGTGCTTATCCTATGTCATCATTTTATGAATTATATACAGTAGTCATGTTTATTAATATAGTTAAAGGGATGTTCCGTCTTTTTTTTTCTCTAAACTACCAAGTAGTGCTGAGCCGATCTTGAGATTTCAGGATCGATTTTAAAATCTGATTTCCGATCGTTTTCCAGCCGATCTTGATCGTGAAATTTGCTCGATCTCCGATTGGGATCCGCTCTTTTACCGATCCCGATCATTCAACCATACTCAAATAGCAAACACTATATACTCACCTGTCTATTTGTCTGGGGATCCACTGCCGGAAAAAAAAAATCCATTTGGCCGAAAAGGTCCAGCATGGTTGAGTTGCTTTCGGCAATGCCAATTATCAAAAAAATGGCCAAATCGGCCATTTATACTGTCAAAAATCGAATGTGTGCGGTTACCTTGAGGGTATGTTCACATGGTGGAATTTGTATAAGCTGAAAAATTGAGCTTCAGGGATTTGAAGCTGAATTTTTCTGCTTGACCTGATTGCTCTGCAGAATCTGCCAAGGAGCATGCCGCAAAATTTGCAAATTCCAAATCAGCCAGGTGGTATTTTTGTGCCTCCCGTTCACTTCAATTGGAGCCTTCAGGTAAAAACCTCCCACTGAATTTTCTTTGAAACTATTAAAACATACCATGAATTCAATAAATTTGGTAATGGTAATGACCCTCACAATAAAGATAACATGTCATGTTGGTGGTACAGTGAACACTGTAGGAACGAAACCTATAAGTAATTGGCACAACTGCAGTTTTTCACTAATTCCACTCTATTCCGAATTTTTTTCCAGCTTGCCAGTAAATCGGATGTAATATAGAATGTTGCCATCATGAAGTATAATCTGTCCCACAAAAATGAAGTCCTCATATGGCTCCTAGAACACAAAAGTAATAAAAGTTATGGCTTTTGGAAGATGGGTTATAAAAATGAAACTTGAAAAAAATGGATTTGGCAGTAATGGGTTAAAGAGTATTCCACTTTATAGAACATTCCACTGAAGATTTCACGTATTCAACATTGCTGTTTCCCAAGTTGTGGGTTGTGCAAACACCTCCATTGGGTTGTAAGCCAAGTTGAGAAATTTCTTCCACATTGTAGGACTTCAAACTTCTGGCAATACTATGTAGTCCTGACAAAAGGTCCTTTAATAATGTTACAGTCATGTGACCAGTCACTTGCAGGAGTGAAGTTTGTTCAGTAGCTCCATATATGCAAGCTGTCAAGGATTGCTTAGTGGTGGGAGTGCTGAGTGTGTGTGTGTGTGTGTGGGGGGGGGGGATATAGATGTAATATAGCTTAGTGTGTGTTGGAGAAGGTGGAATAGCAGGACTGAGTTTGTGGGGGGAGAGGTGCATGTAGGAGAGCTGAGTGTGTGTGCAAAATATAGATGTAGCATAGCTTAGTGTGTGCTGGAGAAGGTGGAATAGCAGGACTGAGTTTGTGAGGAGAGAAGTGGATGTAAGAGAGCTGAGTGTGTGCGCAAAAGATAGATGTAGCATAGCTTAGTGTGTGCTGGAAAAGGTGGAATAGCAGGACTGAGTTTGTGGGGGTGAGAGGTGGATGTAAGAGAGCTGAGTGTGTGTGCAAAATATAGATGTAGCATAGCTTAGTGTGTGCTGGAGAAGGTGGGATAGCAGGACTGAGTTTGTGGGGGGAGAAGTGGATGTAGGAGAGCTGAGTGTGTGTGCAAAAGATAGATGTAGCATAGCTTAGTGTGTGCTGGAGAAGATAAATAGCAGGACTGAGTTTGTGGGGGGAGAGGTGGATGTAGGAGAGCTGAGTGTGTGTGCAAAACATAGATGTAGCATAGCTTAGTGTGTGATGGAGAAGGTGGAATAGCAGGACTGAGTTTGTGGGGGGAGAGGTGGATGTAGGAGAGCTGAGTGTGTGTGCAAAAGATAGATGTAGCATAGCTTAGTGTGTGCTGGAGAAGGTGGAATAGCAGGACTGAGTTTGTGGGGGGAGAGGTGGATGTAGGAGAGCTGAGTGTGTGTGCAAAAGATAGATGTAGCATAGCTTAGTGTGTGCTGGAGAAGATGGAATAGCAGGACTGAGTTTGTGGGGGGAGAGGTGGATGTAGGAGAGCTGAGTGTGTGTGCAAAAATAGATGTAGCATAGCTTAGTGTGTGCTGGAGAAGGTGGAATAGCAGGACTGAGTTTGTGGGGGGGGAGAGGTGGATGTAGGAGAGCTGAGTGTGTTGAAAGAGGAGAACTGAATGTGCGGGGTGACAGGAAGGCAGTGAAACTGGGTGTAAGGAGGGCAGAATCAGGTTGTATGCAGGGAGGAAGCATGAGAGGAGCAGAATTGTGGATGTACAAGGAAAACACAAAGGTAGAAGAGTTGCGTGGAGGGGAAAACATGAAGGTAGCAGAGCTGTAGGAAATGTGGAGAAAGCAGAGCTATGTGTGGGTTAGAACATAGGGGAGGTTGTGTGTGTAAAAGACAAATAAGCAGATGAAAGGCACAAATATACCTGAATTTTTTTTCTTTTTTACATGGGATGAATTATGGCAGTGGGGCGATGGGGTTCTTTACAAAAGTCTTGCCCTAAAGGGGATCCTGCTTTCAGAAAGTTTGGTTCCCACTGCTCTCCGTGATGTAACAAAATCTAGATTTTTCTAAATAAAGAGAATAGAATGAGAATAAAAAAGATGACACGGAGCCATTCATAAAAAACAAAGCAGCCGCCATGTGGCATAACAGGCAGCGCCCACCTGGGTAACCCCGGCCTCCCAAGGATAAGTTCAAGCACTATGTAAATGGAAGTGACAAGCCTTTCCCGCGCCCCCCTACAAACAGCTGGCGCTCCTGTATAAGTAATGTGTCTTCTCCTCTCCCTGGAGATAAGAATCTCTGCCCTTTCTTTAAAAGCTGCAAACAGGACGAGTGCATTCAGAATACAAGGTGGCATTTCCCTTCCTGCACTTCTCCGTGTCTTATGAATATATATGATAATATTTGCTTTAGAGGTTGAGGAGAATAATCCGTATATATCCCTGATGGAGCGGCTAATTTATAGGATGTGACAGAGAATAGGCAGTATAGGACGAGATTCCGGGAAGTCGCTGTATGAATTCCACATAAAGGGCATCTAGAAGGGATATAAGACATTATTGCATTTTGCAGCTGTATACCATGGGAATGATAGCGTCACCGCTGAGCGCTCACAATCCCCATAAAGACATGAGAATGCTTTGTGAGTAATCCCAATATATGGTGCAAATACACACATGCAATAACTGGAGGGCAAAGTCTTTAAAATCCACTGTATGTCTCTTCTCCATATATCCACCCTTTGTAATATAGTGCCTATTAGCAAAATCCAGCACATGATATGGCTTAAAGTGATTTTAAGGATTTGTACCGTATCGGCAATACAATATTCTTCTATGTTTATATCATAACTAGAATATGATCCTATGGACTTTCAGGCTTAGGGTTGGTAAAACTAAGCTATAAATATGGCAACGCTCTCGTGAATGATGATGTAAAGGAGTGGGGACCTGGTAACCAATGAAAGATTAAATCAGCTTAATGTGGAGTGACACATTGAGAGCGTGATATTGGGTGGGACCTGGGTAACACTATACTTTGTGGGACGTAAATGGTGGAATATACT
This sequence comes from Leptodactylus fuscus, assembly GCF_031893055.1. Lineage (NCBI taxonomy): Eukaryota > Metazoa > Chordata > Amphibia > Anura > Leptodactylidae > Leptodactylus > Leptodactylus fuscus. The sequence goes on from NC_134270.1 coordinate 13,770,623, forward strand.
CTATTGGACCTGGGGACTTTATATTATGTAGGGGTTACTAAGTGGATACTGTAGTGTGTAGGGGAACTCCCCCTATGATATGCCCCACCCATCCAAAAAAACTCCCCCCCCCCCCCTCCCTTCATGCAACACATAAGCTTCAAAAAAATACCTTCTTATTGGCTGCCATTATCCCAAAATATTCCATGTTATTGACTTCACCTTTTTATGTTACTGTTATGGCAGTTTTATTTGTTAGGTTAGTGACATGATGTTTACAGCTTTCTTCTGGGAACCTATCTATAAAATATAGTGTAGAACACTGTCAGGGCTCCTAGGAACCTATCTATAAAACATAGTGTATGACACTGTCAGGGCTCCTAGGAACCTATCTATAAAACATAGTGTATGACACTGTCAGGGCTCCTAGGAACCTATCTATAAAACATAGTGTATAACACTGTCAGGGCTCCTAGGAAACTATCTATAAAACATAGTGTATGACACTGTCAGGGCTCCTAGGAACCTATCTATAAAACATAGTGAATAATACTGTCAGGGCTCCTAGGAACCTATCTATAAAACACAGTGTATGACACTGTCAGGGCTCCTAGGAACCTATCTATAATACATAGTGTAGAACACTGTCAGGACTCCTAGGAACCTATGTATAAAACATAGTGTATAACACTGTCAGGGCTCCTAGGAACCTATCTATAAAACATAGTGTATAACACTGTCAGGGCTCCTAGGAACCTATCTATAAAACATAGTGTATAACACTGTCAGGGCTCCTAGGAACCTATCTATAAAACATAGTGTATAACACTGTCAGGGCTCCTAGGAACCTATCTATAAAACACAGTGTATGACACTGTCAGGGCTCCTAGGGACCTATCTATAAAACATAGTGTAGAACACTGTCAGGACTCCTAGGAACCTATCTATAAAACATAGTGTAGAACACTGTCAGAGCTCCTAGGAACCTATCTATAAAACACAGTGTATGACACTGTCAGGGCTCCTAGGGACCTATCTATAAAACATGATGTAGAATACTGTCAGGGCTCCTAGAAACATATCTATAAAACATAGTGCAGAATACTGTCAGGGCTCCTAGGAACCTATCTATAAAACATAGTATATAACACTGTCAGGGCTCCTAGGAACCTATCTATAAAACATAGTGTAGAACAATGTCAGGGCTCCTAGGAACCTATCTATAAAACAGTGCATAATACTATCAGGGCTCCTAGGAACCTATCTATAATACATAGTGTATAACACTGTCAGGGCTCATAGGAACCTATCTATAAAACATAGTGTAGAACACTGTCAGGGCTCCTAGGAACCTATCTATAAACATAGTGTATAACACTGTGAGGGCTCCTAGGAACCTATCTATAAAACATAGTGTAGAATACTGTCAGGGCTCCTAGGAACCTATCTATAAAACATAGTGTAGAACACTGTCAGGGCTCCTAGGAACCTATCTATAAACATAGTGTATAACACTGTCAGGGCTCCTAGGAACCTATCTATAAAACAGTGTAGAATACTCTTAGGGCTCTGAATTTGAGAATAGAAAGAAAGGAGCTGTGAAACTAACTATTGTCTTGTCTCCTGGGACCCTATTAGCCCAGAATTCAGCTACCAGACTGTTCAAATGGAGCCCACATCATGTTTATACTATGGCTAGGGCTGTGGGGACTCAGATCATCTACAGAAGTGTTTCCTATTTTTTTCAGACCCAGGGCACCCCTAGGAAAAAATTCCATAGAGCACACCTACCAAATAATTTTTAGAAAAAAAATGACTTAAGGATGCAGATAAGGTTGCATGAAGACGTGTCATCTTCCCAACCAGAGTGTTGTGGCCCCCGGTTGGGTTTCCAAGGCACCCCTGTATGCCACAGCCACCCTGCTAGTGAATTGCTGACCTCCCATATATATATTTGCGGCATGACATCCTCATCTAGTTAAAGATTTATTACTGGATTCCTATAGATGGTTCTTTGACCCAGAGATTTTTTTTTTCTTATTTGGAGTCAGATGGAATTTTTCCCCGTCATATGAGACAAACTGGTAACAATCTAATGTGTTTTTTTTCCGCCTTCTTCTGGATCAACACTGTACAAGTATATTGTAGGTTTGATTTTTGTCCTGTACCTCAGCTACGATACCAATACAATTTCATTATTTTCAGTCAAAATCCTTGACTAGAGAAGCCTATGCTAAGAAATGGAAAAAAATCTTGGGTTCATCATCGACAAATGAGGTTCGTGTCTTATTAGATGGAGTTGCAATGTTAATGAGCGTTCCGCAGTCCGTATAGCACACAGTATATTCCTGTAGATGAAAAGGAACTAGCAGGGTTTCTTGTTATTCTTGTTGTTTCTCCCAGTCTCCTAGCTCGAGGTAGATAGAAGCTCGCTGCTATCTAATGGACAGGAGGGAACTCTGACTGTGCTCTCTTCACACACTTTTATTTCACTCCACGAGAAGACCTGATGTGAATATCTACTCTATTTCTAATGAACGCCGGTTCCTCTGGCACTCACTGCCTTTTTACATCAAAAGCAGAATTCACTCCCAGCCTGTTCTCGACTGAACAGAGACTAGGATGGTGCAGATTTCTCTATCCTACGTTTGATGGATTCTCCGTGCATCTATTACTTCGTCCGTGTGATAAAGGAGCCATAGAGGAGAAGATACTGTAACTCTGCCAGAAGATAGGAATTGGTCGACTTGAAAGACAGGAGAAAAAGAGTTGGGAAGGGAGCATTGCATGGGGTAAAGGAGATTCACCGATTCCGTAGATCTAGAGTTTCAAAAATAGTGTAGCTAAATGTAATATGGCGTTTCGATAGGTCACATTCACCTCTGTGGGAGATATGGGAACAATGTAGAGCAACACCACTAGAAGTCCTGGCCTGATGGTTGAGGTTTGCGTTAAGTTATTGGAATTTGGAAATGATTTGTCGAGATGGGACTGGTCTCAAATGGGATAAATTGTCCTTGTGGTCTCCTATACCTTAAGATCATCTGCTGTTTGGCCAAGTATTCTGAAATTAATCTGAGAATATACAATACAGATTAGTTAGAGATGGGTGAACCACTCAAGACCCATTTCCTTGAACATCTGTGGGTTCACCCAACAGTTTCGTTTCCCAGTCCAAACCAGGACTGTTATTATATTCTGCGGTCTCTGAAGACCTTGAAGTCTAATATGTGTTCAGCTGTCACCAAACAAAAGGAAGATAAGACTCCACGGACTGTTATACCCCAAACCACCCATCCCACCCACCCCCCATATAGAGGCCACCAACTAAGAGGAAGATAAGACTCCATGGACTGTTATACCCCAAACCACGCACCCCACCCCACCTCCCCATATAGCAGTCACCAACTAAGAGGAAGATGAGACTCCACGGACTGTTATACCCCAAATCACCCACCCCACCCCACCTCCCCATATAGAGGCTACCAACTAAGAGGAAGATGAGACTCCACGGACTGTTATACCCCAAACCACCCACCCCACCCCACCTCCCCATATAGCAGTCACCAACTAAGAGGAAGATGAGACTCCACGGACTGTTATACCCCAAACCACCCACCCCACCTCCCCATATAGCAGTCACCAACTAAGAGGAAGATGAGACTCCACTGACTGTTATACCCCAAACCACCCATCCCCCCCCATATAGCGGCCACCAACTAAGAGGAAGATGAGACTCTATGGACTGTTATACCCCAAACCACCCATCCCACCCACCCCCCATATAGCGGTCACCAACTAAGAGGAAGATGAGACTCCACGGACTGTTATACCCCAAACCACCCACCCCACCTCCCCATATAGCGGTCACCAACTAAGAGGAAGATGAGACTCCATGGACTGTTATACCCCAAACCACCACCCCCATCCCCCCCATCCCCACCACTCACCCACCCAAATCCAACACCCCCCACCCCACTTTACTAGCTTTGGCAATGCCAAATATCTATTCGGACGTGCCAATAAAGCTTGTTTGATTTGATTTGATAAGCACAGGGCCAAGGGAGTTAAGCAGACTTAACTAAGAGTTCCTTGGGTCTTATTGTACACTGTGGCCTGAAGAGGACCCAACAGTATCATAGTAGTTTGGGGGTGGCGAACCCAAATAAACCCAACATTTTGGGAAAATTTGTAACAAATTTGCATCTTACAAACTGGTTTGTCATCCCTAATATTAGTGGAGAAAGATGTATCTATCCTATTCTGTTATTGTACAGCTATTTGCTCATTCCTATAGGGAGTGTCAGTCACTGACTAGGGTCACCCCCTGGACTCCTAAGCCCAGAATGTGCAGAGAAATCTCATTTAGTCTTGATATATACCATGCTGTCCATGGATTGGACTGGATCTTCAATGTGATAGTTTTAATTTAAAGGGGTTTTCCCATCTAAGGGGGCATTCACACGGAGTAACGCCGAGCGTGTATCACAGCCGTACACGCCGGCATTACGGAAGACTGCCAAACACTTCCCATTCACTTCAATGGGAGCGCTCGCAACAGCGGCGTTTACGAGCGCTCCCGTTGAAGTGAATGGGAAGTGTTCGGCATCCTGCCGTAATGCCGGCGTGTACGGCTGTGATACACGCCCGGCGTTACTCCGTGTGAATGGCCCCTAAAGGTTTCAGTTGCTCTCCCGTTTCCTCTCCCCTCCACTACCTGGTTTCAGTGACATGTTGATGGACACTGGGCTGACTAAACCCATGTGATGGACAGAGATAGAGTCATTGATCAGGGCTTAGCAGCTAGGTGCACTTTGCAGAGCTGGCAGAAGCCTACATTAGGTGAAGAGCCAGGCCACTGCTGCTAGATAGGAGAGGTGGTCTTAAACCTATGCAATAATCTGTAATCAAAACAGAGGCGTAGATAGATAAAGCAATGTAATAGGTAAAACATTTCAATTTTCTAAAACCATATGATCCTGAAGATGGGAATATCCCTTTAAATCCACCTACAGCACGAGTGTAAGCTTTCAATCCAAGTCAATGAGCGCTATGTATCTAAGCACTAGTAATTAGACCGGGTGAATGATCCTGAAATGACGTCATAAATGAAAATCACAATCCATCTGTATAATTTCTCGCTTCCTCTGTTCAATAGAATAGACAGCGTGTTGATGAGTTTTAATTACACATGAGCGATCTGTATATGATATCTGCAGCTCAGGAATAGAATTACATTGTGAGCTCGATAAAAGACAAATGTCCGTCATCTTCAATCTGTTATCGGCTCCAGCCATGTTCATCTACACCGCACATTGTTTGGGCTACACGTGTTTCTCCAGTAGGAAATGATATTTGTTTTTGGTGCCAAAGACTCTGAAAATGAAGTTTTGCTAATTTTATTGAATAGATAAACAATATACAATGCGAGGCAAGATAATATGTCCTGTTGTATCTACACGGCAGAGGGATCAAGTAACCACTGGGCACCATAGCAAAACTTGTAATGGCACCCCAATCTACCATGGCCGCCGTAGGTATGTTATAGTGCAGGAATAATGTACACCGAGATAATACACACAGTGATGTCACAGTACAGAGATAATACACACAGTGATGTCACAGTACAGGGATAATACACACAGTGATGTCACAGTACAGGATAATACACACAGTGATGTCACAGTACAGGATAATACACACAGTGATGTCACAGTACAGGATAATACACACAGTGATGTCACAGTACAGGGATAATACACACAGTGATGTCACAGTACAGGATAATACACACAGTGATGTCACAGTACAGGGATAATACACACAGTGATGTCACAGTACAGAGATAATACACACAGTGATGTCACAGTACAGGGATAATACACACAGTGATGTCACAGTACAGAGATAATACACACAGTGATGTCACAGTACAGAGATAATACACACAGTGATGTCACAGTACAGGATAATACACACAGTGATGTCACAGTACAGAGATAATACACACAGTGATGTCACAGTACAGAGATAATACACACAGTGATGTCACAGTACAGAGATAATACACACAGTGATGTCACAGTACAGGGATAATACACACAGTGATGTCACAGTACAGAGATAATACACACAGTGATGTCACAGTACAGGGATAATACACACAGTGATGTCACAGTACAGGGATAATACACACAGTGATGTCACAGTACAGGGATAATACACACAGTGATGTCACAGTACAGGATAATACACACAGTGATGTCACAGTACAGGATAATACACACAGTGATGTCACAGTACAGGATAATACACACAGTGATGTCACAGTACAGGATAATACACACAGTGATGTCACAGTACAGAGATAATACACACAGTGATGTCACAGTACAGAGATAATACACACAGTGATGTCACAGTACAGAGATAATACACACAGTGATGTCACAGTACAGGGATAATACACACAGTGATGTCACAGTACAGAGATAATACACACAGTGATGTCACAGTACAGGATAATACACACAGTGATGTCACAGTACAGGATAATACACACAGTGATGTCACAGTACAGAGATAATACACACAGTGTTGTCACAGTACAGAGATAATACACACAGTGATGTCACAGTACAGGATAATATACACAGTGATGTCACAGTACAGGATAATACACACAGTGATGTCACAGTACAGGATAATACACACAGTGATGTCACAGTACAGGATAATATACACAGTGATGTCACAGTACAGGATAATACACACAGTGATGTCACAGTACAGAGATAATACACACAGTGATTTCACAGTACAGGATAATACACACAGTGATGTCACAGTACAGAGATAATACACACAGTGATGTCACAGTACAGGGATAATACACACAGTGATGTCACAGTACAGAGATAATACACACAGTGATGTCACAGTACAGGGATAATGCACACAGTGATGTCACAGTACTGGGATAATACACACAGTGATGTCACAGTACAGGATAATACACACAGTGATGTCACAGTACAGAGATAATACACACAGTGATGTCACAGTACAGGATAATACACACAGTGATGTCACAGTACAGAGATAATACACACAGTGATGTCACAGTACAGGGATAATACACACAGTGATGTCACAGTACAGGGATAATACACACAGTGATGTCACAGTACAGAGATAATACACACAGTGATGTCACAGTACAGAGATAATACACACAGTGATGTCACAGTACAGGGATAATGCACACAGTGATGTCACAGTACAGAGATAATACACACAGTGATGTCACAGTACAGGATAATACACACAGTGATGTCACAGTACAGGATAATACACACAGTGATGTCACAGTACAGGGATAATACACACAGTGATGTCACAGTACAGGGATAATGCACACAGTGATGTCACAGTACAGGATAATACACACAGTGATGTCATAGTACAGAGATAATACACACAGTGATGTCACAGTACAGAGATAATACACACAGTGATATCACAGTACTGGGATAATACACACAGTGATGTCACAGTACAGAGATAATACACACAGTGATGTCACAGTACAGAGATAATACACACAGTGATGTCACAGTACAGAGATAATACATACAGTGATGTCAGAGTTACACTAATACTGTGCAGGCTCTCCTTAAAGGGGTTGTCCCATCACAAGGATCCTATCTATACTGCTTGTTAATGTGGATGTAAGACTTTTCCTAAAGACACTGCTTCAGCAAAACTGCTTTGTTTGTCCACTATCTTACTTTATTCAATTCATTGTTGACACAGCCCTGACTTATCTGCTCAAAAGTCAAGTGATGTATCTGCTGCTCTCGGGGGGGGGGGGGGGGGGGGGGATAAGTGCATGGGAGCGAGCCTGTGTATCTAGCTATTCCTGTGTCTGCACCACATGTGACCTAGCTTCCTGCACTCAGATAGGGGAGAGGAGCTGCTTTCATTTCTGAACTCGTCTTCTGTTCTCCCAGTTATCAGGCTAGCTAATTCAGTTGTGTTCATTATGGCAGAGACAGGCAGTCTCTGTATGTAACACAGAATGGAGTTGCTCCTGCCTGTACTTCATAGTCCAATATTGTGCATATAGTGTTTAAGGACCTTTGATGACATCACAGGCCCTTCAACCGCCCCATAGGATCACACTATGTGGTGGGCGGAGCTACATGCTAAATTGGGGGCGGAGGTAAACGGCAGGTTGCATGTGAAACCCCGCCCACCAAATGATGCAAGAAACCAAGATGATGCACCAAATGATGCAAGAAAGAAGATTTTACAGCACTGAAGACTGGTGAGTATGCAACGTGGGAATACCCCTTTAATCTCGGTCATAGTATGTCTGGTAATCATGTCAATGTGACTTTTCCACACATTTCTCCAATTTCTCTTGATACAAATTCAGTACATTATCATGATTAGCAAAACCCTTGACAAGCTGCAATTCCCATCCCAACCACAAGTAGGCATCTATTGTAGCATAAACAGGTCCCAACAAAATATGGCTAAATCACGTTTTTTAAACCTTGTTATCTTGTGCCATACATCTTGGGTTATGTGAATCCTAGAGGTAAAGTAATAAAGGACACCTCTATAGGGTATGTCAGAATTAGCTGGATTTTGAATCAGGTTTTGTGAGGGTAATTCATAGCTTATCTGATTGGATTGCCTGTAGGGATAGATGGCTGCTTTGGTTACGACTCCAATCCTGTGACCAGATATCCCGCGTCATCATGCAACTTTTTCACTAATGTAAATTAATGGAGTTGCATTGCAACAATGAAGATGCTGCAACTGTCACTGTATTCAGTATACTGGTTCTCAAGTACTTTTCTAAAATTTTACAAGAATTTTGGGTGGTGGAGTCTAGTGCCAAAAAAAATGTAATTTCAATTTTGGTCAGGGTTGGGGTTTTTGAGATTATTGGGGCTGTATCATGGATGTTTAGCTATTTGGCTTTCTATTATCTTAGAGAACCTTGGATTTGCTTGTTGCTTTTAAATGTTTTGTGTTTTCTTTCGTTTTTTGTACCATAATATTTTTATTTTTGGATATTTTTTGACATCTGGATGTGAAGTCTGTGTATGTGGTCTTGTTATTTCCTTGCGGTATTCACTTCATATTGTGGCTCCGCCATAAGTCAATGAAGTCCATCAGGCAGCGCCGCACCTCCCATGAGCAGACCTGAAGCGACCACTTCAGGTGGCGCTATGAAAGGGCCTTGGGGGGAGGGGCAGCATTTTTGCTTACCTAAGCCAGTCCAGGACAAGCTGTCCTGGACTGGCTTAGCGTCACCGTCTTGGCAGCCCGACACGGGAAGCGAGCGGTGGACTGGGGAGGCTCTGTGGACGCAGCGCTGCTCCACCGGCCTCCCCTCACGCTCAGGCAGGGAGCAGGTATTCTGCCTGCCTGCTAACGCCGCTCCGCCACGCCCCCTTCACTCCGCCCCGCCCCCTCCGCTCCAGCTTTCTGTCGTCCGCCTCGGGCGGCAAAAAAGGTAGGTTCACCCCTGCCATCAGGTGCTGTTGGTTTCCATTGGGTCAAGGTCCGGCACTGCATGATGGTTTCTATAGCTGCTTCCTTTACTGGAAAGGTTGGGGTGATCCCATTATGTGGGCCTAGTTTTAAAGGGGTAAATTCAAGGTATACTGTATAACACAATGCAACACTAGTATTAGTAAGTGATACCACTGGTATAACTACAGAGATTGTAGCGGTCGCAGCTACGACTGAGCCCAGATGCCAGGTGGGCCCACAGATCACGCTCAGCACCTAAGAACTAGATAAACATGTTTGATCTCCTTTCTGGTTTCTTTGATGACCGGTAGTCTATACATCTTATATTTATTACTCCTGCCCTCTGGTGCCCTAGAATGAGATACCACAACCTTCCATTGTCAAAAAAGGAGAAAGTGAACCCGTTCCTGGTACAAATAGCAGTTGGTTAGCAACATATATTCAAAGAGGATGGCAATGGCACAAAATGGGCTGATTACTATGTGGGGGGCCCCGATAGGAATTGGGAATGATGGAAAGCTTGTGGGCAGAGTCAGGGTAAGAAGTCATACGATGGTCTCAGCCCAGAGAGATAAGGAAAGGGAAGTGTAAATTCTGCAAAAATATACAGATGGGAGGCCAAAGAAGGTTGTTTAGTGGGGACCAAACTGAGCTTTGGCTCAAGGGTTGTTGAGTTTTTAGTTACTCCCCTGACTGAGACCATCATTTACTTCCATCTTTTCTGGATGAGCCTTGTATCTTTCATGGCACCTTAAGTATCAAGTAGATTTTTTTTTACCATGAACAGTTTTACAGATACTTGAGAATGTTACTGTCTCTCACATTGGAGACGTTCCGTACTTCAGACCCATTTCAATGAAATAATTGCTTGCAAAAATCCCGCTTTGACATTTTCCAGTGGTTCTTAGACATGACCAGCCCCGGGTTGTGTTTGATAAAATTACTTAAGATTAATTGACAGTTCGTGTAAGTTTTTAGCCGATCTTCTGATTCTTCTGCCGGCGCTGGATCTCAAAGGTATAAGTAGAAACTGGAGAAGTAAGATCTATTAAAGGGATGTGATGGCGTCCTTCCATCTGATTAACATACGTGGAGTTAGATGTAAGACGTTCGATTTACTGACACATCTGACATCACAGCCTGACACAAGCTGGATAATACTACTCAACCCTGCTGGCGTACTTCACACTTGACATACTCAAGTCAATTCTTCGAAGGTCTGGTGGACATGAACAAGCTATGGGAGAGATCCCGTTTTATATACTGGAAAAAAAAATAGCTCAGCAGTCGGTGTTACTTTTTCCAGTAAAGCGATGGACACCGTGGTGGGGCATAAGAGACCCAATTGTAAGGAATAATGGGTGACACTTTATTGGCAGACGCAGTGGTATGATCCAAATGAATTCCATTATGAGTCACTTCATTTGGATCCATTGGTGTCTGCCATGTGTTGGGTTCGTCACGACTTTTTTTTTACTCCTATGGCGGAACAGACATATCTGAAAATTTTTGGGGGAATCTTAACAATTTTTATGACTATCCATATTAGGGTTGAGCCGATCTTGAGATTTCAGTATTGATTTTAAAATCCGATTTCCGATCATTTTCCTCCTGATCCCGATCGTGACATTTGCTCAATCGCCGATTGAAATCCCATCTTTTCCGAACCTGATCGCTCAACTCTAGTCAATGCTTCTCTATGGGAAAAGTCACTTTTAGGGTTGAGCCGATCTTGAGATTTCAAAATCCAATTTCAAATCATTTTCCAGCCGATCCCGATCGTGAAATTTGCTCAATCACCGATCGGAATCCGATCTTTTCCGATCCCGATCGCTGAACCCTAATCCATATAGAACAAATCATTGAAGTAATCCAGCTTTCACACAGGCTGCTAGAGTATACAATAGTCTGTCACTTTCTATTTAGTGTAGATCACTTTTCAGCTTTACTGTATAGATTGGGGCAGTAATTTTATAAACATTGAGATTAACACCTTCTTTCTGCAGCAATTTTTAGTTTCTTTTTTATATTTTCCCTGCTACGACATTCATATTATACAATAACTATTTTAATATGCTTATAGTTTGAGAATTTTTGCATGTTTGATACCTAATGTAATAATGTTTGGGTTTTTTGTATATCAATTTTTATTTTTTTTACTTTTATCTTTAGACTTCCTAGGGTTCACATCCTTGAACTTTAGCAGGACTGATCTCCCGTACAATATGCTGTAATACTATTGTACTGCAGTAGATTGGAAAATCCATTCACTTCTATTGTAGGTTGCCCTAGACAGTCTGTAATAGAGGTAGTTTCAGGTCTGGGAACCTTCAAGAGGAGGATGAATAGAAGAGGGTTAGTTTGAGGAGCGTAAGGGCTGACGTGTTAGATTAGGAAATATGATAGGCCTGCCTCAAGATTTGCATTTTTAGGATGCGCCTGAAGCTGTGGTAGTAAAGTGTTTTTCTGATTGTCCAGGGTAGAGCATTCCAGGAAAGAGGTGCAACTCGGGATAAGTCTTGGATACGAGAGAGGGAGGTTCTGATAATAGATTTTATCAGTCATAGGTCACTTGTAGAAAAGAGTAGATGAGTTGAACTAATATATTCCCTTGAAATTCCCCCATGGCTTCCCTTAAGCAATCAACAGGCCCTTTGGGGTTGGGGTTAGGCCCAAATTGCACTTGGTATTTGATATTAAGATAAGGTCAGTCTTTCAGCATCTTGGAGACTTCGTATCACTCTCTTATCAAAAGCTATATACTGTATCTTGCGTATTACAAAGCTTATGCATAAATTATCCTGTATATCAGCCCCCCAAAATAGAAACCTATGATTGATGTGGATGACAAAGTGCCTGCATGCACCACGCTGATGGATGGGGCGGTATGTTGTGTCATCTGGTGGGTGATCCGCATCACTTTACTTCAATGCTATAAATAGAGATAAGGATTGTCTTAACAGATTTATTATCATCGAACCATCAATCAAAAACATTCTGACCCCGTTCCTCTGATTTCAAGGAAGAGTTCTTCAGAAGCTTGCAGGAAGTCTTGTTTATTCCTAGACAGTTACTAGGTTATGTGTCCATTTAAGCAAATACTGATAAATGGATTGGGTGGTTGAGTGAACCTACTTTTCGGATTACCTATTCGGAAATCATGGGTTAACAGAGGGGGCGGCCCATGTTTGGGATTCTGATTTATTAGCGAGAGAAAAAAACTACTACAAGTACTTCACATCTTGGAGGACCTGACCCATTCCTGTTACTGAGAGTTGTGTAGTAGTAGGTGGGTCTAAAAATAACACTAAATTTTTTTTTAAAAAAGAGCTAAATATTAGGTATCCCTTCGTCCTAAAGAGCCTGGTTTATACAAATATTTTTCACATACAGTTAACGCCATAGCAGGAAAAAAAATCAAAAGAACCGAACCATCGCCGAATTCACCCCCCATAAACATTTATATAAAAAGTGATTCCCCCAATGGTTAATTTCCAAAATGGAGTGAGTAAAAAGAACACCTGGCTATGTAATAAAAGACATCTTATGCATATCTGCACATGGAAATCTAACAATGTTAGAGAGTCAGAATATGGCGACTCCAAGAAAAAATGTATTTGCAAAATTTGGATTTTTTTAAGGGGATGAATCATAAAAAAAATAAAAATCTGTGTAAGGTTGATATTCCCATAATCATATTAGCCCATAGACTATAGGTGCCATGTAATTTTGGCTGCACGGGGAACATTGTAACAATAAAGCCGGTAAGAATGTAGCGCAAACACAGTTTCTCTCCAATTCCATTCAATTCATTATTTTTTTTTTCATCTTCCCAGTCCATCATATAGACCATTATATTATATTATATTATATTACCATTATAAATCACTAGTTGTTCTGTAAAAAGTAAGCCCTCATACGGCTCTGTGAACTGAAGAATAAAAAAAGTTATGGCTTTTCGATGGCGGGAATTTAAAAAATGAAAATTGAAAAATGGAAAGGGTTAAGTAAGATGAAACTTTTTTATTGTTATAAGATAGGATTTTTAGTTAACCTCTGCCATGTCTTTGTATTTTTGCATGGAAAATTGCAGGATTTAGATAAAAAAAAAACCAAAAAACATGGATCGTTACATGTCAAATTAAAAATAAAATGACCAAAAAACATATTCAACATAAAAAGTTTAAAAAATAAAAATAGGCCATTTTTGGTCACACATTCCCTTTAAGCAAAGTAATACCGTTATACAGAATGGGGTAGTCTTTCCAGTCAAGGTATGTTTTGATGTTTTGGTGTTTGGTTTTGGTGTTTTTGGTTGTAAAATTGCAGGATTTAGTCCATTTTTTTTATTATAGTTACGTGTAAAATTGAAAATAAATTTTTCAACAATTCTTAACACTGAATTAAATATAGAAAAAGAAACTGAATTAAATATAAAAAATTCTTAAAAAATATGTTCTGGGGATAATATCACTCATTAAGGAGAGACCACCTTCTCAGGTGTGTGGAGTCTTACAAAAAGCCTTTTTAGTTCCACTAGGGGGATTGTGGGAAAAATATGCAAATCTGTTGTGAATAGGGAAACAATGCCTCTGTTTGCTGCCCTCTAGGGATAGCTCCCCTGAACATCATGCCCAACTGATGCAGGATTTAGCCAAATCAATATCCCAACTGTGGACAGCGCTGTTTCTATCTGGTTGGATCTCTTCAGCACAGCGTAGTGAAAAGTTATTTGGCAGAGATGAGAGACTTCTAGACCAGGTTCTGGGGATAATATCACTCACTAAGGAGAGATCACCTTCTCAGGTGTGTGGAGTCTTACAAAAAGTCTGTCCACAGTTGGAATATTGATTTGGCTAAATCTGGCATCATAGCAGTATAGACTTGTTAAAAAGTCGGGCATGATGTTCAAGGGAGCTACCCCTAGAGGGCAGCACACAGAGGCACTGTTTTCCTATTTACATCTTGGGAAACAGATTTGCATATTTTTCCTAAAAAAAATATGTTGAACTTAAAAAAACATTGATTTACAAAATTGGCCATTGTGGATGACACATCCCTTTAAGCAAGGCAATACCTTTCTATTAGCCCTATGTCTTGGCTTGATACTTGTGCTTGTAAACATATAATTAGTTGGAGATCTCGAGCTCATTATATTGTAAGAACACCTAATAAAACACAAAGCGAAACAACAGAAACATTATTTATCTTTTTCCCTTGAAAACCGCAACCACCCCTCCCTCGTCTTTTGACGGAGCGATAGATAGTAACTATGATTTATCTATTTTACCACTTGTACTCCTTACAACGTGGCTTATTCTTCGACAAAGATTCTTCCCGAGCTCGTAAAATAAAACCGTAAAAAAAAAAAAACTACAATAAAAATATACGGTGTAAAAAAAAAAAAAAAAGCCCCGTGATTTGTGAGGACGATCCCTAGGTATCTCTTTTAGGTGACACAACGTTGCCGGCCATTTTTCTTGAAGGTTGACAGTGAAAACAAACCGCTCCCGTAGATTACCGTCTCCTTGTAAATTAGAAGCCCGCTTAGGAGCTTTGCTGGTCATGAGATGAAAATGATTTTCAATCACTTTGGTCATTGCGGGATTAAAAAATGAGGATGCGGAGATTAATGACCTGTTTTGACTAATCCATTAAGCTCTTCCAGTTCTCTTAAATTGACTAAACCAATACAACATTAGCAAATGCCAGACAGTCTGATAGCCGCATCCCTTCCCGATTGAACATCCGTTTGCGGCGTCTCTCGAGGCTGTGTTAAACAGACCTATATAAATGTAATAGGGAAGTATAATAGTTACTTTCTTCCTAATCCACTTGTATAATAATGGCATCCAATTAAACGCACGCATCGCTGGACACCATTTCTATTATTTTCGCCGCTGCTTAGAAGATTAATATGGAAAATTCCGATGCCTACCAAGGTGACGCGGATAATCTTTTATTCCTGGTGACATGGAAATAGTTTATGTTATATTGCCAGGTATGTATATGGAAATGGACAACTTGACCTTTGGTGGTCTCCGAGCTCAGAGTTGATATTTGGAAACACATTGCAACTGACGGTATAGAGGTTAGAGACAAGACTTTATTAATAGGTATACTTGGTTACATAGTCCGTATACATTGGTTTATCCATTTTACAAAAACTTGGAGGTAAATGCTGTTTTGGAAAACGTGGCTGCTTGGCCAAGTCTATCATTGGCCAGTCCTCTACGTAGTTCGTCACTTGGGGAGTAAGTGCGATACACAGAACTAACGCTACTAAAAAGGAATGAAGGTAAATGGAACAAAGTAAGTCAAACAATCAGCAGCAACTGAAACGGGATTGCAAATAGATGGTTACCATCAATCTAATTTTGGCATCTTATGCTAACGTTAGACCGTCAATTCCCAGTGATTAAATTGGAGACATTTTCTAGGGGGAACTCTGAAATAACTGTTCTCCCCTTCTCCTCCACTGCAAACCCACCCCCCCATAGACACGCGCATTCCTGCACACAGTTGTATGCCCAATATTGGCATAAATTGTGTCCCCAAGTGGCCTCTGCACACAGTATTATATACCCCCAAGTGGCCCCTGAACACAGTATTATATGCACCCAAGTTGCCCCTGCACACAGTATTATATGCCCCCAAGTGGCCCCTGCACACAGTATTATATGCCCCCAAGTGCCCCCTGCACACAGTATTATATGCCCCCAAGTGGCCCCTGCACACAGTATTATATGCCCCCAAGTGGCCCCTGCACACAGTAGTATATGCACCCAAGTGCCCCCCGCACACAGTATTATATACCCCCAAGTGGCCCCTGAACACAGTATTATGTGGCCCCTGAACACAGTATTATATGCACCCACGTGGCCCCTGCACACAGTATTATCTAACCCAAGTGCCCCTGCACACAATATTATATGCCCCATTGTGGACACCTATGAACAATTATTATACTCTGGGGTCTTTCAGACCCCAGAGTATAATAATTGGAGAACCAGGGCTCGGGGAGGAAACCTGTTATATACCTATCCCTGGCTCCGTAGCACTCCCCGCAGATCACGTGTTCCATTTTCAATGTAGTACACACAGGACGTCGAACGTCACGTGAGCAGGGAACTTGCGTCGCGCCACCTTGGACACAAGCCCCATGACCATGTGACATCGGAGATGTCATCTAAGTAGACCCGAAGCCTTCGGGATCCGGGAGAGGGAAGTAACAGCGTTTATTGTGTTCCGCATTGTGGGTCATATAATTTCTTAGTTTATACCGCATAAATTATACAGTAGATTATGCCGGAACGCTTACAGGTATTTTTTAATCATGCGCCAATTTAATCACTGTCACTACCCCTTTAAATATCTCCGAGAGTCCAAAGGAACCCTAGAAGTCATTGATCACTATTGTAGGTTATACCCACTTCTGTTACCTGTTCTCCGCTTACAATAACACCCGTAAATTTTTAGCCTACGAAACCACTTTTCATCGCCCATTAACTGTAAAGTACTTCTAAAAAGGCGATGACGGATTCCCCTTAAGCCTTTTACTTTACGCCAAAGAATTGCAATTATCCTGACATGTAAGAATGTAACGGTGGAACCGAAGTCATTGACCTTTACAGTGTTTTGATAACTAGTGGAGCTTTCGACTGTTCCATGTGTAATATATGTGTAAAAAGGGGGCCCGACAGGAGCAAGCAAACATTCTGTTGATCTAAATGCATTCTCAATCAGCCGTGAAATGACTTCCAATTACCGCTTGCTACATCCAGCGACATTTTATTTAAGTAACGAGACCTAAATGATGGTAAAGCGGCATTAATCACCATGCAATGCCCCATCCTTAATTGATTATCATTATTGGGGATTAGACTTGAATTTGTAGCAATTACTCTGATGCTTTTGCAGCATTTTATTTTTAGGCTTTGATATTGGTAAATTTCTTTTAACATTTATTTACATGTGTCTGTTTCCAGGATTGACGGCGCTTTTAGCGTTTATGGGTTTTTAATTAAAGTGCTATTAGCAGCTCTCCGTAAATTTTTTTTATTTTTATTAAAGGTATTAAAGAACCGACATTGATTTACGAAATAAACAAATTAATTTTCAAAAATGAACTAAAATAAACTAATTTTTAAGTAGGTGAACATAACAATATTTAAATTTATGGACAAATTCAAAGATAAACATTCTTGCAAATGTAAATAATTCAAAATTTAGCAATTTTTTTTTAGATTTTATTTAAATCACCTTAGTGGTTCCAGTCTGTATACAACCATTAATGTAGAGACTAGAGATGGGTCAACCTTTCAACATTCGTTTCATGTTTGGGTTCAGGACCCTCGATTCATTCGGAACAAACAACTTTGATATGAACCACACTTTTAATTGGATTAAAACTTAGTGTAGAATATTCTTAGGGCTCCTAGGAACCTATCTATAAAACATAGTGTATGACACTGTCAGGGCTCCTAGGAACCTATCTATAAAACATAGTGTATGACACTGTCAGGGCTCCTAGGAACCTATCTATAAAACATAGTGTATAACACTGTCAGGGCTCCTAGGAACCTATCTATAAAACATAATGTAGAAGTCCCTTAGGGATCCCGTAAGTGACGAGCGGCGCAGAAGAAGGCGGCCGCATGCACATCTCCTCTGTCCGGCGTATGAAGCAGCAGCGCCAGCAGCCCTAAGCCGGGCAGCCGCACGTACCCAGCTACTGTGCGGACATAAGCACACACAACACTCCGCACACATGCCAGCTAATGTGTTGGCCGCACACCTCCGCAGCCTTGGTAAGTGTAGACAGAGCTGGGGGGGGGCGGAGACAGAGCTGGGGGGGGGCAGAGACGGAGCTGGAGTTGGCGGGGGGCAGAGACAGAGCTGGGGGGGAAGGGTGTCGGAGAAGGAGCTGGGGGGTCGGAGAAGAAACTGGGGGGTTGGTGAAGGAGCTGGGGGGTTAGTGAAGGAGCTGGGGGGGTTGGTGAAGGAGCTGGGGAGGTTTGGTGAAGGAGCTGGGGGGTTGGTGAAGGAGCTGAGGGGGTTGGTGAAGGAGCTGGGGGGGTTGGAGAAGGAGCTGGGGGGGTGGAGAAGGAGCTGGGGGGCGTGGTTGGAGAAGGAGCTGGGGGGGTGGTTGGAGAAGGAGCTGGGGGGTGGGGGTGGGAGAAGGAGCTTGGGGTGGTTGGAGAAGGAGCTGGGAGGGGGCTTGGAGAAGTAGTTGGGGAAGTAGCTGGGGCGGTTGGAGATGGAGCTGGGGATGGGGGGTTGGAGAGGGAGCTGGCCCAGTCCATCAGTCCATAGGAGTGGGGTAAGAGGGTGGCTGGGGGGGCTAGCAGCGGGGCCAGGGGTCCTACTGGTGTGGGAGGGGCACGCGCCGGACGCAAGGAAAGGGGCGTGGGGGACCACGGCCCACGCTGCAGGTGGTTCGCGCAAAGTACAGGGGAACATGGACGAAGTTGCGGGTATAGCTAGTTGTATCATAAAAATTTGTGTCCTTAAAGAAATTTGCAGAAAGTAACATTGGACACATGTACATCACACTCGCTTTTTCAGGTGCACTGGTACACCAGCACCCTAATACATATTTCCTGTTGATATTGTGCACACCAGTCACCAGATTGGAAAGAAATCGGATTTCGGTGCCTTAGATTTTAGAATGATTGTTGGTGCCAAATGGGGAGGTGTGCGGATCTCAGAAAGTGCTGATTTTGTGGGTTTTCCGCATTCAACAGTCTCTAGAGCTTACAGAGAATGGCAATGCAAGCAAAAAACAACCTGCAATTGCCAGTTCTGTGGGAGGAATAAACCTTGTTAATGAGAGAAGGCAGAGGAGAATGGCTATTATTGCAAAGCAGAAACTGCGGCATCCAAATAGATTTTGTTCCTAAATTTTGTTAACCTCGACAACACAAGTAAATGGACACCTTAGTAGTGGTTTTCTTGTGTGACTGATAAAGACAAAGCCCAACGTCCAAGTGCCCTAATAGGACATATCGTTAGGGGTTGCCAAAATGAGACAACTCTTTGAAGAGTCATTGTCATTTCAAATTTGTTTTAGGAAAATGTTCTTCTGTTCTGAGTATACCTCCTACCTGCTCAACTGCTCAATTCACTGCTACAGGAAACAGGAAGATTTCTAGCACTTTTATAGCAGATTTCGAGCAGTCCTTCAGCAGGTTTTAGCAAGGTTGAGAGCGATATCTTACTTTATTCTAACCTCGGATGTCTCAGACACTCTGTTTCCCCACTTACTACTCACCTTTTTTCTGACTCCATAGACTTCCATAACCTGCATCTTGTCTTCAGTGTAGATTGATCCCTCAGTAAACAGATTAGTTTAGCAGGCAGGAATGAAAAGATGATAGAAGCATTTTCCACTGATAAGATATATTACAAAATCATTCATCATATTCATCTGAACTATTGAACTATAACTGTGAGCTGGATAAGGAAAAGTCCTGTGTAAAGCTTTCGTTACACATTAAGATGCTTGACACTTTTGTTGCAGACGATCAGTATGACTCAAGCTAAATTTCTGGTGACAAATATATGAATCGGTTATTGATATTCATGATACCAAGAAAAATTTTCTGAATCTACACTAGGAAGTATGTAAAAATACAGTGACTCCCATCAGGGATGCTGCAACACTCAGGAACGTCTTGTAAACCCACCAAGGAGGCCGAAGATGACTGCAACGTTATCTGTCCATAGGACGTTTTCGTCTTTTGTTAAAAATTATTTAGTACGGGTGCCCCAAAGAACATTTTTTTTCCAGGGGTGCCCTGAGAATTTCCTGCTTAATTCCTTTAAGAAATTTACAGGTTTATTTAAAGAGGACCTGTCTCCTCTCCTGAGATGTGTGAATTGGTAAACACTTGCATTCTTTATCATGAGCTTTCCAAAAATTTCAGGTTTGGCCAAAAATCAGAGGTCAAAAAATACTCACTTATATTCAACCTTTTCTCACCTCTCCAGGCTCTTATGGCCACCTGGGGGACATCAGTGGCCCCAGGTCACCTTTGAAACCCACATAACCACTGAGGTCCAACCATGGGCTTCAGGGGTAACCTGGGACTGCTGATGACACAAATGCTGGAGGACTGGATGCCATGGTTGAGCTCTACAGAGTTGAAGAAAGGAAATTATGAGCCTGTTATTTTTGCAAACCAGAAGAGTCCCAGAACTATAATAATAGGACTTCCGGTTTGAACCAAAACTTGTGGCCAAACCTCGTGAATATGCCAAATCTTCTTTCACAGCACTGGGGGCAGGCCCCAGCACTCAAACAGCACTGGGGGTGGCCCCAGTGCTGCGAGACAACTCTCTCCAGCTCCGCTTCCATCTTCGTCTGGAACGAGGTCTTCACTGCGTCTTCTTCCGGAGGTGTAACTTCTAGGACTCGGGCTTAGGGCAAGCCGACTGCACATAACCGCTGGCCATGAGAAAATGGCCGCTTACAATACTATGTAAAGGTGTGTTCACACGATGTAACGTGTAGCGTGATCTGGCACGTCTACGCGTGTCAGAGTTTGAGCTCTCAAAAAGATCCCATTGATTTCAATGGGAGTTACGAGCGTATACGCTGTGTTATTTTGCGCCCATAATTTTGCGGCCGCAAAATTACAGGCGCAAAATAACGCGGCGTATACGCTCGTAACTCCCATTGAAATCAATGGGATCTTTTTGAGCGCGCAATCTGCTGATACGCGAAGACGTGCCAGATCCCGCTCCACGTTATATCATGTGATTGCATCCTAAGGGCCATTTTCTTGTGGCTGTGAGCATGCGCAGTCAACTTTGCCTTAGGCCTGAGGCCTAGAAGTTACAAGCCACCTCCGGAAGAAGACGCGGTGAAGACCTCGTTCCAGACGAAGATGGAGGCGGCGCTGAAGAGAGTTCCCTTGCAGCATTGGGGCCGCCCCCAGTGCTGTTTGAGTGCTGGGGCCTGCCCCCAGTGCTGTGAAAGAACTCATTTACATACCGACAAAAAACAGGATTTTAGGCGAACTGTGGCGCGGAGAAGACAACGAAAGATAGGAGACCAATACCCTTTCTTAAGGCTATTCCGACGTGTTAGTTAGGAAAAAGAGAGTTTGAAAGATAGGATCCCTTTAAGGAAAATAAAATTGATAAAAATCGACTTTAGATAAACTTGGATCAAGGACAAATCTTTGATCTAAATTCAATAAAACAAATATTAATAAATTGAAAAATGACAGTCTTGGAAACATTGAAGAGTCGGACACCAAATCTCAAGAAATATGAAATATTGTTAGCCCATTGAAGATTTTTTTCTCAGTATATAGATTATATAATGTACCAATGTACAGTGAGTTAAGCAAAGCCTCTGCAGCTCATACCAAGGAGCCCAGTCCAGATCTAATGTATACGCTCAGAATTGATGTCTTGTGATGAGAGGATCATGTGATATTCCAGGGGATGGTTTACGGATTAGTTGGTGTTATTTATGTAGGATAAAAGGGACAGAATAGGATTTTGTAACATTTCTATTATTGCTTTTAGTGGATTTCCTGCTCATCGGATTTAGCGCAAAATCTTTCTTTACACTTATATTTTCGAAAACCACTTATGTGGAGTCATATCTGTCGTCTAATACATCCGGAACCTGCCACAATAACAATGTCGTGTTTACAAATAATAGAAACTCCTCATGACCGTTCCCATTCTCATAAAGGGAAAGTGACCTTTTTTTTTTTTTTTTTTTTTTTTTTATTAAGTTTTATATTAAACATATTTTTAACAAATTTTTGGTTAGGTTTTTCAAAATTTTCAATGTTCTATGTTTAAATAAAAACCCTGCAATTCTGACTCTCAGCAAGTCAAATAATATCCGGATTTATTTTGCAGCAGTCACCTCACTTACAGCTCATATATATATATATATATATATATATAAGATACAGAATCCACCAGTCACGACTGAGGTCACAGAGCATGCCCAGAAATAGGGTGTGCTGAATCACCACAAATTATAATGCCACCTCAATGGCTCCCATGTACTACCCATCTTGGTGTCTCTCACACAGTATAATGCCTCCCTAGTTGCCCCATACAATATAATGCCTCTCAGTGGCCCACCACACAGTCAAATGCCCCTACATGAATCACTCTGTAACCTGTCCCACCCCTGTGGGCCTTCAGACATTAACCTGTCCCACCAACCGTGGGCCCCTCTGACATTATATCATAATATCCCCCTCCAGTTGCCCACACATTTTCATGTCCCCACTCAAGGTTGCCCCCACAGTTTTATCCCCCCCTTCCAGGTTTTAGCCACAGTTTTATCCCCCCCCCTCCAGGTTGCCCCCACAGTTTTATCCCCCCCCTCCAGATTGACCCCACAGTTTTATTTCCTCCACTAAATTGCCCCAACAATTTTATTTCCCACCTCCAGGTTGTCCCCATAATTTTATTTCCCCCTCCAGATTGACCCCAAAGTTTTACTTCCCCCTCTCCAGATTGTTCCCACTGTTTTATTTCCCCTCCAGGTTGACCCCACAGTTTTATTTCCCCCACTAAGTTGCCCCAACAATTTTATTTCCCACCTCCAGGTTGTCCCCATAATTTTATTTCCCCCTCCAGGTTGACCCCACAGTTTTACTTCCCCCTCTCCAGATTGTCCCCACTGTTTTATTTCCCCCTCCAGGTTGACCCCACAGTTTTATTTCCCCCACTAAGTTACCCCAACAATTTTATTTCCCACCTCCAGGTTGTCCCCATAATTTTATTTCCCCCTCCAGGTTGACCCCACAGTTTTACTTCCCCCTCTCCAGATTGTCCCCACTGTTTTTTCCCCCCTCCAGATTGTCCCCATAATTTTATTTCCCCCCTCCAGGTTGACCCCACAGTTTTATTTCCCCCTTCCAGGTTGTCCCTGCAGTTTCCATTGAAATATCTGTTCATTTGGAGCTTAGGAGTCCAGATGGTGGATGGGTTTCCCTTAAAGATTTGTATCTTGTTATTGTGTAGCTTTCTCTTGCCAAGTTGCAGGCTCGTAACGCACAATTTTTCATGTCGACAAGGTCTTGAAACATAATTAGTTTTAGTCTATTTGTTTTGTTTTACACAAAGAAATCCCAAAGAAAGCGTCGTCTAAACCACCCAGATTATAAAGAGAGATTTGCACATGTTTAGCATTGATTTAGACAAGGGCACAGCAAGCCAGTGTGTATGTATGTGAACCTTATTGTCTGTAGGGGGCACTGTTGTATTTACTGGTTGTTAACTGGATAGTCATGTATAGAGAACCTATATTCACATAATCTTATAGAATATAACAAGGGCAATTCCCCATTCATCCTTTAAGATAAGCAGAAAGCCCTTCTGAGAATGTTTGACTGAAGACGTGGACCCACTAAATCAATAATGGATTTAACATAGGGATAAACCAGGGAGTGGGATATGAAGAATTGTGAGTTCTTCACCCTTGACATGCATGAGAGTATGGATGTTCCCATGGGGAATCTCCATATCATGAGACACAGAGTAGTCTTTGTTGGCAATGCAACACATGGAAAAGGAGGAGAGTTCTGCAGGTAGTCAATTGGTGCAGGGTCAAGACCAGAAGAGTTCAGACATGACTAAAGAGCAGGTAGTCAATTGGTGCAGGGTCAAGACTGGAAGAGTTCAGTTATGACTAAAGAGCAGGTAGTCAATAGGTGCAGGGTCAAGACTGGAAGAGTTCAGTTATGACTAAAGAGCAGGTAGTCAGTTGGTGCACGGTCAAGACTGGAAGAGTTCATTCATGACTAAAGACAAGGTAGTCAATTGGTGTAGGGTCAAGACTGGAAGAGTTCATTCATGGCTAAAGACAAGGTAGGGGGGATATCGTCACTCCATAGGGAGAGACCACCATTTAGGTGAGTGGAGTCTTATTAATCGATGAGCACTCCATTGTGCAAAGGAATATGCGAAGAATATGCAAATCTGACTTCCATGATGTAATTAGGAAGTCAGTGCCTCAAGAATGCACACCAATAGAGGGCGCTCCCTTTAACATCATGCCGACCTTCTCAGAGACCTTTGTTTGCAATGATGTTGGGATTTTACCAGGTAGTCTCTCAGCCAAGGACAGCTGTTTCGATGTTATTGCATCTCGTCAGCTTGGCGCAGACTGACCTGGCAGAGGTAACATCGAAACAGCTGTCCTTGGCTGAGAGACTACCTGGTAAAATCCCAACACCATTGCAAACAAAGGCCTCTGAGAAGGTTGGCATGATGTTAAAGGGAGCGCCCTCTATTGGTTTGCATGCCTGAGGCACAGCCTTCCTAATTACATCATGGAAGATAGAATTGCACATTCTCAGTGAGCGCCCCCTATCGGTGTGCATGCCTGAGGCACTGACTTCCTAATTACATCATGGAAGTCAGATTTGCATATTCTTCCCATAAACACAAGGTAGTCAGTTGGTGCAGGGTCAAGACTGGAAGAGTTCAGACCTGACTAAAGAGCAGGTAGCGAATGGTGCAGAGTCATGGCTGGCAGAGTTCATTCATGACTAAAGACAAGGTAGTCAATTGGTGCAGGGTCAAGACTGAAGA
The DNA here is from genome assembly GCF_031893055.1 of Leptodactylus fuscus. Classification (NCBI taxonomy): domain Eukaryota; kingdom Metazoa; phylum Chordata; class Amphibia; order Anura; family Leptodactylidae; genus Leptodactylus; species Leptodactylus fuscus. Next base: position 13,795,733 of record NC_134270.1, read on the forward strand.
GCAGGCATTTCTCGCAGCAGGTAGCAAACAGGGAAACAATATTGAACAACTGGATGACTTGTGAACAAAAACAAATGAGCACCAAGTTAGACAGGAACCCAATGGAACTTATTGCTTGTGAGCATTGTGGTCATCTTTATAAATTCTAGTTGGGTGAACTGAAGAAATATCACAGCATTGTGGCTTCCTCCCTTATCTTTTTGGCAATTGCACCTCTTAGCATATGCCCATGCGGTAGAATTCGGCAGATTCTACTTTGAAATCAGCCCTAAATTCCGCCCTGAATCTGTCTTCCATTGTTTTCAATGGGGTGTATATACTGAAGCAAGACACTGAGCAGTTCTGCTTGGTCTTGGCGCAGATTCTGCCTTATCAGCAAGTGAAAGCCGTGGCAAATATCCAGAGGAACCAAACGTTCCCTTAGAGTGTAATTAATATGTTCTGATCCGATTCGGGTTCGTGTTCCTGCACCTTTAATTTTAACTCTTGAGTGTTTTTTTTCTTTTGTCGTTGTTGTTGCACACGTTCGGTGACTTATCTGTTTCTCCGCTCCCCACGCACGCCCCACGCACTGCACACTACACACAACGCGTGCCCACACACTGATCTCCATTAAGCAAATTCCATCTTTTACTTAGAACTCGGCATTTAATTTCACTTCACACCAGCTGTAGTCTTTATGGGTCTTGCAGGCTCAGACATTCATCAGATAGTTTGTGCCTATACACAGCAATTCATTAATTAAGTGAATCACTGAGAAAATGTAGGCACCAAATCACTCATTGACTGCACATTGAAATAAATTCACTACGAATCCGCAAAGCAGGACACTGCAATTAAATAAATCCACTATACTCAAGCACACTAAAACAGATTGCAATCCATCACAGGCCCGATGCTGTCTGTGCTCTGCAGTTTTTGTTTTTTTGTTGGGAAAACTCACTTTAAAACTTTCTCGTAGAAACTTTCTGAAACTTGGTGATCGAGGAAGAGATAAGCCAGAAAGTCAGAATTTAGAAAATTGCAGATTGGTTGGAGGTCCAAATGCTCAAACCACCACTGATCAGGATACCATTAGAGATGAGCGAACAGTAAAATGTTCTATATTCGATATTTGTTTCAAGTAGCCCCTCAATATTCGACTACTCGAATCGTATATCGAACCCTATTATAGTCTATGGGGGAAAAATGCTCGTTTCAGGGGTAGGCAACATTCGATCAAATTATACTTACCAAGTCCATGAGTGAGGGTCGGGCTGGATTCTCCGAGAAGTCTTCTCCGTGCAGCGTCCCCGCGGCGTCTTCCGGCTCTGAATTCACTCTGCCAGGCATCGGGTCTGGACAGAGCTGACTGTGCATGCCCGCACTGTAAGAAAATGGCCGCTTACAGTGAAAGCGGCCATTTTCTTGTAGCACAGGCATGCGTAGTCGGCTCTGCCCAGACCCGATGCCTGGCAGAGTGAATTCAGAGCCGGAAGATGGAGAAGACTTCTAAAGGTAGGAGAAGAACCAGCGTTGATTTGCCGACTGTATAGCATTCGGCCATACAATGCTGGTTCTGCATCGAATCTTTTCATTCGAATAGCGAGTGGTGCTCGATCGAGTACGAGTATTTTGAATACCTTAGCATTCAATCGAACCAACCACCATGGTCTCCACTTTCAGGTTTCCGTCTTCTGCCCAAGAAACTGGACAGGAGACGGACATCGCCATTTTCTTGTGGCCGATGGAAGAAAGCGCAAAAGAAAATGGTGCTCGGGCATGTGCAGTAGCGCTCGGAAGGCAGCGTTACTGCGCATGCCCAAGACTTCAAAGTGCAGGATCAAGATTACAGAGAATGGAGGCGGTTACACCTACGGAGTAGGAGTACAAGCAAAGGAGGGGGCGTTACAAAGGATGCATGGAGAGGTTCATTTGCATATTGGATTTACCGATATGTAAAAAAATGTGGGGTCTTTTCAAAATCTATTAGCAACACCTGAATAGCCTTTCTAAAGGCTATTCAGGCATATCACTATCTCAAATGATTTCCAAATGATAGAGCCCCTTTAAGGAAGGACACATGTATAGGTTGTGTGGTAGTCACAGTAAGCTATCATTGTGGTCCTTATTTAAATATTGCAGCCATGGGTCCTTGGTCTATTTTCCCACAATGGAAGGCCCAATGCAAAGGTATTATAAGTGTGCACCCTAGGACATGAAGAGGAACAACTTTGGTGGCACTTACACTTTATCAGAACAAAATTTAAGCCATGGTGAACCCCACGCAATATAATGTATCGACTAGGGTTGAGCCGATCTTGACTTTTCAGGATCAATTTTAAAAACCGATTTCTGATCATTTTTCATTCGAACCCGATCTCGATCCCAATTCCGATCCCAATGCAAGTCAATGGGATTTTTTTTATTAATCGGAGATCGGATTTTAAAAGCAATCCTATTCACTATACAGCATGGAATCTAACAATTGAACGCTTTAATTGTTAGAATCCACGCTGTGTAATGAATCACTAAGTAGCCAGAAGATTTTTTTTTTTAATCCTCCCCCCTGGTGTCGACTTACCTGCAGAGATGGCTGCTCCGGTGCCCGGTGTTCTTCTTCGCCTCGCTGCCGCTCCACGCTGCTCTTCTCGCCTCGCTGCCCCCTGCCTCCTAGATTAGGAGAGTGTGGGCGGGTTAGGAGAGTGTGGGCGGGTACTGGGAGGGTAGACGTCACGTCTCCCTGCCCTGTACCCACCCACACTCTCCTAAGCCACAAGCCCCGCCTTCCTAGCTCTTTAAACACTAACCTGGGAGGCGGGGCAGCGTGGAGCGGCAGCGAGGTGAAGAAGAAGGAGAACACCAGGCACCGGAGCAGCCATCTCTGGAGGTAAGTAGCTACTAGAGATGTTAGTTTAGTCTCCCATTAGAATGAATGGAGGCAGCTGGCACACAGGGGGTTAAGGCTGTGTGCCGGCTGCTTCCATTCATTCCTATGGAACCGCAGCGGAGCCTTCACACTGAGTATACACTCCACTCAGAATGAGCGGAGCATATACTCACTGTGAAGGCTAAGCAAAGCATTGTGGGAAATAGTACCGATCTCGATCCCACCTATAAAGATCATGTTCAGAATTCCGATCGCGATCGTGAAATTTTCTCGATCGCCGTTCGGAATCCGATCTTTTCCCGAACACGATCGATCAACCCTAGTATCGACTCTTTGTTTTCACACAATGTAATGCCCTCCTAGTGCCCATACATAATATAACTTCTGCATATTTTAATGCTCCCACACACAGCCAAATGCCACCTGGAAAAGCAGGACAGGTCCCAAGATGGCTGGCCATAAGGTGCAGTGCAGTTGCACTGTTTGCCATATGGTTAATACGGTCCTGTCCTGTACGGTGCCATATGGTTAATAAGGTCTACATAGCATGAAACAAAGTTTCTATGGCTTTCAAAACAAGTTTGGGTGGTCTGCTAGAAACCATTCTTCTTTTGCTCATACTTCTTCCGCGAAGAAAAGAAAAGTTTCGACTTATTAACATGGCCCGAGCATCTGAATATCTCAAGTCTGGGTTGTGAATGACGCGGCCACCTGCCAGGCATATCAATGCCTTTTCACATTTTGGCCAATTTAATTTGCCATCATCTAACCACGACACAATGCCTGTCATTGTGAATTGAACTAAACAAGACTATCCATCACAGTGATATTCAATTAATTCGGAGCTGGCTTATTAGCCGCCGCGCGCACGATAATTCAGAAAGCTTTACTGTAATGTAATGGACCGTTTCCAATTTAATTTCGGCTAACCACCCTTTTCAGTTTCTAGAGTATAGGTCTGAAATCGTAATCACGTTGCAAAATGAGAGATCTCGCAACACTATTTGGGACAAAAGGCGACGGAACGTTTAGCTGTGATTCATGATCGGAGGCTGGTGATTAATATCTGGTTACAAAGACCCAGGAAAATCTGTTAAAAGCAAAAATTTTACAATCCCGCCTACATGCTGCATGTATCTGTCAAGGAAGACTGTACCTCCGAAGAACTAAGACTAATGGTGCAAACATATAGAAGGGTTAATCATTCATTTTTGTGAATAAAGACAAGAGCAATGTAAATCCCATCAATATTTGGTGTGACCTTTGCCCTTTGCCTTCCATTAGTTCTTCTCGGTACTTGCAGACAGTTTTTGGAAGAACTGGGCCGGGAGGTTGTTCCTGCCGCCATCTTGGAGAACTAAGCACAGATCTTCTGTGGATGCAGGCTTGCTCCAATCCGTCTGTCTCTTCATGTCATCCCAGACAGACTGGACGGTGTTGAGATCAGGGCTATATCTGTGGGGGCCGGAATCCACTTGCAAAGGGCAAAGGTCACCCCAAATATTGATGGGATTTACATTTTTTTTCTTCATTCACTTCAAGGGTTAAGTCAACCCTTAACCTCTTAACCCTTCTATTTCTGAAAGGATTCTTGAGGTGTAGCATTTTCTCCACACTTGCCTGAAATTTTTGCACAGTACTGTGTATATAGGGTAGTTTGCAAACTCTGAATACTCACCTCTCTATTCAGACAGGGGTCTCCATTCAGATTCCCGGTTTTTGTTAACATTCTGCCCACTTTGGACTGCATTAGCCAATCGGTGGTTGAGCACCGCTGCTCCATGTGAATAGAACGTCACTGCTCAACCACGGATTGGTTATATCCCTCTCTGCTGGTCCCCTGGCCAAACAGAGAGGTGAGTATGCCAAATCTGGTATGTTAAGCCCTAATGGGCTTAAAAATAGGAACTGGAACACCCCTTTACCCCAGTGATAAAAATGGTTCCAGCGTCAACCAGGATGAATCCACGTGAAGAAGAATGTATATAAAATATAACTTTTACTCACATAGGATTAAAATGTTACAATTAGTAACTCGGTGGTGCTCTCTGGTTCATGACTAAAGCTACGCGTTTCAGGGAGTCTCGCCCCTTTAACCCACCTTCCCATGTCACTATTTCTTGTCTAGGTTGCTGCCATTTGAATTAATAGGAAATTCTTGAAAATCCGCCAAGGGGCCGAAACACTTTGTTTGGGAGATGACTACATGCGTTGATACAACATTATCTGAGTCCTTAGAACGTGTTTTGGTAACAATTATTTGGTAGGGGTGCAACATGAAAATGAATTTTTGCCTTGAATCTGAATAGGTTAGGAAACTCTGGACTAGAAAATTCCTCTCCAGACTGCATAGACTTGTTAATCCCCCCCAAAACTCAATCAGATAAGATATTAAAGGTAACCTGTCACCCATGTTTGGGACATTACCCACCAGAAGATCTTTTTGGACAGCTGGTGTAGCGTACCAAATATCTCTATATCTTTTAATGATATCTTAGGTCCGGTTCACATCTGCGTTCGGTATTCCATGCAGGGAGTCCGTTTGGGGACCCCACAAACGGAAACCTATACGCATTAAAAATCGGTTAGCTAAGAAACCACACGGACCCCATAGACTATAAAGGAGTCCATGTGGTTTCTGCTCGGACTGTGCACGAAACACACAGAATGAAAAGTGCTGCTTATTCAGATGTGAACCACGCCTCTCGTACTTGCTTAGAGATGAGTCAGATGACTCTCATCAGACTCATCTCCAATGCTCCCTGCGCATGTGCAGCTCTGAAGCCAGAGCCAAACGTATCGATTTTGCTGTGCATGCGCTGTACTTGTACTGACCCAGTGCATGCACACCCGCCTCAGAATCCAGTCCAAAAAACAGCTAGCCGTGCAGTGCACCGGCATCCAGTTGTGGCATTCCGCTCCGGATTAGGCCTGAATCAATGGGCCTAGTCAGGAGAGAGTAGTGCTCCGCGGACGCTGCGCCGGATTTTGCCGTGGAATTTTTTCCATGAGCGGTACAAAATTGCTAGCAGAAAAAAGAAGTGAACGGCTCTCATTGAAGTCAATGGGAGGTTTTTTTTGGAGCTGGATTCTGACGCATCAAAATCTGGCTCAACAAACCCCGTGTGAACTTACGCTAAGGTTACCATAAGGACCCTTGTGTGTTAGTATCCAAAATCTAGGTAAGCAGTTTCTATTTAAGACTTTCAGTAGCTAAACCCTCCTGTGGTCACTCAATAGCTAATCCTCCCATCCTCCCAGTACACATGTACACTCGGTACAGGAATGTGAAGGCCGGAGAAGGCAGGACAGCTCTGGTAATGGCTCACAGTATCTCCCATGAGAATGGATCAGACATTGGATTTCGCAAGCCTGATACGTCTTGGCCCTGACATCATCAGTCAGGAGTCAGTGGATCAGTCGGTACACTCACAAGCGCATAAGATAGCATATGACAGCATGATGGAATATACTGGCGGCATAATATAACAAGGGTGAAAAGGTTCAGGATCGAGGAAGGTAATAAGTTCTGTGCAAGCTATGTACAAAAGGGGAAGCAGAAAATGAAGCTGGAATTGAAACTAGACAAGGCCATATCTATAGGGAGTGCAGAGGAAGACCCCAGCACTATAACAGGGCTGCACACACCTGGTACAGACTCTTCTCTTAGGTTCAGGAATACTGTAGATGTACAACATGATATAGAGGCTAAGGGCAATGAAATTTACATAGTTTTACGATTATTCTGTATTTAAACATTGCTGGGGTGAGCCATTAATTTGTGATACCCCCTCCCCCACACCACATATCACAAGTGGATTTGCCAACAATGCTTAAAGGGATCCTATCATTCAGACGACATTTTTTCTAAGTACCACATCGTACCTTTCGTTGTCTTCTCCGCGCCGCCATTCGCCTATAATCCCTGTTCTTGTTGGTATGTAAATTAGCTGTCTCGCAGCACTGGGGGCGGGCCCCAGTGCTCAGACAGCACTGGGGGCAGCCCCAATGCTGTGAGAGAACTCTCTCCAGTCATCTTCAGCCTCTTCTTCCAGAGGTAGCTTGTAACTTCTAAGGCCTCCAACCTTGAACAGAGCAGACTGCGCATGCCCATAGGCCACGAGAAAATGGCCGCTTGCATAGAATTGTAAGCGTCCATTTTCTCGGGGCCTTTGGGCATGCACAGTCTTCTCTGCCCGAGGCCTAGAAGTAAGAAGACACCGCCAGAAGAAGAGAATGAAGAGGCCGTTCCTAACAAAGATGGAGGCGGCATTGGAGAAAGTTCTCTCGTAGCATTGGGGACGCCCCCAGTGCTGTCTGAGTGCTGGGGCCCGCCCCCAGTGCTGCAAGAGAGCTAATTTGCATACCGAGAACAGGGACTGTAGGCGAACGGCAGCGCGGAGAAGACGACGAAAGGTAGAAGAAGAATAGCCTTTCTTAAGGCTATTCCGACATGGTACTTAATAAAAATGTCGTCTGAATGATAGGATCCCTTTAAAGAGAAGGCGTTGGCAGAAAATGAACAAGTTTTATGATAAAACATATTTTTAAATAATTTTTATTGAGTTTCTAAAAAAAGTCCCATATTTTAAAGGATTCCTAAAAATCCTGAAGTTCTGTCACTGACGACTAAGCCAAATAATATGCAGAGACTTCCTGTTTTCTGTAGAAGGATTTTTCACAGCAGCCACCTCACTTACAGCACACCAAGATTGCAACCATCATGTAAATGTAGATAACTCACATAATCCACCACTCACAATGGGTGATGTCACATCTACCCCCGCTCTACATAATGACCTCTGAACAGGTCGCAGAGCATGCCCAGAAAACCATCCCATAGAAATCAAGAGTCTGCTCCAGACTATTGTGTCTATGGCCCATAGTCCATCTTCAGTAGACTGGAAGTCACAAACTATTATAGGTTTAGTGTTGCAATTGCAAAATTTTTAAGAATTTTTTTAACTATAGATAATAACATGAAATTTTTTTAAAAAAAATCACTAAATTCTTTAAAAAGGTTTTTTTTTTTTTAATATAAAATGTGACTTAAACAATAGGTCATTTCCTGATACACTCTGATTAGGTAAGGTTAGGTAAATATTCAGGTAATAAATGATTAAATAATAATAATTAATAGAGATGCGCGAACAGTGAAATATTCGAGATTCGATATTCGTTTCGAGTAGAGCCTCAATATTCAACTACTCGATTGAATATCGAATCTCATTATAGTCTATGGGAAAAAATGCTCATTTCAGGGGAAACCCCTATTCGACTAAAGGAGAGTCACCAAGTCCACGAATAGCAGGAAGAGAGTGTTTAGGAGGAGCGAAATGCAGTTAAAGCACATGGACCCATTATAGTCTATGGGGTCCATGCGCTTTAACTGCACAGCGCTTGCAGTTGCGCTGATAAAAGGCAAGCTCCCTCGTAACCGCAAGCTGCCAGCTCTCCCGACTAGCAAAGACTATCCTGTGGCAAATCAACGCTGGTTCTGCAGCAGGCTCGTCCTTGCTAGTCAGGAGAGCTGGCAGCTTGCTGTTATGAGGGAGCTTACTTTTTCTCAGAGGAATGAATTGACCAGCGATGATTAGCCAGTGTACAGCATTTGGCCAATCAACGCTGGTTTTGCCGGAGGCTTGTCTGTGAGGAGGCGGAGTCTAATATTGGACCACAATGAAGACTGCTTTGGTCCAATTTTCGACTCCGCCTCCTCACAGACGAGACTTCGGCAGAACCAGCGTTGATTGGCCGAATGCTGTACACTGGCCAATCAGCGCTGGTCAATTCATTCCTATAAAAAAAAAGTCAGCTCTCTTGTAACAGCAAGCTGCCAGCTCTCCTGACTAGTAAGGACGAGCCTGCTGCAGAACCAGCGTTGATTTGCTGAATGCTATACACTGTATAGCATTCGGCCAATCAACGCTGGCTCTAAATCGAATATTTACTGTGAATAGCTAGAAGTATTCAATCGAGTACGAATATTTCGAATACCATAGTAATCGATCGAATACTACTCACTCATCTCTAATAATTAAACAAATAAATTATTAATAATTATTCAAGTATATTTACTAGGATAGGTTGTATTCTGATGCACCACAATAGAAATATTAAATAGATGTCTAATATTAGTTTGGGGGGAGGTTAAGAGTTTGTAAAATAATTGCATGTGCACATGCCTTTACCTTCACTGAATTCCATAAACTGAACAGTAAAGTTCTCTCTGCCTCTCTCACAGCAGGAAGTCTCAGCATGATCTCAGACACCAGTGAGCAGCTTGTTTACACCCAGCTGTATCTAACTAGACCTTATCTTTTTCAGTCTCTGAAAATGTGACAGTAAGAAATACCAAGACTTCTATTTATTAATCTTGAAGAATACTAGAGATACAATAACATAGCACTGGAGTGGCTCATAACTTAGGCTCCATTCACATCAGTGTCAGGGGTTTCGTTGGTATCATCCATTACAGCTTCCATCAGACTCGACAGGAAGAATACAACTGAATGCAGATCTATTCTTCCATCTAAATGACAGACACCACAATGGATCCTGAAGGTATCTCTCATACCCAGGCTGCATCGTGGCTTCTATTATGAAAGGCACTAGTGACACAAATGTGAACAGAGTCTTACAAACGGTAGATTGAACCGAGCTTTACTGTAAAGAAGAATTACCTTAGTTCAATTCTTCAAACATTTAGAAAAATATTCGCGTTGACATGTGCAAGGTCACCGCCAATGAAAGGTGATAGGACACAAAGAGGAAACAGAAATGATTATAAATGATTCATTCTAGTCTTGGGCGAGTGTTATCCATTGACCAGAAAGGTAATTATCGGGTAAGAGTTCCAAGGAATCCATCAACTTAGATGAGAAAAGATTAGATTAGTATACACTTCCAACATAACCCTCAATACAAAAAATACATAAGCGTAGTCAACATGGGATTTCGTTATTGGAGCCTTGACATAGTGCACCAGATATCTACTAAGTGCGATACTTAGTCGATACTTAGTGTACTATTGTATGTAAAGCCACCAATAAAGACATTCCGTGTTGAATATGCCGCTGAATCATGTTCATTAAAGCTGTAGATTTGGATGGGGGTAGATAATAGGATAACCTGGGGTGGCAAGGGGTAATATAAAAAATAAATAAAATGGAAGTGATACCCACCTACCCCAGGTCCTCCATTCAGGCAGTTTGTCCTCTCTTCCTTTCGATGCTCAGGCCTGATTCATATTTGTGTTCGGGCCATTCCGTTCCCCTCTCAACATGAAAAATGTGGAGAGATAAGTCTGGAAACCGAGCAGAAACCACACGGAACCTATTATAGTCTATGGGGTCCACCGGTTTCCTAAGGTAATTGCTTTTTTATGCGGATTAGGTTTCCATTCGGGAGGAGACTCCTCGAATGGAAACCCAAGCGCAGATGTGAACCGGCCCCGAGAAGTGGAGAAGCTCACACATGACTGCTATGGCCAACCACTGGCTTCACTGGTCATATGTTGGGTATCATCATAGTGATTTGTGAAACTCAAAAGACTTAACATATGAATATTTGTGAGGTTTGCCTGCAGTTTTTTTTTTGGACCTAACTCGTTCCATCCAAACCGAAGGTGCTGTTAAAACGGGCATATTAGAAGAGGTGATAGGCAGGGTTGAGCCGATCTTGAGATTTCAGGATCGTTTTTAAAATCCGGTTTTCGATTATCATCCACCAACCGATCCCGATCCCAATCGTGAAATGTGCTCGATCGCCGATCGGGATCCGATCTTTCCTGATCCTGATCGCTCAACCCTTTTGGTCAGTAGCCAAGCATTGTGAGAACTAACGTCAGACCTCAATCCCGCCGGAAAAGATCAGGATCAGAATTCCAATCGTGATCGAGAAATTTGATCGATCTCCAATTGGAATCCAATCTTTTCCAATCCCGATTGCTCAACCCTAGTGACAGGTCTTCTTTAAGACTCATCTCATGATTGGTAGATTTCCAAGTAATCAAAAGGGGTGAGACTCCAATATTAGGATATGTTCACATGGCAATAAATGAAGAGGAAATGTCGCCATTTTCATTGCGGTCTAGCTGTGATGGGATGCCGATGCTGATGGCATCCCGCTACTGGTTAGGCCCAGATAAATGGGCCTAATCAGCCAAGAGTCTCGAGCCATGGATCGAGCAGGACTTCTTTCCGCATCCTGCTGCGATCTCTGCCTCCCATTGAAAAGTTCTGTTCTGTTCTGGTTTCGAGGGCCAAATCCACCCCCAAATCTACGGCAAATTTTTCAGTTTTTCCGCCTAAATGTTAAGAGGTTACTGTACCGCCCTGATAGACACCATCTTGTCAGCATCTGTCACAGAAATTAGTGGTATCCACCAAAAATCAAGTTGATATCATGGAATGATCTATGGAATGGAATAGGTTGAAGGCAATAGCTGTAGTATGTTGAGTATTCCTCGATAGAACATATTCTAAGCCCCACACATCTCTCCACATCCAATCTAAATTTACCATCATCACGAAAGGCAATACATCTCAAGTTTGTGTTTTCCAGCTTTTTTTATTCACCCCGGCGTTTGTGGGAGGTATAAATCAACCTGAAATTGTAAAGCTGCCATCGACAGTATACGGAAAGTGATTGAAAAGTGGATCCCAGAGCTCACAAAAATAAAAATAACCCTCCATAAGAGGCAATTTAATTTCGAGGAGGAAGAAATTGCTTCATTTTCTTTCCCGTACAATCAAGTTTCGTGTCAACTATAATTTTATGTAAACTGTAACTTCCCTCGCTCTTGAAACTGAACTCAGCACAAAAAAAACCCTAAAATACAGGATAAATGTAGAAACAAATTCCCTCATGTTTATGTAGAGAAAATAAAGACTTTTGGCTGATTGCTAATTGTCACGTTTTAGGTATTAAAGGGATTCTACCATTAAAAATCTTTTTTCTGTGGCTAACACGTCGGAATAGCCTTTAGAAAGGCTATTCGTCCCCACCGCCTCTACAGGATCCTGCGCCGCCTCTATCTTCTGCTGGATCCTCCCCTTCTTTCTTCTGACGCCTGCGCAGTTGGCTCTGCCACTGAGATACTAGTAGAGCCGACTGCGCATGCGCGCAATTGCGGCCTCGGAACTATGGCCGCGCATGCGCAGTTGGCTCTACTATATAGAAAGAATGAGAATGATATGGCCAGTGTGGGACTGATTTTTGGAGCCCACCCTGCAACAACCCCTAGGAAACAGATCATGGCACCCTTAAAATGTGGGTGTCTTCTGGTGGACCATCATTGTGTCAGAGGATACTCTGGTAGTCCAGTGGGCCAATACAACTCTGGATGAGCTGGGATCATGGAGAGTTTTCCAAAAATTTTGGGTCGAACTTGACATTTGTGGAGTTTGCAACCCCCACATTGTTATACCCCGGGGTCTGAAGGTAATAATAATTGGAGGCCCAGTGGAGGTGTGCAAAAATAATAAACAGCTCATACTCACCTATTTGCATCTCTCCAGGCATCCTCTCTTCTTTCCCAGCCTCTTCAGGTCTCCTGGTTGACGTAAGTGGCCCAAAGTGGTTGGCCCTTAGCAGTCAAGTCATGATGCTTATGTCAACAGAAGCACTTAGCGTTTGAACCGAAACATGTGGGTGAACCTTCCAATTATATGGGAGTTGATTCTCAAGAGATTCACCCATTACTGAATGAAGAGGTTATCATGGAGCTATATAATGAGCAAATATTATGGACCGAGAAGTGTAACTCTTTGCAGGAATTTTAAAGGCAATAGCCCTTTAAAGGGAACCTATCATGGTGATTTGGGAGTCTAAACCACCCACAGGTCCCGTGGCCTAGGGGTTTAGTGTCCCAGTTGTAAAGCAATCTATGCCCACATTATGAGTCCTTTATGAGTCCAGTGATTTGTATCGGACTCATCTCTGGTCTTTGTGGTGACAGCTCGGTGGTTCAGTGAACCCAATGCCTGGCTCATGCGCAGTGAAGGCTTCGTTAAGTTATTGACAGACAATAGATAAGTCAAAATGTTATTTTCTTACGTGGACAACTTTAAATCAGGGCTATTTGTACCCTAAATCCTTGGTCCATGAGGACCTGGTGGTGGTTTAGTATCCCGAATCGCCCAGACAGCTAGCTTCCCTTTAAGCCTCGGTGTTTCCACTGTACTGTATTTCTATATCACTAGCCAGAGAAGAAAAAGCAGTTTAAGCTTCTCAGTTGAGCCAAAACACATCAAGTAAAAGCAGGAGATGTCATTTCATCATGACAGCATGAAAATTTCCCAGGTCAGGAAGGAAATAAGCATATGGGTGAGTATTTCCATTGTTTTCTTTGTTCCTGGCAGGTAATTCTGATACGCTGTGCACGTTCCAGACTTCACACATGAATAGGAATAACCCAAATGTAACCAATGTGAACACGGTTGTATGGAAAAATGCAGAAACATAAAAATCATATCAGGAAGAATAACAAGTGTGTTATGTCAGTGGGTTGTTACTGACATATCAGAGTAGTCACTTACTGGTTTTAATGACTAAGTTCTTAAAGGGATTGCCCAGTTTAGAAAATAATTTTTTTGTATATCCTTTTGGTTGATAGTGGGGTATACTTTGATCAGGACCCTCATTTACTGACTAGAGAGAAGAACATCTCGCAATCTGGAGGACCTGTCCTCATTTACTGACTAGAGAGAAGAATATCTCGCAATCTGGAGGACCTGTCCTCATTTATTGCCTATAGAGAAGAATATCCCGCAATCTGGAGGACCTGTCCTCATTTATTGGCTATAGAGAAGAATATCTCGCAATTTGGATGACCTGTCCTCATTTATTGGCTATAGAGAAGAATATCCTGCAATGTGGAAGACCTGTCCTCATTTATTGGCTATAGAGAAGAATATCTCTCAATCTGGATGACCTGTCCTCATTTATTGGCTATAGAGAAGAATATCTCTCAATCTGGATGACCTGTCCTCATTTATTGGCTATAGAGAAGAATATCTCGCAATCTGGAGGACCTGTCCTCATTTATTGGCTATAGAGAAGAATATCTCTCAATCTGGATGACCTGTCCTCATTTATTGGCTATAGAGAAGAATATCTCTCAATCTGGATGACCTGTCCTCATTTATTGGCTATAGAGAAGAATATCTCTCAATCTGGATGACCTGTCCTCATTTATTGGCTATAGAGAAGAATATCTCTCAATCTGGGGGACCTGTCCTCATTTATTGGCTATAGAGAAGAATATCTCGCAATCTGGAGGACCTGTCCTCATTTATTGGCTATAGAGAAGAATATCTCGCAATCTGGAGGACCTGTCCTCATTTATTGCCTATAGAGAAGAATATCCCGCAATCTGGAGGACCTGTCCTCATTTATTGGTTATAGAGAAGAACATCTCGCAATCTGGAGGACCTGTCCTCATTTATTGGCTATAGAGAAGAATATCTCGCAATCTGGAGGACCTGTCCTCATTTATTGCCTATAGAGAAGAATATCCCGCAATCTGGAGGACCTGTCCTCATTTATTGGCTATAGAGAAGAATATCTCGCAATTTGGATGACCTGTCCTCATTTATTGGCTATAGAGAAGAATATCTCACAATCTGGAGGACCTGTCCTCATTTATTGGCTATAGAGAAGAATATCTCACAATCTGGAGGACCTGTCCTCATTTATTGGCTATTGAGAAGAATATCTCGCAATCTGGAGGACCTGTCCTCATTTATTGGCTATAGAGAAGAATATCCTACAATCTGGAGGACCTGTCCTCATTTATTGGTTATAGAGAAGAATATCTCGCAATCTGGAGGACCTGTCCTCATTTATAGGCTATAGAGAAGAATATCCTACAATCTGGAGGACCTGTCCTCATTTATTGGTTATAGAGAAGAATATCTCGCAATCTGGAGGACCTGTCCTCATTTATTGGCTATAGAGAAGAATATCTCGCAATCTGGGGGACCTGTCCTCATTTATTGGCTATAGAGAAGAATATCTCGCAATCTGGGGGACCTGTCCTCATTTATTGGCTATAGAGATGAATATCCTGCAATCTGGAGGACCTGTCCTCATTTATAGGCTATAGAGAAGAATATCTCTCAATCTGGGGGACCTGTCCTCATTTATTGCCTATAGAGAAGAATATCCCGCAATCTGGAGGACCTGTCCTCTTTTATTGGCTATAGAGATGAATATCCTGCAATCTGGAGGACCTGTCCTCATTTATAGGCTATAGAGAAGAATATCTCTCAATCTGGGGGACCTGTCCTCATTTATTGCCTATAGAGAAGAATATCATGCAATCTGGAGGACCTGTCCTCATTTATTGGCCTTAGAGAAGAATATCTCACAATCTGGAGGACCTGTCCTCATTTATTGGCTATAGAGAAGAATATCCCGCAATCTGGAGGACCTGTCCTCATTTATTGGCTATAGAGAAGAATATCCTGCAGTCTAGAGGACCTGTCCTCAGTTATTGCCTATAGAGAAGAATATCCTGCAATCTGGATGACCTGTCCTCATTTATAGGCTATAGAGAAGAATATCTCGCAATCTGGAGGACCTGTCCTCATTTATTGGCTATAGAGATGAATATCCTGCAATCTGGAGGACCTGTCCTCATTTATAGGCTATAGAGAAGAATATCTCGCAATCTGGGGGACCTGTCCTCATTTATTGGCTATAGAGATGAATATCCTGCAATCTGGAGGACCTGTCCTCATTTATTGGCTATAGAGAAGAATATCTCGCAATCTGGGGGACCTGTCCTCATTTATTGGCTATAGAGAAGAATATCCCGCAATCTGGAGGACCTGTCCTCATTTATTGGCTATAGAGAAGAATATCTCACAATCTAGAGGACCTGTCCTCATTTATTGGCTATAGAGAATTTTCATACTCATACATACATTTTACATCTTTTTTTGGACAAACTTGTCCCACTGAACATATAGCATGATCTTCAGACATATTCAATATAATCTGTCCTTTATCATATTGAAAGAAGACTTGAAAAGCCTGATCTGATCGGCGCTGTCACCCTGAGCATTTTGGTGTTTTTTTAATCCAAATCGATTCAGCCGTTCCAAAGATATAAGCCCTGTTACTGTTGATACAAATTAGAGGTTACTAGTCAACTGGGCAGTACCACTGTGGTTTCTCTGGGGGTGGGGTCTCTGTGTGCTCTATGTCATGCAAGGTTACCACCCACATGGCTAGTACTCTGTAAGGGCCCATGCCCACGATGTAACGCTCCGCTCATTCTGACACGTAAACTCGTGTCAGAGTCAGCGCTTCAAACCAGAATCCCATTGACTTCAATGGGTTCTGTTATCGCGCGGGTTAAAAAGCCTCCCATTGATTTCAATGTGTAGCCCGCATAAGATGGAACCCATTGAAGTCAATGGGATTCTGTTTTGAAGTGCTGACTCTGACACGAGTTTACGTGTCAGAATGAGCGGAGCGTTACCTCGTGGGCATGGGCCCTAATTTATATTAACACTTACAGGGCTTATATCTTTTGAATGGCTGAACCGATTTCGATAAACGAAACACCAAAATGCTCAAGGGGACAGCACCGATCAGATGAGGTATTTCACCTGGTTTCAGACCTTTCACCACGTCCATCAAGTCTAGATGCTGCTCCACTGATTTCAGAAGATTTGGATGTTTTTTGTCCTCAGCCACCCCCAGCGTCCCCACTCAATATGCTGGTTAGGCTCTGTATTGCCAAATGGGCAGGTCTAGGATGGAGCAGATAGTCTAGGACCACCCACCTGACAGTAGAAAGCCCAATTAGCATATTGGTTACTGAAACTTACTGCACCAATTACTTGGGTATAGTGGTGGCTAGAGAAAAAATTCCAACTGCGTCGGAATCAGCGGAACGGCACCTATTGAACGTCGCAAAGAGTTGGAGGTGATGGAAGTGGTGAAAGGTCTTTTATGAACCAAGAATGAGCATAAGTATATAAATTATGTATAAATGACAAGTTCTATTAAACCCTGTTCCCACAAAACTATACATCAATCTGCTCGTCTCCTCCCGCTCTATAACATGGTGCCCATAGATCAGACTGCGTATTAACCTGACGGGTTCCCGCAATGCGGCTAATAACACTAAAATGGTATGAGTTTTGAAGGAAATGCAATGTAATAACAATGTATGAGGCTGATTTTAATTAATGTACAATTATCCTCATAGTACCTGGTGGAGGCCAAGACCGTCCAGAAAGGTCTAATGTATTATGGGTTTAGCTTGGCATTTTCCCTTACAAATAGTCAATCGCTACAAATTTCCACTTAGTTGTTCAACCCTGGAAATGCGCCGTGCACGCTCTAATCTTTTAAACACATCTACAATTTTCTTCTTAGGTACATAAAAGTAGGGACACCCTGGAAATTTTAATCCCATTAATTTAGATTAAAGTGAATGATTCTGATATAAATGAGATCAGGCAAATAACATTGAGATCAGCAAGAGGCCTTCCGAGTAATCACAGGTTCTGACGCCGTTCCCTCCATTTAAGAACAGGTCTTTGTGTCGTCTTCCTCTGTGCTGTGAATGATCTCTCGATGTGGAGGAGATGAAAACTGAGATTCAATATTAAAAAAACGTACAAGACATATTTAGTTAGGGAAGTATCCGCTCCCGATTATCTCAGGAGGCTCCGACTCAGCCTAATCTTGGTAATGGCAGAGGACTATACATTATGATCTGCTGGAAAGTAAGGGATACATACTTATGTCCTAGATGGAAGGAGGATGGATATAGTCAGACTGGCAATAGAAACAGTTATTATACATAGCAGTTTGGTGAACAGTATCTAGTTATAATGGGGAACGTAGACAGTGTGAAAATCTAGAGCAGTGATGGCGAACCTTTTAGAGACTGAGTGCCCAAACTGCAACCCAAAACTAGTTTATCACAAAGTGCCAACATGGCAATTTAACCTAAATAATGTGCGGATCCACAATTGCACACAATTACAGACCTGCAAAATAAGGTCATACGAATGGGGCTTTATAGAGCTTTATGCTCCACTGTGACCCCTCACATAGTCCAATCTGCTTCACAGTGTCCCCCACACAGTATAATTTGCTCCACAGTGACCCCCAAACATTACAATCTGCTCCACAGTGGCCCACACACAGTATAATCTGCTGCACAGTGACCCCCACACAGTATAATCTGCTGCACAGTGGTCCCCACACAGTACAATTTGCTCCACGGTGGCCCCCACATGGTATAATCTGTTCCAAAGATGGGTTCCCAAAGAGAGGGCTCTGAGTGCCACCTCTGGCACCCATGCCATCATGGCTCTAGAGTCTTGGTTTAGCAGCCAGTTGGGCAAAATGCCAATAGGACGGGAGTAGTAGTTTCAGTCATCACAGTGGTAAGGATCTTGACCTGATCCTCTAGCTCTCCTCCTAGGTTGATGCAATGCTGAGGGGGCCAGCAGGGTGTCTGATGGTAGGCATAAAGTGTCCTAATGGTTGTAGGCCTCTCTGGACCTGGTGGTGATTGGAGTGCCCATGATGGTCCATGCAGGAATAAGACTCAGCAGACAAGGTTGTGGCTGAACTAAGTAACTCATAGTGTTTACTAAGCTAGAACAAGTCCAACTCAACAGCATACAGATTCGGGAGGTACATTTCTTACTCAGCATCCTTTGCTTGGCTGTAATATACTTGCTGCTCCTTGTATCACTGTTATTTACATGCAGTAAATCTGTGGACAAACTACATTTCCCATGATTCATCTGTATACTCTATTTACCCCTCCTTTCTCCCCTGTCCCCTGCAAAATAAATCAAATAAATCACTCCCATATCTGAGATTACAAGCTGCTGTGATTTTTTTTTTTAGTTTGCAAGCTCCTGTCCACTTCCCCGTCCCCCTAGGAGCAGCAAACAGAGAGCGAGAGCAGGCAGTTGAATCATGGGAAATGTAGTTTGTCCACAGATTGTGAGAAAGTGACAGGCAGGGTGCTGGAATCACGGTATATCTCCCCCAGGTTTCTGACATATGTGTGGTCCAGTGCGGGTCTTGAGTAGTCCTCAGCCCAGGTGTGGCTCCTAGGCTCATTACTGGGTCATAAAAGGCTGCAGAACCTGCACTTCAGGGCAGATCCCGGGAGAGAGAGGAGGTGCTTAGGTCTGTCCTGATACACTGTGAGTCTGGTGAGACCATAATGTGCTATTCTGTTTCTTCATGTGGTTGGTAGTAAGCCACACATTTACTTAAATTCATACTATTTAGTTAGTGCTTGGATGAGCAGGGTTTTGGTTCACATTGTTGCGTGAAGTTAAGGCTGTATTTTATTTTGTTTATTTTGCTAAATTTCTAAATAAACCTATTTGCACCAGATTTTGTGCCCCTGTCTCTGAATGATTGGGTCCGCAACATTGCTGCTACCAAGCTACCCTCCCCGCAAGATTCACTGCATGTAAGTAACAGCGATACAGGGAGCAGCAAGTAAAATAAAGCCAAGCAAAGGGTGCACAAGGAAACAGTGAGGATTTAGCAAGGCTTTGGATGTATTTGCCGATATTTTGGAAGCTGGATAACCCCTTTCAGAACGCACTGTTTAAGATTCTTGCTCTTAAAGAGGACTTTTCATGTCCTCGGGCACCATTAGAAAGCCGAAAGTGCGCTGAATTCTGCAAACTATTGGCTTTCCCATTCCACTAAAGAGCTATAGGTGCCGTTAATGCCCAGCCATGACCCTGAAGGGCTACGGTAACGGCACCGATAGCTCTTCAGCGGGGACACAGAACAGGAAAGCACTAAATTGAGCGCACTGTCGGCTTTCTAGCAGTATATAAAACCGCATGTGCCCGAGGACGTGAAAGGTCCTCTTTAGCTACAGTCATTAACTTCAACTTTACTTAGGGCAGGCTCTGGCAATTTCCAGCTGGGAGAAGGCAGTTACCTGTGCTATTGAAGACACTACACTCTCTTGAATTTCTGGTGCTTTCCAGTTCTTCCACCAGTAAGCTCTGCATTGTGGTTTTCTTTTAATGTTAGCATGATATAAGACATTTCCCCAATTGTGAAGTGTGTGACAGACTCGCTAGTTGTAGACATTTTGAGCATTTTCCCATTTTTTGCTACTTTTCGCTTGTTATAAACTAATTGGGCACCTTACTGTTTTCATTTTTCGGAACAATGGCTTCACCAAGCCGGACCTGATAAGGAATGACAGTGTGACCTTGTCACAGAACAATACTGGAGCCGGCAGTGGGGAGTGCTGGTTATATGGATTAGTTTAGATCTGGAAAAATGTGCCAAACATCAAAAGGAAACAGATTTAGGTCACCAACATCGGCCTGGTGTCGGCACCACGTAAAGAAAGTTAATGAAGATTTTCCTGTCACTTCCAGTTTATATCTTCCCACTTGGGTAGGGTGTCTCTGTTCATTGTGTTCTTATTATATATACTTCTGTACATTGAAACACTTTGCACAATATTCCCCAGTCATGGTGGTAACATAGAAAGTTATAAGAGAGGAAAATGGTTGTAAGATATTTATTCCAATTTGTTTGCAACTTTAGATGGTTGGCAGGTCAGAATCAGAGATGTTGGCCTCCATGTATCTAATGTGTTTGGCCACCTTATTCTTGGCCATACACTTTACACCATTGGCTTGACGCCTATCTCAACCATCTCCATCATGCTCAGGCGAGCTTGGCCGAGCAATGCAGGAGTTCGGAACAGGAAGGGAGAGATATCTAGTTCTCAAGAACTAAAAGATCCTTATCTCAGCCCAGTGTTTTAGATGGTGGCCAATCTTGCAGAATTCTGTGGCGTCAGCCAACAGATTTTTAATGTGTTTATCCAGCTTAAGTCTCAGAACTTTGTTTACTTCTGTAGTTCCAAAAAAGGCAAAAAAAACCCAAAACAAAGTCTCAGCTATTCTCATTGATAAGGGACTGTATTACTCTTGTCCTTGCTCCCACACACTGTATATAGCCCCCTTGGAGCCCCCCCCCCCCCCCAACACACACATGGAATACTTTCTCTTTAATGTCCCCACACACAGTGCACTGTCCCTTTATTGTCCCCTAATACAGTGTACTGCCTCCTTATTGTCCCCACATATAGTATAATGCCCCCTTAGATCCTCCAGACACACTATACTTTCCCCTTTGGTATCCTCATACCCAAGTATACTTCCTCCTTAGTGCCTCTATACACTATACTGCCCAAACCTTGCACAGTATCACAATATACTGCCCACCTAGTGTCCGTACACACAGTGAACTGATTCCCTATTGTCCCCACACTCAGTATACTACCTCCTTAGTGCCCCTACACAGACTATACTGCTCCGTTAGTGCACCCCTTCACACACAGTATCACAGTATGCCCTCTTAGTGCCTGTACACACACTATACTGCCCTCTTAGTGACCCTACATACAGTCTACTGTCCCCTTAGTCCTCAGTCCTCCTACACACACTATATCGCCCTGTTAGTGCATTCCCCTCACATCCAGTGTCACAGTATACTGCCCCTCTGGTGTCCCTACGCACAGTGCACTGATTCCCTATTGTCCTCAAAATCTGTATACTGCCGTCTTAGAGGTCACAACCTATTGGTCATAATCCAATAGGTTATGACCAATAAAAAGTTGGTATATGGTGAGCAGTGGGCTCCCTGATACCAGGGGCCCAATGCATGGCTTGAGTTGCATGATGAGTAACACTGCTCCTGTATGTTTACCCCTTCACCCAGCCATTCCATTTCTTCTCCAGCCATTCCATTTCTTCCCCGGCCATTCCATTTCTACTCTGGCCATTCCAATTTTACTCCGGCCATTCCATCTCTTCTCCGGTCATTCAATTTCTTCTCCGGCCATTCCATTCTATTTCTACTTCGGCAATTTTATTTCTTCGCCGGCCATTCCATTTCTACTCCAGCCATTCCATTTCTTCTCCGGCCATTCCATTTCTTCTCCGGCCATTCCATCTCTTCTCCGGTCATTCAGTTTCTTCTCCGGCCATTCCATTTCTTCACCGGCCATTCCATTTCTACTTCGGCCATTCCATTTCTTCTCTGGCCATTCCATGTCTTCTCCAGCCATTCCATTTCTACTTCGGCCATTCCATTTCTTCTCTGGCCATTCCATTTCTTCTCCAGCCATTCCATATCTTCTCCGGTAATTCTATTTCTTCTCCAGCCATTCCATGTCTTCTCCAGCCATTCCATTTCTTCTCTGGCCATTCCATTTCTTCTCTGGCCATTCCATGTTGTTAATGTAAGCTCTGTGATATATGGCATATGCCGCTTCTGTTCTGCTTTTCAATGACTTATATTCTGTATGCACAAGAAGTAAATGCGTTCGGGTTTTTGACTATAGGATGATATTTTAATGTTCTATGTAAATTGCTAAATATTGCAAAATATCCCCATTTCACGCTCATTTTTCAGCCAATGCAGCTTTTACAGCAAAGATCAAAGTATGTCTCATCCATCTAAGAAATTCATGGCAGGGAATCTAATGTGTTTCTTAATGTAGATGAAGGCGTTTCTAATACTTATTGACTATAATGAGCAAATAACGCAGCATATTTACCAACCCAAGTTCACCGAGTTTCTGCCGATCTCTATGACTCATACTTATCGAGTTTCTGACAGGAACATTACTTGAATGTGCATGAGCTATGTGTGCCAGCGAGCCTGTGTGATGTCAACCGCTGCGACACGCCGCTGTGCGTGCTTGACAGCATCTGTAACACTGTTGGTTCCCAAAAAGTTGTGGCCATAAAAAATAAACAACAGATGTAATATGTATTGTGCCAGGGGACGTACGGAGCAGAGGTTGGAGGAAAACACTAAAGCAAAGGAATCAATCCTGTAGATATTTATGTAATGCTTCAACCTAAGAGCAAAATGTATCCTGTTGTAATGTTTTTGAACAAAAATAAACTGAAAGATGTAAATTCACGGATTAAAGAGCCAAATTTCGTAACTTTTTTAACAATAAATTGGCCAAAAATAGACCAATCAAATAACCAATTCAATAAGTGATAAGTGATGGGGGAACCTTGTACGATTTGTTTCGACAAACAGTCCTGAGGTTTGGTTCAGGGTGAATCGGAAGGACTATTATTATATTTGGGGTTCCCCGACTCCCTCTTTCAGCCACTGGCTGTTGTCGCGCATCCCGGGGTCAAGTGGGGCCCACCAACATCATGACACTGGGCCAGAGCATCATGGCATTGGCACGGTCCATGTGACCTGAAAATGAACATTGTTGGACTGTTGGATACCTGTTTGCTATGTTGCTGGGCCTCCACTTATTATATTCTGAGGTCTGAAGAATTCTATGTAATGAGACTTAGCCCCCTTGTAGACAACCATGTGTTAGGTCATTGTGCTATCTGGGATTTTTCCAGAACGGACATTGACCCATTCATTTCTATCGGCCTGTACACATGACCCTGAATTAGTCCGGGCCGCAAAATATGGAACAAGTCCTTTTCCTGCCCAATTTTTCAGCCCTTCCTCCGTGGCTCCTATTCATTAAATGAAAGCAGCTGTGGAAACACGGACGGCGCATTAGTGGCACACAGGTGTCGCCTATGCGCCGTACATGCACGGTCATGTGCAACAGAGTTAAGGCTACCTCTTATTCTTTACCGCTGTAGCCCACAAGTATATACTTTATGGTTTTCTTAGTTGAGGTAAAAAATCAGTCAAAAATAATAGCATCAGAGTGATAGGAAAAGGACAGGCAGCAAATAGGCCAAATAAATATGCAGGCAGAGGTCAGGACAGGCAGAGTCAAAGGAGGGTCAGTAACTAGGCTCCGCAATGTTGTTTGTGTATATTGTTTTTATACACGTTTTTGATGGAGTTTTTTTAATTTTATGACATTTTTCTGTTGATTTTGAAATAATATAGAAGAGTTTATGGGATAAATGGTAGAAAAAAATAATTTTGACCTAAATATGAACTTTTTAATATTTTACTTTAATATTCACCTGTTTCTCTGGTCACAGACGGATTCAGGTCACATGATCATCTACAGAATTCTATGGGTGGTGGGGGGTGAAGTGAGCTGATAGAAAGGGAGATAAGACAAGAAAGACAGAATTTATTTTTATCTGAGAGCTTTTTTTTTTTTTTTTAAATGTAGATTGTGAGCCCCATATAGGGATTACAATGTACATTGTTTCCCTATCAGTATGTCTTTAAAACATGGGAGGAAATCCACACAAACACAGGGAGAACATACAAACTCCTTGCAGATGTTGAACTTGGCAGGATTTGAACCCAGGACTCCAGCACTGCAAGGCTAACCACTGAGTCACCATGTTGCCCCTTTATCTGAGACCTTTCTATCACAACCATATACGTGCAAATCTGTCTTCCATGATGTAACACTGAGGCACCTGACTTCCTAATTACATCATGGAACACAGATTTGCATATTCTTCCGGTGGCCCCTTGCAAAGTGGAGTGCTAAAGGCTTAATAAGTCTCCACACACCTATATGGTGGTCTCTCCCCAAGGAGTGACGATACCCCCCTTACCCTGTCTAAGCCTCTCACCTCTACCAGGTTAGTCTTCTCTACACCGGGCTGATGAGATGCAATAACATCGAAACGTCCGTCCTCAATTGAGAGACTATACCTGGTAATAATCCCAGCATCATTGCAAAACAAAGGCCTCTTGGAAGGTCGAGCATGATGTTAAAGGGAGCAGCCTTTATTGGGCTATATCACTGAGATTCTGTCTTCCTAACTACATCAGGGAAGACAGGCTTGCACATTCCAGTGAGTGCCCTCTATTGGTTTGCAACACTGAGGCACCTGACTTCCTAATTACATCATGGAAGACAGATTTTCATATTCTTCCCATGGTCCCTTGCAAAGTGGAGTGCTAAAGGCTTAATAAGTCTCCACACACCTATATGGTGGTCTCTCCCCAAGGAGTGACGATATCCCCCTAGCCATGTACGTGTCAGTCCTTCCATATATATGTCCTACATGGCCTTGGAGCTGTTTCTGAATGAGAGCGAGATGGTAATAAAGCAGATTCTTCTCTACTAACTGTGTGCAGTGTGAGTTCACATATACACAGCAGCTTATCCTGAAATGATACATGTAACTACAGGTAGGCTCTATATGTTATCACAGGACGACTTAATAGGTCTAGAAACAAAGCTCTTATAGACTGTGTTAGAATATAACTTAAGTCATGAATTACATTTTCCTTGATTCTAGCGTATACATTTGCATACATTGAGATCTGCACAATATAGCGTAGGCATGCACTGTATTTCTGCTGACTTATTCGTATTAAAGTGTAAGCTGTGATGACTATGTATGCAGTTTACTTTGATAATTATGATAATCCCCTACTAAAATGGTATACGGTAATTGATGTCATATTTGACATTCAGATTACAGTACTTAATGTTCAATCATATTGCAGTTAATTGAAACTTATCCGCTGATTTCTGTATGTACAATACACTCCAGGTCTTGTCCCAGTGCCGTATGTGTTCAAAGTATGGGAAGGCTGAGAGACCGCATGTTTCATGATTGAATTACCTGAATAGTGTTGAGAAGCCTTTACAATAAAATTCTAAGAAAAATTTAAGAAAATGTATTTAATTTTTAAGCAATTTCCCAGTAGCTGCTGCAGGAACCTGGGAGGAAGGGAACAGAGACAGTGATCCCCGATGCTACTTACCCCGAAGTCTCTACTTACTTGTCTCAACTACCCTAAATGGTAGAGAACAACTGGGCGACAGTCCTTCCTTATAATAAGTGAACACTGAATGGAGACAAGATGGACAACAAAAACAGGTGGTCAAACTAGCCAAGGGGTTGGAACCAGATGGGCAACTAGGTACAAAATCAGAATCAGAAGAGTAGTCAAAAGGGAAAAGCCAAGGTCAGAATGTAGATAATCAGAACAACAGTAAAATCTAGCACACTCAAAGAGGTTAATAGCAAGCAACCAAGTGTGGACTAACGGGCTGTATATGGGAAACCTGAAACCCATCCCAGACGTGATTGGGAGATAAGATGTCAATCATAAAGCAAAGGGGTATTCCCATCTCAAGGATCCTATCTATACTGCTAGCTTATGTGGATTTAAGACTTTTCCTAAATACAATAATTCAGCAAAACTGCTTTGTATGGCTATTATGTGAGATTATTCATTTCAGTGTTTACACTGCATTTCCATAACCACGGACCTGGGGATGATCTTATCTCTCCGCCCAGGACAAGTGACCTAGCTCCCTGCTCTCAGGAGGGGAGGGGGAGCTGAGTGCTCGAGAGCAGCTTGTATTTCTGAGCTGTTTATCTCCCGCTCTTCCAGATATCCGTTTGCTAATTGATTTTTGCTGATAAGGGCTGAGATAGGGAGTTTGTTACCTCTGTATGTAAACACAGAACTAAAACGGAGTTTATTGCAAGCTGACTCTTAGTTCTGTAACATGTAAATTTGGGATTCTCATCACCTATCAAATCCAGCTCTGCTATATCAGCTCCGTATTGTGCATCTTCCGGTGATACTGTGCTAATTTATTTACAACCATCCCTCATTACTGACTGCAAACATGTACTGCTATGAAGGGAGATAGCAGAGCTGGCTTTGCCTGTGAGACAGCAAGTGAAACCACGTCCACCAATTCACTGAAAAAAACAGGAAGTGAACAGAACACACAGCATGCAAGTTGATGAAAAGGCGAGTTGGGAATATACCTTTAACTCTTCGTAAACCAGAGGGAACTCAGGCTGAAACACAGAAACAAGCTCTCAGCTGTGTTAAAACAGAATACAACAGGAGGTCCATAAGTGGACACGCCTCCCACGCCATATCACATGGTCGGAGAATGGCGTAGAAGTCTGAATGGACAAGGATGTTACATTAATCTTCAAGATTAACATTTCTTTGTCTTCCAGTAATCGGTTGACTGTTCCATTCATTTGGAAAGGTTGTCCTTCATACATGGTCTACTGGAGATAATAGTATGAACGGCTCCATTCTATACATAGTTTGTATCCAGTATTGATATACTTTTCTAGTAAATCAGTGTGACAGCGACTACCAACCATTATAGTAGGAAGGCACATTAACCCAAAAAATCCGTAAACTAAAATCTCTAGTGAGAAATTGATGTCCTGTTCTAAGGTCTAAGAACTTCATAGATGTTCTTCTGCCAAGGACCCCCCTTAAATAGCTACATTAGGAAGTTAGGTAAAGAGCAGCTCTTACTGTGAGTGGACTCCCCACAACCACATACTTTGCAACATGGTTGACCATTAAAGGGGCGTCTGACAACACAAAAAGTCCTTGATATTTATAATTCTGGAAGCTTTACAGATGGCCTGATGTCAGACCTCGTTGTGTGGTATCAGAAGTGGAACACTCACTGTAAACCCTCATGATCCAACACAGGCAGTGTCGGTGATGTGATAAATGGAGCTGGCTGCCCGATTCATTTTATTAGCTACGATTTTCCTTCATAGCTGATGCAGTAACGGAGTGACTTTGAGTAATGAATGGACCCAGACAGACACTCATCATGTCACCAACACAGAGCGAAGGAGGAAGCTCTCTGCCTGTGTCGGAATCTCATTGCTAACATGGCAGAAGATCCAATTCTGGGACCATGTAGACCGAAACTTCATAAACGTACATTGCAAACCACTTAAGGATTTTGTGTTGATGGATAACTGGAGAAATAAAGCTGTTTACACCTTCCCAAAGCGATCATCTGATCTCCAGCAAGAAGGACAATCCTTTCATCTACAAAATCAGCACTATTGTTGTTCACTAGCTCTAGCAAATGGAGATGAATCTGCCAAACCAGGCACAAGCCATGAAGAAGAATGGTGCGGATTCTATGAGCTCGCCACACCCTGCTATATAATACTGGAAATTCCTATTAAATGGGTTGTTCCATCTGGAAAATTCTCACTGATAATGTGCTGTTTCCTGGAAGAACATGGTAGATCTCCTAGCTGGTCTGAAGTGGTGACTGTATCAAGTAGTGAAGTTATCCCCTACCTATGGGCATGTCTCTGGTTCTTCCTCCCTGATTGAGCGTCAGACCAAGCATGTGCGCTGCCATTATCTCTGGCTCTACCATAAACAATAAATGGAATGGCAAGGCAGATGTTTGACCTGCTGCTCCATTGGGATGCTAGAACCGGAGCCCTGTTGGGTGGTGTTCCAGTAATCAGACCCCAATGATCTTGGGGGATAAGATTATAACTTAGTACCTCTTTAAGAGCTAGTTCACACCGGCATAGATGGGACGAGTGATGGCGCGCAATCCACGTCATAATCCGCCCCCTCACAATGGTGGTCTATGTAGACCGCCAGGCTACTTTTTTCCCGTGAGCGGCATGGTGCCGCTCACAGAAAATAGAAGCAAGCTGCCCTTTCTTCAGGTGGCTTCCACGGCTTGTTGAGCCGCAGCATCCGCCTCATGGCAGCAACCTCCGGAGTCGGCCCATTCATTTGAGCCTACTCCAGAGGGGGGAGCCACGACTGTTGGGAGCCGCGACAGTCGGGCAGGCACACCGCATCACTCTCATTGTCAAAATTTACCCTACAGCCCACCGTGTGAACTAACCCTAAGGACCCCATTATGGTGAACATACTTGATATCCAGTTGGGACATAACCTTCTATTTTGACGCTTACTCGCTACATGTTTTCTACAGTTTTGATCCTTTAGCTTCTCTCTAGTTCTGTACATCAGTATAACATGTAGGTGATATCTATATACCGTATAAGCTGCAAATTGGTGTTTAAAGATAAGGATACAATGTACATTTCTACGCGTTCCTCTTTATGCTAGCGATGCGTATCTTCGAGAAGATGATGGATTTTCAGTGCGGCGGAGAAAACAAACTAACCATTACAAGGATCGTGCGATATATCTCACATGATATGTCCTATGTACGTTTTATCAAGTGGCCCAGAATCAATGTTATATATATGTACTATATATCATTGCGCCAATTTAAGGTGACCTTGCTTATTGATTGGGTTTTTTTTAATTATTATTATTATTATTATTATTTTCCTACCTCCCTCTCCTCACATTTATCTGCTTCGTTCCTTTCGGCAGCCTCGTAGCCATTGCTCATCTCGCCATTCGCCGGGAAATATTAAACTTTAATTCATGCGAGCAGTTTGTGCCGAGGTCTTCCACCCGCTCCTTTGTTAATATTGCATGTGGGATTTTAATTTAATCGTATTTTGCCGGGATTGCTTTAATTCAAAGGGAAGCGCGCTCTACTTTGCATTTTCCAGGTTCCCAATCCCGACAATTGGTTTTTAGACGCTCTTATCCTGTCACCTCGCGATGACAGATGCCGTCATGTGTTTCACCTTGGTATCAATACCTTACATCTCTTATTTCAGCCTATTAATCTTAGAAAATGCTTCTACTCTAAATGCCTAACCTTAAACTGTCAGATTGGATTTCTTCTATCTCCTCACTTTGAACCTGCCTTTATCTGTTAACCCCATATGCCGCGGCTCCTCGCGTCTTGGCTCGCAATATATTGTTTGTGGAGCTTGCCTGAAAAGGAATACTAAGGAATGATCTCCATTTTATTTTTGGACATTTTTTTAAATTGGAACAGATTGTAAAAGGAAGATCTTAGGAATTGTATTTGAGCAGCTCTGGGGGGGGGGGGGGGGGGGGGGCAGTGATTTGTATTGAGGCGATCCGGCTGGTTGTTCTGTAGGTATCTACTAGAGATGAGCAAGTAGTTAAATATTCAATATTCGTTTCGAGTAGCCCCTCAATATTCAACTACTCGAATCGAATATCGAATCCTATTATACTCTATGGGGGAAAATGCTCGTTTCAGGGGTAGGCAACATTCAATCAAATTATACTTACCAAGTCCACGAGTGAGGGTCGGGCTGGATCCTCCGAGAAGTCTTCTCTGCGCAGCGTCCCCGCGTTGTCATCCAGCAATGAATTCACTCTGCTAGACATCAGGCCTGGGCAGAGCCGACTGTGCATGCCCGTGCTACAAGAAAATGGCCGCTTACAGTCAAAGCGGCCATTTTCTTGTAGCGCTGGCATGTGCAGTCGGCTCTGCCCAGGCCCGATGCCTAGCAGAGTGAATTCAGAGCCAGAAGACGCCGCGGGGGCGCAGCGAGGAGAAGACTTCTAAAGGTAGGAGAACCAGCGTTGATTGGCCAACTGTATAGCATTCGGCCAATCAATGCTGGTTCTGCGTCAAATTTTTCCATTCAAATAGCGAGTAGTACTCGATTGAGTATGAGTATTTCGAATATCGTAGCATTCGATCGAATACCTACTCGATCGAATACTACTCGCTCATCTCTAGTATCTACCCTCTACATCATAGACAAGGTAATTTAGCCAAATCAGAAACTCCACCACCAGCTGTTTTGGGTATTCTCGCCCCTGATCACTACAGAGCAGGGTATTGGTTGGCTGGTTGAGATACCTCTAGGAGAACCAACTGGAATCATGTAGACTGGTACGTCTTTATTGTCAAGCTATTGGTGTGTAGGTCAGTAGACAAGTCTTGGATATTCAGGCTGTTTGACATGGGCTGAGCTTGTAGGGTGCAATAGCATTTGGGGTGTCTCTTAGAGACTTTTTGGAGACTGGTACTACACTGTCTGCCAATAAGTATTTGGACACCTGTGGTAGAATAGAAAAATAACATTTCTTCCTATTCAATACTTGGTAGACCCCAGCAGATGCTTCCTTACGGATGGGATTGATGGACACAATACTTCCAGATGCCTGGTGACACTCCTGGTGTATGTGAGCCATCGGTTGGGTGCGGTTTCTCTGGCCAGCACTTGTCGGTCTCTATCTCCCAGTTTCGGGGGTCTGCCAACTCGGGGCACATTCCGACAATCACCGTTCACCTTCCACTTCATAATCACATAGGCCACTGTCGATTTTGGGTAATTCAGTTTGCTTGCTATGTTCCTTAAGGATCAACCATTTCTGTGGTACCCGACAATTACCCCTTTTTTTAAATGAGATAACTCTGCACTTCGTGGCATCTTGTGCGCCACTAATGCAATGCTGTTTCCTATTTAACAGCGTAAGGCGTGCATGGGTGTCCAAATACTTATTGGTAGACAGTGTATAAACAATATAAGATAGTTGTGAGGACTGGTAGAGATTTGGCATTGGAGCCCAGGAGATTCACGTTTTATACTGTTTTATATTAATATATTGCTTGGGAATGATCGAGGCTAGAGAAAAAATTCCAACTGCACCTAAATCAGAGGAACAAAGTCTACCACTCCTGAGCAATCCATGCCTCATATGCTAACTAGACTCTCTAATGACAAGTGGGTGGTGTCAGGCAGAGACGGACAGTGTCGGAGATCAGAATGACGCTTCTCCCCCAATTTTATCAGGCATCAAAGCAAACTGCATGTCCATGCAGTCCATGCAGGTCACTTTGATGCCTGCTAAAATTGCATGGACTGCATGGACATGCAGTTCGCTTTGATGCCTGATAAAATTGGAATCTCTAATATCGAGTGGGGGAGAAGCGTGATTCTAATCTCCGACACTGTCCGTCTCTGCCTGACACCACCCACTTGTCATTAGAGCCCCTAGTTAGCATATCAGGCACCAAAACTAACTGCACTGATTGCCCAGGAATGGTGGGGGCTAGAGAAAAACTCCAACTCTGCTAAAATCATAAAGAATGAGAAGAGCTCGAGTTGGTGAAGGTGGTGCAAGGTTCTCTTTGGTTGTCTTAGAGCTCTTTATAGATGCCATGACTTTCCTAATTCATTATTACTGCTCAATCTTGTGAAATTCCAAATCCTTGTGCAGATTGTTCTTTCCAGCTGGTTACAGTAAGTGCTCGCCTTAAACGTCCTACTATCTCTTTATTCTTTTTAATCGGATGAATGATCACGTCTTCTCGGTCTTCTGCTTTCGGTCTTCTAAGATACAACTCGTCTTCTGTATCTGTCTATATTGGGAGCTCAGGAATATTGGCCTTAGAATTTGACTTATAAATTGGAATAGAACACTTCCTATAAAATGTCTTCCTTGATACGAATCTTTTTGTCCTACACGTGGCTATTTTTCGAAAATGACCCTGTTTGGATGGGAGGCCGAGTCACCTAATCTTCTCCCGTCTCATCTGCCTTTGACAGATGAAGTCACATACATCATCTTGGTATCAATTTCTTGCATCTCACGTTGCGGTCTATTAATCTTACAAAGTACAACTGTTCATCTTTTGTCTTTTCACTTTAATCCGGGCTTATGGTTTAGCTGTGAACGGTAACAGATCTTTATCACTCGCCCATCAAACTAATACTATTTTTATCTGGCCCAGATTTAAAGTCCGTGTCTCTTAGACCGTTTCTTTTTTATTGATGTCGCCTTCTATTATTGCTCTAGATCATGGTAAAGCCCGGTGCATTATGTCCAGAATACTCGGTATCGATGGCTAATATAACATAGAGAAGGCAGAAATAGTCATAATAATGCAGAGTGATACAGTCTGTAGCTTTATCTTCTTAGACCCTGTTCACGTTTTCACTAGGATTTCTGTTTTTGTGTAATTTTATAGAAACGGAAAAAAAGGAAATCCTGACAGGACTGATCCTGCAATGGCTCCTTATGGATCCCATTGGCTTTTAAGGGGTGTCTTCGGTTTCCATTATAATGTCCATCTTTTTGCTGGATTAAAAGTCCTACAGGCAGGACCGTTTTGTCCTTGTTTTTTGACACCTACTGAAATTTGTAATAGCAGATCACCCCAGCCCTGCAGATAGATAGGTTATGGTCGCCTGACTCAAATTGTATTTTCTCCTTCTGAATTAGTGTAAATAGATAGTTGTTTTTTGCCAATTTGCAGATGAGAGAACTTTGCTATTAGAGTTGAGCGATCGGAATCAGGAAAGATCAGACCCAATCGGCGATCGAGCAAATTTCACGATCGGGAGTGGCTGGAAAATGAGGGCTGGGGTGATATGCTGGTTCTGGTGACAGTAACCTATCTATCTGCAGGGCTGGGGTGATATGCTGGGTCTGGTGACAGTAACCTATCTATCTGCAGGGCTGGGGTGATATGCTGGTTCTGGTGACTGTAACCTATCTATCTGCAGGGCTGGGGTGATATGCTGGGTCTGGTGACACTAACCTATCTATCTGCAGGGCTGGGGTGATATACTGGTTCTGGTGACAGTAACCTATCTATCTGCAGGACTGGGGTGATATGCTGGTTCTGGTGACACTAACGTATCTATCTGCAGGACTGGGGTGATGTGCTGGTTCTGGTGACAGTAACCTATCTATCTGCAGGGCTGGGGTGATATGCTGGTTCTGGTGACAGTAATCTATCTATCTGCAGGGCTGGGGTGATATGCTGGTTCTGGTGATAATAACCTAGCTATCTGCAGGGCTGAGGTGATATGCTGGTTCTGGTGACAGTAACCTATCTATCTGCAGGGCTGAGGTGATATGCTGGTTCTGGTGACAGTAACCTATCTATCTGCAGGGCTGAGGTGATATGCTGGTTCTGGTGACAGTAACCTATCTATCTTCAGGGCTGGGGTGATATGCTGGTTCTGGTGATAATAACCTAGCTATCTGCAGGGCTGAGGTGATATGCTGGTTCTGGTGACACTAACCTATCTATCTGCAGGGCTGGGGTGATATGCTGGGTTCTGGTAACAATAACCTATCTATCTACAGGGCTGGGGTGATATGCTGGTTCTGGTAACAATAACCTATCTATCTGCAGGGCTGGGGTGATATGCTGGTTCTGATGACACTAACCTATCTATCTGCAGGGCTGGGGTGATATGCTGGTTCTGGTGACACTAACCTATCTATCTGCAGGACTGGGGTGATGTGCTGGTTCTGGTGACACTAACCTATCTAACTGCAGGGCTGGGGTGATATGCTGGTTCTGGTGACACTAACCTATCTATCTGCAGGGCTGGGGTGATATGCTGGTTCTGGTGACAGTAACCTATCTATCTGAAGGACTGGGGTGATGTGCTGGTTCTGGTGACACTAACCTATCTAACTGCAGGGCTGGGGTGATATGCTGGCTCTGGTGACACTAACCTATCTATCTGCAGGACTGGGGTGTTATGCTGGTTCTGGTGACAGTAACCTATCTATCTGCAGGACTGGGGTGTTATGCTGGTTCTGGTGACAGTAACCTATCTATCTGCAGGGCTGGGGTGATATGCTGGTTCTGGTGACTATAACCTATCTATCTGCAGGGCTGGGGTGATATGCTGGTTCTGGTGACACTAACCTATCTATCTGCAGGGCTGGGGTGATATGCTGGTTCTGGTGACAGTAACCTATCTATCTGCAGGGCTGGGGTGATATGCTGGTTCTGGTGACACTAACCTATCTATCTGCAGGGCTGGGGTGATATGCTGGGTTCTGGTAACAATAACCTATCTATCTGCAGGGCTGGGGTGATATGCTGGTTCTGGTAACAATAACCTATCTATCTGCAGGGCTGGGGTGATATGCTGGTTCTGATGACACTAACCTATCTATCTGCAGGGCTGGGGTGATATGCTGGTTCTGGTGACACTAACCTATCTAACTGCAGGGCTGGGGTGATATGCTGGTTCTGGTGACACTAACCTATCTATCTGCAGGGCTGGGGTGATATGCTGGTTCTGGTGACAGTAACCTATCTATCTGAAGGACTGGGGTGATGTGCTGGTTCTGGTGACACTAACCTATCTAACTGCAGGGCTGGGGTGATATGCTGGCTCTGGTGACACTAACCTATCTATCTGCAGGACTGGGGTGTTATGCTGGTTCTGGTGACAGTAACCTATCTATCTGCAGGACTGGGGTGTTATGCTGGTTCTGGTGACAGTAACCTATCTATCTGCAGGGCTGGGGTGATATGCTGGTTCTGGTGACTATAACCTATCTATCTGCAGGGCTGGGGTGATATGCTGGTTCTGGTGACACTAACCTATCTATCTGCAGGGCTGGGGTGATATGCTGGTTCTGGTGACAGTAACCTATCTATCTGCAGGGCTGGGGTGATATGCTGGTTCTGGTGACTATAACCTATCTATCTGCAGGGCTGGGGTGATATGCTGGGTCTGGTGACAGTAACCTATCTATCTGCAGGGCTGGGGTGATATGCTGGTTCTGGTGACAGTAACCTATCTATCTGCAGGGCTGGGGTGATATGCTGGTTCTGGTGACAGTAACCTATCTATCTGCAGGACTGGGGTGATATGCTGGTTCTGGTGACAGTAACCTATCTATCTGCAGGGCTGGGGTGATATGCTGGTTCTGGTGACTATAACCTATCTATCTGCAGGGCTGGGGTGATATGCTGGTTCTGGTGACAGTAACCTATCTATCTGCAGGGCTGGGGTGATATGCTGGGTCTGGTAACACTAACCTATCTATCTGCAGGGCTGGGGTGATATGCTGGGTCTGGTAACACTAACCTATCTATCTGCAGGGCTGGGGTGATATGCTGGTTCTGGTGACACTAACCTATCTATCTGCAGGGCTGGGGTGATATGCTGGGTCTGGTAACACTAACCTATCTATCTGCAGGGCTGGGGTGATATGCTGGTTCTGGTGACACTAATCTATCTATCTGCAGGGCTGGGGTGATATGCTGGTTCTGTTGAAAACATTCCTTTTAATATCCTGGCCCTGGCCAATTAACAGTATCTAATTTAGACCTAAAATTTATCTATGTATCTAATTTTTTATGTAGATGTTGCTATTTTTTCTTGCTGTTAGGATTTTTTGTTTCCCACAATATGTAGATAAGTTAGAATTCAAGGTGAATTTGGATATATGGATGGGAGCTCATGTTCCTTTCTTTTTGTATGGTTTTGTCTTATAACAACAACTTTTTGTAACAATTTTTTGTTTTCAAAATAACTGTGGGACCCGCACCATGAAGAGCCAGACCGCTACAACAGCAGTTACACATGGAGCCCGGCGGACTATAATGGTGTCCGTCAGGTGTCCACCGTGCAGGACTTTTCTCTGCTGATTTTCATCAGTCCCTGCAACGGAGACTCTGACTCAGATGTGAATCCAGCCTAAGGCTGCATTCACACGGAGTAAACGCTGGCGTTTTTTGTGTGTTTTTTGCACATAGCGCCGCGTTTACGCCGCGTAGCGTCGCGTTAACGCCGCGTTAACGCCGCGCTATTTAGCGGTGGCGTTGCCCGGCGTTAACGCGGCGTATACGCGGCGTTAACGCGACGCTACGCGGCGTAAACGCGGCGCTATGTGCAAAAAACACACAAAAAACGCCAGCGTTTACTCCGTGTGAATGCAGCCTAAGGCTGCTTTCACATGGAGTTAATGCTCCGCTCGTTCAGAGTGAGCGGCGTAAAACAGAATCCCATTGACTTCAATGGGTTCGGTCCGAAATATATTACTTGTCTTATTTTCAGGGGAAGTCTGATGCAGCGGCTGGAGCGGGGGACAATCGGCAGTCATGCCGGCGCTTCCTTAGCAGAGCGCCGGCATGACTGTTGGTTGTAGGTCATCCGGGAGGTGATGTCTTATTTTCGGGGAAACAGGGTATGTCACAGTTAAACCAGACATGTAAGGACAGGAAAGGTGACTAATCCAATCAGTGGCGTAACTAGGAATGGCGGGGCCCCGTGGCGAACTTTTGACATGGGGCCCCCCCGACACCGAAGATCTCGACCGAGTCCCTCCTACGCATTCCTGCGCGCTCTATTATGTCCCATAGTGGCCCCTGCACACAGTATTATGTCCCTTAGTGGCCCCTGCACACAGTATTATGTCCCTTAGTGGCCCCTGCACACAGTATTATGTCCCATAGTGGCCCCTGCACACAGTATTATATCCCATAGTGGCCCCTGCACACAGTATTATACCCCATAGTGGCCCCTGCACACAGTATTATGTCCCATAGTGGCCCCTGCACACAGTATTATACCCCATAGTGGCCCCTGCACACAGTATTATGTCCCATAGTGGTCCCTGCACACAGTATTATGTCCCATAGTGGTCCCTGCACACAGTATTATCCCCCATAGTGGCCCCTGCACACAGTATTATGCCCCATAGTGGCCCCTGCACACAGTATTATGTCCCATAGTGGTCCCTGCACACAGTATTATCCCCCATAGTGGCCCCTGCACACAGTATTATGTCCCATAGTGGCCCCTGCACAAAGTATTATGTCCCATAGTGGTCGCTGCACACAGTATTATGTCCCATAGTGGCCCCTGCACACAGTATTATCCCCCATAGTGGCCCCTGCACACAGTATTATGTCCCATAGTGGCCCCTGCACACAGTATTATGTCCCTTAGTGGCCCCTACAGGACTAAATACTGTCACCGCTGACCGCTATACCAGGACAAATTGTGGATAAAAAAAAATCTGGTCCTGTGCATTACAATTTAGTAACTCCATGTGCCTCATATTAATAACAGTTAACCCCATCATCTCCCTCACATTAACCCCTGTGTGCCTCACCATAAGAATTACTGATATGTGAGAGACATGGAGGTAATAATAAAGTATCTTCATTACTATTACCCCCAAATGTCTCACATATCAGTAACTCTTATGGTGAGGCAAACAGGGGTTAATGTGAGGGAGATGATGGGGTTAACTGCTATTACTATGAGGCACATGGAGTTACTAAAACACAAGTAATCCCCCCAAATGCCTGATAGTAATAAGTAACCCCAGTACGTACCTGTGTAGCTTCAGTTTCATTTTCCTGGAGCAGCTTCTTCCTCTTCTCTTCTGTGCTGGACGGCAGGGATAAGCCCCGCCTCCTCCTCTCATTGGTGGGCAGAGGACAGCAGAGAAAGGGAGGGGGGAGAGGGGGGGGAACGTCCTGCAGCGCTGACAGGAGCCAGACCTGCAGCTCCTGTGTCTCAGCCATTGCTGCAGCTTCGGGGCCCCCTGTTGGTGGAAAGTATTCCACCAACAGGGGGCCCCGATCATTATACTCAGGGGTCCGAAAAGACCTCCGAGCATAATGATAGCAGCTGTCACCGGGCCCCTAATGTCCCGGGCCCTGTGGCAGCTGCTACCGCTGCTATGGTGGTAGTTACGCCACTGAATCCAATATACTATCTTGTATATCTATACTAAACTAATGCAAACTATCATTTTGTTATTATTATTATTTAATTTTTTATACTACATTACATTATTGCATATTATTACTTAGCCTTTGGAGTCCTATTTATTTGTAGCCTCATTAAGCGACTTTCTTGCTATTTCTCCATCTGTAGGGATTGTTCTGACCTTTGCCTCTCTGGATTATCTTGCTGTAGTTTCTTTCACGGAATAATTGTGTTTTACACCTTACTGGGTTTTCATTGGAAATACAAATCAAATGCAATAAAAAAGATCTGCCTATTTATAAAGGTGTGAAATTTCCATTTCACTGAATATCAGGCGTCTCCTCACACTCGCGTAAACAATCACTTGAACCTGCATCGCCTGCGTAAGCCGCTCATATACCTCCATGTAGTTACAGTATACATCGGCTGCTTATTATTAAACGGATGGAGCCGGCATCGTTCTGCCTCTAGACTAGGGTTGAGCCGATCTTGAGAGTCCAGAATCGATTTTAAAATCGAATTTCCGATAATTTTCCAGCCGATCCCGATCGTGAAATTTGCTCAATCTCCGATTGGGATCCGATCTTTCCCGATCTCGATCGCTCAACCCTACTCTAACATCATATTGTACATTATGAGTTGATAAAATGCAACACGAAATCTGTCAATGCTGCTGCACAGTATCTTCAAGGGCATGGCACAGAAACTTGACCACACCCC
The DNA here is from genome assembly GCF_031893055.1 of Leptodactylus fuscus. NCBI lineage: Eukaryota > Metazoa > Chordata > Amphibia > Anura > Leptodactylidae > Leptodactylus > Leptodactylus fuscus. The sequence continues at coordinate 13,834,448 of NC_134270.1, forward strand.
TGCTGCTAGGCCAAGCCCCTTTGGGTCTCTACTAGAGATGAGTGAGTACTATTCGAAACAGTAGTTTCGAATAGTACGCACCCATAGGAATGCCAGCCGGGGGGCCCTGGCTGCGTGCTGGCTGCATCCATTCATTCCTATGGGTGTTTCGAATAGTACTCACTCATCTCTAGAAGAGACCCAAAGGGTCATTTTGCATATGCTCGGAGCGAGATAGACCCAGCCAAACCTTGTGAGATTTGTTACAAAAATATTCTAGAGGTTCACTTTTGATTAGACCAAATTTGTTTACTCCAATCTAAAAGTGCTTTGATTATACTCTGAGGTCTCTTCTGAATATAATAAGCAAAGGACCAGGGAAGGTACACTAAAATAATAGGGCCCATACATACGGGCACAGAGGGGGCGGATTATGGTGCGTAATCCATGTCATAATCCGACCCCTCACAATGGTGGTCTATGTAGATCACCAGGCTACTTTGTTGCCGCTCACGGAAAAAAGAAGTGGGCTGCCCTTTCTTCAGATGGATTCCGCAGCTCGTTGAGCCGCGGTATCCGCTTTGCATCAGCACCCTCCGGAGTCGGTCCATTCATTTGAGTCCACTCCAGAGGGGGAAGCCACAACAATCGTGGCAGGGGGGTTTTGACCCGAGAGTGACACGGCTCCCCGTGTCAATCTTGGTGCCAAAATCCACCATACTGCCCCCAGTGTGAACTTAGCTATAATGAACCTCACCTTCATGATGATGGGCTCTTTTGTGGCACCTGGCACTCTATCGTGGTCCTCTACTTCTGCCTTGCAGCCTCCTTGTGATGTGATTGTGACCCCACGTGGAGTTTGCCAACGTCATGGCATTTTGACCAAAGCATCATGACATTGGCAAACTCCATGTGACCACTGAGCTAAGACTTCACCCAGGAGACTGGAAGAGGCTGGAAGTAGATGACAGAGGAGTGTGATGAAGCCCTGAAAATGTGAAGGAAGGTGTTCATCATTTTACTGCACCTCCCATGGACCTGGGCTTGTTATACTCTGAAGTCTGAAGAGACAGTGGAGTATAATAATAGTTTGTGAGTGGTGAACAACAAAAAATCTTCCAAGATTTTTGGAAAGTTCATAACTAACCTGGTTTGTTACTAAACAGTTTGTTCATTTCTAGTCCTAAATGACCCAAATACATTTTTGGGAAATTCTTAACAATGCTGGCCTGTTGCAACCCGTTGATTAATCTCTACCAGGAGCCAGTGCATACATATGACCCATAGACAGAGCAACATGGTGCAGAATGAGAGTAGGAGACTGGGAACCTCAGTAGCCTATTTTCTCCTATTATAAATTACTCACCTTCACCCCTATGCGAATCTACATGGTCCTAAGAAAGCAGACCCCCACCAATGGTACATTGATGCACTACAAGGTCTACCAGTAATATTTGGACACCCAGTAAAGTTCAGTGGAGGTGGAATTATGGTCTGGGGGTGTTTCTCCTGGTATGGACCAGGGCATGGTAAACTCAACACCGACGCCTATTGCACTACTATAGATAACAGTGTGCTTCCTACATTATGGGTCGGACCAATGTTACTTCCAGGATGACAACGCCAGCTGTCATGTAGCGAGGTCTACCATGGCTTGGTCCAGTGACAACCAAGTTAACTGACTGGTCTGGCCTGCCCAGAGCTCAGACTCGAACCCTATCGAGCACCTCTGGGATGCGTTGGATTGCCGAACAAAGGGGTGCAGCAGCTGTCCAAAATCGGTGAAAGAACTTACCTGTCTTCTCCAAGCCGAATGGAATAAAATACCACTAGGACTTGGGGAAAGCCCCGGAGGGTTGAAGCTGTAATTGCCACTCATGTCGCTTGGACCACAGGTGTCCAAATACTTATCAGTAGACAGTGTATATTAGGATAAACCAACCATATAGAAGGGGTCTTCAAGAAGGTTTTTGTTGGAAACGGTGAGGGCACAAGTAGTAACTGATGTCTGATGACTAGCCTGTCCGGTTATCCGGTTGTCCTTACAAGAAAAACAATAAAATTTGTTTTTGGAGTTCCTTAAAAATAGAATTAAAAAAAAACGTGTAGAAACTTTTTGAAGATCCCTTGTATAATCCTGTACATAACGAAGCAGTGAGATAACATGTAACGTAGTCATGATATGGTCGCCATATTGTTTACTCATAGCCTAAATTCAGAATATTCTTAAGTACCGTAGACGTGAGCGGTAAGCTTCTGGAGTTTGTAGTTTCCGTCTTTAGGTAGAGCCTGTAAATGAGTAAATGAAGTTGATAAGCTGTAACATTGTTTAACTGATCAATTTCTTGAAATAATATCCTCTTATCCCGCTCTCCACAAAAGATTATAAAAAGTACATCAAATGAGCGTAATTACATGCAATCATCCTCTCGGAGGAGACGTGGAATAATGGAATTGGAGAGTGTAATTGCTCGTCTTGTACACAATTATATTTTATATGGTACATATTGTTTTACCACCCAGTATATGGTGAATAACTGGTGTTACAGTATAGTCCGGAGCAGCGAGGCGCAGGCATACCGCACACGTGGGTCTAGATTCATAACGGCCCATTAACATCCGCTGCCTCAACGGTAATGGTCACTTAAAAATACAAGATGTTATCTGAGACCCGTCATTACTGTAAAAGCCTAACATTAGGAACAAAGGACACGAGGAACAAGGAGATATTATTTATAAGCAGATGACATGCTGGTGCGCCCATTAACTCTCTCCTCTTTTTAACCCTCTCGTGCAGGAGAGCGGTTTCACTTTCTAATTTGTTGTTATAGAAGTTTCGTTCAGAAGTTCGTTTTTTGGGATCGTAAGTGTAGCTTTATATCAATTAAAGGAGTTGTCAAGGAATTGGACAATCCCCTGTGTAGGCCAGAGAAGGTGTAGCTAAAAAAATTAAATCATACTCGCCTTTCCTGATGCTCCATTGTACACCGCCAGTGTTGGTTCAGTCCTCTTGCTATGTCCTCCTTGCTAGAAGTCCTGCACCCCACATGACTGATGAACCCAGGACTTACTAGAGAGGGACCGGCAATGTCACCAGTTCCTTCTGAGCGCTCACGAGTATGTCCGTTTTTTTAGCTGACCATTGTTTCTGCCCATCAAAAACATGGACACGTGAATACATTCATGCACTGGGAAAAAATGGACGTAGCCTGACTGTAGTTCACTGTGGTCTGAATAAGGCCTTACTTCTATTCTTTCGTTTCCTGCCTCTCTCTCACTTTTCATATGTCTCTCTCTCTCTTTCTGTTTTCTTATGTCTCTTTCTCTCTCTTTTCTTATGTCTCTCTATTCTTTCTTATGTCTCTATTATTTCTTCTGTCTCTCTATTCTTTCTTTTCTTATCTCTCTCTTTTCTTATGTCTCTCTCTTTCCTTTCTTTTCTTATCTCTCTCTTTTTGTTGTCTCTTTCTTTTCTTATATCTCTCTTTTCTTATGTCTCTCTATCTTTTCTTATGCCTCTTTCTTTCTTTTCTTATCTCTCTCTCTTTCTTTTCTTATCTCTCTCTCTCTATCTTTTCTTATGTCTCTCTTTTCTTATCTCTATCTTTTCTTTTGTCTCTCACTTTCTTTTCTTATGTCTCTCTTCTTATGTCTCTCTCTCTTCTTATGTCTCTCTCTTCTTTATCTCTCTTTTTATGTCTCTCTTTTCTTATGTTTCTCACTTTCTTTTCTTATCTCTCTCTTTTTTCTTATGTCTTTCTCTTTTCTTATGTCTCTCTCTTTTTACTTATCGCTATCTTTTCTTTTGTCTCTCTCTTTCTTTTCTTATGTCTTTCTCTTTCTTTTCTTATGTCTCTCAATCTTCTTACGTCTCTCTCTTTTCTTATGTTTCTCACTTTCTTTTCTTATCTCTCTCTCTCTTTCTTAAGCAGGAGCTGTAATATATCCAAAAAAAAAAATAAATAATAGAATTGTTTCTAGTGACTTCATGAGTTCTAAGACAGTCGGGATTTTGTTGGGAACTGGAATAACTGCAACGTCTAAGTCTATTCCCATGAAATTACTGTCTTGGGCAAATGAGTCTACCTGTCATGTGCTGAAAATTTCTTAAATTTCTCTCTTTTATGTATGAGACTGATTGAATTCTGTGTTGAATGTTAAAAAGTTGTTTACGGTAAACATTGTCACGACTGCGGAGTCTGAAATGTTCATTTACGGAAAATAATTGTCAGGATTGAAATATATGTGAAAAATTCTCATGGTAAATAGTGGAAAAGCTCGGAACAGGAAATTACCGGCATCTGCTTAGAGGATTTGTATTCTTCTTCTACCTTCTACTTAGATAATCAGATGAAGGTGTACAAGGTATCTGCAGTGTTCTCTGTACATAATAGTACTAGGCAGTCCTTAGATACAAGCTCAGAGTATAATAGTACTGTGCAGTGTATATATATATATATATATATATATATATATATATATATATATATACACAGTCCAGCCATATTAATGTGACCACCGCCTACTTTTGACGTCAGCGTTAAATAACCAATGGCAGAAGGCGCGTGTCATCAGCCATCTGGGTGCACTCATCATTGTGGAAGGCACGATGGAGCAACACAAGTATGCATCTATCCTTGTGGACCATGTTCACCCCTACATGCGAATAGTTTTTCCTCAGGATGATGGCGTCTACCAGCAGGACAATGTGACGTGTCATAAAGCTCGCAGTGTACATGCGTGGTTCGAGGAGCACCAGGATGAGTTTACCGCACTCCCTTGGCCAGCAAATTCCCCGGACTTGAACCCAATCGAGAATCTGTGGGACCACCTCGATCAGGTTGTTCGCGCCATGGATGCTCGATCGCGTAACCTAGCACAGTTGGCCATGGCACTGGAGTCGGCATGGCCAGTGAACATCATCACAACATCCCCTCTCTTCCTGCACGTCTCGCAGCGGTCCGCTCTACCAAAGGGGGTTATTCTGGATTTTGACAGGTGGTCACATTAATGTGACTGGACTATGTATATACAAGCCCAGACTATATTAGTATTGTGTGGTGCCTATATTCAGGATGTCCTGTACATATATCTGAGGTGTTATGGTCCCTCATATCTCTCCTTGGTGTGATGGCTCCCCCCATCATAACACCAGCACCACAGACAGAGCAGTCACCACAATGGCCTCTATCCTCAAAACCAACCATTAACAGATCATAATCAGAACCTGGATTTGTTGCTAAAAACAATGCAGTTCCAATTCAGTCCAGGTTTCTCGTTCACGACACTACAGCAAACAAAGGCAACGGTGGATGGCTGTCAGTGGCAGGACATGTAATGGGTGGTGGACAAGGAAACTGTAGGAGCTTCTTGTGCTTATTAATGGATCAAACTCTACTGGTGTTCTTTCTGGAGCCTGTTCATCATGTGTGCGTGCTGTTAAATAACCACTGCTCCCAGTACCTCCTAGCAGCTAGGGCAGAACAGCCAAAATGGCGGCAATATAATGTCTTTGAATTTGCTGTAGTGGCATGTCTAAAAGTCACCTCTTACCAAGAGGTACACTACCCAAAAGTGACCTCTCAGGGGAACATTCACACGGAGTTTCCGTGCGCTGATGCCGACACGGAATTTGCGTCAGCATCCGCGCGGAAATAAAGTCCCCCCCATTGACTTCCATGGGTTCTGTTTTCCGTGCGGAACCCATCGAAATCAATGGGGGGAAAAAGCCTCCCATTGCTTTCAATGGGTTCCGTGCAGAAAACGGAACCCATTGAAGTAAATGGGAGGTTTTTTTTTTCTGCGTGGATTCCACGTCAGAATCTGCACAAAAATACTCCGTATGAATGGACCCTGAGAGCTTATTTTTTATAACAACTTCCTATAGATTTCCCATTCCTTTTGGAGCCACATTTGCCTTCTTTTTCCCATGGTGCAATGCTTGTGAGTCAACCTCCCTACTAGAACTGCTTCTCTTCCATTAACACCAGCACAGGTAGATATTTATCGAAATTAACCAGGGCAGAATTTTGGCGACGCCTCGATTTGTAGACTGGCCATTGCCGCCCTCCTAAATCCACTTTGTGTACATTGTCACAGATTTTGGCTCGTCTTCATTAGCGATACTTCCCAGCTTGCTACATAAGCTTCTGGATCTCTTTAGAACATGTACGAATAATATTAAAAAAAAGCCCGGATCAAGGAGACGGAACGTGGTTGTACAATCTCGCACATCTGTTGTGATTTCCGTTTAATCTCTTGCAGATTAATTTTCATTTGCTTATGTAGGTGGCTCCGCGGCGTTCTATTGTCTCTGCCATAGGGACGTATATAATTTACAGCTCATGTATTTTTTTTTTTTTTTTACTCAAGGTTTTTAATGACTACACGCGACATGAAAACAATTTAGAAAAGATTAAGCAAACATTAAATTATTCTGACCAATTGTTTCACAGTGGGAAATGTTTCACATAAGCGGGCTAAAAGCTTTCCGATCTGCGGATGATGGTCAGTTTCATTATGTGCAATATAATTGAATTATACAGCAAACGGGGACGTCGTATTTGGTTATTCTCTACGTACAATAGACCAGATCTTTCGGGGATTGTATTGAAGCCGGAAATAAACTTAACTACTTAAGGCTTCCGTCAGCCTGTTGACTGTGTACGTCCAGGCTTCAGCTGATCTCTGAGGATGTACCATTATGTTCTGGCAAAGATTACAGCTATATGGGGTCATAGAGTCCGGCAGTCTGAGCACTGGCCATATGGCTATGGAAACCACCAGGCTTGTGATCCTCTGGATACAGGAACTGCATTGTATACTAGGAGGCTGTATTCCTCCTGTAACTGGGGCTAATGTATCCACTTCCAGCATAAAAAAAAATGTGATGTTACAACTAGGGTTGAACGATCGTGTTCGGAAAAGATCGTATTCCAATCTGCGATCGAGAAAATTTCATGGTTGTGATCGGAATTCCGAACACGATCTTTTTTGGTGGGATCGAGATCGGTGATTATTTCCCACAATGCTTTGCTACTGGCCAAGCATTGTGGGAAAAGCTAACAATGTTAGCCTTCACTCTGAGTATACGCTCCACTTATTCTGAGCGGAGCGTATACTCAGTATGAAGGCTCCACTGCGGTTCCATAGGAATGAATGGAAGCAGCCGGCACACAGCCTTAACCCCCTGCACACCGGCTGAGTCCATTCATTCTAATGGGAGACTAGCTAACATCTCTAGTAGCTACTTACCTGCAGAGATGGCTGGTCTGGTGCCCGGTGTTCTCATTCTTGTTCGCCTCGCTGCCCTCGCCTCCCAGGTTAGTGTTAAAGAGCTAGGAAGAAGGCGGGGCTTGTGGCTTAGGAGAGTGTGGGCGGGTACAGGGTGGGGAGACGTGACATCTCCCCTCCCAGTACCCGCTCACACTCTCCTAACCTGGGAGGCAGGGGACAGTGAGGTGAAGAAAAACGAGAACACCGGGCACCGGACCAGCCATCTCTGCAGGTAAGTGGACACCAGGGGGGACTAAGTAGCCAGAGGATTAAAAAAAATCCTCTGGCTACTTAGTGATTTAAAAAAATCAGTACACAGTGTGGATTATAACAATTAAAGCGTTCACTTGTTAGATTCCATGCTGTATAGTGAATAGGATTGTTTTTAAAATCCGATCTCCGATTAGTAAAAAAAAATCCCAATGAAAAATGATCGGAAAACAGATTTCAAAATTGATCCTGAAAAGTCAAGATCGGCTCAACCCTGGTTACAATGTTCTCCAAAGATCTATGACGACCTTATACGGGGAACAAAATGGAAGAGTAAATAAATCCTAGTTAAGGCCCCGTTCCCACGGAGTAACGCGCCGCTCATTTAGACACGTAAACACGTGTCAGAGCAAGGCGCTTCAAAACAGATCCCATTTACTTCAATGGGTGCCGGCTTACACGCGCTACCCATTGAAATCAATGCGTTATAAAGCCTCCCATTGATTTCAATGTGAAGCGTGCGTAAGTCGACACCCATTGAAATTAATGGGATCCGTTTTGAAGCGCCTTTACATGTCTAAGTGAGCAACACATTACTCCATGGGAACGGAGCCTAAGACAAAAAAAAATTACCATGTCCACATCACAGGTTCAAGTCCCATCCCCGGTGATACAAAACTGTATGCCACCTACATGAAAGTAACAAAGAGGGAAAACTATTCAAGGCCGTGGTCCGGCATAGTGTAAATGCCGCGGTTTGCCCGTGGTGTTTTACAGTCACTGTGTAGTGAATGGGATGCTATTGAAGTGCAAGAAAATACATGCTGCAATTTCCAAAACTGTTACCATTTTGGAAATCGCATCATGTTAATTATACCCAGTGGTGAACCTAGCCTCTCTGCTGCCTGAGACGGACAATCAAAAGACACTAAATACCGGGGGAGAGGGGGGTGTTCATCTTTTGATCGTCTGCCTCAGGCAGCGGGGGAGGGGGGTGCTAGTGGTGACATTACAGTGAATACAATGTAGTAATATCTTGTGCACTTCTTGCAGCTGTGACTTGACTTAAAGTTTGCAACACACCCAACCCCAATATATATATATATATGTCCCACAGCAGCCCCTGCAGCCTATATTATGCCCCACAGTGGCACAATAGACTGTGGGACATAACAGAGGTTGTAAGAGGGATGTTGTGGGGAATAATAGAGGTTGCAGGGCCCACAGTGGACCCTTCAAGCTCTATTATGCCCCACAGTTGGCAGCCCAACTATTATACCGTATATACTCGAGTATAAGCCGAACCCTCTAATTTTACCACAAAAAACTGGGAAAACTTATTGACTCGAGTATAAGCCGAGGGGGGAAATGCAGCAGCTGCTGGAAAATTTCAAAAATTAAAATGGTTGGAGTTTTTGGGTGCAGTAGTTGCTGGGGAAGGGGAGGGGGTGTTTTGGTTGTCTGTCTGCCCCTTCCCTGAGCTTGAGGACTGGGTTTTTTTCCCCCCACTTGGAATTTTTTTTTTTTTTTTTTTTGCTTGACTCGAGTATAAGCCGAGGGGGGCTTTTTCAGCACAAAAACTGTGCTGAAAAATTCGGCTTATACTCGAGTATATACGGTACCTCACAGTTGCACACCCATGGACTATTATTATACTTGGGGGTCTTTTTAGACCCCCGAGTATAATAATAAGAGACCCAGGGGAAGTGAGGGAACATAATAAACACTGTTACTCATAAAGAGTGTTACTCTCCTCTCCGGGATCCAATGTTAATCCTAGCAGGCTTTGGACCTGTATAGAATGACCCAGATGTCACATGATCTGGGATATTACCATACAGGCCCGAAGCCTGTGCTAGCATTATCATACAGACCCGAAGCCTGTGCTAGCATTACCATACAGGCCTGAAGCCTATACTAGCAGTAAGAGGCTTTCTGCCCCTATTATACCAATAAGGAAAATGCCTGGATTTCTGTAGAGATAATTGATAATAATAATCTGTAGAGATAAGGTTTTCCCCTGTGAATTTTTTTCTACAATATGTGGATGTGATTAGCCAGACTTCCATCCACTTTGCAGGTAATGTAGAACGCTGCGTTTTAGCTGAGGCCTCACGTTGTGAAGACGCAGCTTTTTTTGTTGTAGATTTTGCTGCGATTTTGAGCCAAAGCCAGCAGTGTATTGAGCAGAAGGTAGAAGTATGAGAACTTCCTATTTCCATTCCTTTTGTAACCCGTCTTGGCTTCAGCTTAAAAAAAAAATGTAAAAAAAATGCAGCAAAATTTGCAACAAAAAAACCCCCTGCATTTCCACAACGCGGGGCCTCAGCCTAAAAATAATTTTTATAGGACTTTGTGCTGTATAAAAATTAAAAAAAAACAAACTGGAAAAATGTGAAAAACAGACATGTTTCCCAATTTTTTTTCCCAGATAGTAAACAGAAAAAAAAACATGCAAAAATAAAAATAAAGCCCTTGGAAAAATTCGGTACCGGATGTACCGTAGAGAAAAATGAAAGAAAATGTACCGAAAAACGATAATGCGTCTGGTTGTAAACCGGGGGAAATTATCCAGTCTCAAAGCGGTTAATACAATACAAATCATGAAAATCAATTCACTTTAGATAATTTCGGGCCAACACCCATTCATGCGTTTTTCCTGAGCCCACCATACATACAGTCCTATGAAAAAGTTTGGGCACCCCTATTAATCTTAATCATTTTTGTTCTAAATATTTTGGTGTTTGCAACAGCCATTTCAGTTTGATATATCTAATAACTGATGGACACAGTAATATTTCAGGATTGAAATGAGGTTTATTGTACTAACAGAAAATGTGCAATATGCATTAAACCAAAATTTGACCGGTGCAAAAGTATGGGCACCCTTATCATTTTATTGATTTGAATTCCCCTAACTACTTTTTACTGACTTACTGAAGCACAAAATTGGTTTTGTAACCTCAGTGAGCTTTGAACTTCATAGCCAGATGTATCCAATCATAAGAAAAGGTATTTAAGGTGGCCAATTGCAAGTTGATCTCCTATTTGAATCTACTCTGAAGAGTGGCATCATGGGCTACTCAAAACAACTCTCAAATGATCTGAAAACAAAGATTGTTCAACATAGTTGTTCAGGGGAAGGATACAAAAAGCTGTCTCAGAGATTTAACCTGTCAGTTTCCACTGTGAGGAACATAGTAAGGAAATGGAAGACCACAGGGACAGTTCTTGTTAAGCCCAGAAGTGGCAGGCCAAGAAAAATATCAGAAAGGCAGAGAAGAAGAATGGTGAGAACAGTCAAGGACAATCCACAGACCACCTCCAAAGAGCTGCAGCATCATCTTGCTGCAGATGGTGTCACTGTGCATCGGTCAACTATACAGCGCACTTTGCACAAATAGAAGCTGTATGGGAGAGTGATGAGAAAGAAGCCGTTTCTGCACGTACGCCACAAATAGAGTTGCCTGAGGTATGCAAAAGCACATTTGGACAAGGCAGCTTCATTTTCGAAACAAAAATTGAGTTGTTTGGTTATAAAAAAAGGCGTTATGCATGGCGTCCAAAAAGAAACAGCATTCCAAGAAAAACACATGCTACCCACTGTAAAATTTGGTGGAGGTTCCATCATGCTTTGGGGCTGTGTGGCCAATGCCGGCACCGGGAATCTTGTTAAAGTTGAGGGTCGCATGGATTCCACTCAGTATCAGCAGATTCTTGAGAATAATGTTCAAGAATCAGTGACGAAGTTGAAGTTACGCCGGGGATGGATATTTCAGCAAGACAATGATCCAAAACACCGCTCCAAATCCTCAGGCATTCATGCAGAGGAACAATTACAATGTTCTGGAATGGCCATCCCAGTCCCCAGACCTGAATATCATTGAACATCTGTGGGATGATTTGAAGCGGGCTGTCCATGCTCGGCGACCATCTAACTTAACTGAACTTGAATTGTTTGTCCAAAATACCTTTATCCAGGATCCAGGAACTGATTAAAAGCTACAGGAAGCGACTAGAGGCTGTTATCTTTGCAAAAGGAGGATCTACTAAATATTAATGTCACTTTTCTGTTGAGGTGCCCATACTTTTGCACCGGTCAAATTTTGGTTTAATGCATATTGTACATTTTCTGTTAGTACAATAAACCTCATTTCAATCCTGAAATATTACTGTGTCCATCAGTTATTAGATATATCAAACTGAAATGGCTGCTGCAAACACCAAAATATTTAGAACTAAAAATGATTAAGATTAATAGGGGTGCCCAAACTTTTTCATAGGACTGTATGTGTGTTTCTTTGAGTGCATCTGTTTTCGTAGTTCTATGAAGTCTCTGCCAGACTCGTCTGTCGGTAACTGATCTCCTGGGAGTACAAAAGTATTGAGCATATTGTAACCCAACAGCCTAGGACACCCCCATACACATTAGCAGAAATCATTGGCTTCAGCCAACATTTTAGGCCTCACATTACAGAAAAGCTGCTTTTTTTTTTGTTACAAATTTGGCTGCGATTTTTTTTTCCAGCCATGGGGACCCCCCAGAATGGACTACCGAATGCATTGGCCAAGCGGTGTGCAGTGAAAGCACATGGACCCCATAGACTATAATGGGGTCCGTGTGCTGTCCACACGAAACATGCAGACAGAAAATTATGGGAAGAATATGCAAATCTGTCTTCCATGATGTAATTAGGAAGTCAGGTGCCTCAGTATTGCAAACCAATAGAGGACGCTCACTGGAATGTGCAAGCCTGTCTTCCCTGATGTAATTAGGAAGACAGAATTTCAGTGAGATAACCCAATAATGGTTTGCTCCCTTTAGCATCATGCTCGACCTTCCAAGAGGCCTTTGTTTTGCATTGATGCTGGGATTATTACCAGGTATAGTCTCTCGGCTTAATAAGTCTCCACACACCTATATGGTGGTCTATCCCCAAGGAGTGACAATATCCCCTTAACCCTGAGGGAAAATTAGTTCACAATCTACTTTCCTGTCCACATGATTCGTGCAGAGACCGTGCAGTCTATGGGGTCTGTGCTTTCACTGCACAGCGCTTGTCAATGCGTTCGGTAGTGCGTTAGGTAGTCAGTTTGGGGGGGGGGGAGGTCTATGACTAGCCACAATATCACTATATAGAATCTCCCATAAAATAGTGCAAAAAATAAAAAATAAAAAAATAAAAGTTGTAAATCCCTCCTTTCCCTAGAATACATACAAAAGTAGAAAATTACTGTTAAACACATGATGTATCCCTGTGTCTGATAGTTCCCGGTCTACTGAATATAGGGGATCTGCAGTGCTCCTGTTCCATCGGGAAGGGGTTAATAGGAGCTCTGCAGATACCCTATAGTCAGCCAGACTGAATTCCAAGTGGGGAAAAAAAAAACAGCCCTCAAGGGGAAGGGGCAGACAGACAACCAAAACACCCCCTCCCCTTCCCCAGCAACTACTGCACCCAAAAACTCTGACCATGTTAATTTCTGAAATTTTCCAGTAGCTGCTGCATTTCCCCCCTAGACTTATACTCGAGTCAATACGTTTTCCCAGTTTTTTGTGGTAAAATTAGGGGGGTCGGCTTATATTCGGGTTGGCTTATACTCGAGAATATACGGTATGTCAATTTTGTACATTTAGAGAAAAACAACTTTGAATTCTTATGTAAATGAGGCAATTGGTGCACTAAGGGCCGGCCTTCAGCTCCCTGGAGCACTGCACGTGCCAGTCAGCCCCCTATCATTTCCTGCCTATGCCACTTCGTGCGGTGAGAATTGATCTTCCCCATCACCCATCCTACTTGAGCAGTAAGAGGTCTGAAGTCCCACCCTAAGTGCACCAACTGCCTCATTTGCATAAGACTTCAGAGTTCTTTTTGTACAATTCTACCAATGAAACATATGTAACAAAGGTATGATGTTTATCAATGTAATATGGCATATAACACAGTGGTGGCCGTTCTATATGCTCGAGGAGATGATAGTCTCCCTTTAAGGCTGTATTCAGACGGCATTTTTCAGTGTTTTTTATGTTTTTAATAGATTTTTTTGTGGGCAAATGTTTTAAATCCAGATGTAACTTTAACTCCTTCCATATGTATGTTATAATGTCAGCCACAGAATATGGCAGGTTCCAGCTGTATTATATACCAGACACTTGCTAGTAACAGCCGCGAGTGGTGCCGGCACGGATCATGGCTGATAACTATCGTGTAGTACAAGGAGAGATTGACACCTTCATAATAGAACAATAAGATATGTCAGTAACCAATAGACTATTTGTATCCAGATATCCTCAAGAGATTAGTTTTACCTTCCGTTGAGTAAACTGGAAAATAAAAGAAAGTGAGAAAAATAATGAAGATATAATATTACCAACTGAGCCTACAACTAAAAAAATGGTCTTGTCTAAATATTCAGACACATTCCCCTATATCCATGATGGCGAACCTATGGCACGCGTGCCAGAGGGGGCACTCAGAGCCCTCCCTGTAGGCACCCGACTGTGGAACAGATTATACTGTGTGGAGCTCACTGAGGAGCAGATTGTACTGTGTGGGGACCACTGTGCAGCAGATTATACTGTGTGGGGATCACTGTGCAGCAGATTATACTGTGTGGGGGCCACTGTGGAGCAGATTATACTGTGTGGGGGCCACTGTGCAGCAGATTATACTGTGTGGGGGCCACTGTGGAGCAGATTATACTGTGTGGGGACCACTGTGCAGCAGATTATACTGTGTGGTGACCACTGTGCAGCAGATTATACTGTGTGGGGGCCACTGTGCAGCAGATTATACTGTGTGGAGCTCACTGTGGAGCAGATTGTACTGTGAGGGGAGCACTCTGCACCAGATTATACTGTGTGGGGGCCACTGTGCAGCAGATTATATTCTTATTCTTAACTCACATGGAATCATCTCTGCCCCAAAATCAACTCCAAATTGCAGCTAAATTCCAATGGGTGGAAGTCATGGACACTTCCCTCGAAGTTTCCCTGCAGTTTACATGGCTGAATTACTGCATGAAGAGCCTTGGTTCACATCTTTGTTTGGTAATCTGTTCTGGGAGTCCACATGGGGACCCCCGAATGGACTACTGAACGCACTGGCAAGCGGTGTGCAGTGAAAGCACACGGACCCCATAGACTATAATGAGGTTTGTGTGCATTCCCGCCCGCACGAATCATGTGGACATGAGAGTAGATCATGAACTACTTCCATGTTCGCATGATTCGGGTGGGCAGCGTGCACATTATAGTCTATGGGGTTCATGTGCTTTCACTGCACACCGCTTGCCAATGCATTTGGTATTCCATTTGTGGGGGGTCCTCATGTGGACTCCCTGGAATGGATTACCAATGCAGATGTGAACGAGACCTTAGTGCAACCTTCTACTGCAGGTTCCACTGGTTCAATATTGGAGAGTAATTTGAGGAGTCTTCTGCCTCCAAATTACCACATATAAACCTACGCTTACTCCCTCCCCCTTCCTATTCTAAACACATTAACCCTTGACCAAACATGGGTATGAGTGGGTTGGAGGGAATAGTTGTTGCCCTAATAATCATTTGTATACAGCCAATGTACACTGCCTGGCCAAAAAAAAAGTCGCTAGTGTTAATATTTAGTTGGGCCACCATGAGCACGAATAACAGCACGCATCTGTCTCGGCATGGAGTCTATAATGTTCTGTAGTGTAGACTCAGGAATTTTGATCCAATTCTCGAGTATCAGGGAGCCCAGGTTACGCAGATTCGTTGGGGGTGGTGAGTGACAGCGCAGGTTCTTTTCCAGCACATTCTAGTGTTTCGTGTGCTTCTCGTCGCACCCGGACATGACAATCACTCTGGAACAATGTGAGACGTGATTCATCTGACCACATGACCTTTCTCCACTGCTCTAGGGTCCAATCCTTGTGGTCTCTTGCAAATGACAGGCGCCGACGTCTGTTGGTCTCTGTCACCAATGGCTTTCGTGTGGCGATACAACTGTTGAGACCCATTCCTTTGAGTTCTCGTCGCATTGTTCGCTCCAAAATGTGTCGCTCCGTCGAGTTGAACATCTGTGTGAGCTCAAAGGTGGTTTTCCAGCGGTTATTCTTCACCAGTCGCTTTAGGGACCTACGACCTCGAGTTTTGAGTATAGTCTTACGCCCACACTTTCCACGGTTGGAGGGGGGTTCTCCACCATCTCGCCATGCTCGTATGATACGCTGAACAGTTCTCTGTCCAATACCAGTTACTTCGGCTATCTCCTTGGTCAATTTATTGGCCTGATGCAATCCAATGACTTGCCCCTTCTTGAAGGCACTAACATCTCTTCCTCTGGTAGCTCTTCCGTTGGTAGACATCGCTTCACACCTTTAATTATGATCTGTCCTTGACAGGCTACAGCTCAATTATATATATTCAAGAATATATGCAGATTCCTGTCATGAACAGTTTATAATTATATCAGGGCTGGAACGGTACCTTGTTGCACAACGATTTAATTTTTTTTGGCCAGGCAGTGTAGTTTACCCAAAGTAACAATACGCTACTAGAGAAGAGCGAACAGTAAAATGTTCAAGATTCGATATTCGTTTCGAGTAGCCCCTAAATATTCAACTACTCAAATCGAATATCGAACCCTATTATAGTCTATGGGGGGAAAATGCTCGTTTCAGGGGTAGGTAACATTCGATCAAATTATACTTACCAAGTCCACGAGTGAGGGTCGGGTTGGATCCTCCGAGAAGTCTTCTCCGTGCAGCGTCCCCGCGGCGTCTTCCGGCTCTGAATTCACTCTGCCAGGCATCGGGCCTGGGCAGAGCCGACTGCGCATGCCATCGCACTACAAGCAGACATGCGCAGTCGGCTCTGCCCAGGCCCGATTCCTGGAAGAGTGAATGAAGAGCCGGAAGACGCCGCGGGGAAGCTGCACAGAGAAGACTTCTAAAGGTAGGAGAAGAACCAGCGTTGATTGGCCGACTGTATAGCATTCGGCCAATCAACGCTGGTTCTGCATCGAACTTTTCCATTCGAATAGCGAGTGGTACTCGATCGAGTACGAGTATTTCGAATACCGTAGTATATCTACTCGATAGAACACTACTCGCTCATCTCTATACGCTACGTAACTCTAATCTCGTGCTCTAACTCGGAACACAATGCCAATCCAGCAAGTAAAATAAGTGCCTAAAAATTAAAAAAATATAACATTTTTGTTTCAAAATTATAATCCATTTCTGAATGACTTTACCTACATTTGACAAGCCCTCGAATGCGGTAAGATTACAACACTGGAAGTTCATGTAATTTTCCTTTTTACGAATAAGATTTTAGAAAATGTACAGTTAATAATAGTACAAGCGAATTAACGGGAGATTTCTATTCATCTTGTGGGACTGAATTTAATAAACCAAATTAAAACGGGGTAAGAACTGGTAATAACAACCCGGAATATTCTGTTCTAATTGCAAAGAAAATGAGTAGTTTGGAAACTTAGTAGGAGATTTGGAAGGACTTGTATAATCTTACGGAGACAGAAGACTTTCTTCTGGCGAGCTGTTGATGATTGCAGATTAAAGAGGGTATTTAAGTGTTCCTCTCAGCGCAAATGCATCGCCTTTCATCAGCCTCGGAGAACTAATTCCCAAGGTGGAAATATTTCACGCGTTGAAAGAACGCCGCCTCGAAGGGGCTGCCTTCAACTCCCCAAACATGCACTCTATCAATGGATTGTTTCAGGCGTAGCTTTTTTTTTAATCTCCGCGTTCTACGGTATTCGGTAGCAGGGCCCCCGGAAAATAAACCACTTTTAATAGTAAGATACTTACTTACAAGGTGCCTAGCTTGGACTGGAAATGTTCCTGTATTTCCTAAATCCGAGGGGCTACATTTGTCTTTGTGCTGTTGACTTGGAGGCTAAAGTAATGTATTGGCGTTTTTAGTTGACTTGTCGCGCCACAACTCTATATTCCGATGCTGGTACAAGAATATTTCCAGGCTAGTGTATCAGGCTGCTAAACGAGAAAAATGGTGCAAGCGCTGGAGGAAATTGGAAGCTCGGAACTCGCTATATATTTAATATTGCATTGCCGGGATTTCTTTTAACCGTTTCATGTAAGACCTGGAATTTTTATCTCTACTACATCATGCTGAGCGTAAGTCAATGATCAGGGTCATAATAGTATGGCGCGGAGTCATGCCTGCTACATCTGGCTGTAATATACAGGAACAGATAATACTAAAACTCCAGCAGATTAACTTCCAAGATATTATCCGGGTGGATTGTAAGGGAGGGGAGGGCTAGGAAAAAAAAAATACTGCAATGCTCAAATTAATGTGTTTGGTTCACCACATCCTCCCCCACAAAAAAAAGCAATAAAAAGTCAAGAAGTCGGCCATACCAGGAAATGGTACCGATAAAAATTGCAACTTATCCCACAAAAAAGAGGCTTCCCATAGCTCCGTCATCAACAAATTGCAAAGTAACCACTCGCAGAAGGCACGTGTCATCAGTCATCTGTGTGCACTCATCATTGTGGAAGGCACGATGGATGAGCACAAGTATGCATCTATCCTTGCGGACCATGTTCACCCCTACATGCCACTTGTTCTTCCTCCGGATGATGGCATCTACCAGCAGGGCAATGCGACGTGTCATAAAGCTCGCAGTGTACGTGCGTGGTTGGAGGAGCGCCAGGATGAGTTTACCGTACTCCCTTGGCCAGCAAATTCCCCGGACTTGAACCCAATCGAGAATCTGTGGGACCACCTTGATCGGGTTGTTCGCACCATGGATGCTCAACCGCATAACCTAGCGCAGCTGGACACGACACTGGAGTCGGCATGGCTCAACATCCCAGTGATCATCATCACATACAACATCCCCTCTCTTCCTGCACGTCTCGCAGTGGTCCGCTCTGACAAAGGGGGTTATTCTGGATTTTGACAGGTGGTCCCATTAATGGGACTGGACTGTGTACCTCCTATGCTGCCCCTGCCACCTCTTCTGTCACCCCTTCTACCTCATAGATTCTAAGCAGGGCTCTCAGTTCCATTGTGTAAATAGACTTCTTAGGGAGGGTTCACACGGTGTAACGTGCCGCGTGATGTGGCACATCTACGCCGCGGGACCCTTTGCGGGCCGTACACGCTCCCATTGATTTCAATCGTATGCGCCGCGCTAGTTTGTGGCCGTGATGTTGTTAGTTTGCGGCCGCAAACTAGCGTGGCGCATACGATCCCCGCTCCCATTGAAATCAATGGGAGCGTGTACGGCCCGCAAAGGGCCCCGCGGCACGTTACACCGTATGGACCCTCCCTTACTCTGTAATGTCTCTTTTTGTCAGTACGTGAAGCCTACAATCTATGAAGTGCTGCGGAAGGCCGGGATCAACCTACCATTGGATATTGTTATGAAGGTGTCCGTAAATTTTTTTTTTTATTTTTTTTTTAAAGGTAGCAGTTATAAAATTGGACACACTAGCATCAGTTAGTGTCCAATTTTTTATACTGTCCGTTTTTTGTTTTTTTTTTGTTGCGTTTCTGCTTTCTGAGCATGCGCAGAAAACAACGGCTACAAAATAACGGACAGTAACTGATGCCGATGTTACAGTGCCCCGCATCAACTCCCTGGATCCAGAGGGTACTGTCCTGCTATCCCAGGAAATGTGCTCTAACTCTGTGTCCTCAGGAGGCAAATTACATTGAATACAATGGTGGAGCTCAAAGTCATCACTTCCATGCTTCACCATTTAGGCTACAACTAGCGCTGTATACCGTGCAGGAAAGTGCAATGTGGCCTGAGCCATACACAACACTAGTAGCTCGCAGACAGCTCAGTCGAAAGGGGCTACGTGAATATATATTTATATTTGTATGTATTATATTGTGATGGAGCCATAAGTGGGCATTATACTGCTTGGGGGCCACTTAGGGGGTATAATACTGTGTGATGGGCAACTATATTGTCTAGGAGCCATTATACTGTACAACGACCACTATTTGGGGGCCACTGAGGGTACATTATAGTGTGTGGGGCATTTTACAGTGTGTAGCCAATTGGTGGACATTATACTAAGTGGAGCCATTTATTGAACAGCTGATCTGTGTGGGATTTAGGTCATTATGAAAAATCCATTTGGGGCCAAAGTATCCATTTTTTTAATCTATTTATCTTGTCAGTCATTGCTCTCTTCTTCTAGTCTAAGGCCTGGTTCATGAGGACCCCGTGAACGGACTACCGAATGCATTGGCAAGCGGTGTGCAGTGAAAGCACATGGACCCCATAGACTATAATGTGCTTTCCACGCGGTCATGAGTCATGAGGACAGGAAAGTAGACGTGAAGTACTTTTCTGTCCGTATGTTCCATGTGGACATTGTGTAAAGCTCATGGACCCCATTATAGTCTATGGGGATCCGTGTGCTTTCACTGCACACACCGCTTGCAAATGCGTTCGGTAGTCCGTTCGGAGGGGTTCCCATGCAGACTCCCCGAATGGATTACCGAAATGCAGATGTGAATGCAGACAAGCCTAAGCTGTCTTTGTCTGAGTTTGTATGCTCTCCCTTGTTTGCTTTGTTTCCACAGTCTAAAGGAATACTGGTTGTGAGCCCTATATGGGACAGTGAGTGAAGACGATGTCTATAAAGCTCTATGGTATATGTTGGCATTATGTAAGCAAGAGAAATAAATAATAAGTATATGGGCAAGGGTTCTTTGCAGTTACAGTAGTCAAATTCTGGAATGCCTTTCTCTAGGAGATAGTAATGGCAGATACCATGATACCTCGAGATTGTGAGTAGTAGTTACGGTGCCCCGCATGACTCAACCAAAATTCCCAACTCTCCTCTTGGTGCAAAATTGAGGAAGCTTTATGTCTACTTCATGGTGGTGATAGTCTTCCACCGGATCCTTATGGTCTTCATTCCTCCTTATCTAGATGGGAGTTGGAGTGTCCATGATGCTGGTGTAGGAAAGGAGACTCAGGAGATGACCAAATATAACATTAACTACAAATGTTGCAGAAAGGCAACCCACGGCTTTCAGACAATGGAGGTACAGTTCTTATAACAGAGGCCCACTATAAGTATGGGGTTGGCCCATTGCATTGTAGTTCCAGTAGACTGAACTCTCAGTAGGTGCCAATTTCATAATGTTTCTCATACCGTGACTTGGGCAGGGTCAATACTCTGAAAACCTTGTTCCTCTTATCCCCATATCCAATACAGGACCAAAGATTCTTCTCTATCATTGATAGCTACATATTCCCTATCTCAGGATTGTAGCACAGTTGAGGATTTTCAAGACTCTAGACTTGCACCCTTCCACTTTGGAAGCCGGAAGAAGACTCCTGTCTCCCGACACTGTGGAAGAATTTTGGAAAATTTTGGCGAGATTGATCCAGGGATTTACTGGGTTGCCATGTTGGGGCTCTGCCTCATAAGAGCTTTTGCGTTCTTCTGGATCAATGTTGAGGGATAATAAGTTGAACTCAATGGACATCCGTCTTTTTGACCTCTTGAATAGGGTTGAGCCGATCCTGACTTTTCAGGATCGATTTTAAAATCCGATTTCCGATCATTTTTCATTCGAACCCAATCTCGATCCCAATTCTGATCCCAATGCAAGTCAATGGGATTTTTTTATTAATTGGAGATCGGATTTTAAAAGCAATCCTATTCACTATACAGCAAGGAATCTAACAATTGTTAGAATCCACGCTGTGTAGTGAATCACTAAGTAGCCAGAGGATTTTTTTTTAATCCTCTGGCTACTTAGTCCCCCCTGGTGTCCACTTACCTGCAGAGATGGCTGCTATGGTGCCCGGTGTTCTTTGCCTCGCTGCCGCTCCAGCTGCTGTCTTCTTTGCCTCGCTGCCCCCTTCCTGCCAGGTTAGGAGAGTGTGGGCGGGTTAGGAGAGTGTGGACGGGTACTGGGAGTGTATTCAATGTGAAGGCATTGTGGGAAATACTAACGATCTCGATCCCACCTAAAAAGATCGTGTTCGGAATTCCGATCGCGATCGTGAAATTTTCTCGATCGCCGATCGGAATCCGATTTTTTCCGAACACAATCGCTCAACCCTACTCTTGAGTCATTCAAACATATATGGCGCCTGTAACATTCTGTACTGCCTTAAATAAGATCCACCTGTCGACCGTGCAGGTAAATGTATAACGG
Source organism: Leptodactylus fuscus (assembly GCF_031893055.1). NCBI lineage: Eukaryota > Metazoa > Chordata > Amphibia > Anura > Leptodactylidae > Leptodactylus > Leptodactylus fuscus. The sequence continues at coordinate 13,856,082 of NC_134270.1, forward strand.
AAAGTAGAATAATAATAGAGCAAGAGACAAACATGAAAATAAAAAGCTTTAATTTAAGGACTCCACTAAAGTGTAATAAAAAAAATTCTCCTAATTCCCAATTATCTTCCTAACCGATGAGTGACGGGAACTAAAATGGACTTTTTGCCTTTGATGGTCTTAAACCTTTCTTATTCGGCGTTACTTTCATTTCCGCATTAAATGAAAGCGCGCTAGTCCTAGTATTTCTTTCACTGGAAGGTGTATATGACATGGCGTATAATCCAAGTGAGTCATATAGTGTAACTTTTTTTTTAACTTAATTAGTGAATTGTAAACTAACCAAAAGAGAACGGGAGAAGTGCTTAAAATGGGTTTGGGATTAGAAGCGTGCGAAGGAAATTGCTAGAGTTGCTAAGCGACAGCTCTATTGATGTGTGTAACAGTACAAGAATAATCAGTTCTGCCTAGTCATCCAGTGAAGAGCGGCACAATGTATCGACACATACACACAATATGCATTATAGAAAACTTCGGATAAAAGTTGTGGAGAAAGTGCTAACAAAATATCAATGTTCGGTATGCATTATAAATCATACGGCATACTTTACTACCCTAATAGGTAGTGTGATGCTCCATAAGATACGCCATGCTTTCATGCCTATTAAGACATGTATGTAAAGACTGAGGTCTAGCATTGCTCTATACAACTTCAATAACCATTGGCCAAACACCAATCAGGGCTCATTCACATCTGCGCCCGGGGTCTCCGTTATGCCGGTTTCCGTTTCTTGCACGAAATAGAAACTTGCAGGTGTTTTTCAAACCCATTCAATTGAATGGGTTTGAAAAGTGTCCGGCTGTGAGCGCCCGTGAGCGTTTTGTGCTCTCCGCAGCAAAACCGTTTCTTTTTAACCCGACGTAAAGTCGGACAGGCAGGACTTGGTGTCCGGTTTATAAAAATTGGTTTCGCCACGGAGAGCATAAAACACTCACCAGTAGAGATGAGCGAGTAGTAACCGATCGAGTAGGTGTTCGATCGAATACTATGGTATTCGAAATACTCGTACTCGATTGAATACTACAAGCTGTTCGAAGTTAAGATTCGATGCAGAACCAGCGTTGATTGGCAGAATCCTATACATTGCCAATCAACGCTGGTTCTTCTCTTTAGAAGTCTTCTCCCTGCACAGCGTCCCCGCGTCCTCTTCCGGCTCTTCATTCACTCTGCTTAGGCATCGGGCCTGGGCAGAGCCGACTGTGCATGTCCGCGCGGGCATGCGCAGTGGGCTCTGCCTAGGCCCGATGCCTAGAAGAGTGAATTCAAGGCTGGATGAGGACGCGGGGACGCTGTGCAGGGAGAAGAATCCAGCCCGACCCTCACTCATGGACTTGGTAAGTAGAATTTGATTGAATGTTGCGTACCCCTGAAACTATAATGGGGTTCGAAACCCGTTCGAACAGTGGGCGGCTGTTCGAATCGGATTTCGAACCTCAAACATTTTAGTGTTCGCTCATCTCTACTCACCAGTACTCACGGCCGGACGCGGTCTGACAGGTTTCCATCTTCTGCCGGCAGAAGACGGAAACCTGATAACGGAAACCCGAACAATGTTGTGAACCCAGCATATGGCCGACAGCTATTTCTCGCTCTTACGCCTTTCTGCTCAACTGCACACCTCTCCACCGGAACAATTGCGCAATGAAGATTGCACACTTCCTCAACATCATAGGCCACAGGAGACTCAAAACACCACCATACTCATTAGATGGTCATCTTAAGATGACTACAATATAATTTACGTGTATGGGCACATAACTCGGGATATGGCAGGGAAAACAATTGGATATGACTTCAGACATTAGTTGAATTTTTGTCATTCATTTGCCCACCATAAAAAATTGATCAAGGTGGAGAGTAAATCAATGGCAAAACTCTTTATGGTAGGAGGATCAACATATTCTGGGAAAACACTTGGAAATCTTTGTGAAGTGTAGCACGTGTGATATACAGTTTATAGATTTGCATTTCTGTGCAATGTCAGACTTGGTTCCTTGGTCACACTAGACCAGTGCTTCCCAAAGTGGTCCAGGTGCACCCCCAGGGGGTCCATGGGAGACTCCACGGGACCATCGTTAGATCTAATCTTCAGATTTTTGACGAGTTTTGGGAATATGGTAGAAATATAGCAGCGGGGGGTCCACCGAAACCAGTAAAATTTTTGAAAGTGGTCTACGAGAAAATAATGTTTGGGAGCCTCTGCACTAGACCAATAACCCCTAAGAAGTAGACCATAGTAGACTTCAAATTTCTGTTTCTTTTACTGGACCATTATTGTGTTAGAGCCGGGAACCGCTGGGGGTTCTGCTGGTACTTAGATCAGTCCAACACTGTTTCTGTGACTGTAAAGGTGAGCATACCTTCCAATTTCTTCCCACATCATACACTTGCATGCATTTGTTAAAAGTATAAAGAGGGGAGAAGTTTCTGGCTGCAGATTATATTGCCTGAGAAAAAAGGATTGAGCATATTTAAATCTGTTTGATCCCTTCTTTCCCTGAAATTTGTCATTGGGGAAGAGTTGGATGGTCTCAACAAAATTAATGGATTAGGTAATGCCGGATTGATGGGTCCACAAGATAAAATGATTTTGGAAGTCTATCTTCTAACAACCCATAAAAAATAGGACAATGTTGGAGGCAACACGGTGGCTCAGTGCTTATCACTGGAGTCCTGGGTTCGAATCCTGCCAGGAACAACATCAGCAAGGAGTTGGTATGTTCTTCCCGTTTTTGTGTAGATTTCCTCCCGTACTTTAAAGACATACTGAGAGGGAAAACATGCACATTGTGAGCCCTATATGGGGCTCACAATCTACATAAAAAATAGGATTAAGTACCCTTTATATTTAGAAGTCTTTTTCTGGAGTATCATTGCGTAAGAGCTTGGGCCCAGCTGATAATCCTCTGATACACCAGTCCAACACTGGATTTGGCTGGCATTTACCCTACTATTATGGCAGATGTTGGTTCTTTAAATATGGTGTCTGCTCAGGAGCTGTGTGGCCCCATAGCTGCCAAGTCTCTGCTGTCCTATACAGAGACCCAGCAGCAATGCCCTCGATCAGTGCCCAAAGATGACAGAGGCGTCATTATCCCAGTGGTGTGTGGGTGCTGCTATTTAGGGGTAAATAATTACCATACCTCGGAATGAGATCCGTTGGCGGCGATCCATTACCATGACAGACGGAAGCCTATTAAAGGCTATCAGGTTTGTCATTGTATTTGTGGCGCAAATGCAGCTTTTCTCTGATTTCACCCCATTCTGAATTTTTTCCAGCTTCCCAGTACATCGTATGGAATATTAAATGGTACCTTTATGAAGTCAAATTTGTCTTTCAAAAAAAATTCGTAAATGAAAAAAAAAGTTAACGCTTTTGGAAAGAGCGGGTAGGGGTTAACCAATATGTACGTCTTACTGTTGGCGCAATTGTGTTCATAACTTTATTCAACCTTTCAACCATGATATTCTTACCAAGTGCAACAGATGTATCAGGTATTAGATTGTCTATTACACAAAAAGTTGGACACAACAATGCAGCATTGAATTAATCCTATGTGATATATTATGTGTAATAAACTAAAAATTGTCATTGTTAAGTTAAAAATTTTTGCATTTTTTGTTTTTACAGCACAACAAAATTCACCAAAAATCCATGAAGGCTGGTGGGCTTATAAAGAGGTTGTCCAGGGCAGTTTTGTTCCAGGTAGGACAACTTTAAAGCATGTCTTATCATCTATACTTTTATGTTCGAGAGCAGTTGTATGTTTGACTATACCCACCACCCACCCACCCGAACCCAACTCCCCCGCCCACTTTACTAGCTTTGGCAATGCCAAATACCTATTCGGACGTGCCAATAAAGCATTTTTTGATTTGATTTGATGTGGCTTCGTAATATATCTTATCAGAATCACAAACCGCTCCCCACTAGAGATGGGTGAACCATTGAAGATGTGTTTGGGGTTTGGACAATTTGGCCCCCAAATTTTGTATTGTCACAAATTGGAAGTGAAATTATTATACTCTGAGACTTCTTCCCAAAGTATAATAGGTGAAGGCCCAAGGGAGGTGTGAAAAAAATGACGTCTTACTCAACTCTTCTGGGCATCCTCGTGGTATCTGGCACGCCTTCTGAGGCCTCTTCCGACCTCTTTGGTGACATCATGCACTTTCGGAGTCATTCCAGGCAATGCAAGTGTCATGGCATCCCCATGCGACTGACGAGGACCAATCACAGGCCTAAAAAGACACAGAGTGAACACCAAATGCCACAAGGATGTCCAGAGGAGGTGTGGGAAAATTCGATAAAATTATACTTACCAAGTCCACGAGTGACGGTCGGGCTGGATTCCCCTTCAAGTCTTCTCCCGGCGCCGCGCCCCCCGTGGCGTTTTCCGGCTGGAATTCACTCTGCCTAGGCATCGGAGCCTAGGCAGAGCCGACTGCGCATGCGCGGTCGGCTCTGCCAGGCCCGACGCCTGAGCAGAGCCGACTGAGCATGCGGGGGCATGCCCGCGCATGCGCAGTCGGCTCTGCCTAGGCAGAGTGAATTCCACCCGGAAGAAGACGCGGGGACGCAGTGCGGAGAAGACTTCGGAAAGGTAAGAGAAGGACCAGCGTTGATTGGCAGAATGTATAGCATTCTGCCAATCAACGCTGGTTCTGCATCGAACCTTAAACTTCGAACAGCTAGTAGTGTTCGATCGAGTACGAGTATCTTGAATACCGTAGTACTCGATCGAACACCTACTCGATCGAACACTACTCGCTCATCTCTAGTCTCCACCTTTTATACTCTGAGATCTGAGGAGAACTGCTAGTGTAATATTTTCATGTTAGGAATCTGATGCGACAATAATGGACTGTTAGTCCTGGGCAACCAGAATCCACAAACACCGAGGCCAAAGACAGACCTGAGTGTACAACGCTCTCCTAACCAGAGCGGAACCAGGCCCCAGAGGTTTTCGCCAGAGCTCCTGATGGTGGAGTTGGACTTGGTAAATTCTGGGACCCAAGCCCGCAACTGCCCAAAGAGCGTCACGCACTCAATGAACCCCAAGTAGCAGAGAACCCAGAAAACACAGTAACACTAACCTCAGCAGATGAGGAGATGGAGGAGATGGTCAATAGAAGGTAGTGGAAGCACAACAGGAAGGTCATACAGGCCAAGTCGTACACTGGAGGTCTCGCAGGTTATCAGGAATAGCCAAAACTAAGTGGATCAAGCCAGGTCATATACATGAGGTCACCAAGTAGCCAAATAGAGGTCAAGCAGGAGTAGTCAGGAAACAAGCCAAGGTCATCTGCAGGAGGTCAGAAGGTATCCAAATCGAGAGGTCAAAGAGAGGAAGTCTGGAAGGCAAGCCAAGGTCATACATAGGAACACAATAGAGACAGAGGAGGTAGAAGGGTCATAAACAGGAGGGAAGCTGTCACCAGGATTAACTGAATAACCAGTGGCCTAAATAATGAGGCCTAATGAGCTTCTGACCCGTGGCTGACCCCCTGATCCAAGAAGTGCCGTTCCTGGCCCAAGGAGGAGACTGGAATCCCCGCACTGCAGACAGAGCGGGCCAGCAGCCTCTGCGCGGTACAGTGAAGGCTTTGGCCCGGTCTGCTATTTCACTTCTGGTTCATGGGTAATGAACCCCCAAAGTTTTGGGTTCGGGCCAAACCCAAAAATATAAAAATATTCTAGTCAAATTTACTCAACTCTACACCCAACCAAGCCACGTCAGAAACCTTCATGGTCACCAAAATAATCTATCTTGATTGAAGGAGGGGAGTGGGAAGATGCTGGTGCAGTTTTTCTGTGTCTGTAAGGCTGCGTGATGTCAGGGGAACGAGTTTATCCTTTTATCAAACCTGGAGAGAAAAAAATATGACTTTTCAGAAGGCATGTAGATGGATGCAAAAAATTCCCCAAAACACAAATTGCGTACATTTTACATGTTAATATGAACCTTGGACAATTTGTCATGTTTTGTTCAGGATAAGAAAAATGAAAATGAAAATGTAGAAATCATGCATTTGCTGCATAAAAAACTTTCTCCAATTTTTGTAAAAATTTCTTTCATAGCAGGGCTCTTATGACTAAGAACTCATCTCCATGGGTTTGAAACTTGTAGGAATTTATCCAAGGATCTGGTTTTTATACAGATTTTTAAAGAGATGTAATAAAATTGTTATTTTCAGCCCTTACATTACAGTTGCGAGATGCCTTTTGTTTTTTCTTGTTTATGATTTAGACGCTACCAACGTGGTGTCTTGTTTCAAACACTGCCACAGAATCAGGAGTGTGATTTGGGTTTTGATCTCAACCAACTCCAATTTTTAGCATCTGTGAATGAGTTCAATTCCATTGATTCCAGCACAGTTGGGATTTTCTCTCTAGCCCCCACCATTCCTGAGTAACAAGCACAGTTAGTTTTGGTACTTGATGTGCTATTTAAAGGGATTCTACCATTAAAACAACTTTTTTTCTAATTACCACATCGGAATAGCCTTAAGAAAGGCTATTCATCTCCTACCTTTAGATGTGGTCTCCTTAGAAATACCGGTACTTACCGGTATGCTATTGAGGTCTCGGCAGCAATGGGGGCATCCTTCTTCTTCATCTGCCTCCTCCCCTTGTCTGTCGTCTTCTTTCTTCGTCATGTCTGACGCCTGCGCAGTCGGCTCTGACAGCAGAGACCCTGTTAGAGCCGACTGCGCATGCTCAGTAATGTCCGTACAGCCCTCCGACGCGCGAGTGAACTCATCCAGGTGTCGGATGAGTCCGATCCTGCCTGACACCACCCTCCTGACAGTACATAGTCTAAATACCATATGAAGCACTAAATCTAACTGCAGTGATTGCTCAGGAACGGTGGGGGCTAGAGAAACAAATCCAAGTGTGCCGGAACCAGTGAAGCAACAGCTATTAATGGGAGAAGAACCTGTGTCTTTTAAGGGCTAGTTCTCCGCCGTGTGGTTATTTGGCATCTTCTCCTACCTTTATAAGTCTTCTCCGTGCAGCTTCCCCGCGGCATCTTCCAGCTCTGAATTCACTCTGCCAGGCATCGGGCCTGGGCAGAGCCGACTGCGCATGTCCGCTTGTAGTGTGGGCATGTGCAGTCGGCTCTGCCCAGGCCCGATGCCTGGAAGAGTGAATTCAGAGCCGGAAGATGCCGCGGGGACGCTACGCGGAGAAGACTTCTCGGAGGATCCAGCCCGACCCTCACTCGTGGACTTGGTAAGTATAATTTGATCGAACGTTGCCTACCCCTGAAATGAGCATTTTCCCCCCATAGACTATAATAGGGTTCGATATTCGATTCGAGTAGTCAAATATTGAGGGGCTACTCGAAACGAATATCGAACCTCGAAAATTTTACTGTTCACTCATCTCTAATATCCATGATTTGATTTCTATGAGTTGCTCAGTTGACGGTCTTTGTGTCATCTACTCCTACGGCGACACAAAGCCATCTCAGTAGCTTATCTGACATCTCACAGATGTTTCCGCTTCATAATAATCAATACTAATGTCTAATATTCCGCACTTTGCTCGCGGCGTTGGTAATTGGCACTATCATTACACTCAATGTCCAGTTCGACTCTTCTACAAACAAAGAGGGCAGCTGGTGATGTACCAGTCCCGGCCAGCTGGCTTCTTTCTACTGGTACATCTGCCTGGCATGAAAGGCTCTTCTAACATTGATGTCCGGAGCTGATGGAGGGAGGCCCGGGTGTAAAGTTGTGTTTGAGGTTATGATTTTCCTTTGATATGCAATTAAAGAGAGCCACGTATCTCATGGTTATGAAAGAGGATGTAAATCCCAAACTGCGTCAATTTCACTTCCCTTGTATAGGATTTGGAGTGAAAAAAGTTCTGTACTTGACCCTCAGAGGAGACATTCAGGCTCCGGAGCTTCATATTCTGACTCCTACTTGGAAGGGATGTCTCAATTTTTAGGTCCTGAAAAATTTCCTTGCTGTTTCATGAAATTCGGTTGTTTTTCTCAGTTTTGACCATTTTCTATCACCAAGATAATGTAAAAAGTGCAAATCTGTTTTCTTTCTTTCTTTCAAATTCTTATTTTATTGAAAATTTGTACAGGTTAACAAATGCACAAAAATACAAGCAGAATCATGCATCAGCACATTGCACATAAATATGAGCATAGAACAAAAACAATAAAATAAGTTAACCATATAGTGAATTGGGTTGGAGGGGGGGGGGGAGGGAAGGGAAGGGGGGGGGGGAAGGGGGTCGGAGCGGAAGGATAGAGGTGGTAAGGGAGGGATAGGTCCATAGCGACTAAGTCAGTGCTAAAAACAAAAAAGAGCATGAGAGACAAGGCTGGATGCACATGTAGCTACTGGATAGAAACGGTTGGGTAATATTAAATATCAAATATCAGCTGATGCTAACAGAAGTATGTGGCCTGGTACAGTTTCGGTACTTGAACCATGGTTTCCAAAGGTTGACAAAGGACTGGTGTTTCCTCAACTCCCAGCTATACAGTTCTTCTAGCCTAGCTACTTCATCTATTCTACTCAACCATTCAGACACTTGAGGTGACTCTTTTTCCAACCAATGTAATGGAATTAGTATTTTGGCCGACTGAACTAAATCTGTTTTCTGAGATGTGAATAGGAAAACAGTGCCTCAGCTTGCTGTCCTCTAGGGGTAGCCCCCTTAAACATCATGCCCGACTTTTTCAACAAGCCCAAGATTAGTAAAATCAGTATCCCAGCTGTGGAGAGCACTGTTTCGATCTGGTTGGATCTCCTCAGCACAGTGTAGAGAAAACTGATTTGGTAGAGATGAGAGACTTCTAGACCAGGTTCTGTTGATAATATCGCTCCTTAAGGAGAGAACCTGGTCTAGAAATCTCTCATCTCTACCAAATCACTTTTTCCCTACGCTGTGCTGAGGAGATCCAACCAGATCGAAGCAGCTCTGTCCACAGCTGGGATACTGATTTGACTAATCCCCGCATCATAGCATTTAAGGCTTGTTGAAAAAGTTGGGCATGATGTTTAAGGGGGCTACCTCTAGAGGGCAGCTAGCTGAGGCACTCTTTTCCTATTTACATCTCCGAAAACAGATTGTCATATTTTTTTTTCCCATGATCCCCCAGTGGAGCGAAAAAGGCTTTTCTAAGACTTCATACACCTAAGAAGGTGATCTCTCCTTAAGGAGCGATATTATCCCCAGAACAAGATAATGTATAAATCTGGGAGGTGGTTCTTCTCATTCTGGAGAAACAATGCTTGGAAATTTCTTATAGACAATGCTCCCTGGGTAAAGGTATCTAAAGCTCTCCTACAGATCGAAGAGAACTGTCTCTCATCCAGCCAACCAGTACCAGGGGTACCAAAGGTCTGATGCTGCGGATCCCAGGGCCCCTTTGGAGCCAGGAGCCCTGGGCCACTTTGACTAGCCCCCCCAACACTGGCCGTCTGCACAGTACTGTGTGTCTGCTTTTTTGCACTGCGGCAAACTTGAATAGGTTAATACATTTGTCTACTATTCGCTTTCATTCACGGTAAATAATCCTCAGACCTGTAAAGTTTATTTGCCAGTTGTATCCCAGGAGGAGAAGAACAGCAAATAGATGACTCAGATTGGGGGCAGATTGTTTTGCTCGTCTCCGTAGTGGGATGTTTTTAAAGGAATAAGACTTTGTTCACATTACGTTTCGTGTTTACACTTAGCACATATGCTGGAAAAAAAATCTGGAAGAGGCCGAGAGTTTCGAAAGCTTCTAATCTGTCATCATTATTAGTTAGCCATTAAAAAAGGTATCGACTGCTGAAGACTCTCAAGTTTTTACTTGTTTATATTCCTGGAACCATTAAAAAAGACATGACAATGTCAAAACCCTGACCAAAAAACTCCATGTGAACTTACCCTTATTATGTCATTCCACTGATTCTGGCACAGCTGGAATTTTTTTTTTTCCCGCACCCCCACCATCCCCCTTTTCAGACCCCCGAGTATAATAATCGGAGCCCCAGGGGAGGGGAGAGAAAATAATAAACAATTTTACTCACAGGCTGCTACTGCTACCATAAGGCTTTGGGCCTATATGATAATGCCCCAGACTGAGGTATTATCATACAGGCCCAAAGCCTTCTGGTAGCAGTAGCAGCCTGTTGCCATACAGGCCCAAAGCCTGTGCTAGCAGTAACAGGCTATTACTACTACCACAGGCTTTGGGCCTATAGGGCAATATCTCAGACCACGTGACGTCTGTGATATTACCATATGGGCCTGAAGCCGGTTAGGATTACCATGAGCACAAACAGAATGCCATGCATTTTCCCCCCCTCGGCTTATACTCGAGTCAGTAAGTTTTCTCTGTTTTATGTGGTAAAATTAGGGGCCTCGGCTTATATTCGGGTCGACTTACAGTCCTATGAAAAAGTTTGGGCACCCCTATTAATCTTAATCATTTTTAGTTCTAAATATTTTGGTATTTGCAACAGCCATTTCAGTTTGATATATCTAATAACTGATGGACACAGTAATATTTCAGGATTGAAATGAGGTTTATTGTACTAACAGAAAATGTGCAATATGCATTAAACCAAAATTTGACCGGTGCAAAAGTATGGGCACCTCAACAGAAAAGTGACATTAATATTTAGTACATCCTCCTTTTGCAAAGATAACAGCCTCTAGTCGCTTCCTGTAGCTTTTAATCAGTTCCTGGATCCTGGATAAAGGTATTTTGGACAAACAATTCAAGTTCAGTTAAGTTAGATGGTCGCCGAGCATGGACAGCCCGCTTCAAATCATCCCACAGATGTTCAATGATATTCAGGTCTGGGGACTGGGATGGCCATTCCAGAACATTGTAATTGTTCCTCTGCATGAATGCCTGAGGATTTGGAGCGGTGTTTTGGATCATTGTCTTGCTGAAATATCCATCCCCGGCGTAACTTCAACTTCGTCACTGATTCTTGAACATTATTCTCAAGAATCTGCTGATACTGAGTGGAATCCATGCGACCCTCAACTTTAACAAGATTCCCGATGCCGGCATTGGCCACACAGCCCCAAAGCATGATGGAACCTCCACCAAATTTTACAGTGGGTAGCATGTGTTTTTCTTGGAATGCTGTTTCTTTTTGGACGCCATGCATAACGCCTTTTTTTATAACCAAACAACTCAATTTTTGTTTCCAAAATGAAGCTGCCTTGTCCAAATGTGCTTTTTCATACCTCAGGCAACTCTATTTGTGGCGTACGTGCAGAAACGGCTTCTTTCTCATCACTCTCCCATACAGCTTCTATTTGTGCAAAGTGCGCTGTATAGTTGACCAATGCACAGTGACACCATCTGCAGCAAGATGATGCTGCAGCTCTTTGGAGGTGGTCTGTGGATTGTCCTTGACTGTTCTCACCATTCTTCTTCTCTGCCTTTCTGATATTTTTCTTGGCCTGCCACTTCTGGGCTTAACAAGAACTGTCCCTGTGGTCTTCCATTTCCTTACTATGTTCCTCACAGTGGAAACTGACAGGTTAAATCTCTGAGACAGCTTTTTGAATCCTTCCGCTGAACAACTATGTTGAACAATCTTTGTTTTCAGATCATTTGAGAGTTGTTTTGAGTAGCCCATGATGCCACTCTTCAGAGGAGATTCAAATAGTAGAACAACTTGCAATTGGCCACCTTAAATACCTTTTCTCATGATTGGATACACCTGGCTATGAAGTTCAAAGCTCACTGAGGTTACAAAACCAATTTTGTGCTTCAGTAAGTCAGTAAAAAGTAGTTAGGAGTATTCAAATCAATAAAATGATAAGGGTGCCCATACTTTTGCACCGGTCAAATTTTGGTTTAATGCATATTGCGCATTTTCTGTTAGTACAATAAACCTCATTTCAATCCTGAAATATTACTGTGTCCATCAGTTATTAGATATATCAAACTGAAATGGCTGTTGCAAACACCAAAATATTTAGAACAAAAAATGATTAAGATTAATAGGGGTGCCCAAACTTTTTCATAGGACTGTATACTCGAGTATATACAGTATGTTAGGGTTAGGCTGATAAGTTAGCCCTAGTTACAGGAGGAATAGAATATCCTTGCCCTTACTGCAGGCCTGTATTTTCTGGCACCGGCAGATCACATGACCTCTTTTCTTCAGCATCATGGCGGTTCTCCTAAGTATATACACGGCACTTACTGAGTTGAAACTGACAACTGATCTTGTGCTTTTTCTAACTCTGCAAGGATGTACAGGTACAGATAAAGGTATAGGTACAGATATGGGTAAAGGTACAAGTACAGATATAGGTACAGATATGGGTATAGGTACAGGTACATATACAGATATAGGTAAAGGTAGAGGTACAGATATAGGTACAGATACAGATATAGGTAGAGATATGGGTATAGGTACAGATGTAGGTACAGATATAGGTAAAGGTAGAGGTACAGATATAGGTACAGATACAGATATAGGTACAGGTACAGATATAGGTACAGATATGGGTACAGGTGCAGATAGGGAGATAGGTACAGGTATGGGTACAGATTGAGATACAGGTATAGGTACAGATACATATATAGGTACATATACAGGTACAGATATAGACAGTGGCATAACTAGGAATGGCGGGGCCCCGTGGTGAACTTTTGACATGCCCCCCCCCCCCCCCCCCGACTGACACCGAAGACCGCGACCGACCCCCTCCTACGCATTCCTGCGCCCTCTATTATGCCCCATAGTGGCCCCTGCACACAGTGTTATGTCACTTAGTGGCCCCTCCACACAGTATTATCCCCCATAGTGGACCCTGCACACAGTATTATGCCCCATAGTGGCCCCTGCACACAGTATTATGCCCCATAGTGGCCCCTGCACACAGTATTATGCCGCATAGTGGACCCTGCACAGTATTATCCCCCATATTGGCCCCTCCACTCAGTATTATACCCCTAGTGGCCCCTTCACACAGTATTATGTCCCATAGTGGCCCCTGCACACAGTATTATACCCCATAGTGGCCCCTGCACACAGTATTATGTCCCTCAGTGGCCCCTGCACACAGTATTATGTCCCATAGTGGCCCCTGCACACAGTATTATACCCCATAGTGGCCCCTGCACACAGTATTATACCCCATAGTGGCCCCTTCACACAGTATTATGTCCCATAGTGGCCCCTGCACACAGTATTATACCCCATAGTGGCCCCTGCACACAGTATTATGTCCCTCAGTGGCCCCTGCACACAGTATTGTACCCCATAGTGGCCCCTGCACACAGTATTATCCCCCATAGTGGCCCCTGCACACAGTATTATGTCCCTCAGTGGCCCCTGCACACAGTATTGTACCCCATAGTGGCCCCTGCACACAGTATTATCCCCCATAGTGGCCCCTGCACACAGTATTGTACCCCATAGTGGCCCCTGCACACAGTATTATATCCCTCAGTGGCCCCTGCACACAGTATTATGTCCCTCAGTGGCTCCTGCACACAGTATTATGTCCCATAGTGGCCCCTGCACACAGTATTATCCCCCATAGTGTCCCCTGCACACAGTATTATGCCCCATAGTGGCCCCTGCACACAGTATTATGTCCCACTGTGGACCCCCATAAACAATTATTATACTCTGGGGTCTTTTCAGACCCCAGAGTATAATAATCAGAGACCCGGGGGAGAAAACCATAAAAAAAACCCTCTGTTACCTATCTCACTGCTCCTATGCTGTCGGCCTCCGAAGTAGTCCATCTTCAATGACGTCAGACGTCACATGACACGGGACGCAGGCCAGTGTCATGAGACATTAGACGACTAAGCTGAAGCCTGCCCGGATCGTGGAGAGGTAAGTAGCAGTGTTTTTTATGTTTCTTACCTCTCCCGGGCCGCTGATCATTATACTCGGGGGTCTGAAAAGACTCATGAGTATAATGATAGCAGCGGTAGCGGCTGTCACAAGGCCCCTAATATCCCGGGCCCTGTGGCAGCTTCCTCCGCTGATTCCGCGGTAGTTACGCCACTGGATACAGATATAAGTACATATACAGCTACAGGTACAGATATAGGTACAGATATGGGTACAGGTACAGGTAAAGATACAGCTACATATACAGGTACAGGTGCAGATATAGGTACAGATAGAGATACAGGTAAAGGTATATCCTTGCAGATATAAACAGCTACTACCTGGACGTATATAGTTGTTAAACTGCCACCACATACAGACTCACTGCCATGTGCATTAGAATGAAGCTGAACCTGAGCATTAAGTCATCTTAATAATTATATAATGAAACATTATAAAACTTTCTATTATTACACTTTTTACATAAAATGATTCCATAATCTCTTGGTCAGACCCAGATACTGCTCTTTAGATGAAATGATTCTGAGCCGCAGTTTCCCCCACATGAGCCGCCTGTTATTGTCTATATATTGATTTGCTCCTTAGTTTATGTGCAGGTTTCCCTTGAACATTAGACTGTATAATGCGGGGCGCTACAATCCTCTCCTGTGCGGTATTAGATGTGCAGATCAGCAGGTTTAGTATCATGGTGTAGTATAGACAAGCAGCGAGGTGAATAAAACATGATAAACTGTGTTGTTATTCTCTGTACTATATTCCATTATTTATTAATGGGTGTATTTTAGGATATTGCTTTGTTTCACTCTAGTCATTGCTCCTCTCATGGCTTCATTATGAGCCAAATAAGCCTAAAGCTAAGACCTCCCAACGTAGCGAAACCCAGGCAAAAAATCGCTGCAGAAAAACACTCAGCGAAAACACATTGCAGCCATTATCTTTAGCATATTTCATATGAGTTTTTTCTCTGCAAGTTTGCGTCGAGTGGGTGGATGGATGGGAGGGTGGTTGGATTGTAGGTACAGTAGTCCTTGGGGTCTAATGGGTATGGGCGGGTGTAGGGTGGGTGGTTGATTAGGTGGCGTGATAATGGGGTATAATAGTCCTTGGGGTCTAATGGGTATGGGCAGGTGTAGGGTGGGTGATCAGGTGGCGTGATAATGGGGTATAATAGTCCTTGGGGTCTAATGGGTATGGGCGGGTTTAGGGTGGGTGATTAGGTGGCGTGATAATGGGGTATAATAGTCCTTGAGGTCTAATGGGTATGGGCGGGTGTAGGGTGGGTGGGTGATTAGGTGGCGTGATAATGGGGTATAATAGTCCTTGGTGTTTAATGGGTATGGGCGGGTGTAGGGTGGGTGGGTGATTAGGTGGTGTGATAATGGGGTATAATAGTCCTTAGGGTCTAATGGGTATGGGCGGGTGTAGGGTGGGTGGGTAATTAGGTGGCGTGATAATGGGGTATAATAGACCTTGGGGTCTAATGGGTATGGGCGGGTGGTGGGTGGGTGGGTAATTAGGTGGCGTGATAATGGGGTATAATAGACCTTGGAGTCTAATGGGTATGGGCGGGTGGTGGGTGGGTGATTAGGTGGGGTGATAATGGGATATAATAGTCCTTGGGGTCTAATGGGTATGGGCGGGTGTAGGGTGGGTGGGTGATTAGGTGGGGGGATAATGGGGTATAATAGTCCTTGGGGTTTCATCTTCATTTGGTGGCAGCTGGACCCGTTTTGGGCAGCGATCCCCACAGTCCCCCTCTTCCCCCAGTAGGATTTAGAGATTCCTCTTTTTGTCTGCCGATGTGAAGTCTTGGATGTGGCCCGAGAATCTTTGGTAGTAGATGGCCCTCACAGCTGAGTAGTTGGTGCAGTGTAGCAGGTAATGGGCCTTGTCTTCTAGGACCCCTTGGTCGCAGTGTTGGCACTGTCTGTTCTCCCGTGGTTTGTACGACTGCCTTGGCCGCCCAAATCAGAAAGGAGATCAAAGAAAGTTTAAGCGTTAGACTTATTATTACATACCCCGCATGTCCCATGGTCTCACCATTTAGTATGCAGTGCTCATGCTCTGGTGCATGCGTGCTACAGACCACCGTGTAGTACATCTGGTTTCCCGAGCACTGCGCTGTAAAGGTGGCTTACGTGGAATAGATCTAGATAACACAATTGAAGTAGAATTCTTGGCGACTGTCAAGCATAGTTGAGTAGGTCAATATCCCTGTCAATGGTGTTGACTCTGTTATAAAGCAGATGATCATTGTCATTAGGAGAGAGTCGTAAAGTAGCCATGCTGCAGAGCTGTAATCATGATAATGAGAGGTGATAGGAAAGGTTATTACAATGCTTACATGACTAAGTACTGAAGCTAGCGCTGCCGGAATCAGCCGCTCGTATTGTCCTGACCTTTAAAGTAACACCATCTGATCTTTTTTCCTTCCAGATTGAAAGAGCATTTTATACAATAGTAAAGTGGTGACAGCTCTCTTAAAGGGAGTCTACCTGCTCCCCCTCACCCATAAAGTAAATACCCCTTATTGTAGGACCCCTCGTCAGGGTTATACACAAACCTTTCTTATTTGTACCTGGGTTCCGGGAATGGAAGTTTGTGCAAATAAATTGTTATAATATGAAAAGGTTGTGTATGGATGGTGATTGGTTGGATTCCGGACCAGGAACTTGCTCCGGGTACCGGTGATCACCGGGAAAATGGCACACCGGTCAGCTTTGACTGAGGTGTCAGAGGGGTTATTGCCTGCAATCGGTGCAGGCACCATTGGCGGGCATTACCAGTGGGTGTCTAATGTATAAAACAGTAGACATCCGGCAGCCGCCATGTTCAAACACCCAGCATTGGGAAAGGGTTACAAGGGATTGTCCAGGACCTAACAAAGTTTTTTTTTAAATGTAGATTGTGAGCCCACAATGTAAATTTTTTCCCTACCTGTATGTCTTTTTGGAATATGGGATGGAAATCCATGCAAACACGGGGAGAACATACAAACTACATGCAGATGGTTTTTTACCCGTGGTGGGATTTGAACACCAGGACCCCAGCGCTGCAAGACTGCAGTGCTAACCACTGAGCCACCATGTAGCCCTGACCTGACAAAATTTGAGACTGATGAGTAGACATGGGCTAATCAGCTCGCAACAAGCCAGGTTCATCCCAAATATTCCAAATTGTTTGGATTTTTTTTATGAAGCCAAACAAATGGGCGAATTAAAATGTTCACAGCATTGTACTCTGGGCTTTCTACAGACCCAGAGGTATAATAGGTGGAGATCCAGGGCAGGTGAGAAAAAAAAACATTCATACTCACCTTCCGTTACCTTCTTCGGGCCTTCTTGTGTTGTCCAGTGCTCTTCTGTGTCATCATCGTCCCGGGCTCAGTGCTGAGGCTTGTGATTGTACACTATATACAGATTCCTGTCCATATACTGTAGTGGCGGTGCCTGGAACTGAAGTTCAATCTCCTGAAATGGAGCAGGAGTGGTTCCTACCGTATACCTGGTATGCGGCTTTTGGAGGGCAAAACAGCTGATCAACATAGGGGTCTGGGTATCCTGTTAATAGATCATTTGTATCCAACTTTGCTAGGTCCTGGAGAACCTCTTTAGGCTAGGCCTACACGATGCTCATTATATTGCCTTGTGACTCTTTCACTGATGTTCTATCAGATTTTCTGCAACTAGTAGCCCCATTATGACTGCAACACATTTTCCAGGGGGTGTGTACAATACAGAACAGTCTACACCCTTCCCCCATCCATTATTACTACTACTATTTTTTTGCATGTAATTCTGCCAGGAGTAACTGTAAAATAGGAAACAAATAGCTGAGAACAGCCTAGATGATCATAATATAAGATATTCATGGACACTGGATTGTAAATCCAGGTTATGATACAGCTAAAAAAGATAAACCTGAGCACAGTCTATGACTAACATCCCATCAGCAATATCATAACCAGATATTCATAAGTAGATAGGCTCTCCTTATACTCACTGTGAGTTGTAAGAAGATGCAGACTCATCTCTGTGCAGATATGGAGTGACGATATCCCTTCAACCCTGTCTAAGCCTCTCCCCTCTGCCAGATCAGTCCTCTCTGCGCCAAGCTGATGAGATGCAAATACATCGAAACAGCTGTCCTTGGCTGAGAGACTGTATCTGGTATAATCCCAACATCATTGCAAACAAAGGCCTCTGAGAAGGTCGGCATGATGTTAAAGGGAGCGCCCTCTATAGGTTTGCTTGAATGAGACTCTTTCTTCCTAATTACATCACGGAAGATAGACTTGCACATACTCAGTCAGCGCCCTCTATTGGTGTGCATACTTGAGGCACTGGCATCCTAATTACATCATGGAAGTCAGATTTGTATATTCTTCCCATGTTCAGATGATCTCAGGCAGGGAAAGCTGTGTGTAGACATGCATAAGCCTGCTGGTTTCTAAAGATGGAACTTCTCTAGTAAGGGAGTGAATGGGAAGGGAGACACCTAGTAGCAGAAATATTAGTGTGGTTTTTCAGGCAGAAAACAGCAACATTTTTAAATACATTTCCAGAATCACATGATTCCCTAGCGGAGCAGGAATGACTTGTAAGTCTCCGTACTGCCTATGTAGGCACACACTCTCCCTAATGTGTACGATTATCCCCTGACCCTGGTCTATAGTCTCTTACTCTACCAAATCAGTATCCCTGCGCTATGCTGAGGAGGCCCAATAGGCCGAAACAGCGCTGTCCATAGCTGGGAATCTGTTCCTTTTGGAATAGAAATACTAATTTGGCAATTAAATCTGCATCATGTTAGTAGGCTTATTAACTGAGTCATGCATGATGTTAAGGGGGCTGCCCTCTAGAGGGCGGCGTACACAGTGCGCTGTTCTCCTAATTACATCCTGGAGAATAGATTTGCATATTTTTTACCCAGAATCCCTAGCGGAGCAGGAATGACTTGTAAGTCTCTGTACTGCCTATGTAGGCACACACTCTCCCTGATGTGTACGATTATCCCCTGACCATGATCTATTAAGTGAGACTAAGTTTTGAGGATGACACCCGTGACTCTGCAGGGGTGTTTTGACTTTATATTTTCTCCCTTTTAATTAAATTGCTCATTTCCACATTTAGATACACTATAACATTGGGGAATTGGTCTAATATTGAAACATGTTGCGAGAAGTTTCCTTTAAAGGAATCCATAAGGTGCCATGTTTTTCTGGTGAATTCTCTCGGTATAATCCAGTGGGTTCAGCGTTTCTCACATCTATTACTATTAATAGTGTTTTACTAACAAACATAATATAGCGTTAATGTGATAATGACCTTCCTTACTACACCATTCATTGCCTCCCAATAGCAATGGACTAGAAAATTGAGATAATTAAGCTGTGAACGGAAAATTTCCATCTTAATAGTCTTGGAAGGCTTTCCATATTATCGGCTGCCTTGATCATTTCTGTTAGTTTTCCATAATGCTTGACGTACAAGCCGAGGCATAGCTTGAAGCACTTGGGGCCCATGTGCAGAATCTGTAATGGGGTCTCCACTTACGATGGGATATGTATTATAGTGGCATCTGCTTATGTTATTAAGAAGCCTTTGGGTCCCCTCCAGCCTTTGGCTCCAAGCCCCAGCAGTCATTGCACCTTCTATAGCTATGCCCATGAGTAAAGAAAGCTTAGAGGGGTCCAGGATTTGGAGCAAACTACTGTGGTGGGTGTAAGCCAAACAAAAAAGACATACTTGCCTATCCCCAGTGTTCTGTTATCCCGTTGTGATCCCCTTTTCCTCTTGGTGGGGTAGGTAGGAATAATATGCAGCCAAGTAAGAACCTGGATTATTGCTCTCTAATGTATATAGCTTCTAAATTCCCCATACAAATCCATGCTGGAAAATCTGGTCTATTCATTGGCCATATATCCAGGTCCAAACCCATTCAGGATGCTGGGACTCCTTGCATTGGCTTCACTATCCCGTACTGTATAGATAAGATAAGATATTCCTTTAATAGTCCCACAATGGGGAAATTTCAGTGATACAGTTTCATAGATGGTACAGTAGTATATAACAAGAGAGAAACACATACAAGCTCATGGCAGATAGAGAAATCCTAGGAATCATAGCAACTAAAAAACACAGACACACTGCAGGATCATTTAGTTCTCTGTGTGGATTGATGTTAATAATAATAATAATAATAATAATAATAATACAGCCGACTGTGGTTGTAGGACACGAGGAGGGGGTCACAGCATGTGGATATAACAAGCAGAAATTTTGTAGAGGTGGGGGACATAGTCAGCTATCATGATAACATGTGGCAGTTCCTTTGGTAGGTGGTGAGATCTCCTGCTCACAGCTGATAGTTCGGTATCTTGCATCAGCACTATTGTCCTTTTAACCACAAAAAATGCCCCAAATGTCCTTCATCACAAGCCCTCCTCCTCCTTTCTTCTTACCACTGTGTTCTACTGCCCCAAAGAAGTCAGAAACCATCCAGGTATACATGGTGCTGTTCTCTTGCCAAGCTTCCATAACTCCTGGGGTAGGTGGGTGATAGTAGGTTCCCAGGCTGTAGCAGAGTCCCACGTGTACACAGTAGAAGAAAGAAATACCAGTCAGCTGTAGGCATCTTCACACATCAGTAATAGATGCCAAAAAAATCATCTCCTTGAAGAAGAAGTCCACACTTCCATGTAAGTTTTCCTCCATGCCGCATGGTGTCCATGGGGGGATGGTAGCGGGCACATGTGTAGACACAGGAAACCAGCTGAACCAGGTCTTGTCATTGTCCATGCTTTACAATAGAAACAAAAGGAACAAAATACTCCACAGGGTCCTTCAAGCAGGCAGGGACTTCAAGCACCATAGTTCACTATAATGGAAGGAATCCCAGTCTCCTGCATGGGTTTGAACTAGGATATATGGCCAATGAATGGACCAGATTTTTGGGAAATCTGACGAATGTCCGATCCGGATTTGTCAACCCAGATTTCTCCAAGTTCAAGAACCCCAAGAGTTCATCTGAATATACAGACATCATAGATATCGTTATGATATGTTTGGTTGGAATGATCTTGTGGATCGTGTGTTGGGTGCAAAAGAAGAAGACTGTTGGAAAATAATACCAAAAATTTTAACAAAAACATCTTTTCCCTTGGCTTTAGGTTTGCAGACATAATCTTACTTCAACTCTTGACCTCAGATTTAGAAGCTTGTTAACTCTGCCATATGGGACCGTTACGTTGTTAATTTCACCGGGAATGACAGTCTAATACTCACACCACCTTACAAGGGTTGAAAAGGCTTCGGAAAATTTTCTTCACCTCAAGGTCATCGCCACCTTAGCCTAATCGAGGATAGCCGGAGCCGAGTATGGAGTATTACTCTCTAGAATTTACCGAGGTTTATCTGCTGCAGGATGCTTTATAGAAATAATTATATTTATCGGCACAGGATTAATAGTCAGTCCCAGATCTCGGTTCTAAGTAATTAGTCAGGAGATCTAATCTAAGAATTGACCTCATTGTCTTTTCTGCCCATTAATTTCACAATAACAATATAAAAACTAAGCAAAACTATCTCATTATGGAAGAAATTTAGGATTCAAGGCTCACTTAACTCCAATTAATTCACCAGTCGTATTAATCATACAGAGACCCAACGGCAGGGGTATTGCTATTTCTTCCCCACATGGGCACATACTACTACTGCTCCACTTGTATACTACGGCCCTCTATACACAGTCAACTCACATTACTATGACCACCTGATTTTGATGGAATCCATGGAGAATGTGATGTGTCGTTGTCTGGCTTGTGAGTATATTTGTTGTCCAATAAGCATCACTCATTGTTGTCATGGGCTCAGTTGGGAAAAATGGCAATTATTGGCTCTTAGGCCAAGGATGGCAGTATTTCTCAAACAGCGCAGTTTTGATGTTTTTATATGATCCTGTGGTGAATGTGTATCATGAGTGGGCAAATGGCACCATTGGTAATAACTAGAGATGAGGGAACAGTAAATTGTTTGAGGTTTGATATTCGTTTCGAGTAGCCCCTCAATATTCAACTACTCGAATCGAATATCGAACCCTATTATAGTCTATGGGGGGAAAATGCTCGTTTCAGGGGTAGGCAACGTTCGATCAAATTATACTTACCAAGTCCACGAGTGAGGGTCGGGCTGGATCCTCCGAGAAGTCTTCTCCGTGCAGCGTCCCCGCGGCATCTACCGGCTCTTCATTCACTCTGCCAGGCATGGGGCCTGGACAGAGCCGACTGCGCATGCCCGCACTACAAGCGGACATGCGTAGTCGGCTCTGCCCAGGCCCGATGCCTGGCAGAGTGAATGAAGAGCCGGAAGACGCCGCGGGGAAGCTGCACGGAGAAGACTTCTAAAGGTAGGAGAAGAACCAGCGTTGATTGGCTGACTGTATAGCATTCGGCCAATCAATGCTGGTTCTGCATCGAACTTTTACATTCGAACAGCGAGTGGTACTGGATCGAGTACGAGTATTTCGAATACCGTAGTATTCGATCGAATACCTACTCGATCGAGAACTACTTGCTCATCTCTAGTAATAACAAAAATGCTATTGATATAAGTGGTGAATATTGGCTACGAAGGTGCGTGAGTGCTGAACAGAAAGCTACAGTGGTACAGCTCTTTGTGAAAATGAACCAGGGACCTACCAGACCCAGCAAACACTACTGGGTATTGGTACTGGGCTCCGAAGCAGTTGGCTGCACCAAGATGCATTGCAGAAAAAGGCTTCAATTTGTATGACAGTATTGGGATTGGCAAAGGGTTGCCTTCTCTGATGAGTCACGTTTTCTACTTCATCGAACGGATGGACATTGGCATGTCAGGCAAGGAACATCAGAGAACAAACACCCTGCAACCATTGCTAGAAAAGCACAAGGTGGTGGTGGCAGCCATATGGTCTGGGGAATTTTTTCGTGGCATTTTTGTGGGCCCGCTCATCCATGTGGAAGGCTCTCTGAACCGATGCATATCACGTACACCCATATTTAATGTTTGTCTTCCCCGGGGTAGATTAAGTCTTTTAGCACTGTAATGTGCCATATCTTATGGCTAGAAATGTTCAACATTGGTTAGAGGACCTCAACAAAGACTTCCAAGAACTACCCTAGCTCCTAATTCCCAAGACTTGTGCCCAATTGAGCATCTGTGGGACCACTTGGATCGTCGTGTTCACATGATAGATCTTTCCCCTTGTATCCTCCACCAAATGTGGGATTTACTGCAGACATCATGGCTCCACATACTTGAGACAACCTACCAGCACCTTACTGAGTCACTTCCAGCCTATTTTAGGGTGGTTACTCTAGTTATTAGCTGGTGGTCATTATAATGTAACTCAACAATGTGCGTATATACTGTAGAACCACTAATAGGATATGCACAAATATAGGTGGAAACGAAAAATAAAAACAAGAGGTCACTTCATAAGGGCTACTTGTAGGTACACTCCATGGGAATGTGGTGAACTTATATTGTTGTGCAGTAGATACAAAGCTCATTTCTTATATATTAAGGCAACCTGTTTGGAATCCTCAGCGGGTCCGATCATCATACTGGGGTTGGATGCCGTGTTGGACTGTCCCTTCTCTAATCCATAGAAACATGAGTTTAATTCCAGCAGTGAAATGAAGATGTTGGTACACAGCGCCGAGATGTCTTGTCTTTATTAAATTCAGAGCAATGTGGTTTGACATCGGAACAATGTCTTCCTCGGGCCATAAAAACTGCAAAACATTGACTGCTGGATGTCCCTCATCAGTTCAGAATTTAATAAAGCCGATAAGTCTAGTCACCGCGCATGAACATCTTCGTATCCCTGCAGAGGAGAACGAGCGCGAAGAAACCCATCTTCTATGGATTAGAGAAAGGAATAGTCCAACACCACACCCAAGGGTAAATCGTTTATTTGCTTCAATGCACAAAATGAAGTGAACGAAGAAGAGAAATGTAAATTCTATCAATATTGGGTGTCACCTTTGCCCTTTGCCTTCTTCTCAGTATAGACAGTTAATGGCAAAACTCGGCAAGGAGGTTGTTCTTGTCGCCATCTTGGAGAACTGAGCACAGATCTTCTGTGGATGTAGGGTTGCTCCAGATCCATCTGTCTCTTCATGTCATCCCACATAGACTGGATGATGATAAGATCAGGGCTATGTCTGTAGGAGCCATATCATAAGATCCGTGTGACGCCCATGGACCGGCCGTGTCGTTCTATCATGGCCGGCGGTCCAAGCATGGTTGTGTAGCCTTATGTGAGGTTCTTAGTATACTTTTTGATCAATTTAGTTGATAGATAGATAGGAGATAGATAGATAGATAGATAGATAGATAGATAGATAGGAGATAGATAGATAGATAGATAGATAGATAGATGATAGATAGATAGATAGATAGATAGATAGATAGATAGATAGATAGGAGATAGATAGATATTAGATAGATAGATAGATAGATAGATAGATAGGAGATGATAGATAGATAGATAGATAGATAGATAGATAGATAGATGATAGATAGATAGATAGATAGATAGATAGATAGATAGATAGATAGATAGGAGATAGATAGATATTAGATAGATAGATAGATAGATAGATAGATAGATAGATAGATAGAGCTATAGATTCTTTCTAGAACTCTATGGCTGTTTTCGAAACCGTTTCTTCCTCCGTAGGCAGCAATACTCATCTATGTTTAATTATGTCTAAATAATTCCTTATGATGTCCTTTCATATACAAACCTTTATTCATGTATATTTTATTATACTGACTTTTATCCCTTTCAGAGCTGTTCTTTTTGTATCCGCAGTCATAGATGGGGCCGGCTACCTTTCACCACTGGCTTTTTAGATACTTGTGTCCTACTCTACCTGTCATATGTGTATACAGTCTCATACATGATCTAGTCTTTGCTACTTAGTCACCTCCTATGTATAGAGGAAAATATTGTATAGGTCTTTAGTCCACAAACACATATGGACAATGGAGCGGCGTGTCTTCAATTCTCTACAGGAACATTTCCAACCATCTGGTCACAATGGGAATGCGTTGCGTGATTTGCCAGGTCATTAACCTCTTCCACTGGCACAGATGACAAGCCATAAAGCTAACAGTCCCCCATCGGCCGTAACACAACTAGTTATGCAAAAGTACCTCATTACCGTTACTCGCCTCCTTTACTTTCCTGCCTCTCTTCTTTTTTAAGGGCCATTTTACCGCGCGCGGTATACAGCCAAACTCATTTGAGACTAATGCATAAGTTTATCGAGTTCAAAGCCAAGAAATAGCGTATGCAGATATTAGACGGTATTGCTTGCTGGATAACGTTCAACTTTTTATTGCTTCTTCAGAACGCACATTGTGTAGGAGATACGTAGGCTTTGTAATAGAGTCTCAGAAATGCTGACTGTGCAAACCTGATTAAACTTCTTCTCTTTGTATCTCATGAATATAAGGGCACTGATATTTTACCGTGTTTAGTATTGAAGTTAATAAAATGCACAGTTTGGGGGAAAATCTTTGGGGTCCACTTCTTTCTATACGTAGAATAGGATCTTTATTATACCTCAGAGCAGCATTCATAGTTCTGCAGATACAGAACAATCTGGGAGTGCGGTGGGGGGTGAGGGGTTATGATAAAGTTAGAAGAAATAGAGATTATGTTGTTAAATAGGTTATTATTGTAATTCAGGATCAACCCAAAGATGGACACTAGGGTTGAGCGAACACGATCTTTTTATGTGGGATCGAGATCGGTGATTTTTCCCACAATGCATTGCTTAGCCTTCACACTGAGTATACAATGTATATTCAGTGTGAAGGCTCCGCTGCGGTTCCATAGGAATGAATGGAAGCAGCCGACACACAGCCTTAACCCCCTGCGCGCCAGCTGCCTCCATTCATTCGAATGGAAGGCTAAACTAAATCTCTAGCAGCTACTTACCTCTAGAGATGGCTGCTCCGGTGCCCTCCTTCTTCTTGCCTCGCTGCCCGCCTCCCAGGTTAGTGTTTAAAGCACTAGGTAGGCGGGGCTTGTGGCTTAGAGTGTGGGCGGGTACAGGGCGGGGAGACATGACGTCTCCCCTCCCAGTACCCGCCCACACTCTCCTAACCTGGCAGGGAGGGGACAGCGAGGCGAGAAGAGCAGCGTGCAGCGGCAGCGAGGCAAAGAAGAAGGAAGGCATCGGGCACCGGACCAGCCATCTCTGGAGGTAAGTGGACACCAGGGGGGACTAAGTAGCCAGAGGATCAAAAAAAATCCTCTGGCTACTTTAGTGATTCACTACACAGCGTGGATTCTAACAATTGTTAGATTCCATGCTGTATACTGAATAGGATTGCTTTTAAAATCCGATCTCCGATTAATAAAAAAATCCCATTGACTTGCATTGGGATCGGAATTGGGATCGGGTTCGAATGAAAAATGATCGGAAATCGGATTTTAAAATCGATCCTGAAAAGTCAAGATCGGCTCAACCCTACTCCCAAGCTGCCGGTAACAGATCGAAGTGGACTCTGGGGCAACAGGGTAGATATTCCAATTTTTGGATGGAGGTATGGACCCGCTTCTATCAGACATTGTATGTTGTGGATAGCTGCCTACTCCTGCATTTGGAGGAGAGAATCAGTAACACCATCATTATGTGTAGGGGGCACCAAGTGGGCGGGTAAAACAGGAAGTCTTTGGAGTGCAATCTCAGCCAATAGCATCAAGTGATGTCACCAGATGGGTTGGCATATTAAGGGTTGAGCCGATCTTGAGATTTCAGGATCGATTTTCAAATCCGATTTCTGATCATTGCCCAGCCGATCCCGATGCCAATCGGGATCCGATCTTCCCCGATCGCTCAACCCTATTAATGATATATACATGAATACGGTTGAACCAATCTTGAGATTACCTCTGACTTCGATCCTGCCGGAAAAGATCGGGATCAGAATTCCAATCACGATCATGAAATTTACTCGATCGCCGATCGGAATCCGATCTTTTCCGATCCCGATCGCTCAACCCTACATATTAGCATTTTTTCTTTACAGTTCTGTAGATGGGGTGAGATTTTGGTATATGTTTTATTAACTGGAAAGGTTTTCCTTGCATTTCACTTAAGTAGGAAATAGGAAGGGAAAATGTGCGTCCTGAGCAGCGGTTCGGTGTCTAGAAACAATTCCCGGCTGCTATCACTTTAAATTTATTTGAATAATTCTGAGTTTGGAAGTTTCGGAGTTCCACTCCATGGCTTCAGCTTCAATAAAAGCTCAATCAGGGTAGTCGGAATTGAATCTATTAGAATGAGCAAGAGAGTTGAAAATTCTTAAATTAATGTGTCGCCAATTGTTCTGCTAAGACAGATCACTCCGAAAGTGAATGTCAATGAGGAAAAAGTGAGAGCCGAAATGAACAGCTGCCAGACAGAGTGAAAAATTCCCCGCAATACAAGATTAGATGAGAAATAGAGGTGAAGTAACTGACTGTAGCCTGCGCCGATGTAACTAAACATGGGAAAGAAACATCAACTCCGGCCATGGAGAGTGATAAATGTGTGTTAGACGGTAAAAGGCTCCATACACAGGAGAGAAGGGGCGCGGGAACCCAAGGATTTTCACCAATTATGTTATGGGGCCCCCAACTTTGCTCAAAAGGGGTTATCTAGTTTCTAATATTAATGGCATATCCTTAGAATTGGACTTCTCCTGGATCAACACTGTAGGGATTGTAGGGTTATAGGTTGGACTTAATGGACTGATGTCTTCATCCAACCTCATCTACTATGTAACTATGTAACTATGAATATTAGATCTTCGATGACCCGGCAGCTGAGATCCTCAAAGATCTGTTGTCCTGGGAGAGCCCAGTTCCCGGCAGGTTAATAATACTGGGAGCTGCACTGCTCACTCACCAATGGGTTTTGGTATTGCGGCACTGATCCATTGAGTTAAAGGGATTCTACCATTAAAAACTTTTTTTTGTAGATAAGACGTCGGAATAGCCTTTAGAAAGCCTATTCGTCTCTTACCTTTAGATGTGATCTCCGCCGCGCCGTTCCTTAGAAACACCGTTTTTTACCAGTATGAAAATTGGTTCTCTGGCAGCGATGGGGGCGGGCCCCAGCGCTGGAAATGCGATGGGGGCGTCCCCACTGCTGCTCGAAAACAGGCTCCAGCAACGCCTCTGTCTTCTGCTGGATCCTCCCCTTCTTTCTTCGGCGTCACCTCCGACGCCTGCGCAGTTGGCTCTGCCAGTGAGATACTAGTAGAGCCAACTGCACATGCGCGCAATTGCGGCGTCTGAACTATGGCCACGGGCATGGGCAGTTGGCTCTACTAGTGTCTCACTGGCAGAGCCAACTGTGCAGGCGTCGGAGGTGACGACGAAGAAAGAAGGGGAGGATCCAGCAGAAGATAGAGGCGTCGCTGGAGCCTGTTTTTGAGCAGCAGTGGGGATGCCCCCATCGCATTTCCAGTGCTGCCCCCCCCCCCTCGCTGTGAGAGAACCAATTTGCATACCGGTAAAAACCAGTATTTCTAAGTAACGGCGCGGCGGAGTTCACACCTAAAGGTAAGAGACGGATAGCCTTTCTAAAGTCTATCCCGACGTCTTATCTACAAAAAAAAACTTTTTTAATGGTAGAATCCCTTTAAAGGAAACCCATCACTACAAATCAAATGGTGCAAAGTGTGGCTCCTGGCATCTAAACAGTACCAATCTCCGAACATAGCATCTGCCCGGCCTCAGCTGTGGAACCCTCATGGAACTAATACTCATGGCCTTATCCTTACTATAGGTCATCAGCATTAGTTCTGGATAACCTTTTTAAAGGGATCAGGCATGTTGAATTTTAGTGGAGATAAGCAGTACAGTGGATCTATTTTGATCCATTTTACAGACCAAATATCACCAATTACGGGAACTATTGATAGAGGGATTTATTGCAATTGCCATATTTAAAGTTTGGATAGGGCAAATGGAGTTTTTTTGTCTTCTTCTGGCTCAACGTGATATAGAATTATAGGTTGGACTTGATGGACTCATTTATTAGGTTACCATGTTACAACAAGTCGGCGGGGGCTATAGAAATCTGAAGGATTCAAGTACTGTATTCTGAATTTTCACATATACAAATACAAGCAACGTCAGCCAAAACTGATGTTTTTGACCAGAGGGCCAACTATCTTAAGTTCATGGGATTGGGATGTGCTTATGATGTTGGGGATAACGCATATTGAGTGTCAACATGACAAATTCTTCATTCTCACGGGAGATAAATCACCACCATAAGTCATGGCCACTAATTTTTCGGACATCTTAATTTCATTTAATAGACCAATGTTGATCTTATGGCTAACAGGATCTTATGGCTAATAATGATTCTGTAGTCTTCAGCGGTTTCTTTAGAACTTTGACCCAGTATAATATTGTTATTGTAGTTGTGTTCCCACCAGGGTGACCACTAGAGAATGTCACTCTTATGACCCCAGCAGGGTCGTAACTTGAGTCGGTGCAGAGAGTAAAGCCACAGCGGGGCCATGGAGCCTTAGGGGCCCATAGGCTCTGGCACCACCAGTATTGAGATTGCATCTTCCATCTGGCCCATAACCAAGGAGACCCACAGATTACCCTAACCACACTAAGGTGGATTAAACTCCTTAGCATCCGAAACCATCACTATCAAGAATTCACTGTGGGGATGAGGTAGGGGGCCCCGGACAAAAGATTGCACCCACAAGACTTTAGTTACACCACTGGGCCACTGCCCTCGATTTGACTTGACTGGCTATAGTCATTTGGGTGACAGTGACGATCGCTTTACAAGCACGACCCCAATCTGTCTGACCATGAGATATTTTGCTAGGAAATTACCCTATAATGGGATTATCCAATCTGATTAGTTACACTTCAAAGGGACAATAAGATTGGTCGGCACATCCAAAGCGTGAGCTAATGCCGCTAAGTAAAAGGTAAAAAATGAGCATGGAAATGAAATGGAGTTCTTAGTCGCCTTTGATTAAACTGTATATGACCACTCACCACTTTGGGTCGACCTCATTCTGGCAATTTCTAGCATTGACTCTTTTGTGCATTATTTTAGATTTGGAAACATTAAAGGGGTATTCTGCTTTCGGGAAATAAAAGGATATTCATTTTATTATGACAAGTGATGAATCTTTTTAGTATGATGTAGTAGACCCTCGAGGTTTTTAAAACCTTTGCCTGTATATGGTGAAATAAGAGAGACTGTGGAGAAGAAGGTCACTAGGTTAGAGTATTCTGGAGTCTTATAGACTGGTGGACTCTGTAGGCAGAGGTAAGCACAACATTGTGGTAGTAGTTGTTGAGGTTTTTTTATTTTTCACCTTTTTTATACCTCAAAAACTCAAAAATATCAAGAGAAAATGCATTTCTACAATTATCGTCCTTCTTTACCATAACCATAACCCCTACTATTCCAGTGTAGATGGATAGTTTGGTTAAAGGGGTTTAAGCCATTATAAAAGCTGCTTTCCTAAATGTAGACCATCTAATTTCCAGTTGCGTGCCAAAGGTTGTGCAGACACAGTAGGCGACTGGAGACCTGGTCTTTTGATATGTAACAGGTAGCTGTAAGAAGACGGAATCCGTGCTCTTGAATCCTTCAATACTGTCCAGAGATTTCAATATAAGAAAATCTAACTAAAAATTTTAAGCAAGGGAATAAAAATTAAAACCCATTTCTAACCCACTTTAAATGTTTTTTGAATATTTGTAAAATATATTGTTATCATTATTATGTTATGTATATGTTTATTTAGCTATTTTAATAATTAATGAAATGGTGCTGTGTATATGAAAAGTAGAGATGGGAGAATCTCTCAGGTCAAACGAGCTTGATATGAACTACAGCTTAAATTGACTTAAAACATAGTGTAGAACACTGTCAGGGCTCCTAGGAACCTATCTATAATACATAGTGTATAACACTGTCAGGGCTCCTAGGAACCTATCTATAAAACATAGTGTAGAACACTGTCAGGGCTCCTAGGAACCTATCTATAAAACATAGTGTATGACACTGTCAGGGATCCTAGGAACCTATCTATAAAACATAGTGTATGACACTGTCAGGGCTCCTAGGAACCTATCTATAAAACATAGTGTATGACACTGTCAGGGGTCCTAAGAACCTATCTATAAGACATAGTGTAGGACACTGTCAGGGCTCCTAGGAACCTATCTATAAAACGTAGTGTAGAATACTGTCAGGGCTCCTAGGAACCTATCTATAAAACATAGTGTAGAATACTGTCAGGGCTCCTAGGAACCTATCTATAAAACATAGTGTAGAATACTGTCAGGGCTCCTAGGAACCTATCTATAAAACATAGTGTAGAATACTGTCAGGACTCCTAGGAACCTATCTATAAAACATAGTGTAGAATACTGTTAGGACTCCTAGGAACCTATCTATAAAACATAGTGTATGACACTGTCAGGGCTCTTAGGAACCTATCTATCCAATTTCTAGCTCTCTAAAGCAAACAGACAAAGTTACACTATGTGATCAAAAGTATCCAGACACCCCCAAAAACATATGTTTTTCATATTAGGTGCATTGTTCTGCCACCTACTGCCAGGTCCTCCATATCAGCGACCTCAGTAGACATTAGACATCGTGAGAGAGCAGAATGGGTCACTCCGCGGAACTCACGGACTTCGAACGTGGTCAGGTGATTGGGGGCCACACATCACGCAAGTCAATATGCCAAACGACGCCTTGCTCAGTGTAAGGAGTGTAAACATTGGATGATTGAACAGTGGAAAAACGTTGTGTGGAGTGATGAATCACGGTACACAATGTGGCGATCCGATGGCAGGGTGTGGGTATGGTGAATGCTCGGTGACCGTCATCTGCCAGCGTGTGTAGTGCCAACAGTATAATTCGGAGGCGGTGGTGTTATGGTGTGGTGGTGTTTTTCATGGAGGGGGCTTGCACCCCTTGTTGTTTTGCGTGGCACTATCACAGCACAGGCCTACATTGATGTTTTAAACACCTTCTTGCTTCCCACTGTTGAAGAGCAATTCAGGGATGGCGATTGCATCTTACCACACGATCGAGCACCTGTTCATACTGCACGGCCTGTGGCGGAGTGGTTACACAATAATAACATCTCTGTAATGGACTGGCCTGCACACAGTCCGGACTTGAATCCTATAGAACACCTTTGGGATGTTTTGGAACGCTGACTTCGTGCCAGGCCTCACCGACCTACATCGATACCTCTCCTCAGTGCAGCACTCCGTGAAGCACTCCACAAAAATGTTTTTCCCCCTCCGCTGAGACCCATCATATCTGGTGTAGGATCCATGAATGAGAAACTTTGTCAGTGGGTCGATAAAGTATTGCAACCATTTGTAACACGTATTCCTGGTTACATTAAAGATACCAAGGAATTATTATGCACCATGGATGGGTTTCAGTGGAGGGGGAATTATGTGTGGGTTTCTTGCGACGTTATGTCGCTTTATTCTTGCATACCACATGAAGTGGCCCGACAAGCTGTTGCCTTTCATTTATCCAGGTTCTCAGCATTCACGCCCCAGTTTTGTGAATATGTATTGTCGGTTGTCGATTACCTGCTCACGCATAATTTTTTTATGTTCAACAATGAATTTTTTTTACAGTTGCTGGGTTCGCCAATGGGGGCGAAATTTTCGCCCTCTTTGGCGAACCTGGTAATGGCCTTCTGGGAAAGTACTTTTATTTTTGGAGATAACAACCCTTTCAAGGAATCAATAGTGTGGTTCGGTCGATACATCGACGATTTGCTGTTTGTCTGGCAGGGTGCACCGGATAGGGTCATAGATTTCATTGAACACTTAAATAACAATGACTTCAATCTCAAGTTCACTTATCATATGGATAAGACAAGCATTAATTTTTTGGATTTAACCCTTTCAGTCAACATGGAAACCAATCTAGTATATACTAGTTTGTATAGAAAGCCCTTATCGGGCAACACACTTTTACATGCACGCAGCCAACACCCTAGGCATACGATCAAATCACTCCCAGTTGGGGAATTAGTCAGGGTTAAAAGGGCGTGCACAGATTCTAAAAAATATGACATCAGTGTAAAAGAAGTCACCAACAGGTTTCTTGATCGCAAGTACCCACCTTGGACCATAAGAAGGGCTAAAAGTATTGTGTCCAGGAGAGATAGAGCAATTCTGCTCTCGAATTCTGCAACTGACACATCTAGCAGAGCCGTTGAGGGCAGGGTGGTTTTTTCCACGACATTTAACACTAACTATTCCCAGATTGTAAACATCATTAAGCAGAATTTACCCATCCTTAATCAGGATGGAATATTGGGCAACATATTATCTAATGGATGCCACTTCGTGTCTAAAAGAGGGTGCACATTGGGCAACTATCTTTCACCTAGCTTGTACATCCCCCGAAAAACAACAGTCACCACGCCCACATCCACATGGTTACATCTCAGAGGTTTTTTCAAATGTGGTCTGGGTCGATGCAATGTATGTAAATATGTTACCAAAACCTCTCAATTTTGCAATTCAGATAGAAACCAAGTATACACCATAAATAACTTTTTCAATTGTTCAAGTTCGCATGTTATATATGTCGTCACATGCACGAAGTGTGACTTAGATTATGTAGGGTGTACAACCCGTCCATTGAAGGTTAGAATTGCAGAACACTTATACAGTATAACCAGCACCATTTGTTCCAAAACTACTGGAGTTTCTCAACATTTCATCCAGTTACATAACAGGGACATCAACAGCTTTACATTTAAAGCTGTCGATCAGACTAAGAAACCAATACGTGGAGGTAATCGTGAACACCAGCTAAAGATTCTTGAAGCGAGATGGATACTAAAGCTTGACACCAGATACCCTAAGGGGTTAAATAGGCGCAATGATCTCGCTTATATCTATTAAAATATTGGCAGTATGGGTGCGTTCATTGCGAGATCGCGTCTCCGTAGTTTTACACATGGTCTTGTATAGCGCATGCGCACAGTCCTTGACCCTTATTTAGATTTAGAATGGTTATGTTTACACAGCTCATCGCGGAGTCAGGCCTCTGTTTTGGGGTTATTCATGGTGAGTTATATATTTTCCTTCAATATTTAGAGTACATCATTTCAGTTTGAATTGGGTTCAATCTTTATGCATATTGTGTTGTTTGTAGAATATTTAAACAGTCTGTGCATTAGTTAGGGCTGAGACCCAATGTGCGATGCACATACATGTATTCATACATGCATGTGAATATTTCATCACAATTATAGTTAGTGCTTCATCATTGAGGTTCCTTCCTTCCTTTTTTTAACACCGTTGTTTCTCTAGCAAAAATACAGTGCCACAATTTTGTCATATTAATATAATATATTGTTAGCTCAAATAATATTTCATTTGCAGCACATGTCATAACGGACTATTTGTTTTAATTTATTTTCATTTCATTTTTATTGTTTTTTGCATCGAATACATTTAATGTGTTTTTTTGTTTTGTCCTGTTCGTTTTGGGTTTTGTACGTTTCTTTGATAAATTGAGATATGTAATCTGCTCAGTTTAGATTTCAGCTGTTTTTATGTACAACTCCTTCCGCCATATAAGGGTGTGGGCTGATTAGACATACCAAGCTATGAGTAAGAAACGATTTGTTTCGAAACGCGTCAGCTGGTCAGTCTAAGTCTGTCACTGACATCTGCTGTGGTCTCAGTCATCCATACGCCTTGAGCCACGCACTATATATGGAGATGCATGTATTTTTTATCATGGATTAAATAAAGTGAACAATTTTTATCAATAAGGATTTCGCTGGACTTCACGTCTCTTTCCATGTTGTTCTCCGTGAAGAATGGGCTGCCATTCCCCAAGAAACCTTCCAGCACCTGATTGACCGTATGCCTGCGAGAGTGGAAGCCGTCATCAAGGCTAAGGGTGGGCCAACACCATATTGAATTCCAGCATTACCGATGGAGGGCGCCACCAACTTGTTGTCGCTTGGGACACGTTTGTGGTTATGAGCCACATGATGAATTGGCTTGTCAAAAAAAAGCAACAAAAATTATCCCTTGATGGGGGCAGATGTGAAATCATAATTGATTTGGTTTCTTTGATGCCAATACTGTGCCACCAACTTAGTGCTATATTGGAATTTGATGGACCAGGCCATGGGTCATGTCTGGCTGAGTGGTGACAGTGTTGGTAACTGTAGCAATATGAGTGGAAGTGCAACATGGAATGATATAATGGATAAGGCGGCAGGACATTTTCCACTCGTAGGACTGACTTTGTCAATAAAAATAATGTAAATCACTCTATGGACAGTTACATAGCTGTACTCTACCTCTGTTCTGCTTTTCACTCCAACACACACAGTTCTGCTACCTTCATGTGATCTCCCACATACACAGCTCTGCTACATGCATCTCCTCTGCACACTCATCTCTGATGCATTCACCGTTCCCCCACACACTCAGCTCTACCACTTCCCACAGCTCTGATACCTCTACATAACCCCACACTCAGCCTTACTTATTCCACATTTTCCCACACACTCAGCCATACTACTTCCACTTTTCCCACACATTTAATACTGGTACCTACATGCAAACCTGCACAGGTTTTCTACAAGCTTCACCCGTACATGTGACTAGGCTCACTACCCCCTGGAGGTCTTTATACAACCAACGGGGGAGTCATGACCAACAACTTGTATGGAAAAGCGACTTTTATCCGGCAAACAAATGAGTTGTTCGATGTATCTGGGGTGTTGTCGAGTTTGCTAGAGCATGCATTTTTATACAACCAGTGCGCCTTTTAACATAAAGATTGACAGGTGCTGATGCATGATGGCCACGGGCAAAACCAGTTGCTCTGGCAGACTCGGCCACTTCCAGGGTTCACTGTATAGCTCATTTGCAAGAGTCTGAGCACTACCATGACTGTAACACATTCTTTTAGTATTGCTTTTTTTCCTTTCTTTTATGTAATATTAGTGTAGAAAATTTGGGACTGTGATAGATTTCTGTGTAATATTTGCCCTGGGGGGAGAGTGTTGTGTTAACATACTGATTGCAATGTATGTGGCCAGTCTCGTACTGACTGTAATGTATACATCCATGCTGACTATAATGTATACGTCCAGTCTTGTCTAGTCTTATACGGACCATAATGTATACACACAGTCTTGAGTTAATCTTCCTTCTCTCAGAATAGAAATATACAATAGAGGATCAAAACCACTTTAGTGCCGCTCGGAGATTTCCGTCACCCAGAGTCTCCGACGCAGTCTTCAAGTTTTCATAATTGAAATTATTGGCATAATGTGAGCGACGCGCCAGTGATGGAAATCAATGACATTGATGTTTGTGTTGTGTCTATCCAAGTGGTGACAATGCTGAGGAGGGCTAAAGGGGGTTGGAAGAGCTACAAATTGCTGGGTCATTGTGCAGATCATGTATAGATAGGTAGGTGTAGTAGGAGACCCATAAAATACAACTTGCCCATATACAGGGGTTATTTATGACTATGATATTTTTTGCTCTGACCTCTTTGCTGCTTATTAGAGATGAGTGAAATGTTCGAAGTTCGATTCGAGTAGCCGCTCAATACTCGAACATCAAACCCCATTATAGTCTATGGGGAATAAATACTCGTTTAGGGGGAAACCACTATTCGACTCAGGAGAGTCACCAAGTCCACTATGACACCCCAGGAAATGATGCCAACACCCTGGAATGCAACTGGGACAGTAGGGGAAGCATGTCTGGGGGCATCTAACATGCCCAAGTCACTGTATTACGTCACGATCCCTGTCAGCTTGCAATATGCACAAGCTGACTTTTTCCCATAGGAATGCATTGACCAGCGTTGATTGGCCGAATGCCATATAGAGTACAGCATTCGGCCAATGAAAGCTGGTTCTGCCGGAGGCTCGTCTATGAGGAGGCAGAGTCTAAGATGGGACCAGAATGGAGACTGCTGTGGACCGCTCTTAGACTTCGCCTCCTCCGGAAGAACCAGCGTTGATTGGCCGAATGCTGTACTCTGTATGGCATTCGGCCAATCAACGCTGGTCAATGCATTCCTATGCCGAGATGTAGCAGTGCTGGCCGTGCGCTCAGTTCGGCTACTCCAGAGATGAGCCGAGCTGAGTGCATGGCCAGCACTGCTACATCGGAGATGACGCTGGTTCTGCCGGTGGAGGCAGAGTCTAAAATCGGTCCACAGCAGTCTCTATTATGGTCCGATCTTAGACTCCGCCTCCTCACAGACGAGACTCCAGCAGAACCAACGTTGATTGGCCGAATGCTGTACTCTATATGGCATTCGGCCAATCAACGCTGGTCAATGCATTCCTATGGGAAAAAGTCAGCTCCAGCATATCGCAAGCTGACAGGGATCCCGATCAGATAGAGCCCCAAAGAGCTAGGTGAATGACATTCCCCCCTAAATAAAGGTAATCCCTAGCTAACCCTGCCTGTACATCTATCCCTGTCTCACAGTCACATAGTTCACAGTCTCATATGAACCAGATATTAAATCCACTGTTCGTATAAATTGGAGGTCGCCTGATTTGGCCAGCCAATTACTCTTTATGATTTTTTTTCGATGCCTCCGTTGTCGTAGTTCCTGTCCCACCTCTCCTGCGCAGTTATTGGTGCAAAAAAAACTTACGTTGTGTAGTGGCCATGCTTGGTATTGCAGCTGAGCCTCATTCATTTGAATGAGACTGTATTGCAACAAGGTCATGTGAGTTACTGAATAGGACCAAGCACTGGACTCCTAGACAAAGGAAAAGCAGAACTGAACAGATAACTTTTCTAAGTACATATCAATCTGTTCAGCTCCTCCTGTATATCCTGCAGATAGGACACTATATACAATCAGCTCCTCCTGTATACCCTGCAGATAGGACACTATATACAATCTGACTAGTGAAGGGATAGTTAATAAATATTTTAGTCCTCTTTATACAGTTGTATGTGTTACATAATTCATTGTACTTTTTGTGTGTTGCAGTGCCTTCTTTCTGGGGATTGGTAAATTCAGCCTGGAATCTGTGTGCGGTTGGTAAGCGGCAGTCGCCTATCAACATAGAAACCAGCCATATGATA
This sequence comes from Leptodactylus fuscus, assembly GCF_031893055.1. Classification (NCBI taxonomy): domain Eukaryota; kingdom Metazoa; phylum Chordata; class Amphibia; order Anura; family Leptodactylidae; genus Leptodactylus; species Leptodactylus fuscus. The sequence continues at coordinate 13,894,171 of NC_134270.1, forward strand.
TTTGATCCTTTCCTAACATCGCTGCGCATAAACACAGGAGGACGGAAGGTAAGAGAATTTTTAGCGCTAAATTGTATAAAAATCTACATAATGTGATGGAACTATGTATGAATAAATTGCACTACCAATTTGGGGCATGTCGCTGCTAGAGTTGAGCAAATTTCACGATCTTGATCGGGATCGGCTACAAAATTATCGTAAATTGGATTTTGAAATCTCAACCCCAAAAGTGACTTTTCCCATAGAGAAGCATTGACTAGGGTTGAACGATCAGGATCGGGACAGATCGGATCCCAATCGGCGATTGAGCAAATTTCACGATCAGGATCGGCTGGAAAGTGATCAGAAATCGGATTTTAAAATCGATCCTGAAATCTCAAGATCGGCTCAACCTTATCCCATAATCTTACATTGTCCAATCAGGGCTGACAGTATTGGAATATATAGGGCCACACCCTTTTGACAAGACGAATCATCAATACTTAGTTGTCAATGTATTGATAAACTGCTAGGAGGACATACTCCAGTGTATTATAGCTGGAGGACCATGGGAGGTGACAAAAAATTTTTAAAAAAATTTATACACACCTTCCGTTACCACTTCTGCTCCTCCTTGCAGCGTTCGGTGATCCGTGTTTTCCTCCCCTGGACAGGTGACATCACAGAAGAAAGACGGCGTATGGTGTCTTCTCTGATGTCATGCACCCGGGTCATTGCTGATTGTAAACATCATGATGTTGTAATTATAATAAAGTCATAATTTTGTCAGTTGCAACAGTGGATGCCATAAACACAATGGAAAAACATTGCTTTCTCGTGCAGCTCTCCATGCTAAAAAGATTGGAGTAGATGAAATGTTGTCCTATATTATGTCAAAAAGAATATTCTGTTGAAAAACAAGTCCTAAATTATCTGCATAGCCTTAAAAATTTTAAAAAAAATCTGACTGAGAAAGGCAGAAACTAAAAAATTCTCTTGGTTCCAAAATGGCTTGTTCATTAAAGAGAGTCAGCGTATGAACCCAGTCCTGCATATACATAGGTTAGGGTCACCTGGCTAGAACAGGGTTTCCTCTTGTGAATTGGTGCCTCTGTTGATTTTTTTTTGTCAACATGCAAATGAGCTCTTTGGAGCAACAAGAGCATTGCTGATCACTTATTTGCAGCAATGGCAATGCTCTCAATGCTTCAAAGAGTTCATTTTGATATTGATAAAGCGGCAATATCTCAGCAATGGAGGGCCTGATTCACAAGGGGAACAGACTGATTCTGGTAACCCTAACCTATCCTTCTGTAGGGCTTGGTTGGTATATTGGGTTCTGGTGACACTAACCTATCTGTCTGCAGGGCTGGATGCGTTGGGTTCTGGTAACCTTAACCTATCTATCTGCAGGGCTGGGTATGTTGGGTTCTGGTGACACTAAACTATCCATCTATAAGGCTTGGTTGGTATATTGGGTTCTGGTGACACTAATCTGTCCATCTATAGGGCTCGGTTGGTTTATTGGGTTCTGGTGACCCTAAACTATCCATCCGTAGGGCTTGGTTGGTATATTGGGTTCTGGTGACCCTAACCTATCTGTCTTCAGGGCTGGGTGTGTTGGGTTCTGGTAACCTTAACCTATCTACCTGCAGGGCTGGGTATGTTAGGTTCTGATGACACTAAACTATCCATCTATAGGGCTTGGTTAGTATATTGGGTTTTGGTGACCCTAACCTATCCATCTATAGGGTTTGGTTGGTATATTGGGTTCTGGTGACACTAACCTATCTGTCTGCAGAGCTGGGTATGTTGGGTTCTGGTGACACTAACCTATCCATCTATAGGGCTTGGTTGGTATATTGGGTTCTGGTGACACTAACCTATCCATCTGCGGAGATGAGTGGGTATGTTGGGTTCAGGGAACCCTAACCCATCTATGCACAGGGCTGGGTATGTTGGGTTCTGGTGACAGACTCCCTTTAAGGAGTTTCTGTTAAATACTTTGGCCTCAACATAGTCCACCTGACACTAAGGGCCCATTCAGCCCAATTTATAATCCTAACCCTGGCTTGACTGGACTGAACTGGCCGATTTATGGTGAGATTAGTCATTGGGTCCAATACACGGTCCATGTTGCCCAGCCCAAACACAGCAATCTTTTGGGACCCTATAAAGGTGTGGTCCAGGTCCAACGTATTGACCTTAACTTTTTCTTTTCAAGCCAATGACATCACGTCCGTTGGTCACATGGCCATGTTACAACCCCCATTCAAATGAACGGGGTTGGGCTGCAATACCAAGCATGGCCACTATACAATGGTAAGTAGTGAAGCGTCCATATCAATCAGTAGGAAAGCCCTTATAACTTGCCCGTAAGCCCTTGATATACAATATTGAGATTTATTATTATTACATAACATTGTCTCTTACCAGCGCTTTATGCTCTAAACACAATGTTACCGTCGAGAAAGCCAAATTGCGAATAAATTCTATACGTTCGGTGAAAGCAAAAAGTGCATAAAATAATAAAAGATTCATTGTTTCATATAAACCCTTTAAAACTGCCATTTCATTAAAAATTCCCTGCGTATCTGGTAACATAGTAACAGACAGTCAGAGATTACCAGGCCTCGCCATCTGTGCAGATTAATGTTTTGTAAAACAAAGAGCTGCAGATGAAAGGGAAGGATTTGCAGATAAAGGATAAAAATATAAAATATTTGTTGATTTTGCACCCGGCCGCTTCACTTCTAAATTTGTCATCACATTAGTCACAGAATATGCAGCGACCATCTTCTCTTATACAAAGTAAACCGTAATACCAACACGCTCGCATCTACCGTCGCCTCCTCGCTATACGCTGGAGATTGCTAAATGATGGTTTACAAAATTGCTGTTTACTTTTTCTGCCGTATTAAAATTCCGAGCGATTTACCATATTTTCCTTCAGACGGCCAGAATGGGATTTATCAACATTAGTCTCGATGGGAAGACATCTGCTTGTGTCCTTGTACTAGTAACAAGGGAGGGCTGACAACATTCGGCCCAGAGGCAAGCACAAATAATTGGCTCGTAGCGGCGCTGCCAGAGGTATATTAGGAAAAAATACTGGTACAGGAAAAAAGTGGTGATAAGAACCAATGGGTATGTCAGCCCGCAGGGCGATCGGGTCTGAAATCTGGTGAAGAAGTTGTCAGAGTGATTTCCTGTAATAGTGAGAAAAAATCTTATGATAGATAGATAGATAGATAGATAGATAGGAGATAGATAGATGATAGATAGATAGATAGATAGATAGATAGATAGATAGATAGATAGATAGATAGGAGATAGATAGATGATAGATAGATAGATAGATAGATAGGAGATAGATAGATAGATAGATAGATAGATAGATAGATAGATAGATAGATAGATAGGAGATAGATAGAGAGATAGATAGATAGATAGATAGATAGATAGATAGATAGATAGATAGATAGAATAAATGGAGAAATATAGAGATTAATAGATGGATTAGATGCAGTGTTGACAATAAGGGAAGTTCTTCAGGGTCATATACCAGAATTGCAGCATTATGTTGCTGTGATTTTTGGTACAAGGCTCCCAAAATTCTGTCTTTCCTTCATTCTGCAGCACACCTGCCCGTTCTCTAAGTGGGTGGATCATTTACATGAAACTATTGTACAGTGGAAAAATCACAGTTTGCAGTTTTTTACCTGTGAAACATGAAAAACAACTATATGAAAAGAAATGCAAAAAACCTCCCTAGCAAAGCCCTGACTATTCAATGTACAGAGTCGCTGCTGCACTTTGTTTACTGTGCTATTAAAATACCTCTTGGAAATGTGTCCCTAGAAGCGTCTGGAGAATCTATTCTTTCTTCTTCTTTCTATTCTTTTTTTCTTACTTTTTATTAGCTTGAGAAAATCAGACATAAACTTAAAGCGCAGCTTGAGTCATAAAACAACCTTTCATAAATGAGTAGTCCAGGTGAATATAAGAAACCTTGTAAAATATCTTATTAAGGAAATCTGTTTCCTTCTCTGGTTATCAGGTTGAGCTAATTTTTACATAGAAGTCTATGGAGAGAGGAAGGAGGAAGAGGAGGCTGCTGGAAAAGACACAGCTGCTATACTCTGTTACATTGTATGATGGCTCTTCTGATACTGCTGTATCTTCCAGATAAGACTCTACCACTGCATAGACTTCTATGTAACCCAGCTTGGTAACTAGAGTAGGTCCTTTATGGTGCCGTGTCATACTATTACGTCACACCATCGCCGTAATAGTACGTCGCTAACCTGCAACATTATTTCTACCTCTCAGCTGTGTTACACAACCGAGGTTTGACACCAGAGTACAAGATACTCCAACTCCAGCAAACAAAAAAAATGAACAAATATCATAGGCGTGTGTCACCATCGTTGTAGTGGTTCGGTTCTACATCGTTCGGGACACTCCGGAATGATGGAGATCCTGGTGCTAGTATCTTGCTAGCAGACATTACTTTCACTAGTACCCTTACCTTCCTCTGCAGTAACATAGTCAGTGGGGTTGTGTATAGTAACAACCAGGTAGGACCATGTGGACCAAACGGTGAGCTCAGCTCTGCTACATCTGTAGAACATTATAGTAAATATTGGGTTATTTTTTTCCCTGTAACGTTTGCACGGAGCTGTATTTGGCATTGAGCTATTTCCTCCACACATACTGTAAATCATTCTGTCCCTGTCACTGAGCCAGAGAGCAGAAGGGACGGGGCGGGCATTGTGCAGGATCAGAAATCTCATCCAGCACTCGTGATAGAACACAAAGGGGGTAGGTGGGTTACATTATATACCGTATATATGCGCCTCAGTTTATATCATGAACATGTATGCATTTTACTCCATACCAGAATTTATAGCGTTTTCCGTAGCCAGGTTTAACATGACTTTTAACGTGTTAAGTAAACAGATTCTAATCCCTGTAATTTGAATTTATTCCATTGCTTTCAATGGCTTTTGTTGTCAGATACCAAAGCGCAGCAAGTTATCCGATTCCAGTTAGAGATTGCTCCATCTGTACTTTAAAGGGATTGCCCAGGATCCATGGATATGTCATCAGATCGTTCAGGGTCTATCTATCTGTTTCGGCCACCAGAAGCCATATACAAGGCATACAGTTGGGAGCAGCCCTGCTCCTATTCAAAAAAAGCTGCAGTTCCCTGGCACCACCACTACAACGTATGATGCTCCGAACACTGCATACAGCTTCCGGTCCATGCAGTGTAGCAGTAGTGTCTGGAACTGAATTGGAGCAAGGCCTGTTCTGGCCGTATACTTAGTATATGGCTTCTGGTAGCCGAAACAGATGATCAGGTCACCACTATGGTGTGTGACTAGGCCTCAGAGTTCACCACTGTGGTTTGTGACTACTAGAGATGAGAAATGAATGGATGTAGCCGGCATGCGGGGGGTTAAGCGGCCAGCCGCCGGCAAAGACTACGTGCCGGCCGCTTCCATTCACTTCTATGGGAGCGTGCTATTCGAAATGGCTGTTTCGAATAGTGTTCGCTCATCTCTAGTGACTACGTCTCAAAGGTCACCATTGTGGTCTGTGACTCGGCCTCAGAGTTCTCCACTGTGGTCTATGACTAGGTCTCCGAGTTCATCACTGTGGTCTGTGACTAGGACTCAGAGTTAACCACTGTGGTCTATGACTAGGTCTCAGAGTTCACCACTGTGGTCTGTGACTAGGTCTCAGAGTTCACCACTGTGGTCTGTGACTAGGCCTCAGAGTTCACCACTGTGGTCTATGACTAGGTCTCAGAGTTCTCCACTGTGGTCTATGACTAGGCCTCAGAGTTCACCACTGTGGTCAGTGACTAGGTCTCAGAGTTCACCACTGTGGTCTATGACTAGGCCTCAGAGTTCTCCACTGTGGTCTATGACTAGGCCTCAGAGTTCACCACTGTGGTCAGTGACTAGGTCTCAGAGTTCACCACTGTGGTCTATGACTAGGTCTCAGAGTTCACCACTGTGGTCTATGACTAGGTCTCAGAGTTCTCCACTGTGGTCTATGACTAGGCCTCAGAGTTCACCACTGTGGTCTGTGACTAACCCTCAGAGTTCTCCACTGTGGTCTATGACTAGGTCTCAGAGTTCACCACTGTGGTCTGTGACTAGGTCTCAGAGTTCACCACTGTGGTCTGTGACTAGGTCTCAGAGTTCACCACTGTGGTCTATGACTAGGTCTCAGAGTTCTCCACTGTGGTCTGTGACTAGGCCTCAGAGTTCACCACTGTGGTCTGTGACTAGGTCTCAGAGTTCACCACTGTGGTCAGTGACTAGGTCTCAGAGTTCATCACTGTGGTCTATGACTAGGTCTCAGAGTTCACCACTGTGGTCTATGACTAGGTCTCAGAGTTCACCACTGTGGTCTATGACTAGGTCTCAGAGTTCACCACTGTGGTCTGTGACTAACCCTCAGAGTTCTCCACTGTGGTCTATGACTAGGTCTCAGAGTTCACCACTGTGGTCTATGACTAGGTCTCAGAGTTCACCACTGTGGTCTGTGACTAACCCTCAGAGTTCACCACTGTGGTCTGTGACTAACCCTCAGAGTTCTCCACTGTGGTCTATGACTAGGTCTCAGAGTTCACCACTGTGGTCTATGACTAAGCCTCAGAGGTCACATGGGGCATCATCATAACCCTTGTGGCCGAGCCTCGCAAATCATTCACGAAACAAATGTATCACCATTTATTACTGAACTCTTTCAATGGCTACAAATGTATTTTGATGGATTCTATTCTTTTGACTTTCATAGAATCCGTCGGGATTCTGAGCGTTCTAGAATTTGTAATGACTGCGAATTGTGTTATTCCTACCGTCAAATATACCAAACAGCTTGACGAAAAACCCACTCAGAATCTCACAGTGTGAACAGTGCCTTACGTAATGCAAATGTAAAAAGTTTTCAGGAGGCGAATACCTTTTTCATAGCTTCAGACTTCCTGACTTCTTGAGATTGTGGTCTTCCTAATGTTTGTTTTACCGTGAGACGCCGCAGTCACCGGTCATTCCGCTGAGCTCAAGCATTGCCGTTATCTAGAAGTATCTTCCGATTCAATCTCTCGAGTGTAACATTTAATATGCGAACACACCAGTTTTTAAGCAGTGTAATGGCCAGCGCATGAAAAATTTAAGTATAGTCTTAATTTTAAGTAATAAAGTATTACAATTTGCAGCAGGAATTATATACACAATAATAAACTCCGCGTCTACATAAACTTTAATGAAAATCAGGATTGCGGTTTTAATGTAAGAAATGCAAACGTTCTAGACGCGCTAAATGGATATTTCATCTTATTGCCACGAAGATGCCGATAAAATATTACGACTTTATACGGTATAGATCCGGCTTCACAGCAAGTTCCGGAATTCTTGGGTCCTTCTATGATCTAGTTAATTATACATTGATTTTAATAGTATTATTGGATACAACAATTCACTGCATGTTAAAGGGGTATCCTGGTTATGTCAAGTTACCTTGCCTGTAATGTGATGATTGGTGGGGTCTGAGCCATTTTGACACATTGGTGGGCCCAGTGTAAAGGTTTCATAAATGGGCTCCCCCATCACCATCACTTAGACATACCCAACCTGCACAAATTGGAATGCACTCTTAGTGGCCGCCACTTAGTATCATGTCTATGGCACATTGTAATGACTCCTTAGTGGCCCCATACGATATCAGGTCCATCAGTGGCCCATCACAGTCAAATGCCCCTCCAGTATCACACATTAACCTGCCCCCCGTGTCCCCTCCTGGTTGCCACCACAGTTTAATTTCCTCTCCAGGTTACCCCCATAGGTTTATGTTCCCCTCCAATTGCCCCACTGTTTCACGTCCCCCCTCCAGGTTACCCCTACAGGTTTATGTTCCCCTCCAGTTGCCCCCACAATTTCATGTCCCCCTCCTGATTACCCCTACAGCTTCTTGTCCCCCTCTTCGGTGCCCCTACAATTTCAGTGTTTTCAGAATGCCTAATACTCGCCTTTGCCCTTTCCCTGTTCTCTCAGGTCTCTGGTTGCGGAGACTTCATGGAGCAGTAGATATAAATGATGTCACCACATCATGTCTACTCCTCCCCAGACACTGGGAGCAGAAACGGGGACCAAATGGTCCTCAGAGAGAGGACTTCTCCAGGTTTCACCATTGTATTGAACTCATTTGTGCCCAGAGAATGCAGATGAGTTGTTGTCGTGGGACAACGTTCTAAAGAGTTGACTATCCGACTGTCCCAGGGACCAGAGCAACTGCGCCATTTACCCTATGGGAACCCCATTAACCACAAAAACAGTGGGCCTATTCTGCCATCTGATAGGAGTGTCAGGTTGAGCAGGTACACCTTTGTTCTCTTCATTCTCTAATGGACTACAAGAGAAAGCCAAGAGCTGTACTTACCTATCTCGAGAAGCTTCATACTAGGGAATGGAGACCACCTGTTTCCTTCATTTGGTGGTACAAGGATCCTCATTTGTCATGAACAATTGGGGTCTCAGTCATAAGACTCCGACCAAACAACAAGTTCTTCAGGATAGGGAGTAACCTAAGATCTACAATATCCATGGGACAAGCTGGTCCATCTAGATGACATATACACCTATCAGCCATAATATTGAGACTACTATGGGTAGATTCACATTACTGTCAGTGGTTCATTGTTCTTACCTATGGAGCACAACATGACAGAGACCCATATGTGTAGCCATGAGTCAGATAGATAGGAGATAGATAGATAGATAGATAGATAGATAGATAGATAGATAGATAGATAGGAGATAGATAGATAGATAGATAGATAGATAGATAGATGATAGATAGATAGATAGATAGATAGATAGGAGATAGATAGATAGATAGATAGATAGATAGATAGATAGATAGATGATAGATAGATAGATAGATAGATAGATAGATAGATAGATAGATAGGAGATAGATAGATAGATAGATAGATAGATAGATAGATAGATAGATAGATAGGAGATATATGGAGATAGATAGATAGATAGATAGATAGATAGATAGATAGATAGATAGATAGATAGATAGATAATGAATAGATACATATAGTCTGTTAGTCTCCAGTGCTATTTTTTCTATATAGTGAAATAAAACCTAAATAAATTACACAATACATGTATGCCCCCTATATAGAATATCCGTATCTAGAATTTCCAGCCTTCCAGATAATGACTATACATTATATTAGAAGGGCAGCCACAATACAGAACAGACAGGACGGCGCTTTGCAGATTAACATAATATACTAAGAACTATTCCCTTTAATCACCAATAATTTCTACGGCATAAAAGTGCATTAACACAGTTTGCATTGTGCAGAAATTGTTCTCTGGTGGAGACAGCTCAGCATTATATGGATAAGAGCAATAGGCACAACATGGCTCTAATAGTCTGTCATCATCAATCTTCAGGGTAGAAAAAAAAAAGCACTTTGTTAAAGGAAAGGTGTTTGAAGCAGAAAAACCATAAAAGAAATATGTCAAAGAAAGCTAAAGCGTAAGTTTGGATGGACAATTATGAATGTACCGGAACGTAATGGTCCAGGCTCTTTACTACTACACCAGACGTAACGCGCAGTGCCCTCTGCTCAGTGACATTAAGGCTGACCTTGCGTGTTCATACATGTCATAAATGTTTCGGCCTCTACAGTGACATAAGTCATTTTATAAGTGATATTGTTGTTGTTAAAGGCATGTTGTCTCTTGACCGACCTGCAAAGGAAAGGGAGGAGGAGGCTGTTAATTGACTTATTGCCTCAATCTGTGTAGTGTTACAGTCTTGTCTTGAAGATCTAGCAGTGTTAGAAGAACTCTCTCTCTCTTTTACACTCACAATGCAGCAGTTATTTGTGTGTCTTTTTTCTCAGCCTCCTCCTCCCCCCTCTCCATAGACTTCTATGCAAAAAGTAAGTGGAGAAGGAAACAGATTTCTTTAATAAGATATATTACAAAGATTCTTATATTCACCTGGACTATTCGATTATGACAAGCTGGTTCATCATTGCAGGGATACTAAGTAATATTTTGATAAAATTTAATTGGAATTGTGGAGGTGACTGGAGTCGGTGATCAGGATCTGGTTGACCTCAGATTTGTTGTGGCTTCAATATGAACAAATGTGAACCGAGACTAATAAAGCCTTAGAAATAAATCAAGCATTTGATATCGGCCATTTCTCTGGTATTCTTTGGGTCCCCCCATCCTTTTACCACCTCGGTAGTTACCTTGCAAATTTGATAATATTTAGAAACATAGGATGTTGGTGTCCGAGAATGACTGCCTGGTCCATCTAGTCTGTCCTTCTATTATTTCCTTTTTATCTTAGGATAGACACGTGCTTGTTCCAGACATGTGTAAATAGCCTTACTATAGATTGCCCAATTATATCGGCTGGAGGTTTGTTCCAAGCGTTCACTACTCTTCGAGCTTACAAACAGATCGAGTTACAAAGAAGTCAATGGAGAGGGGAGGGCGAGCTCAGTGAGAGAGGAACTGATAGATCATGTTACATAGAAATCATCGGAGAGGGGAGGGCGAGCCCGGTGAGGGAGAAACAGACAGATCATGTTACATAGAAATCAATAGAGAGGGGAGGGGAGGGGAAGCCCAGTGGGAGAGACACAAATACAGGCACACTGGTTTGGATAATAGTAAGTGTTTGGCAGATTTCTACCAGTTTTATAGAGGTTTTTTAAGCAGGTGTTAGCAGTACTGGTGAGCTAGACATTTTACCTCAATCTGCCCTAGGACATCTGTAGCTTTCTTCTCCCCCTTCCCCTCTCCATAGACCTTTAGAAACTGCAGTCTTTTCTATAGTGAAGACGGATCTGGCAGTGAATTGAGCAGTTTAGCAGATAGGAGAGGAGTATTTTTTTCTGATAGGATAAACTACAAAGTTTTCCATATTCACCTAAACTATTTTTACCAAAAAAATAGAAACAATAATTACATTTCAAGAACTGTACCCCCAATAGTTTTTTCTATATAGAATTCTAGCCTCTTCCCGTGACTTCATCTGCTGGTTGTTGGAGTGGATGATCCGCCTATATTCAGCAAATTGCTGCCATCGATGGTTTGCCTGCTTCAGCCTTTTGGCAGCTCTTAAGCAGTCCTGCTGCTGAACTTGTTCCTCGCACCGTGTCCGAGATTGTTCCGGCATCTCAACAGCTCTCTGGGAAGCCATATAATGAGAGTGTTGTTGGCGTTGATGATCCGCCTGCTCCAGCATTTCGGCAGCTCTCAAGTTGGCCTGGCACTGAAGTTGTTCTTCGCAATTGTTCTGGCATCTCAGCAGCTCACTGCGACGCCATATAATGCGTGTGTTGTTGGTGTCGATGACCCCCCTCAGCTCCACTTGAGGAGAACTCTGTTGACTTCTGGCTTCCTTCATAGCTCTCGGTTGCGACAAATTAGATTTTTTTTTCCAGGCATGTTTAAAATTGGCAAACTGCCAATTTGGATTAAAGGTATTTTCCCATACAGTGTGTCAGCACTGCCTGGAGCAGATCAGATAATATGCAAATACATGTACACTGAGGGTTAGTGTGTGTTTACACAGAGAGATAACAACCCTGGGACCTGAGATAAGCTGCTGCAAGTGTAGTGTAATATAGTATATGAGCATAAATTCATAACAGTCATGAAGCCATGTCATTTATCAGGATAAAAAATCTACACAGAGAGATAACAGCCCTGGGAAATGAGATAAGCTGCTGCAAGTGTAGTGTAATATAGTATATGAACATAAATTCATAACAGTCGTGAAGCCATGTCATTTATCAGGATAAAAAATCTACACAGAGAGATAACAGCCCTGGTACCTGAGATAGGCTGCTTCAAGTGTAGTATATTATAGTATATGAACATAAATTCATAACAGTTGTGAAGCCATGTCATTTATCGGGATTAAAAATTTACAATCTATCTATGTGCCGAATTTCATTGATCAGTCAGTGATTGACTAACAAACATCCAAACACACAAACTTTCACATTTATAATATTAGTAGGATAGGATTTTCACAGACAGATCAGGTTACAGAAAAGTCTATGGAGAGCGGAGGGGAACAGATACACATTGCCCAAAATCGCAGTAAGTGTTTAGTAGTTTTCTAGCATATTTTTTGCAGTACTTTAGCAGTTGAGGTGTTAATAAAGTTCTGATGAGATAGAATTCTCACTCCTCCGCCCCTCCCCTTTCCATAGACTTCTATGCACTACAAGTGAAGATAGATCTGGCGGTGAATTGAACAGTTTAGCAGGCAGGAGAGGAGCTGATCAGAGCATTTTTCTCCCATAAAATATATTACAAAGTTTTTCATATTCACCCGAACTCTTCATTTCCAAAAACATATTGGAACACCAGTTATGCTTTAAGAATTGCGACCCCAATCCTTGTCTCCCTACGGCGTATTTTCGTTTCCGTATAGAGATAAAATAGCCATGGAAGAGTTAAATTGTCACTTTGTTTGTGCCTACATTATGAAGCGGTAAATCAGAGGCGCCGGGCTGTGTGCAGGATTACAAATGATCTATAGCAGCCCTGACTGACAGCGTGAGAAAATATATTGAATGATATTGAAAGATCCCTCCTGTGCGCTGTCTCCAGCTATTCCTCTGATTATAAACAGCTTTGTGACTTTTTTTTTATGAGCATGTTTTTCTCAGCCTCAATTATTGGAGCGGTAATGAAAGATACGAGTCCTCAGCTCTCCTATAAGGAGTGGGCGAGAAGCCTTTTATAAATGATCCGACCTGAACACGAGTCCTCTGTGGTTACTTTAAACGTCTTCAGAAGGAAACCAAGGACTTTGTTCATTTGACTTGCGGAAACCAAACCCAATTTGTGTTTTTCTTCCTCTCATTTAACATTAAAAAAAAATAAAAAAAATCAAGATTCTATTATACCTTAAAGGTTACGTGTGGATCTTCAGATGTGTCATTGAGACATGTTATCGGCAGGGGGTCCCCGAGCAGGGCAGGGAATAAAGGAAGCGCGCTATTCTACAGAGCACTGTGCCCTTTCCACTTTTGCCGGCCTCGCTTGGCTATTTTCATGTGTGAAGGTGACAAAGCATTAAAGGGAATGTGTCATCGGAAAATTGTTTAAATTAAGATTTTATTTTTAAAACATTTCGGTATCTATTTTTAAAGGGACTTTTCAGACTAAATGGATTCCTTATCCGTAGGATACAGCGTCAGTTATGGACCGGACCTGAAGCTGCCATGCACATTTGAATGGGACTGAGCTGCAGTCAGGCCATGTCACTGATGAACATGACATCACATGACCTAGTAAGCACTCAAAGAACGGATTTGCAGTGGCCGTAAAAAAAAAAACCATAAGAGGTTGACACTTCCTGTTCTGTAGAGATCACTTCTCGGCAGTCATCTTATTATCATCACGGGAAGAATTACAATGTAAGATAACTCCTATATATCATTAATAAAGGATCTGCCATTTGCAATGGGTGATATTCACAGCTTATCTTCTCCCCTCCCTATACAATGACCTCTGTACAGGTTACAGAGCATGCCCACAACACAGGGCTGCAGTGTGGAGAGGTGGGGGTAGGCCAAAGATGGAAGCTGTGATCATTATCTGATCATGTTGGTGACATTATTGCCAGTACAGACCCAAAGCGGTGGAGTTGAGTGGAAATTGATGAGGGTAACAGATCCTCAAGAGCATAACCCAGTCTCCAAGTCTCCAAGGTGTATGGATGGTGAATCAGGCGTCCTTAAGATTTAATAAAAATAAACAGGTGCAGGAGATGTAGCTAGCACATGCATGCTCGCTCACAGCACTGCACTCATACTCTTGGTTAACGTCCCTACCTGTATACCACATTCTTATACTTCTGTATTGTGTCTTGTATTCCTCTGTATTCTACCGCTTATTCTTCTTGTTTCTGTCTCTTATGTCACTCTATTCTAATTCTTACTCTCCTGTTTTCTGCCTCTTATACTGGTTTATTCTGCCTCTTATCCCTTAGTATACTTCTTAGTTTGCTATATACTGCCTTGTATGAGACTGTATTCTACCTCTTATTCTTCTGTATTCTGCTTCATATTCCACTATATTCTGCATCTTACTGTATATGACTGTATTCTTAAATTGATACTTCTGCATTAAACCTTTTATTCCCCTGTATTCTGCCTCTTATTCTCCTGTATTCTACCTCTTATTCCTCTGTATTCTGCCTGTTATTCCCCTGTATTCTGCCTCTTATTCTCCTGTATTCTACCTCTTATTCCTCTGTATTCTGCCTGTTATTCCTCTGTATTCTGCCTCTTATTCCCCTGTATTCTGCGTCTCATTTCCCTGTATTCTACCTCTTATTCCTCTGTATTCTGCCTGTTATTCCCCTGTATTCTGCCTCTTATTCCCCTGTATTCTGCCTCTCATTTCCCTGTATTCTACCTCTTATTCCTCTGTATTCTACCTCTTATTCCCCTGTATTCTGCCTCTTATTCCATTATATTCTGCCTCTTATTCCCCTGTATTCTGCCTCTTATCCCCCTGTATTCTGCCTGTTATTCTCCTGTTTTTGCCTCTTATTCCCCTGTATTCTGCCTGTTATTCTTCTGTATTCTACCTCTTATTCTGCTGTATTCTGCTTCTTATTCCCCTGTATTATGCCTCTTATTCCCCTGTATTCTGCCTCTTATTCCATTATATTCTGCCTCATATTCCCTTGCATTCTGCCTGTTATTCTCCTGTTTTTTGCCTCTTATTCCCCTGTATTCTGTCTCTTATTCCCCTGTATTCTACCTCTTATTCCCCTGTATTCTACCTCTTATTCCCCTGTATTCTGCCTCTTATTCTCCTGTTTTTTGCCTCTTATTCCCCTGTATTCTGCCTCTTATCCCCCTGTATTCTGCCTGTTATTCTCCTGTTTTTTGCCTCTTATTCCCCTGTATTCTGTCTCTTATTCCCCTGTATTCTACCTCTTATTCCCCTGTATTCTGCCTCTTATTCCCTTGTATTCTGCCTCTTATTCCCCTGTATTCTGCCTCTTATTCCATTATATTCTGCCTCCTAGTCTCCTGTATTCTGCCTCTTATTCATCTGTATTCTGCCTGTTATTCTCCTGTTTTTTGCCTCTTATTCCCCTGTATTCTGCCTGTTATTCCCTTGTATTCTGCCTCCTAGTCTCCTGTATTCTGCCTCTTATTCATCTGTATTCTGCCTGTTATTCCCTTGTATTCTGCCTCTCATTCTTCTATATTCTGCCTCTTATTCTCCTGTATTCTGCCTCTTATTCCTCTGTATTCTGCCTCCTAGTCTTCTGTAATCTGCCTCTTATTCATCTGTATTCTGCCTGTTATTCTCCTGTATTCTACCTCTTATTCCCCTGTATTCTGCCTCTTATTCCCCTGTATTCTGCCTCTTATTCCCCTGTATTCTGCCTCTTATTCCCCTGTATTCTGCCTCTTATTCCCCTGTATTCTGCCTCTTATTCCCCTGTATTCTGCCTCTTATTTCCCTGTATTCTGCCTCTTATTCCCCTGTATTCTGCCTCTTATTCCCTTGTATTCTGCCTCTTATTCCCCTGTATTCTACCTCTTATTCCCCTGTATTCTGCCTCTTATTCTCCTGTTTTTTGCCTCTTATTCCCCTGTATTCTGCCTCTTATCCCCCTGTATTCTGCCTGTTATTCTCCTGTTTTTTGCCTCTTATTCCCCTGTATTCTGCCTGTTATTCTTCTGTATTCTACCTCTTATTCTGCTGTATTCTGCTTCTTATTCCCCTGTATTATGCCTCTTATTCCCCTGTATTCTACCTCTTATTCCCCTGTATTCTGCCTCTTATTCCCCTGTATTCTGCCTCTTATTTCCCTGTATTCTGCCTCCTATTCCCCTGTATTCTGCCTGTTAGTCTCCTGTATTCCACCTCTTATTCTGCTGTATTCTGCCTCTTATTCCCCTGTATTCTGCCTGTTATTCTCCTGTATTCTGCCTCTTATTCTCCTGTATTCTACCTCTTATTCCCCTGTATTCTGCCTGTTATTCTTCTGTATTCTACCTCTTATTCTGCTGTATTCTGCCTCTTATTCCCCTGTATTATGCCTCTTATTCCCCTGTATTCTGGCTCTTATTCCCCTGTATTCTGCCTCTTATTCCCCTGTATTCTGCCTCTTATTCCCCTGTATTCTACCTCTTATTCCCTTGTATTCTGCCTCTTATTCCATTATATTCTGCCTCCTAGTCTCCTGTATTCTGCCTCTTATTCATCTGTATTCTGCCTGTTATTCTCCTGTTTTTTGCCTCTTATTCCCCTGTATTCTGCCTGTTATTCCCTTGTATTCTGCCTCCTAGTCTCCTGTATTCTGCCTCTTATTCATCTGTATTCTGCCTGTTATTCCCTTGTATTCTGCCTCTCATTCTTCTATATTCTGCCTCTTATTCTCCTGTATTCTGCCTCTTATTCCTCTGTATTCTGCCTCCTAGTCTTCTGTATTCTGCCTCTTATTCATCTGTATTCTGCCTGTTATTCTCCTGTATTCTACCTCTTATTCCCCTGTATTCTGCCTGTTATTCTCCTGTATTCTGCCTGTTATTCTCCTGCATTTTACCTCTTATTCTGCTGTATTCTACCTCTTATTCTCCTGTATTCTGCCTCTTATCCCCCTGTATTCTGCCTCTTATTCTACTGTATTCTACCTCTTATTCCCCTGTATTCTGCCTGTTATTCCCTTGTATTCTGCCTCCTAGTCTCCTGTATTCTGCCTCTTATTCATCTGTATTCTGCCTGTTATTCCCTTGTATTCTGCCTCTCATTCTTCTATATTCTGCCTCTTATTCTCCTGTATTCCGCCTCTTATTCCTCTGTATTCTGCCTGTTATTCCCTTGTATTCTGCCTCTCATTCTTCTATATTCTACCTCTTATTCTCCTGTATTCTGCCTCTTATCCCCCTGTATTCTGCCTCTTATTCTCCTGTATTCTACCTCTTATTCCCCTGTATTCTGCCTGTTATTCCCTTGTATTCTGCCTCCTAGTCTCCTGTATTCTGCCTCTTATTCATCTGTATTCTGCCTGTTATTCCCTTGTATTCTGCCTCTCATTCTTCTATATTCTGCCTCTTATTCTCCTGTATTCCGCCTCTTATTCCTCTGTATTCTGCCTGTTATTCCCTTGTATTCTGCCTCTCATTCTTCTATATTCTGCCTCTTATTCTCCTGTATTCCGCCTCTTATTCCTCTGTATTCTGCCTGTTATTCCCTTGTATTCTGCCTCCTGGTCTCCTGTATTCTACCTCTTATTCATCTGTATTCTGCCTGTTATTCTCCTGTATTCTACCTCTTATTCTGCTGTATTCTGCCTCTTATTCCCCTGTATTCTGCCTATTATTCCATTATATTCTGCCTCTTATTCCCCTGTATTCTGCCTCTTATTCTCCTGTATTCTGACCTTTGTACGTCCATTGTTCCAGCCACTTGCCCTGTCTATAAACTACCCCACATAACCTTGAGCTGTGATGCTCTACATATATTGACCACTGATGGACCCACCTATCAGTGGCCATATTACGACCTCAACACCAACATTACTGATGGGTTTTAACCCGCTGGTGGTCTTCACAGGACCCCCCAGGAGGTCCTAACTAAGAATTTAGGAAACTGCACCAAAGGATCTTGTATGACTCTATTAGGTCTCATTTAGATCTTGATTTAACCTTCGAACATGTCTTGTGAATCATTTTTTGGTTTATTATATTAATTTTATTTGCATTCGAGTCGACAATTAAACTTTAAGAAAAAAAACACAACTAAAAAGTCTATATTTTACGTGTAATATCCAGTAATTACTGGGCAGCCATCCCAGAATAAAATAAGAAGACTGAAAATCTGATTATAAATTCAGTCCAAACAAAAGCCTGATTGAAAATTCCCTGAACTGACAATCTTATTTAATCAGACTTGTTTCCCTTTTAGGCCTATGAAAAGATGAATAGCTAAGAACAGGCGAGTTGTATCAGATAATAATAATCCACTTAGAATGTAAGAGTCAGAGGAAAATCGCAAGACAAGATCTTTACTTAATAATGGGATAAACAATGTGAAGATGTAACTGAAAGTCAAAATAGGAATGAGGGAGCCCTGTAACATCATGACGTAGCTAATAGATGCAAATCCCGACAAAATCTCCGAGTGACGGCCCGGTAGTATGAGAAGCCTACAATCCTAGCTCTATTGTTACTATAAACCCATCAGGCAAACCATTAAAGGGGTTGTCCGGACTCTTTCACATTTTTGATACCAATGATGTAGCTGCCGGACAGATTATCAGTATCAGATCAGTGGGGGACTGACACTAGAGATGGGCGAACCACACCAGATTCATTTTGGGAATATCCACCAGGTCTGATCTAAAAGTGCTTTCGTTATATCCCAGGGTCTCTTCAGACCCCAAGGTATTATATGCAGAGGGCAGGAGACTACCATACTGTAACATGGAGGATCCACACTCATGCAATCTCAGTATAAGGGTTGAGCGATCGGGATAGGGAAAGATCGGATCCCGATCGGCGATCGAGCAAATTTCACGATTGGGATCGGCTGGAAAATGACCGGAAATGGGATTTTGAAATCTCAACACCACTGTATATATAATATACAATTGGGGTTGAGTGATCGGGATCGGGAAAGATCGGATCCCGATTGGTGATGGAGCAAATTTCACGATCACAACCGGGATCGGATGGAAAATGATCGGATATCGAATTTTAAAATCGATCCTGAAATCTCAAGATCGGCTCAACCCTAATTTTTTTAAATTAATGTAGATTGTGAGCCCCACAATGCACATTTTCTTTTTTTTTTTTCCAATATCAGTATGTCCTTTTGGAATATGGGATGGAAATGCATGCAAACACAGGGAGAACATACAAACTCCTTCCAGATAGGTTTTTTTTTGCCCTTGGCGGGATTGGAACACCAGGACCCCAGCGCTGCAAGGCTTCAGTACTAACCACTGAGCCACCGTGTGGCCCCGACTCAACCCTAATTACAACGCGTTTCAGGGCTATAATTTCCATTATCAAGTGTAAAATAGGGATGACACTGAACCTGAGAATTTTGGTAAATTTGCAACAAGTCAGATTTATTGCAACACCTGGACACCTACGATCAGCAGTGTAGGCCGGGTGCTAGTGCTAGAAGATACACAGCGGACGGAGCCAGAAATAGACACCGCCATCTGTCTTATAGTGGTGGTATTGCAGCTTTGCTCCTATTCAAGTCAAATAACAGAGCTTGGACAACCCCAACCAAATCGCCCATAGGTTCTTATGGACAAGTGGTTTAGTGTCCAAAATAGACTTATTATAACCCCTGCCCATGCCACAATAAAAAACACAAATCCTTATACTTCCCTGGAGATGAGTCTAAGGTGTCTCATCGGATTTATCTCTGGTGCTCTCGGTGACTGCACAATTTCTCAACGAAGATTGGGATGTACATTGTATTGTGCGCTCCGACACCTTTCTATTATATCTTCTGTGGGACCAGTTGTCGATGAGCCTTGGGTGACCATAGCCTTGTCATCGGTTCCCCAGTTATCTCACCCTGTATATGACCACCGAATATCAGGAACACCGGACAAGTCTAAATTTTTCGGGATTCTGTTAAAGACTGCAAGCGCATTAGATCATATTCAGCCAAACCTTACCATTTTGGAGAGTCTGGTCAACCATCTGATGGTATAAGGTTAGTATATGGAGGTGCTAGTGGTAGTTTGGTATAAAGTCCCCGGGCATGACCTGGAAACCGACAACCTACATAATACAATGGTCGAAAACTTTCTATCCAAAACTTAGATGAAGTTGCGAATGTGTTCATGACCTTGCTTAAATCGCTTTGGTAATGTACTCAATGTACTCCCTTCTCCTTGTCCTCATTTTCTCCACATGTAACCACTGAGTCATTTTTACAGCCTATTGGTTTGTGCTTCACATTCAGTAATGACAATTTCTCTATATATTTCATAAGGGACCGGTGTACGCGCCGTAGGATGTGCCTAACGCTGCAAAATCGCCTCCTAATCTGTGGCTTTTATGTGACTATAAAGAGAAATCATCAGATTAATGCTGCAGTGTGATTGTCCGTATGGTTTCCATGCTGTAAACCGAATGATAATATTAATCCTTAAAATGCATATACGGTACAATGTCATTAAAAGAGGCAAATACCGGCGGGGGAGATTTCTGCACTTGTAACACTTACAGTGATAGTTCTACTTACGTTATGTTACTTGGAGTCATTCTTACTATTTCTTATTTTATATTATTTTTAATATTTCGATTATTTTTTATATTTTCCTTACATTAGTTCTAATACTTATATGACTCTTATATCACTTTATATTATTTTTATTAATTATAGTATTTTTATATTTATTTATTAATACTTCAGTAATTACTTTATTTATACGCTGCTTATTTTATTTTTTTCATACCGATCCTCGTTCCTGATCCCGGCCACCCCCGCTTCCCTTCTGCCCTTCAAGGGAACCCATGTGTCCAGACATGATGTGCAACACAACGGGGTTCCTTGGAGAGCAGAAGGGGGAGGCGTGAGCAGGAACAGGATCGATAAGTAAGGCCGCTGGAAAAAGAAACTGCTATTGTTATACTCTTCAGATTCCTAAGTATAATGATCGGGGCCCAGGGGAGGTGAGTGAACATTAAAAAAAATGTATTGAGGTCACAGACATCACGTGGGTGAGGCCGGCATCACAAAGCATAATGATTAGAGATGAGCGAGTAGTACTCAATCGAGTAGGTATTCGATCGAATACTACGGTATTCAAAAAACTCGTACTCGATCAAGTACCACTCGCTATTTGAATGCAGAACCAGCATTGATTGGCTGAATGCTATACAGTTGGCCAATCAACGCTGGTTCTTCTCCTACCTTTAGAAGTCTTCTCCTTGCAGCTTCCCCGCGGCGTCTTCCGGCTCTTCATTCACTCTGCCAGGCATCGCTTGTAGTGCAGGCATGCACAGTCGGCTCTGCCCAGGCCCGATGCCTGGCAGAGTGAATTCAGAGCCGGAAGATGCCGCGGGGACGCTGCAAGGAGAAGACTTCTCGGAGGATCCAGCCCGACCCTCACTCGTGGACTTGGTAAGTATAATTTGATCGAATGTTGCCTACCCCTGAAACGAGCATTTTCCCCCCATAGACTATAATAGGGTTCGATATTCGATTCGAGTAGTCGAATATTGAGGGGCTAATCGAAACGAATATCAAACCTCGAACATTTTACTGTTCGCTCATCTCTAATAATGATGCCAGGTTAACTCACATCTGTGATATCATTGAAGAGGAGTCACGCCCGAGCCCAGGGGAGGTGAGTAACACTGGTTTTTATGTTTGTCACCTTTCCTGGGCCTCCGATCATTATGGAAAGAAAATCGAAGGTCCAGCAGCCACGTTATAACTTGAAAACTTTCATTGTATCCAGATTAAAATAGCATATACACTGGGCAGAGAGCACCCCCTGATTGTGAAGCAGATTGGTTGGCGTCGCTGACGCGTTTCAGAATACACGTTCCTTAATCATAGCCTGTGTTCTGAAACGCGTCAGCCGACGCCAACCAATCTGCTTCACAATCGGGGGGTGCTCTCTGCCCAGTGTATAGTATATGCTCTTTTAATCTGGATACAGTAAAAGTTTTCAAGTTTTAACATGGCTGCCAGACCTTCAATTTTCTTTCCATGTGGAGTACTCCGAGCTGACGGGATTTGTTTGTCCGTGCATCCGGCATTTTCTCCGAAACCGTGAGTTTTTGTTTGCATTGAATTTTGAATAAGTATATTTTTGAGTCTCTGTTTGGGCTGTGTTATTCCCCTTCCCTGCCTTCCTTGCGATTAAACTCCGATCATTATACTATGGGGTCTGAAACGACCCAGAGTATAATTATACTGCATAGATGGTGTACCCCCCAAAATTTCAGGTTCTGCCGAACCCAGACTTTTTCCGATATCTGTAACAAACACAATAGGGGTCACTATGGTACTTAACACTGTGTGCAGGGGCCACTATTGGACATTATACTGTGTGGAGGGACCACTATTGGACATTATACTGTGTGCAGGGGCCACTATGGGACATTATACTGTGTGCAGGGGCCACTATGGGGCATAATACTGTGTGCAGGGGCCACTATGGGACATAATACTGTGTGCAGGGGCCACTATGGGACATTATACTGTGTAGAGGGACCACTATTGGACATTATACTGTGTAGAGGGGCCACTATGGGACACGGACCCACAGACCCAATGGATCTGTTGTTAACTTATGTACAACAGGTTGATGACCATGTTATGTCCATTAAAATCGAATTAGTGAGTTGGTTCTATTTAGTTCTAATACTTATATTAGTTTCCAAAACCAATTTTAAAAAAACGGCAACAAATACGACAGTAGAGTTTTTCCTAAAACACCGTGCGTATGAAGTCATCGTGAGGGCGACTTTACACAGGGCTGTTGCGAGGCAGATTTGTTACCGAGTAGAGATGAGTGAACACTAAAATGTCCGAGGTTCGAAATCCAATTCGATTGAATCGTCTTCTTCCAGCTGGAATTCACTCTGCCTAGGCATCGGGGCCTAGACAGAGCCGACTGCGCATGCGCGGTCGGCTCTGCCCGGCCCGACGCCTGAGCAGGGCCGACTGCGCATGTGAGGGCATGCCCGCGCATGCACAGTCGGCTCTGCCTAGGCCGGCTGCCTAGCAGAGTGAATTCCAGCTGGAAGACGCCGCGGGGACGCTGCACAGAGAAGACTTCTAAAGGTAAGAGAAGAACCAGCGTCAATGTATAGCATTCTGCCAATCAACGCTGGATCTGCATCGAACCTTAAACTTCGAACAGCTAGTAGTTTTCGATCGAGTTCGAGTATTTCGAATACCGTATCTATCGAACACCTACTCGATCGAACACTACTCACTCATCTCTATTACCGAGAAGAATCGTTGGAAGGCAAAGGGCACAAACGCCAAATACTGATGGGAATGACAGTTATCTTTTCTTTGTTCACTTTGTTCATTTTGTTTATTGACACAAATTATTGACCCTACTCTGATGCATTTTTTCAACACCTGCCTAAAACTTTTGAACAGCACTGTAGCTTTTGCAGAATCTTATATATTTTCCCCTTCATGAAGCATTTTCTGTTTTTCTATCCTTTTCGCTTTTACTGCAACATTGTTGCCCATGATAATAAAACGCTGTGTATTATGTATCTATAACAAGGTGCATAACGGGTGTCTTCTTTTCGGCTGTAGGTGAGCGGTACAATGTACAATACAGGAAGGCATGTATCACTACGACTGGACAAGGAACATCTAGTGAATATATCCGGCGGGCCACTAACATATAGTCATCGTTTAGAAGAAATACGGTTACATTTTGGCAGCGAGGATAGTCAAGGCTCAGAACATCTTCTAAACGGCCAGGCGTTCTCTGGGGAGGTAAGGATTATGTCTTTTCCTTGTTTCTAACAACAAAATATACTTAAAGGTGTTATCCAGGGACAGAAATTTTACTTTTTTTTTTTTTACTATAGATTGTGAGCCCCACATAGAGCTCACATTGCACATTTTCCCTATCAGTATGTTTTTGGAATATAGGAGGATATCCTTACAAACATGGGGAGAAGATACAAACTTATTACAGATGGCAGGATTTGAACCCAGGACTCCAGCACTGCAAGGCTGCAGTGCTAACCACTGAGCCACCATGTTGCCCCGTAAATTTTATTTGGGCATTTGTTATAACTGGACCTGGGAGATTTGGGCTGGTTCCTACTGCGGTCATGCGATCAGAACTAGCCTCTGTTCCACGAGGTCACTCTTCCCCCCCAGTTTACATGTGCCAATGGACCTGGTAGATTTTAGTATGACCAGCCCCCATAGCACAGGTAAATATCTATGCAACCTGATGCAACAATAATCACTGCAAACCTTGGGCAACTAGAATCCCCAAGCACTGAGGCAAAAACAGTCCTGGGTGTGCTACACTCTTCTAACCGGGGAGGAACCAGGCCCAGGAGTTCTTTGCCAGAGCTCCTGATGGTGGAGTTCAAGTTCAAGTTCAAGTGGAGTTCAAGGTGGAGTAAAAGTCCAGGCCCAGATCCACAGCCACCCAGAGAGCAACGCACACCCAGCGAACCCCAAGTAGGAGGACCCAGAATAAAACCCAGACACTAGCCTCAGTGGATGAAGTTCAGGAGAGCAGGTCAGCTCGGAGGAACAGACGCACAGGGCAGGTAGGCAATCCAGGGGAGACCAAGCTGGGTCCAAAGGAAACCAAGACGTAGTCACACAAGCCGAGTTGGTGCACAGGAGGTCACGTAGTAGCAGAAGGGAGAGGCAGAAGTGTAGTCAGGAAGGTGCCAAATCTGTATCCAGTTAAAGGAGGTCAGGAAGGTTCCAAATCAGTAGATCACGAAGGAGAAATCTGTAAAGCAGAAACAGGAGACATACAGGGAGAACACTGAAAAACAAATAACCAGCAGTAAGCCAGGGCCATAATGAGGCCTCCAGCCTGCCGCTGATTTCTCCGACCTCTCTGACCCTGGAAGTTCAGGCACTGGGAGAAAACCGGAACCTCCGCAACTCAAGTGGAGACCATGGCCTATCCCGCACCGGGGCCAGCCGTGCCATTCCGGCGCCGGACACGGAGCAGGCCAAGAGCAGCACTGTGGAGGCCCCAGCCTATCCTAACACAGCAGAGGAAGGAAGAGGTGGAGTGACCCTGTATACAGAGCCTGGCTCCAGTCCCAAAATATCCAGGTCCACCTGTGACAAATGCCCAGACCATGTAATATCCTTGGATAATCCCATCAAGGCGTGTTATCAGAAAATACCACTCCAGACCTCGATCTTCAAGAAGTATAAGGCTTAAACAAAGAACTTATACATTACCCCGAACATATGGTTTTATCTCTTAGGGGCCCCTGTGCAGTCTGTCCACTATAATAACATAATAAGTCTCCACACACCTATATGGTGGTCTCTCCCCAAGAGTGACGATACCCCCTTACCCTGTCTAAGCCTCTCACCTCTACCAGGTTAGTCTTCTCTACATCGAGCTGACGAGATGCAATAACATTGAAACGGCCGTCCTCATTTGAGAGACTATACCTGGTAATAATCCCAGCATCATTGCAAAACAAAGGCCTCTTGGAAGGTCGAGCATGATGTTAAAGGGAGCAGCCATTATTGGGCTATCTCACTGAGATTCTGTCTTCCTAATTACATCAGGGAAGACGGGCTTGCACATTCCAGTGAGTGCCCTGTATTGGTTTGCAACACTGAGGCACCTGACTTCCTAATTACATCATGGAAGACAGATTTGCGTATTGTTCCCATAGTCACTATAATAACAGTCAAGGATGACCTTTGACATGGACGTCTGGCAGGATATAATATTTCATAGGACACATACATATGGCTACAATCACTAAGTAGGAGTATATAGGTATACACAGAATTGTAGCGTACACATCTATCTAATGTGGTATCATGGCATCACAAGTGGAGATATATATATATATATATATATATATATATATTTTATAATAATCCTTATTAGGCAAGCTACAGCCAAAACATGCTGCAGAAAAGACCATGGTGGAAACGCGTTAGCTTTTTTTCATAAAAAGTCTACAGAGTCTTCCTTTGCGGTCTTTCTGCTTCCATTCTGTTGGGAAAACCGCCGGCATTTACGTAGGTATTTACATAAACGCGACTGTTTTGAAATCGCAGAATTTCCACTGTGAATATTTTTCTGCAATGTGTGCAGGGGATTAGCAAGAATTGTCTATTTTTATCGATACATAGCCATTTGGAATTGAAGAAAAAAATTCAGAGCAACCTATGTGTCTTCACTTTCTGGAAAAATATATAATAAATTTATCCTTCGCATTCTGCCGGCTGCGGATTGAATGTGACGGGTGTACGGAAAAAAATCTTGACATCAAGGCCATTTTACCTAGACAACAACATAGATATAATGGGTTTATTGTATCAAAACGGAGAGAAAAAGTATCCTAGTAGCCCATGGCAACCGTGAGAGGCTTTTATGATTTACTCAGCGCTGAAAAAACTTAACAAAGTTACCTGCAGATATTTCTCTTACAGCGTAAAAAAATAGCAAATCCAACGCCTCGAATGACTTTTTTGACATGGGCATACCGAAGCTGAAATCACAAAAAGACCTATGGGGCGGAGGGGTTAACATTACAGGGATTCTATCATTAAAATAGTATTTTTATTGCCTACCACATCGGAATAGCCTTAAGAAAGGCTATTCTTCTCCTACCTTTAGATGTCTTCTTCGGTGGAAATCACGGTTTTCGTCAGTATGCAAATGAGTTCTCTCGCAGCACTGGGGGCGTCCCCAATGCTGCGAGAGAACTCACCAGCGCCGCCTTCATCTTCGTCTGGAACAGCCTCGCTTCATGTCTTCTTCTGGTGCTGGGTTCAAACTGTGCATGTCCGCCGGCCACAAGAAAATGGCTACTTAGTGTGTAAACAGCCATTTTCTTGTGGCCGGTGGGCATGCGCAGTCAGCTTGGCCTGAGGCCTAGAAGTGTGAACCCAGCTCCGGAAGAAGACGCACAGAGAGGCCGTTCCTGAAGAAAATGGAGGTGGCGCTGGAGAGTTCGGATTTCGAACCTCAGACTTTTTAGTGTTCGCTCATCTCTA